>NC_086171.1:197697276-198897276 GCF_023053635.1 Elgaria multicarinata webbii
TTAACCTTGACTGTTCCTTCTGGCTGCAGGCAGGGGTGGGGTGGGGATTAATCTCCCTACAGGTGATCCTTTTTGGGCTGATGGATGGGGCCAGGTTGGTCTTGCCCTTATGTTCTTCCAGGTAGGTAGTGGGTTTAACTTTCCAGTGTTCTTTGGTCCCCTGGCCAAGGGCAGAGACCCACCTTCATTTCTGCATTCCTCAGAGTAACTGGCAGATGGAGCTGAGTCTTCTTTAGGGCAGGGAGAGGACATACAAATTCCCTGCAAGTGGTCCTTCCCCATCTGATGGGCAGGTCAGATTAGTCTCCCCCTTGGCATGATATTCTTCCTCTACTGCAGGGGATGGAAGCTCCCAATGGTAGTGTCCTGTCTGATGGATGGGGCTACCTTAGAGTAAATACTCTAGGAGTTCTGTGAGCTAAACTAATCCTGGACCAGCATATATAAATGCATGATAGACATGCTAGACATAGCATATAAGTGCATAGTGCATGATGCATATTATATGTGCTATACATCATGCCTAGCGCATAAGCATCTATGTACATAGCGCATACGGCTGTACCTGTGTGCTGTGTGTGCACTGACACAGATTTGTGCTCATAGGAACACCTGGCGCACATGCAAAACTAGCCTCCCCCCCCCCTTGTGTATTAAATCTTTATCTCCCTGTACGAGGGTGCTCCAGGGCATATATACACTTTCCAACACAAAAGCCGACAATAGGTATGCTGTGCAAATGCATGCATATAGACGTTCCAACTCCTGACCGCTGCCTACAGCTGTAATTCATTTTGTCTGATGGCTTTACTGTGCTTCCTGATAGTGATGACAAATTGATTACCCAGTAATGCAGAAATGGGCAAAGCTTCCTGATCTTATGGAAGTAACATGAGAACAGATTTGACAATGTGTAAGGGGACACGCGGATGATTTGATTTCTTCCTTTTTTCTTTCTTTTCCATCCTCCCCCCCCCCCCACCTCTGCCTGCCCCTGTTTTTCAGGGGTAGGAAAGAAAATCGGGAAAGAAAAACATTTGAGGCAGAACAATGTAAATTGTTTAGATCCCCTCCCCTCCTTCTCTTCTTCTCCCCCTCACCCAGCGAAAAGGCATTACTTATAAAACGTTGCACAGGGTATAGGATTGCTCAGACACAGCTTATTGTCAGCTCAGTGGAAATCCGTAAGAAGATTTTCACATCCTCACAGAAATGAATGGCAGGTCACAGGCCAGCTTCTTGTCGTCGGAGATCAGCATCACAAAAGCCACGACCACATTTGGCATGGAGCGGGACCCTTCTTGGCAGCCTCTGCTGAGAGAAGCCATAGGCTGAATGGGAAAAGAGATTAAATTCTTCTCTTGCTAATGCCACAGAGAGTTGGGGAAATCAGGCCTCGTGAAACACGTTGCTAGATTTGAGTCTTATGTCAAATTATAACGTTTGTTGGAGAGAAACATTTCCACTAGTGCTTGCCCACCCTACCGAATTTCTGAAGGGCTGTGGTTGTGTCAGGTGGCAGAAAGGCTGGGATTAGAGAAGTTTATGACTTAGCTTCTGGTCACTATCAGCTGTAGAGCACAGCAGTGTTTAAAAAACACGCCTGCCTTTCGAAAAGCTGGAGTTCTCAATATGGCACAGCTGTTTCTTCTTCTTCTTCTTCTTCTTCTTCTTCTTCTTCTTCTTCTTCTTCTTCTTCTTCTTCTTCATTTATTTATTTATTTATTTATTTATTTATAACATTTATATCCCACCCAATATCATTAAGGTCTCAGAGTGGTGTACAGATAAAAGCATACAGTATAAAACAATAAATATGCACAGTTAAAAACAAATCATCTTCTTCTTCTTCTTCCTCTTCCTCTTCCTCTTCCTCCTCCTCCCCATTTTAACTAATAGTACATGTTTTTCTAGCTTGAAGAGAGCATTAGCAGCCATTTTAAAAGCCATCCCAAGGCAGTGAAGCAGCAACAATAATAATTTGTGTCAATGCATTAATTGCACTTTACACACACACACACAGAGTTGAGGACAATTTATTTTCAATTTTTTAAAAAATCACTCTTTCCCCCCAACGTTTCCAGTGTGCCCATTCTTTGGGTACTCTTCAAGTATTTCTGATTGGCCACAAAGCCCTGGTTCAGAGCTAAAAGGGCCTGGTGGGTAAACTTCGGGAAACTTGGCATGTCTCTACAAGGTTTTCAATTTGTGGCATAGCCCACACCGGGGACGGCAGCTTTCTCTCAGGCTTGGACAGTTCTCCATCATTAAATAAGGAACAATAATACTAACCTGTTGGCCTCATGGGGAAGCTGTGAAGATTAAAGCAACGGTGACTGTGGAAAAATAAGTATTTGTGCACGTCCTTAAACTATTCTGCAGGCATAGGCCCTACCGGTGGGTACGGCTCTGGCGCCAGCCAAATACTAGGGAGATTTTGGAATATAGTGCCAAATTTAATTAATAGGCTGTGAATTTTTCCGTTCCAGGCCTAATCTCATTTATCCATGGGTGAAAATTGGGAGCCAAAAGTCAAAGCGACATTACCTGGGTGTAATAGCAACATTGCATTTCTGCGGCTGCCATGGGAATGTGTTAGGAAACAGAGCTTGCTGATATTAGCACAATTGTAATGCGGTTTGTGCCACTCAGATGCAATCCCCTCTCTCTGTCTGGTCTCTCTGTCTACTTCTTAGTCTTGCTGGATGACTCTTGCCCTAGTTAATCAGGTCTTTGTGAATTAACGATGTCTCTTGTTGCTTGCTCTATGTGTATTCTTCTTTGTTTCTTTATCGAGCGTTACCAGATGGTGGAAAATCACGTTTCCTTACGGTCACTTTCCACCCTGCTTCTGTCCCATGATACTTCCTCTTCCTTCACACAGGGGAAGAAAGAGGAAGCAAACAATGACCACATGGCCCATTCAGTGGGTGTTTTTATCAGCGGGAAATGGCGGAACATTTCGGGTGTTTGGTTTAAAAAATGGATTTACTGGGGTCTATTTTGCAACGGAATGAAGGCCAGAAGGAGTGGGAGACACATGGGAGGCGGACGCTGTCGTCTAAAAGACATGCGAAAAACTGTGATTGGGCAGCAACGAGTGTGCAATAAAATGCTCGTCTGATGACGCTCATCTTCCCCCTGCTTCTTATCCTCTTCACGGCACTTTGGGTAGTTACAAGAGTGCTTGCCATTTAGGTAATTTCCCTGCAAAAGGCAAGTAGAGTCCCAGATTATTCAGATGATAACATTTCCTGGACGAAATAGCTAGCAAACTTCTGGTAAATTCTTATTCTGTTAGAAAAAAAAAACAGGGATGGAGGAACTGTGGAACTTGGGTGGCCATGTTCCACCCAAGTGGCCTTCAAGAGGCAGCTGGACAACCATCTGTCAGGGATGCTTTAGGGTGGATTCCTGCATTGAGCAGGGGGTTGGACTTGATGGCCTTGTAGGCCCCATCCAACTCTGCTATTCTATGATTCTATGTGTCCTACTGTACAGATAACAGGCCTCTGTTTGAAGGTGCCCTTTTTACCTGAAGGGGAATCCAGTTCAAGTCCAATTTAAAGATAAAGAACCACAAGATAGAAGAGCAGAGGCCTTGAAATTGTCCATCCCAGTTAGCCCCTGGACAGTAAACTGAGCAGGCACGTAGGACACCTGGTAACTGCCTTCCCCATAATGTTGAGATTTATAGTATTCTTTTTTAAAGTATAGTAATTATTTCTAAAACTGCATCTATACTTATAAAACAGCATATGCAAATTTTATGCAAATCTGTGTCCTCGTTTGTCCTCTATTTTGGTAATGCATTTCATCCCCTTTGACAATGTGCAAGTGGCCACCCTTTATGAATTCAAGTTTTAAAAACAACAGCACAGATACTCAGGAAGACAAAGAGCAACAGATGTAACGAATTCCAAGGAAAATTATTGCTTACGTAACTTTATCAGGCAGTGTGTAATTACAAGGTAACTGTGTAGATTTTATTTTTCAGAAAGAAATTGTACTAAATGAAGAAGGACAACAACACATGAAAAACGACATCTTCATCTTTGTAAAAATATTTTCTTTCTCATATTCATTCACACCTTGGAGGTTGTATTTTGATTTTCCAGTTTCAATAACTCAGGAATACAAACCAAAATACCAATAAATGTGAGCTTTGCCTAGCTAAGTTTTTGTTTTAAAGCCACAGATTGGTACATTTAGTCACAGATGTTCTCCTATTCAGCATCACAGTTCACTTCTTAATTTATAAAATAACACATGCAAGTAGGGTTGCCATATTCTGAATCCACAAAACCGGGACAAATTTTTTGGGGGGCGGGGGGGGGAAGATATTTTTTTAAAAATAACCCTGAGGAATATGTAAAGGTCTAGGGAAAGAAAGAAAGTTATCTAAGCTTTAGTTATCTAACACTGCAATCCTATGTGTGACTAAGAAACAAATCCTATTACGTTAAATAGGACTTATTCCCAGGTAGGTATGCATAGGATTGCAGCCTAAAGTACTTAAGTAACTGCAAATAAATAATAGGCAAAGAAGAGTTTAAGCAAACAAACAGGGGTAAAAATGACACTAAAGTACATTTCTCCACTAGTTCTCAAAAGCTAGAGGAGACTTCAATATGGAGACTTACACTCCACTGAGAAGGCTCAAGGCACCATTTCGGAGGTTGGAATTTCTCCTGCCGGCTGGAACAGGAATCCGGGATTCTTGACTGACTGGCCGGGACATTTTGGAAATGCTTGGAAACCATGACATTCCCGGTTTTCCGGGACGTATGGCAACCATACGTGCAAGGTCTGAAGCTTTACCTTGTGACTATTCCATAATTGGAGGAAAGCACTAAGTACACGTTCAGAAGGACTGTCCTCTTTAGGCATATGTTCCATTTCAGTTCTCACATTAAACCTTGGAATTACCCCTTTCCCAGATGGAATTTAAATTATTTATTTATTTTATTTATGTTGCATCTTCATTATTTATTTATTTATTTATTACATTTTTATACCGCCCAATAGCCGAAGCTGTCTGGGCGGTTCACAAAAATTAAAACCATGAAGAGCATAAAAACAACCAACAAATTTAAAACACAAATACAAAATACAATATAAAAAGCACAACCAGAATAAAACCACACAGCAAAATTTAATATAGGTTAAAATATGAGATTAAAACAGCAAAGTTTAAATTTAAGTTAAATTAGGTGATAAAATACTGAGAAAATAAAAAGGTCTTCAGCTGGCGATGAAAAGAGTACAGTGTAGGCGCCAGGCGGACTTCTCTGGAGAGCTTGTTCCACAATCGAGGTGCCACAGCGGAGAAAGCCCTTCTCCTAGTAGCCACCTGCTTCACTTCCTTCGGCAGGGGCTCACGGAGAAGGACCCCTGCGGATGATCTTAAGGTCCGGGCAGGCACATATGGGAGGAGGCGTTCCTTCAAATAACATGGCCCCAAACCGTTTAGGGCTTTGAATGTTAATACCAGCACTTTGAATCGGGCCCAGATCTTTCCACCAAACATGGTTCTCAAGGTGGCTAACAATAATAACATACAGATTAGAAACAAAAAATCTTAAATGAAATATAACATAAAAACAGATCAGTTGAAAACACAACAATAAAATTAATAGATAGCACCCAACCAATTAATCCCTTACTCTTTAGCAAGAGTCCACAACAGAGAAAGTCTCGAGTTCAATTACTGTTTTTAAAGCTCAATTGACAACTTTTCTTTTTTCTACAGCTTTTAGAACGTGACTTTGTTCTTACTTTCACACTGTTAGTTTTATTGTCCCCTGTGCTTATTTGGTGTTTATTATGGTTTTCTTATTGTTTATTATGGTTTTATTAGCACGTAAGCCTATCTGGCAGGGTGTTGCTGTTTTATTCTTTTACTATGCACAGCACCATGTACATTGATGGTGCTATATAAATAAATAAATATAATGGAGAAGGGCTCCTCTGACAGATTTCAGGTCTCGGACCTAGCCTCTCTTAATGGAGTTCCAGAGTCTGGGAGTGGCCACTGAAAAGGCCTTCTCTTACATTTCCACCAAATGTACCTCTGATGGCAGTGGAACCAAGAGAGGGGCCACCTCTAAAGGTCTTAAAATCTTGACAGGCTCCTATGGGGGAACACGGTCTTTCAGGTAGCCTGCTCCCAAACTGTGTAGTGCTGTATAGGTCATAACCAGTACATGGGCAGGATCTACACTACCGCTTATAGTGCTTTAATCATGGTTTTGACAACTGTTCAGGCCCAGGACACATTACAAATACTGTTTTCAAACCGTTTTTAACGTGTTGTATCCTGCTTGGTGTAGAATTGTGCCCAGAAACAAACTGGTAGCCAGTGAAGCTGTTTTAATAAGGAAGTCATATTTCTCCCTGTCACCTGCTCTACATGGATTGATTTCTGGTTTGCCACCCCATCACCCCGTGATGGGTCTACTCTAAGTAGGACTAAATCTGGAACCAACTCAGGGGGAGTCTACACCAGCCGTTTATTGCATGATTGTATCTGGGGGCCTTGCTAGAGCTCGCCCCGGGCTCGCCCCTGTGCTTCCAGATGATGCACAGGGGATCCCGGGGTCAGGCAGGGGTGAAACCTCCCTGGGCCTGGGGTAATTGAAACCCCTTTTAGCCCGGTTTTTCCCGCGGTCCCGGTCTTAGGTCAGGTTGAGGCTGGAACCGTGGGCGTGTGGACCGTTCCGCAGCTTTTCCTGGCTACCACACGTAGCCAGGAAAAGTGGCGGGCGGGCCACAGCGCTCCCATCCCCCGATTCCCCCACCTCCCCTGGCCTCCGATCCCCCTCCCCCATGTCCCCACCTGCTGTTTGCCGCCGCCACCGCCGCTGATGTCCCAAGCCACTCTGTGCTGCCGCCGCCGCCAATGACGACGATGTCCCCAGTCAGCATTTCCTGCTTTCGTCATGTCCCCTGGCCTGCAGGCATCACATTGCAACACATTGGCGGCGGCGGCGGCGGCATACAGCAGGTGGGGACATGGGGGGGAGGGGGATCGGAGGCCAGGGGAGGTGGGGGGGCCTTTTTTTTTAAAAAAAAATACTTACCCTGCCATTGGTGCGCTCCTGCCCATGCAGCCACTTTAAAGGGGGGGTAATGGCGGACGCGACGGGGCTTCTCTCAGCCCCGTCATGCCTCAGGTGTAGACAGGGCCGATAGGCCATGCTACTTCTAGTGCGGCCTGGCCCCTCCTCACCACCGGATTCGGCGGTAGGTCTAGCAAGGCCCTCAGTCATCACTTATGGGGCACATGACGTTCACCTGCTCCCGCGGTAATCTCGGTTACATCTCTCAACTATACTGGAATATCCCTGATTGCTTTTGCCATGTTTTTCTTGCTCTCTTGTGTCCATTCCAAATAACAGGTGTGGTGTACCCCCCCCCCCTTTGTGAGGTCATTGTTGTTTGCCATTTTTTCTGGGCTCAGCAACAGCCAATCAGCTGTGAGGGGCATGTGCACATGGGTATCGGTGGTGTGCAGGAGTGGACCAGCACTGGCCACTTCTGCCAGGTGGCGTAACGGTATACGTGCTCCTGCAACGACACTCCTATCACTGAGGTAAACATTGGCTGCGTGTGCCCTGTGAGCACTGATTGTGGAAGCCGGGAACATTCGGAAGCAGCCCTCTTCTGTTGTGAAAGGGCTGCATGTGTAGATTAGGCCTCAGTTGTCTTCAACAATCCCAATTTGGGGTGTAATTCAGGGATTGCTGGGATTGGGTGTGGAGAGGTATAAAAGGAGAGTACTGAATTTGACAAATGGATATTTAACATTCTCTGCCAGCCTTTGCTGTTTATTGCTGGTTTAACTGCCTGAGGGATTGCTATTTTATGTTTGTTCTAGTAAATTTGGGTGTTTTTTAAAGATAATTTTATGTGAGTGTTTTAAGGTTGTTGTTTTATTGCATTTTACTGCTTCTATATGTTGCTTCAGGTAGCCTGAGCAGAGAATATGGGTCAACAAGTTTTAAACATAAATAAGTGAATGCCTTAAATTTCATTTTAAATAAATCTTATGAATTAACTTGCCCAAATATGTGCTGGTGGTGGTGAGGAATTGAAATGGAAAAGATGCCACATTCACATTCTAAATTTACATTGAATCCAGGCATATAGAAGGTTTTAACCCATGATTATCCTCTGTTTATCTTGTACTGTGCTTGATATTTGATAGTGATTGTGTTGGGTGGGGGGGACCAATACAACTGAAACATCTGGTATCAAATTTAAAACTGCCGTTATTCATTTCACTCGAATGGATGCATAAAATGGCATAGGTTTATCTCTACATCTCTATGATAAAAGCTCTGTGAGCCTAGCATTGGATATTAAAGTAGCAATCATTTAGTTTATATTGATAGTGCAAATAAGGAGTGGACACTAGTATCTTTGGGTGAGTGTGAATTTTCCCTATGGTACCCAAAAAGAGAAAGAGAGAGCTTCACCAAAAAAACACGGCAAAGGAGGGCATGGTTTACATAAAATTTACATAAGTTATTTTTCACATATAGATGCATCTTTGGAAATGGTTACTACTTATTTATTCATTTATCACTGTGTTTTTATAGGGGTGCTTGTGCTTGTGTGTAAACTGCTGAGGGATCTTATGACCTTCTTAAGCGGTATATAAGTAGAATAAATAAATAAATGTAAACATCTCTAAATTGCTCCTTCAACTGCAATGTATTCCACAAGGCAGTATACATAAAATTGTTCAGATACAATTTATTAACAATAATAAACTACCAAAAAAAATATGCAACCAGCAAGCAATTAATCTGTTTTTAAAAAAATCTAAAATCAATTTAGACTGAACTTAAAATTTAATAATTGAAATTTAAAAATAGAAATACACTATAGTGGGGGAAGAAAGTGACCAGATGACCAGTGTACCTGCTCAGTTTCCTGTCCAGGGATAACTGTTGATTAACAACTTCAAGGTCCCTTCTTTTGGTTCTGTCTTTAAACTGGGTTGGACTGGACAGTTTCTCAAACAAAGGAAGCCTACAAATACAAGACTGTCCTCTGTAACATAGAACATGTGGTGACCATTCTAGGGAGAGGGTGCCTCACTCATTCCTATAGCACCTGGGAAACTGGTCCTTTAACCTTCAAGATGGAGACTCAAATGAATCTCATGTTACCCAAGAATTGGCACTTCTTCCAGTAGGGTTGTGCGGTGCCAAGGGACATTTTTCAAACATTTCATGAAAGAGTGATGGAAGGTGGCAGTGGGGGAGTTGGGACAGGAGAGTGGAGAGATTCGGTGATAAATAATAATGCACCGCTTCCATCATTAAAAGACATCATTGCCTCTGTCTTCCACAGTGCAAATCAATATAATGTGTGAATCCTTTAAAAGTAACATGGAATGTTAGAAACGGAAAGATGAGGACCTAGCAGAATTACCACTGAAATCATCCGTTTATTATCTAGGTGTGCTTAATAGCCTGCTGGCTGATGAAAAATCATTTGCTAACCCCAAGGTATGGTTCATTTTCTGACTCAATCACTCAGCCATGCATTGGCTAGCGCTTTTAAAAATATATACCTTCTATTACTCCTTTTGTCAGTGTGTGGAGGTAATTTATGACAGCAATAACGTCCATTAACACATCTACTAAGCAGTTTGGTAAGGACAGGTAGGCCTTGCCATGGGCTTCAGCTATTAGTAATAGCAGAACCAGTTATTAATAGAAGTTTCTGACTTATTTTGAAGGGGTTAGAGGCTGACCATAAATGAATCCATTTGCAGGGTAATTTTAATTTTGCTGCTTTCATAGGGTTGTAGACACTTTTCACGCTAATTCCCATTTTGCTGGGTCTTGCAATGATATATCTTCTACTTACTTTCGTAACGCCTTTACACCTAGCAATATCAGTGGAAAATCTGTAAAAAGACAGAGGTGTTCTCTTGCTGGAAAGCCACACTCACTGGCCCAGACGCATTCCCTCCCCCTTTACATGTAATTATTATGTGAGGCTTGTATTATACTCAGACACGAGGCCTATGTAGATATGTGCTCATCCTAAACAGGGGTACAGGGAAAAACAACACCCATGTTCCCTAATTAGTTGGGTACTACATGTCACCGGAATAATTCTGATAATGACCACTTGTCCATTGCCAAAAAAGAGGAAATGCATCCCCAAAACAGGAGCAAATTTTGCATAACATTTGCATAGCCTAATTTATATGTATACATGCAGATTTAGCTCTTGTCTACACCAGCTGTTTATTCCAGAATAATATCTCAGTCATCCCTACCAGACCACATGACGTTCATCTACATTCGCGGTAATCTCAGGACAACTGCTCAGTTTTCCTGGGATAATGCTGACTGGATTTGTAGTGGCTTTTACAGCTCTCTCGCTACAATCTCGAAGTCTGCAGCTGGTGTGCCCCCATTTCGCAAAGCTGTTGCTGATCGGTGTGAGCTCCTGGCACAGCGAACAGCCCATCCGCTGTGAGGGGCGTGTGCATGGGCATTGGTGTGTTTCATCGCTGAGTGGTGGTTTTTTTACACAAACATTGATGTGCAGGTATAGAGTTTTTCTTGATGTGCTAGTTTTCTGTAAGTGGGGAAAGGTGTGTGTGATTGTTTTTGTGTGTGTGTGAGGGGGGATACTTAGCTCCAGAAAAACAAATTGTCAAGGCCTGGCTCAAATTACTATATTTGAGAATGCCTTCTGAAATCTACAGAGACCCATAATTTTGATTACTGTTTCAGGGAAGTTTCTACAGTGTTATATTTGCTAGTTGTCAAAACTGGAGAAATCAAGCTGTTCTAGATACATTTAAAATCAAGAGAAGCCTTTAGCATTGTATTTTTCCATATTAATTGATCCACTGTTACTTCTTTCTTTCTTTCTTTCTTTCTTTCTTTCTTTCTTTCTTTCGGCATAGCACAAAAGCACTCTTACCAATTTAAAGGGAAACACGCACACGCAGAGAGCAATCCTATAACATTCTGGTAGTCTCGAGATGGCATAAATATCTGACAGTCTTGAGGTTTCATTCATTAGCATACATTTCATTCTTGTTTTAGCATCCTTTAACTGTTAGCATTTTTAACCAGCTGTAAAGGAAGCGTCAAGCATCCTAAATGGGGTTGAAAAGTTATTAGCTCCTTCCCCCCTTGGATGAGTTCTTATGCTTTATCTCTTGCATCCAACTGAGAAGATACCCTTGGAAAATCCATAGGACTTATACGGAATGGGGATAAATGAGCTCTTGCCGATTGATGTTCCTGTCCCATAGGTTTGCAGTGCTGTGTTGTTGTGTTTAATTGGTAAGCATTCTGCATTATATCCTGAGTGCTGAGGGGCTTGGGGATCATATATTTTCAGTTTCTGGAACATGATTAGGTTTCTTGTAATTTACATTTTTTGCCACTAAACAGTGATACATTATATTTAGAAAATGAGATGCGCCGAGTGTTAGCAAGATGTGACAGTGACAAATCTTATGAACGTTAATACTGAAAGCCATCATAGTTCAAGTCTCAGTAGTTGTGTTAGAGCTTAGTCAAAAAACATATAGAGAGACAGGGAAAGAAAGATGTTTTCTGGGGTGGGGGAGGGGAGGAAAGGGAGAACCCCTTCCGACTGTCAGATTGTTATTGTTCAAACGCTGGGTTTTGTTCATCTATTTTTTTAAATAATAATAATAGAAGGGAACAAAAGATGAGGCATTTGGTGATTGTGGAACATACAAAGATAAATAAATAAAATAACCCCAATACTTGAGCCATGGGTTGCAAATGCAAATCCGGCCCTGCCATTCGGTAGAGTGAGGCAGCTGCCTGAGGGGGCAGATTCGGGGTGTCATGAAAAGGCAGCAAACAGTTAACTATTACTTTATTGTTGTTGTATTTTTACTGCAAGGGAGAAGTGGGGGGTGATGTTTGTAGAGCTTTCTGCCTGCAGTGCCACAACAATGTGATTGGCCTTGGGTGCTAGGCACTTGGACTGGGGTGAAGACCGGCACCATTTGCTGCTCTGCCTCGGACAGCAAATGTCTTGGGCTAGCATGTCTACACCTAAGGGTGTAGAGGGAGGGAGGGGGAAGAATCGTGGACTTAACTGCTTCCGTGATCCTCCCCTGGTATCTTGACTGCTGCGCAACATCCCTCCACCCCCCGGAACTAAGACAGAGTGCAATTGCAGTCCCCCACAAAGTGAAGGTTTTTTAAAAACAACCACCACCACCTTGCAACTGCTCCCCACCTCTGATGGGCACAGACTGCCCCCGTACCGCTCTGTGCCCGTTTCCAGAACCCCACTACTCGGGAAGAAGGGACAACCTGGGAGCAGCAGCCACACCGCCTGGGCTCCTTGGTATGGTCCTGGGACTGTGGAAATATCAGGAAATCTGCAGTACCATATATCGTGGGGAAAGTCCCTGGTCATCCTGGGTTGCATCTGGGATCCCCTGTGTGTCATGTGGACGCACAGGGATGACCTGGAGACGACCCCGGGATATAGGCATGGCGTAGACATCCCCCTAATATGAACATATGCTGATGCTTTACTTAATAAATAAATAAATCCAAAAATGCCCAATGGACATTTCACCATGATGCCATTCTATACAATATGCACACTCTCACCACGTACTCTTTTCCGTTCTTGTTCCTCCCTTGCTTTTGCACCACTGGAGCTAGCTGTCTGTCAGCATTTCTATTGTAATTGCCCCTTTCAGGGATATATTGCTCAGCTTTCTTTTCCCTTTTTTCTTTTGTTTAAGAAAAAAAGAAGACAAGCTTCGGGCTAGGAACTGGCATACATACAAGGTTTGGTTTACAGGTAGTTTCACTTGAGGAAGTCTAGAAGGAGATGCAAAAGAAGCAACCATTTTCCGATTTGAGAGCATTCCTTGCTTTGCTGGATTCTTCTCCTCGCATCCCAAATCCACACATGTAACTCAGCTCAAATCCATTTGGCGGGGGGGGGGTCCGTTAAGACATCTTGGGGTCAGCTGTGATAGAGGCTTTGATTCTGGATGAATCATGGGTTTCCAGGGGCTAGTAACCATGTGGGAGATTTTAATTTCTTTTTGTTCCACCGGACAGTCTTGGACTAGAGAAAACCAAAGATCAAGGGCATATCTACACTTAAGGGTGTAAAGGGAGGGATGGGGGAGGATCGCGGAGTTACCTGCTTCTGCAAACCTCCCCTAGCATCTTGACGGCTGTGCAATGTCCCAGATGGGAAGAGGGATGTCGTGGCTGCCGTTTCCCCCCTGAAATGGAGACGGAGTGCAATTGTGCATGTAAGTTTTTTAAAAAGAAAAAAAACACATACCTTTGAACTGTTCCCCCCACCCCGATGGGCACGGACTGCCCCTGCGCAGCTCCGTGCCTTTTTTAAGAGTCCCGCTAATTCTGGGGAGGAAGGGAGAAGCTGGGAGTGGGCACCACACCGCCTGTGGTCCTCGGGATCGTCCTGGGACCATGGGGAAAATTGGGAGAACCTGGGAAAATGGAGGAGTCATCCCTGCCTGCTCCCAGGATCCCCTGGGTCGTCCCAGGAACAACCCCAAGAAAAATCCATGCTGTAGAAAGTCCCTAAATCACAAATACTTATTTGTAGGCTCCTGTAATGCATTTGTTATGGATTATACCACTTCAGGCAATAGGTAAGGGATTGAGTGTTTGAATGCTCTCTCACCTTAAGACCAAAACCAAAACAAAATACATGTCTCCTTATAAGTATACAATCACAGTCTAGCACATGGCTGAGCTGAAAAACCTCCCTCCGCTCCAATTGTTCAGCCTTTGCAGGTTGAAAAGTTGTGGGATGTCTTTTCAGCTGGCTGGTGGAGGGGTTGGGCACTGATGCGCCTGCAGACATTTCTCTTGGCACTCAGCAGGCTCCCTGGTCCTCCTGATTTTTATTTTATTTATAAAGTATAGAAAATTGTCTGGGCGGCTACCATGCTGCAAACTGAAGTGCTGCCTTCCGGAACTATCTTTATTTGGGTTCTAAAGGCTGTTTTGTAATTTGGAACTCAGATCCCCACCTCTGCCCTGCACTTAAGTTTCTGTGCAACTTACTTTTCTTTCAGCCTGAAAGTGTTTTGTGACTGGCCATGCCCACCATCGGCATACAACAATAAAAGCATCAAAATAATACTTTTTTGTTTCGTTTTTAATCGAGAAATCAAATGTGGGAGAAAGCAAAATTGACAGATTTGTCGATCCCTACCTACTTCTGATTTAAGAGGTTCACAGCTTGTAAAGCACACTGAGCTGTTATCAGAGGATCTTTAGTTAGCTGAAAGGCAACCTTTAGCTTTTAATTAGAATTGCAAACAAATTTTCACAGACATGTAGCTGGTTTCACTACAAGCATGAAGTAGGAACTGTATCAAAGGAGAGGAAAGCCATATCCAGCTCCTGCTGATTATTCTTACCTCATCCACTTGCCAAAGCAAAGAAAGTCCATCAGTTGCCCTGGCGTTCCAGTAGATGATTCCATCACTCCTGTTCTGAAAAAGAAATCCTGGGGCTGTGTTTCCCTGCATTCCCCCCTCCATGACACCACTGCATATCTATTCCTCTGCTGTTAACAGACCTTCTCGTTCTCTATCATCAAGGCTCTTGATCAGTCCCTCTGCTCTTTCGTCACCTCCTTCTTGTCTATGTAATGTAGACTGGGGTGGGAAGAAGGTAGTTCTCCAGATGTTTTGGACTTCAACTCCCAGAAGCCCATGACATCATGGCCAATGGTCAGGAATGCTGGGAGCTGAAGTCCTTAACACAGAGAGATCTCCTTTCTGCCCACCGTGATGAAGATTCTAAGATCCAGCATGCCTTGTCTTGGTACCCTTCTGCGTTCTATATGGTGCCTCCTTCACACTGTTGGGAACAAAATACATGTTAAGGCGAGATAGTTGAATATATTCATCTTCCCGAACCACTCGGGGTTGTCCCGGTTAGAAATTCAATTTTTAAAAAGAAAGCGATTCTGCAGAAAACAAAATATGACATCAGCGAAGACCTTCAAGGTTCTACCCCCAATGTTCCTCCCTCCTCCTCCCTGACACATTTGGCCCCTTTTCCTGGAACATGATGCTGCGATGATGGCGTGATGGAGGTGGCGTATTCCTCCAGTGGGTGATTGGCTGGGAATAATCTTCTTTCTTTATGTACAACAAGGCATAATAGGCTTTTCCTGCATCATTGTAAATGATCCTGTCAGTAGTCCATGGATGGAAGCTCTCTCACTATGCGCTGACATGCTAAATCATCACGACTTAGCCGGAGCTACTAGTTTACAGTCTATCATGTCAATATTCCGTGGGCTAAGGGTCCCTTGTAATACGCATTGACACATTACAGACCATAGCGTTCCGTCTAGTCCATAAATTATAAAAGGGCTACAGGCATCTGTTTAAGAAGAAAGGGTCGGAGGGGGGGAGGGAAGACTAGCACACAGCGCAGGTCTGGCTATTAAAATATCAGGCTGACGCAATGGCAGCTAACGGCCTGCGGTGCTAGAACTGGCATGTGCCGTGCCTAACCTTGGAATAATTATTGCAGGGGCGGGAAGCCTATTCAGCACCAAAGGCCATGTCGGAAATACATCACGAGCCAGAGGGCCGCAGCTTCTGTGCATATTTTAATTGTGTGTAATGAATGTAATTTGCATATCATTTCCACATCGGAAGCCACATTACGGTTGGTGGAAAAGTTGCACCTGTTCTGTAAATCATCTTCTTCCTGGAATGGTTACCCTGAAAAGTTTTGTTGTTGTTATTTATGTCTGCCGGTTCTGAAGAAAATAGGGATCAACCGACTTGGGAATTATTCTCATTGAAAAACGTAATGGAGGAGTTGCATGCCACCATTTCTTTCCTGATTTATCAACCGGCAGCCTTTTTTGCTATCACCTGTCTGTACAATCATGAGGCTAGAACCTTATTTTAGTAACAAGAGGAAGAAAGAGATGAAAAGTACCAATCATAGGATTCGAAACAGAGCCTTTCAGGAAGGGACATGGCATAACGCACTGCAGGGACAACAACAACAAACCAACCAACCTTAGCTTATTGATGTATTAAAACCCTAGAAGTGTAGAACGGGAGGTTCTTTCATTTATAGGTGTGGATCAGGCTTTGGAAATAAACAGCCACTCGCTTGTGAGGAATTAGAACTGCCTCCAAGAGATTAGGCAAGGAGATTTTGCAAAACATTGGCTCCTTTTCTTGTTCTTTTAGGCTTGGCCTAAAACTCAGAGCTTGAACTACACACTAAACAATACACAGTATTAATAGCAATGATAGAATACAGTAATATTTCTGCTAACCAGAGATGCTGCCATAGTTTGTCATTGCCTGGCTTGGAATATGGACCTCAGTGATTCATAACAGTTGCCTCTGATCAAGGTGAACGGTACAACCCTATCTTTGTCCTCTGGCTCAGGTTGTAATCCAAACTGGAGGGGAACTCCTAATTCTTCTCCATCTACTCCCTACTCCATCTACTCTTTACTCCCTAGTTTTCCCTAGCTGTGACAGAACTTCTGGGACTCCAGTGGTCTTGGTACCCTTCTGCGTTCCATATGGGAGGAAGGGACCAACCTGTACAGCTGCCACAGGCAGGCAAAGGGTTTGCAGGAGGAGGGGGTTGGAAAAAAGCATGTAGGTTCACGGTTGGTTGGGGGAGGAATGGTAGCTCCGAGGAAGACTTGGTAGCATGATAGGATTTGAAAGCACCTGTAATTAGGCATGGAAATAACCAAGCTTCCTTCCTTCCTTCTTTTTATGGCTCAATTGTCCGTCTCTACTGCATATTCAGCGCCCAACATCTTGAACAGAAAGAGGGAGCAGAGGGAGAGATGATGCCCAGGAAATACAACCAGTTACGTTAATAGTGGGGGAAAGTGTAGAAATGCATGCAACGTTTGTGGAAAATTCTCCGAACATGTGTGCATTGCAGTGTTATCTTGGAATTAATTCACGCTTAAGATAAAGAATGTAGCTGTATATCTGCTTTGTTGAGGCTGTTCTCTCTTGCGAGGCGTGTTTGTGCCTTTTGTCTGTTGCAATCTATCAAGAGCGCGTTTGAGACTACAAATTCTTCTAAGAGGAAACAAAGCAGATAGCAGCCTTTAGCAGGCTAAAGTCCAACAAACGTCAAATTCTGAACAACATTACTTTGTTTCTCTATTTAACATTAAAGCTGATGGCTTTTTGACAGGTTTATAGCTGACAACTTCCATAGCCAGTCATGCAGCACAATTATGTTTGAGCTAATTTGATGAATCAACTTGATGTTCTATAGTCCCAGTTGGCTTCAATAGCGTATGTGCTCAATTTTCTGCTGGAGGTCAAAAATAAGCTTTGAAATTTGGCTAATCCCATCACATCCGCAGAACATGTCTGGTGGAATAATCTTTGGACATGCCGTCCTGACTAATGCCAGAAATAAGAAGGCAAACTTTGTAATTTCATTAGGCTTGTCAATCAGGAATTTGAGGGGAGGGGGGATGGCAGTTGGGCTCCCCATGTCCAGCCATTTGCTTGGATGCTCTGAAATGCTGGAATGCTTAGGGGAGCAGGGACTACATCTGATATGCGCAATTCTTGTTCTGTTGTTATGGAGGGAAGGCTAGAGAGAAAGTTAACATTTCCTGAAGCCCTTTGATTCAGATGCCATTACAAAAACAAACAAAACAAAAGCAATGATGCATGGAATGATCTTGTGACCCACTGTGCCACCAAGAAGGTTTCAGTCAGCCCCACAGTATATTTCAATGGGCCTTACTTGACATAACTGTATTCTGAATTACACGGCTGCCTTTTAGAGAAATGCAGAGGAAGGAGTGTTTTCCCTTCTAAAGTTTTAGATAATTTCACAGGAGCACATCATTATTATAAGGTAGAAATACCAGTGTATCTCCCCACCCACCCAAGGGATATTCTGGTTTGGAGTTCTAGCCAGGCAACCGTGCGTTCTTCTAAGATATTCCCATCCTGGCTGGGAAAGATGGGATTTGAAGTTTACCATATCTAGACGACACTGTAAGCTGCCTTGGGGACATCAGATCAGTTTAGATGCAGTACCAGTACCATGGTTTGGCTCAATGAGAACTGTCCTGGAAGAATCCTCAGGCTTTCATGTTCCCCCTCTATCCTCCCAGCTCATACTCACAGTGCTTGTTTGCATTCTCTTCCCCTCCTTATTGCTTTACTATGATTTTATTAGATTGTAAGCCTATGCGGCAGGGTCTTGCGATTTTCTGTTTTACTCTGTACAGCACCATGTACATTGATGGTGCTATATAAATAAATAAATAATAATAATAATAATAATAATAATAATAATAATAATAATAATCTCCTGGTTTGCTCTGTGCCTGTCAAGCAAGCAAAATAGTAGCTGGTGACAATCGTGGTGAGAAGGTAGACTCACTGAAGGAAGGGCCCCTACTTGGGGTGTCTTGTTGAAGGGCCTTCAAAAAAGTGGAGCCAACCCCAAGTACCAAGCTGGGAAAGGCTGAAGTGCAGACACAGTCAGCTACAAAGATAATAAAGCGCTAAGGTCAAGACAATAAGATAGTCCCAGGGCATGGCCTGAAGGCAGGTCTGGTCAGTGCTTGGAGGGGAGACCATCTGGGAACCACATGTAGCCACCGTGAGTACCACAATGGAAGAAAGGCGGGATGCAGATGTGATAATGAATAAATAAATGCTAAAATAGTATAGTAGTCAAAACTGGCCCATATTGAGCCAATGAAATGGTATGGCTAAGGAGCCGTTTTTGCTTTCTTTTGTTTAAGGAAAGAAAACATCTAACATTGGGAAACAGGTGACCCACTCCAGCAAGAACATGGAGCTTCCTTCTTCATGTCTTGCTGGTGTGCATGCACATCTGGACTCACATCCCTGACTGCATCATGGTGCATAGCCAAGCCCCAGTGAACTGCCTAGGTGTGCCCATTCATGCTAACAGGCAATGTGCATCAATATCTGGGACCACCACTTGATACTTATGGCCAGTTAGTCACAACTACTGTTGGATCTGAGCCAAATGGTTTTGTAACATGGCCTGAGAAGGGCACAACCCAATGAGAAGTTCTCCCGCGCAACCTGGTTGAAATGACTGAGAGATGTTCTTGGGTTGGTCCCCATTCATTTCAACAGGACTTAGCTGGAGAACTTTCCTGTGGTTTAATCTGGTAGAAGGCACCCTGGGAAATATTATGCCAACCTTGGCGTGCTACCCATACCGCAAGTGTATCATTTGTTTGTTTCTCATCTCTCACCACTTCTGGCAAGCCAGTCACTTGCTGACCTTTCTCTTTGACCTTAAATAGAGCCCCTTCTGAGCTCACTCTCATTTTTCCTACTAGCAGCTAATTGATCAACGTATGGCTGAGTTGCCAAGCCAGCCTGCACACACTTGCAAAGCTGCACAGACTAGAAAACGTTTCATTGGGGCATCCAACCAAAAGAACAACTAGGATTTTTCATTGCATGAAGACAGTTTTGAATTGTGCGATTTTGTTCGTGCCTCACACTGGCATAACACTTCTAATGCTGTCATGCAGTTCAGAGCAGATGCCCACTTCAGTCTTTGTGTTAGAAGAACTGGAATGCACAAAAATCAGGACTCAGAAGAATCTGCATGCTTCAGAGTATCATCTGCCTTCACACACACAATAAGAGCCAGTATGGTGTAGTGGTTAGAGTGTTGGACTAGGACTGGGGAGACCAACTGGCCTAGTTAGGGATGGACGAATGACCCCGCGCCCACCCCCTGGGCAGCTCACCAAATTGTCACCACTTACCCAACCCTGTTCGGCTCCCTGGGCAAACTGCTCAGCAGTCCGCGGGCACCCAACAAGTGGCATGGCCACCCACCCCTCAGCAAGCTGCCATTTTGCATAGAAATGGTGGCTCGTTGTTTTCCAGTTTGCACAGCCCTATCATAAACTACCCTTAATTGTCTTGCATTAAGGACTGAATAAAGGTGATCCCTCTGGAATATAACAGGATAAACTGGGGGGAATAAACTGGAAAGATGCTAACAGTATGACCCATTCAGAAAATTATGCTTGGCAGGGATTTTAACCATCCTTTAAATTTGCATTGCATGTGCTCTTATTTGATGCCGTAATGCTCAGCACTACTTTGGACACCATTGTGTCATTTCTCCTCCCCCATCTTCTCTACTTGTAGCAGACAGATGCTGCTGCAACGTGCTGCCAAGATCAATAAGTTGGTTCATAAGTGGCATCCTCAGAAACACTTGATTGGATTAAAATAGTAATTCCCGTATTTTACTGAACTTTTGTGTTTATTCAGAGCAACAATTTCCTGTAAACAGGACCGGAACAACAACTAGACACAAGCAATATGGCTTACTGATGCAGAAGAGTGGGAAGGATTGTACCCTTTAGGAAGATGTCGAGGATGGTCATTGCAGGGGATAGTAGCACTGGACAGGGCCGTGGGGATAATCGTTTGAAGAGGAACCAGCAGTCTGTGACGGGATGATGGCTGAAAGGATTTGGTTGAAGGAGCCCATGTTGGACTGAAAATTGGAAAAAGACCTACCAAACCATTGGGCTTAATTTTATGTCGGACAGTGTTAATTGGTAGCCTCTGATCAGGGCTGTTGTGTGTGATCTCTGTTTTTAAAACTTTTGGAAGTTCTCCAACAAGAAAAGTTGGGTTCTGTAACTGCTTCAGTTTCCGCAAAGTAAGCAAATCTGCACACTATGCACACACACACACACACACACACACACACAGAGAGAGAGAGAGAGAGAGAGAGAGAGGCCATAGCTAGACGGGGCGATATCGCGGGGTGATCTCCGGGAACGTCCCTGTGTGTTCACATGACGCAGAGGGGATCCCAGGAGCAGGGAGGGATAATCCCTCTCTTTCCCCAGGCTCTTGCCCTACCCTTTGAGCCCGTTTTTCCCACGGTCTCGGGCTGATCCTGAGACCACAGAACGTGTGGGCGGGCGTCGTGGTTTGTCCTGCCTCCTCGCAGTTACTCGCTAGGAGCTGGGACCCATGCACGGGTGGGGTGAGCGGGAAAAAATAATTAAAATAAAAAACCTTACCTTTTGCGCATGAGCGTTCGTGCGCTCTTCTTTAACAAAAAAAGAAAGAAATGGCGGGCGCAACGTCCTCTCCCTCCATGCGCCGCGTGTAAACAGAGCAGGGATCTCGTGATAAAAACACCACGAGATCTTTACCCCTCTGTTGCGTCGTACCACGTAGGTCTAGCTGAGGCCAGAGAGAAAGAGAGGTTTCTGGTTGTCACAGAAAGTGCTCAAGACCTATGCATAGCAATGAAATCACACCAGGGCCTAATCTACACCGAACAGGATATTGCACTATGAAAGCAGTATATAAAAGGCAGGAGCCACACCAAGCAGGATATAGTGGCATGAAAGCGGTATGTGGTATGTGTCAGTGGGCTCCAACAGTTGTCAGTGCAGTTCAATACCACTATAAAGCAGTAGTGTGGCTCCTGCCTCTTATATACTGCTTTCATAGTGCAATATCCTGCTTGGTGTAGATGAGGCCATAGTGCTATATCCTGCTTGGTGTAGATTAGGCCCAGCTCCTTTCCTGAGATTTTGCCAGACAGCTCCATACATTGAATCCGTCATTGATCCACTTCTCAATAGGAGGGACACTGCTGCACGAACTTTTTAATTTCCAAGTCCCTGTTAGTATTGCTTGAAATGTGTTTTTTTTATATTTTGGCCTCTTAATACACACTAGGTTTTTTCTTGTAAGAAAAAAAAGTGTTTGAATCATGTCTCTATCTTGTTGGCTCTATATTTATTTCATTAGTATTGCATTAAAAATGCGGATTGAGGTCCAAATTCTACAAATAGATTTGCTCATTTGTCCTTGGAAGGTAACGAGAACGGCGCAAATGTCTCAAAAGGCAAAATTGGCTTCTGTTCATCCAGAATCCATACAGTCATGCCGGGTTTCCTGTTTGCATATGTAACAGATGCGGCAGTGTCTTCCAGATTCTTTCCATACCTTCAAAAATATCCGCACTATATATGCTTGTACTGTAGGTCTGGAGTTTATATCTGTCAAATCTGGCTGCACGTGGAAGAAACATGATGCTAAAATATGCAGCTAGCATGGGAACTGTATGAATGTGAAGCCCTGTACTTGAACTCATCAAAAGGCTCTGCCGTTGGCCAAGTGTAAAGCATCCATTTGATGCATCCGTGCTGTCAAGGATGCCATTGGCTACGCGAATGAATATTAAAAATGGGTTTCCCATTGAATGAGTTGTTTCAGGACCGCTTTTTATTTATTTGTTTGTTTACGTCCATTTTTGTACCAACCAATAGACGGTGCACAAAACAAGCTTAAAGCGTTTTTTAAAACCCCTGCAGATATAGTAAAGCATAATGTAAAATCTAAAACAAATGAGAATGGGCACAGAATAAGAACCATGGTAAAACCAATGGCAGAGGAGAACAGGGTGAGGATCTAAATAAACGCATATTTAAAGCTGAAAGATTAAAAAGCCTGTGTGGAAGAATAAAAAAAGAGTACTTTCCTGGTGCTGAAGGAATGGCAATGTAGGCACTAGGCAAGCCTCTCTGAGGAGGGGATTCCATAAATGGAGCTCCACCACTGATAATAGAAGCCAGTACAGATTGCAATGCATTGGTATAGTTTTATCATATTATCCAGTCCCGGTTGTCATTAATCCATGGCTTTAACCATGGTGAATAAAGCTTTATTCACTATGGTTAAAGCCATGGTTTAAGGTGTCTTCTGAACATGGCCAGACTTTCTGGCTTAACCACCATGGTTAAAAGCCATGGTTTAAGGTGTCTTCTGAACAGGGCCTTAGTCATGGAGGACACTTGTGCCCCCAGTAACAATTCTGGATCCAAGAGCACTTTCAAAGAGTGAATCTGATCCTTTAGGGAGAGTGAATGCCATCTAGATGAGCAGATGAACTTCCCATTAACAGTGCCTCCATTTTGTCTGGATTAAGTCCCACCCATGTTCCCTAGCAATTGGTGTATATAGGCTTACTGCCTATATACACCAATTGTAGTATAGAGGTAGTATAGAGTCATCTGGACTAGTAGCCATTGATAGAATTCTCCTCTGGAATTTATCCAACCCCTTTTTAAAGCCATCCAGACTGGTGGCCATCACTACACCTTGTGGTAGTGAATTCCATAGTTTAACTACAGTATGTGCTGCGTACTTCCGTTTATGTGTCCTGAATTTCCCACCATGGAGGAACCCGGGTTCTAGTATTATGGGAGAGGGAGAAAAATGTCTCCTACCTACATTCACCACACCATGCATAATTTGGAATACCTCTTTATGTTTCTCTTTCATAGGTGCTTGGTGCATTACTTATAATTTATTTTCATTCATCAATTTATAGACCAAAAGACTATAAATGCTGTAAATGTGCTGCCTTTGGCCCCATACAGACAACATGCTAAACCATGCTGCTTAACCACAAAATGGTTAATGGAATGCATGCAAACTCGGGTTTCCTTTCCTTTTCGTTTTGTGGTTGAAAAGCAAGTTTCTAGTTCTGGAGGCTGCAAAGATAGGTTTGAAAGTCTGCAAGTGATGCAAAGTTCTATGCAGGACTCCCAGTTGCTCAGGGTAGGGCTTCAGTATGCTTCATAGACCTTTGCTCCCTCTCTCTAAAACTAGGAGACATAGAATAAATTATGTAAAGTAAGCAGATATATGCAAATATGCTTATTTTTCATAATTTATACAGATCACCCAACTCAGCATTTCTTGGCTTAGAATTTGAGTTACCTTGGCACAGAATGTGGAATTTATTCATTTATTATTATTATTATTTAACCACAGAGCGCATATAGCCCTGATTATGCACAAAGTATGACCCAGTCATGGGAAGATAGCCTAGAAAACAATCCATCCATTGAAACGAATCTGTACCATGAAAATGTTTCGGAACCAGGGTAAACTAATATTTGTGTATTATATTTAACATTTAAAGCCAACCTTTTAAAAGCAGCATAAATAAAGGTTATTCATGATCATTCCATTTGTTCTGTTTTCTGTTGATTCTGGAAGGAACATAAGAGCATGAATGAATCAGACCGAAGGTCAATCTACAGTGTGATCCTATTCATACTGTCCCTCCCTGTGTTCAATTGGGCTTACTCCCAGATAAGTGTGTATATAGAATGGCAGCCTTATTCTGGCACCATGTTGTCCTACAGCGCCCAATCAGGTGCTTCCACTAAGCCTAAAAGCAAGACTTGAAAGCAATAACCAGTGTGGCATAGTGGCTAAAGTGTTGGACTGAGAGTTGGGAGATCTGGGTTCTAGTCCCCATTCGGCCATGCAAGCCCACTGGGTGACTCTGGGCCTCTCAGCTCAACCCACTTCACAGGGTTGTTGTTGTGAGGTTAAAATGGAGAAGAGGAGGATTATGTACACCACCCTGGGTTCCTTGGAGGAAAAAAAGGTGGGATATAAATGCAATAAATAAATAAATAAATAAACCAACTCACTGTTGCCTCCCCAAGCCTGCCCCACGAGCTCTTGGCTAATCAAGACTAATACTACACTTCCAGTTGTGTTGGACTACAACTACCACCATGCTGGCTGGGAATGATGGGAGTTGCAGTCGAACACATTTGGAAGGCGCTCAGTTGGAGAAAACTGCTGTATGTTCTGGAAAACTGATTCGGCGTTGATACGAGCTAAGTCTCACGAGCTCATTCTCATTATAGAATTACACAAAATCCCATTAGCAGTTTTCAGACAAATGGCATTAGACCTATTCTTGCTCTGCAAAATGCAATAGAATAAAATGATCATTCTCCCCCACCCCACCCAGGCATACAAATAAAAAGAAGAAAAATGCACACGCTACGAAGTAATTCTAGAAATGCCTTATATTGCAAACATTTTGATTCAGACCAACACATACTATTCACAGATGAGTTCCCTGTTTTAAAACCTATGTCCCTATGGTTACAGATGGAACAGAAATTTGGCCTGAATTTTTATACAACTGTATCCACTTGGCACCTCTCAAGCTTATACGCAGAACGAAACACACTTGAATGCCGAAATCTGCACTTTTCAGAATTTTGTGATGCAATTCGCAACTAAAAAAAAAAATGCACACCAAAAAAGTAAAGAATGATGTATACAAAATGAATAGATTAGCAGAAAGTATGCACAGAAATGCATTATCCTAGGGAAAAGTCCCTGGGCATAGAGTGCATACTAGGAATGGACAGACTTGTGTATTTCTAGCTATCGGTGCAATCTTTGAGTAAACCTAAGCCCCCTTCATGTATTACTCATGGGAAGGAGTGCTCCTCATCAAGGGGATCTGGAGCCATATCACTGACCCCACTACTGTGATCATGGAGTTTCCTGAGCTCCAGGGTCTTCATGTTATCCATCAAAGTCTGCACAAAGGGATAGTCTATATGTGTACCCCCCCCCGGCAGAAATACACACCTAATGCATCGATGTATAGGATCACCAAGTGAGCCTTTTGATCATATGAGTGCCCCTTCATACAAGTAATGCATGAAGGGAGCTTTGCTTGCAAATAAGAGCTCCCGGTGAAATCAATAGGTGTAAGAATAGTTGCTTCAATCATCTCTTAAGCTAACACCACAGCGTTCCCAACTGAATTAAAATGAACAGCTCACATTCAAAAGTTCTACTTCACAGCTAGGTCTGTGTAAATGTTCATCCATTTCTATTCTCATGGTAAAACTAGTACTCTTGGAGAGGCCAAATTATTTTCCCTAACCCATTTGATTGCTGAGAATACTAATCTTCCTTCCTTCCTTCCTTCCTTCCTTCCTTCCTTCCTTCCTTCCTTCCTTCCGTGCCAGTGTTCCTCTTATGACTGCCACTCTGGCCTTAGCTAGACCTACCTTATAGTTTGCGACGGAGGAGAGAAGATCTTGCGTTGTGATTAACACAAGATCCCTCCTTCGTTTACATGTGAGGCGCGACGACCTCAGGAAGAGAGGCGTCGTGCCCACCATTTTTTATTTTTAAAGAGGACAGAGTGCACAAACGGTCGTGTGCTAAACGTAAGTTTTTTAAATTTTAATTACTTTTCCCGCTTCCCCACCCTAACCCTGATGGACGCAGTGCTCCTGAGGAGCACTGCGCCCCGTGCGCGGCTCCCGCTAATAGCGCGGACCCGGGTCAAACCGCAGCAACGTGCCACACATTCCGCTGTCTCAGGCTCAGCCCGGGACCGCAGAAAAAGCAGGCCCAAAGGGGAGGGCTCTATCCCAGGGCAAGGGAGGGATCATCCCTCCCTGACCCTGGGATCCCCTGTACGTCATGTGGACGCACAGGGACAATGCCGGGGTTCGCCCCGTGATAAAGCCCGGTCTAACTAAGGCCTCTATCTCTTTTTCTCTTTGGCTATTATTTCTTTCATAGAGGAATACCAGCACATCAGGGATCATGTAACGAACATGGTGATGTCATGATGCTATGTCACCAATCAGCTTTGACTGTATGCTGACACTCAAAGGGAGGGCAATGCGTCCTGGACAGTTCACATTAATAACCTTAGCCAATGAGCATGAGTGATGCCTGTTCAGGGCAATTCTCTTGAATAGGGGCAGAATCCAACAGGGCACTTACACCCCTGCCAATTCTTTTCCATCCCGCCAATATGGTTGCACAAGTGGCCCCCACCACTTGCTGTGGTTTGTCGTTACCCTAGGAAAAAGTCCCTGGGCAAAAAGAGGATTAGACAACAGTCAAAGAAACCATGGCTTGTTTTAAGGTTATTCGTGGGATGTTTAACCCTCAATACCCCCTGCTGCCTGGGTTCGCATCACACAGCTGGTCATCTGTGGATGCTGTGCAAAAATGGTGCCCATGAGCACCCAGGACAACATGACAGTTCTTGCGGGTAAATTAAGCCACAGTGGCTGTCGTGTTGTGTGAACCAGGCCATTGTGTTGTTTATGCGCACGGCTACTATTCACAATATACACAAATGATCATTTCTTAACACTTAAATTCCCCTGAATTTTCAGAAAAACAGATTAGTTTCTTAGCTGATGTAGTTCCTCCTTTGCTGATGTGAAATGTATTTAGTAATCCCTAGTTTCACGGTCCAGAGTGCTCAGCACAGATAACATTTTCATGGTCTTTCTTATATTCACTTCTTATATCTTCACTGCTTTCAGAGAAATGAAGCTGATGGCTTGTTTGATACACAGGGTTTTTTGTTTTGTTTTTTGCCCTGCTGGAGGCAGTCTCTGCCACAACATTTTTTTAAAAAAGCCCTTAAAAACAGTAGCCCTGCCTTAGCAAGGTATTGTGTGCATGTGCAATTAATACAATTAATACAAGATCTGGGGCCCAGACCAGTATGGCACAAATCTGGATGGAACCTGCATGTGTTAATTTACATCTATATACGCAACTGTAGAAATAATTACTCCGATTTACTTAAATTTCAAAGGAGGCAAAGTCAGCCAATTAACTGCATATCCAAATAATTGCAAATAAAATTAATTCTTCAAATAATTTGCAGCCTGTTTCAAATCACCCCCCAAAAGTTTGTTTCTAAGCTTAATGCCATGCATGGAAATGTGTGGCAGCATGTGGGGAGGGGAGGAGAGTTAACCCTTCCCTCACCGGCTGCAAGGCCCCCCCCCCAAAAAAAATGACCCTTGCATGGCAATTTAGATAAGAAAAAATCTTCCATTGTCACTAGAGATCTGGAGGAGGTATCTCAGACCCTAGGAATAGGTTCAAGGCCACCTAGAAATGGCCTGATAAAACACATGAATCAGTGGTTTATCGGGCTGTTCTCCCTCCTGCAACGTCTCTTAGTGAACCCCTAAGCTCAGGAGAGGGGAATGTAAAAAGTTGTTCACTTGAAGTGATGTGGGGCTTCAGGGAATGGAGCTGCTGGCGGGGTGTTGGTGGAATGGCCCACTGGAAACATGGAGACCTAGCATGTAGGCATAGTTGGATCGGTGTAATTACATAGAAGTCAGAATGGGGAACCCACCTAGCTGTCCCCAACATGGTGCTCCAGGACACTGGGAAATTTAACCTGGTAGGTGGCTTCCCAGACCCAGAGCCTGGGACCAGTTAAGTCTGCAGTTTGTGGGAAAGGACCAGCCAGCTGGCCAAAGAAGTTCCAGAAACAGTGTCAGTGGGCTCCAGTAGCTACCCAAAGCTGCTGGGTGTTGACACCAACCATGGATGAAGTGTCATTGCATTATTAGGATACTTTGTGTAAGATGGTCAAAAGGAGCAGGCGGTAACAGAGAAGACTCACGGTACCAGGTGCTGTAGACCAAACAAAGCCAGGCATGTTTATGGTGTATCAGAGACAGCTGCTACAGCTCTGAGCTGTAGTAACTTCCTAGCACTATCCTAGTAACGTTCGAGTAATCTCCTAGCACAATCCTGCTGCTTATATAAGAAGAGAAGAATCACCTTGCTGAATGAAAACATGGGCTATTCAGATCTAGTTCAGTATTCTATTTCCAATAGGAGCCTTTGGAATTTACAAAAGGGTGATGGCATTCAAAGCATTTGGCCCTTTGAATATGGAAGATATAAAGTAACTGATATAAATCATCAATTTGTTTGTTTCCTTATTTATTTAATTCAGTCCTTTTTATCCAGGCGTTACTCCATGAATTTATTCTTTGCTTTTGTAGCCAGCCTTTGTGGTTTGCTGCCAGAACCTGGCCCTTTGATATTTACTACCTCTGTATGCAGAACCTCTATTTTGTTGTCATGGCTTGGTGGCTGTTGATAGACTATTGATAAGACTCCACAAACAGGGTCAAATTAGATGTGACATAAGAGATTGGCAATTAGGTTCTCCGACCTTTATTAAAAACAGTGATTGGTTTGTGTATGTGTGTGTGTGTGTGTATCAAACCAAGGTCTATCTAGTTCAGCATTCACACAGTGGCCAACCATTTGCCCACAGGAAACCCACAACAGCACCTTCCTGCACATGTTCCTTTTATTTATCCAGAATCTCCCACGAATCAGCTTCATGAGATAACCCCGAGTTCTAGTATTAGAAGCGAAGCAAATGTCTCCCTATCCACTTTCTCTACAGAATGCATAATTTTGTACACCTCTGTCATGTCTCACTTCACTCACTTTTTCTTCTAAGCTAAACAATTCTTATTAGGTTGACTCCATTGGGTAAGGGAGAGATTTAACCCTCATGTCCTCACTGTTTCCCTGATCTAAATCACCCTGTGAAGTATTTATCTAGTAGGGAGAAACATGTTCTAGATGGGTGCCCTCCTCCGTCCACTTCATCTGTCTTTAAAACAACAACAACAACAACAACCCAACAACGATCCTGATCATATTTCTTCTAATTGCAATCCCATTTTTGGTTTGTGTCAGGGAATTCTAAACAATGGGCTAATCTACATAAACCAGGATATTACAATATGAAAGTGATATGAAAGCGGTATATAAAAGGCAGGAGCCACATTACTGCTTTATAGCGGTACTGAAGTGCACTGACAACTGTTGGGGCTCATAAGATACATATATAACGCTTTCATAACACTGCTATCCTGCTCGGTGTGGCTCCTACCTTTTATATGCCACTTTCATACTGCTTTCATAGTGCAATATCCTGCTTGGTGTAGATTAGGCCAATGAGTTCACTTCCTCACTCATGCTTTCCACTGGTTTCTTAAATATCATTACTCATCCTTACCTGCACCAATGCAAGGATCATACTATTAAGGGATCAGCATGGAGATCTCAGTCCTTTAAGATAGAAGCAGAAGGCAGGCCATTACCAGTAGAGCTGAGCTTAAATGGGAGGCCAGTGTCCACAAAATTTTTCATATTTTTATTTATTTAATTAGGGTATTAACTGATATATACTTATATATCAGTTAATATAGTAAAATCTCTGTGCGGTTTTTGAATCCCATAAAAGTTAAACTGTGGAAATAATAATTAATATTTGAGTAGTAGGAGAGTTTTTCTTTGTACAGGCCTTTAGGGATGTGCCAAATATGAAGGTTATATATCAAGACTGTATATAGTGTAGTGGCTAAATACTGTAAAATCCATAGCAGTGGTGAGATTTGAATAGCGGGTTCAGATCTCAACCACTGCCATGAGTTCACTAGGTGGCCTTAGACAAACCACAAGCTCTCAGTCCTCATCTGCAATATGGGAACAAACAGAATATCCTACCGTCCAATGCAATATGCGATGTACTAAATAAATAAATAATAAAATACTGCCCTACCTGTTTAATGTTATTTACTTTGGAAATTTGCTTGTGAACTGAAAATCAGGATACGGCTTTTAAATAAATAAACCTATAAATACTGTTGTTAGCATTCTGGAGATAATATATGTGATAGTTTTTAAGGTGGGGTATATATATAGATAGATAGATAGATAGGTTATATATACATATGTTATAGCTTCTAAATCTGAGTGAACAGTATGTTCAGGTGATATTATTTGTTCGCTATTGATGAGTTTCTTTTTCATAGCTGATGTATCTGTGATGGGAGCTAGGCATTATGTAACCTTTTGTTTGTAACTTGGGGTTGGTTGGCTGTTTGTCACATGTGCAGCAGGGAGCAGTGAAAACAAAATGTCTGCTTTGATTCTAGTCAAAGTTGTCAAAGCAAATTAAGCAAAGTCAAGGTTGTCGCCATGAATTAAATGAAGATGACAAAGTGAAGCCTTTGAAGTTGAAGTTCTCAAAGGATAAAAAGGTGAATTTAAGGGAAAGGTTCCTACAATTTGATCTGCTTTTCATTCCAGCTCTGTGTTCTTATTCCAGGTTGGTCCAAGTTGGTGATCTTTTCTCTGGAGCAAAGTCAAAGTTGCTGTTCTTCACCGCTGTGGGCCAATCAGTGAATAGACTAGTCAGAGATACACAGCTTGCTGTGTGGAGTTTTTCACTGAAGTGACTTGATGTGAGTGTGCCGTGTTGTAGTGTTGGTGAACGTACGAAGGATGGGCAGATCTAGATTGCTATGCAAGACCATACTGGAAGAGAAGCGAATGACAGGTGGCATGCATTTCAGGTTGTTCTCAAAGGACAATTGTAGTGACTGAGGCCTTAGCCAGACCTAAGGTTTATCCTGAGATCGTCCCGTGGTCATCCCTGTACATGTAAATAACACACAGGGGATCCCAGGAGCAGGCAGGGACGATCCCAGGATAAACCTTAGGTCTAGCTAAGGCCAGTGAAAGTTAACTGCAGTGTTAAATTCAGCCAATAATTAGGGTGACCATATGAAAAGGAGGACAGGGCTCCTGTATCTTTAACAGTTGTACAGAAAAGGGATTTTCAGCAGGTGTCATTTGCATGCATACAGCATCTGGTGGAATTCCCTCTTCATTGCAATAGTTAGTTGCAGGTGCCCTCATCTCTTTTGTATCTGGTCAAGAGGGCAGGGCTCCTGCAGCTTTAACTGTTATGATGTAGACAAAATTTCACCAAGTGCTACATGCATTCAAATGACACTTGCTGAAATTCCCTTTTCTATACAACTTTAAAGATACAGGAGCCTTGTCCTCCTTTTCATATGGTCACCCTACAATAATATGCCTGTAGAACAATACTATGCATCTTCACTTGCAACTAATACCCACAGAATTCAGTGGGACTTACTCCCAAGAAAGCAACCCTTAGTAAAGGCAGCACTAGGGACGTTGCAAGCACCCAACTGAGTCCAGGAGTCCAATGGACTCCCCCGCATCCACCCCACCCAGACCCAGTTGTGGGCCTGTGGCGTGAGCAAAGGCCAGTACTCAAATACTTGCAAGGCCCTGATGAGCACTCAGAAGCCATCTGCCCTCACTGCTGAAAAGGTACACTCCCCACTTCCCCCAGGGCAGAGGGTGGCAATGAAGGACAAGCATCCAACAGGGTGGACACTGGTGAGTTCACCCGCCCTTAGATAGCCCAGTTTAAGATGCATTAATCCTTTCCTCCCTGAGCGTGCTTGTCCCAATCCAAATCAGAACTGTGTGTACTTACACCAGAGTACAGAAAACTATTAGGCTCAGCTACACCTATGTGATTAACAGAATGTGTAGTTTGACTCTGGGGCCACAGGATTGTCCTAGGGTCAAATCTGTTCATCTAAGTGCCACACAGGGCATCCAGCGCTGAACCCGGGATGATCCGGAGATAAACCATAGGTCTAGCTACGGCCTAAGTGACGCTCTTTTTTAAACCTGGCAAACTTTTCATGCAATGATTTGATCACATTGTTTTTGCAGAGTAACACATGCGTGTGACTTGCTTCTACGTAGAAAAATGGAAGGCACTGAGTTGAAAAGTGTCTTTCTGCTTTTGAAACTCTTAGGGATACCTTACCTTCTGATGATATATATTTCAAATACTTTAGACACAGACCTAAAAGGTCTCTGTTTGTATGGGTATATAATGGGTTCATATTTTGGTGTGCCATGATGTGAACATAGGAAAACATATCGGGATAGGTTATATCAGGTCAGATTATTTTCCATTTAGTCATATATGGCCTCCTATTACTAGCAGTAACCCTTTACTTTACCCGCTCCCTGGTCTCCCTTAACACTGCTATGGCACAGATTGAATGTGAGACCTTCTGTATGTGAGCCATGTGCACTGAGCTTTGGTCCTTCCCAATAGTTTTATCTGTCTCACATTACAGTAATATGCCTACTACCATAATCTGTTCATGAGAAGGCTCTGGTAAAAAAAAACCAGGAATACTATTATTGCAGGGCCCCAAACTTACTCCAGTTTTTGATTATGGATGAAAACCCAGTGAAGCTCAGCCTATCCCCTCCAAATCCTATTCAAACAATTGGGGAATACAAGTTCCCAATTAAAAAATGGCTCAGTCCCATTGACTTCAGTGGCCTTTAGGCATATTTGACTTTATCTGGATTCTGCCCTTTGTCTTCATTCATCATCCCTTCTTGTACTAACTTAATCCATACTATTTTTAAAGAAACGCACTGGCTGCCAAACCACATCATATATCTTCATGATCTATAGCCATAGTTGTTATTTTTTTTTCCTCAGGAGGCTTCTCATGATCTGTCAGATCCTTCAAGACCGTTCTTCTTTTGCAACATGACCCAGTTTGGTTCCACTTTTAGACAGCTCCCTGAATGCACAAACAAATTCACCCACTGTCGGCACCAAAACCGCAGCCCTTGTCCCCATGAAATGCCATGAGATCTTGTCAGTAATCTAGTCTCACAGAGTACTTTTGAATAACAATACAGACCTTTTGCCTTCATGGCATTCCAAGACTTCTGCCAACTCTGGAAATGGATGTCTCAGTTCTGGACTCAGAGAGGTGAATTTTTTATGTCCCGGTTGTTGAGGTCAGTAGTTCAGACTGAGGAATTTGAGTCCCGAAGTGCACCAAGCAAAAAGTAAAGGCACAAGGCCAGATTCTCATTATTTATACCAAGCCTATCCAATCAAGAGGCTTCAAACTGCCTGCCAATCACAGGGGGCAAAGTTGCAGTACTAGGGTGGCCATGTGGCCTACTTTACCAAAGAGAGACCTCCATTTCAAAGGCCATCTTTGGACAGTCCTATGTTTGAAAGGACCCTCTGTTTGAAGAACTGTCCAGTCCAAGTCCTGTTAAAAGATTAAAAAAATACCTAGTAGGAATAACCGAGACTTGAAGTTGTCCATCAGCAATTAGCACCTGGACAGCAGGCTGAGTAGGGCCACAAGTCACCCAATTCCAGCCCTCTCCCCGCTATGGGGAGATGTATAGTATTTCTGCTTAAATTGTAGTAAGTATTTTAAAATTCACATCTATACCTATAAATTAGCATATGTACATTTTATGCAAATCAACATCCTGTTTTGTCCAAGTGTTTGGTAATTCTTTTCCTCTTCTGTTGGCACTGCATAAGTGGCTAATCCTATGCAGAACCTTATTCCTTTCTGCAAGGCGTTGAGATTTGAGTTCACTAGACAAGGTCACAACCTTGGACCCAGAGTTTCCAGTTCAAGCAACTGATAGTGAAGAACTGAAACCCCAAATAGCAATGCAAAGGAAGAATGCTGCATATTGGCTGGAGATACATGAGACAAATCCGTTTCCATGTTTCTATGGAACTTGTTTTCCTAAAGCAAAATTTCCACTGTAATTGTCTGTTTCAAGGACTCACCATCTCATCTTCACTGCAATGTTGTGTCTATTCCCAATAGATACTAAGAGGACGCCACAAGCTGGCTCCTTTTTTGCATGCTAGCATTTGATTGAAATATATAGACCATGGTAAGGTCGTACACAAATGACTCTTTGAAAATTCAAGCTAAAGCAAAGGAGGCTTTCTCTGCTGAAGTTAAGTAGGTCAACAATTTACCTAGGCTGTCTGCTAATGTGCTTGCTATACAAGCTAATGAGATCTTGAGAACAATCCACATATCCAAGGTTGTCAAGGTGAGCAGTGTTATCTCTCTTTTAAAAAAAATACCAGTGAACAAACATCAGATCTTTGCTCTGCCTTTGCCGATTGTTGTACCCTTAAAATGTTCCATTGTACGTACAAATATTCCCAATTGCCCTACAAATGCAATCAGTCACAACGCTGATACTCAGACCAAGAGTTTCTTTTGAGACTAGTCTTAGATATATTGATTGATTGATTTGTAATACTTCCATACCATTTCATATAATAAAATCTCTAAGCAGCTGCAGGGCTGGGCAGGGGGACGGGCGGGGGGGGGGGGGATGGCTACTCCAAGGCCCCTGGGCAAAGATGCTTGATTTTTCTGTTGTTGTTGTTGATGAAATTGCCCAAAGAAAAGCACGCAAAGCATTTCTGAATGTGGAGGAGTGATGTCTTAAATACATATTGTATACAAGCATCTGTCAGGGATGCTTTAGGGTGGATTCCTGCATTGAGCAGGGGGTTGGACTCGATGGCCTTGTAGGCCCCTTCCAACTCTGCTATTCTATGATTCTGTGAAAAGTGCTTGCCATTACCTTTCTTTATAAATCGTTCTAGTTCATATGTATTTAGAACTGATTAAAAAATACTTAATGAGCAATTTGAAATGGGGCCTACATTTCCCACCTTGCATGGGCCTACTACCAGCTTTGCCCGGCCCTGAGCAGCTGTAACGAAGAAGAAGGGGATAGGGAAATAGGAAACAAAAGTGCTTCACACTTTCTCTTCCCATACAGACCAAAAGGATGTCCAAGAATTTTGTTTCTGTTTTTCAAATCATGCAAACTTGTCCCATTTGAAATCTCTAACACAAACGTGAGTAGGAATACTTTTCTTTCCATAAATGTTAGCAAATTCCTGATTTCACATTCAAGTAATGTGTATTTATTGAAAATGCACATTTTAAAATATTCATTCTCCCAAAAAAAATATGCAGGGGGAAAGTGTGCAATTTTGAAAAAATATGCAGAGCAATGCGCACTGTTTCCATTTAAAATTCTCACTATTCTTGTTCAAATGAGGTGAAAAACAGGTTGAAAATGAAAATGGGAGTGAACTGAAAGAAAGTTCGAAGTGATTTTCAGAGCATTTTAGTGGGCAGTTCACAAAAATATGCTGTTAAATGCCTGGGAGAAGAGAAAAGTTTTGACCTGGTGTCAAAAATATAATGCTGGTGCCAGGTGAGCCTTGTCAGGGAGAACGTTCCAATAATTGGGGGGGGGGCAACACTGAACAGGCCCTCTCCCTTGTTGCCATCCTCTGAGCTTCCCTCGGAGTAGGCACCCGGAGGAGGACCTTAGATGGTGAGCGTAGTGTATGGGTAGGTTCATGTCAGGAATCATAGAATCATAGAATAGCAGAGTTGGAAGGGGCCTACAAGGCCATTGAGTCCAACCCCCTGCAAGAGGGGGTTGGACTCGGAGAGACGTTGGACTGGGAGAGACGTTGGACGTTCCGTCAGGTATTGTGGTCCCAAGCCATGTAAGGCTTTATAGGTTAAAACCAGCACTTTGAATCGGGCTCGGAAATGTACAGGCAGCCTATGCAAGTGAGCCAGAGTCTGTCTTATATGTTCGAACCTTCTGGTTCCTGTTATCAGTCTGTCTGCTACATTTTGCACAAGCTGCAACTTCTGAACCGTCTTCAAAGGCAGCCCCACGTAGAGCACATTACAGTAATCTAACTTGGAGGTTACCAGAGCATAGACAACTGAAGCTAGGTTATCCCTGTCCAGATAGCAGTGTAGCTGAGCTACCAACAGAAGTTGGTAGAAGGCACTCCGTGCCACCGAGGCCACCTGAGCCTCAAGTGACAGAGGTGGTTCTAGGAGAAACCCCCCCCCCAAGCTACGAACCTGCTCCTTCAGAGGGTGTACAACCCCATCCAGAAAAGGTTGAACACCCTCTATCTGGTCAGAAGAACCACCCACTATCAGCATCTCAGTCTTGTCTGGATTGAGTTTCAGTTTATTACCCCTCATCCAGTCCATTGTCGCAGCCAGGCACTGGTTCAGCACATCCACAGCCTCACCTTATGAAGATGAGAAGGAGAAATACAGCTGCATGTCATCAGCATACTGATGACAATGTACCCAACGGTTTCATATAGATATTGTGACCCCTGCAGGACCCCGTACAGGATAATCCACGGTGCCGAGCAATGTTCCCCAAGCACCACCTTCTGGAGTAGGAGCAGAGCTGTGGCAATGCAGTACCTCCCACTTCCAACTCAACCAGTCATCCCAGAAGGATACCTTGGTTGATGGTATCGAAAGCTGCTGAAGTAAAACTTCTGAATTAGAACTTTCACAAACCTGTGGGGAGAAATGCATACATGCGATTTATTTATTTAACAGTTACATTTATATCCCGCCTTTTCCCTCCAAGGAACCCAAGGCACCGTGCAAAATCCTCCTCCTCTCCATTTTTATCCTTACAACAACCACCCTGTGAAGTAGGTTGGGCTGTGTCTGTGACTGGTCTGAAGTTATCTAGTGAGCTTCCATGACCAAGTGGGAACTAGAACCCAGATCTCTCAATTCCCACTCCAGCCACTACGCCACACTGGCTCTCGTATCACTTGATGCAGTGACAACGTGGTCATTTCCCACTGGAGAGAGAAGATGCAAAATTTCCATTTTGGACGGGACAAGGAAACATGGAAAACGTTACCAAAATACTTGCACTTCATGTTATTCCCCCCCCCCACCTTGTCTAGCACGTTGAAAACTGAACTGTGTATTAATAGTAACTAGTACTAGTACTTGTAGGTACAGTCAAGTCATGATAAGAATTGAAATCAATTAGAATTTTACTGTTAACTACAATGGGATGATATAAATCGTATGTATGGTTAATATTATCTGAAATGAAAACAGGAGCAGGGCACCTTTGTAAGAGTAGTATGTATTTAGTGTAAAGAAGTGAAAACAAAGGGCAAAACCCAGCCAATACTGAGTTCTTAACTCTCCCGTTGAAATCAGTGGGACTTGAAGTGCATAACTTGGATAGACTCATGGATAAACATTGTTCGCCAATATTAGATTTATTTATTTTTAAATCGGAGATCTGCTCAGTTAGAAGCTATACACTGAAACATTGTGCTGTTCTGTAAAATAAGTCAAGATGTGAAGAAATAATTATACAGCCTTGTCTGATGCCATGGACTTCTCCCAATTGTGCAAAAACTCTTCAGAAAATAATTCAGGACTTTTACATAGAACGCCCTTAAGGATACCCTGCATGCCTTGTGTTGAAATCAACCAGGGAGTACAGAAGAAAACTATCCTTCTTGGCCATTGGGAAAGGAATAGTACCGTTGTGTTTCAAGGGTTGGTATTTTGCGGATGCCCTCTAGAGATGTACATAGTAACATAAGTGAAGCCAGACTCTTGGAGAATTCTGGAAACTGACTTGGTTCTATTTCTATGAGTGAGGATGAGCCAGGGGAGGACAAGGCCAAGGAAAATATTCTGGCATTAATTCCTGGTGGTCTAGTGACACTATGTATATCATTTCTTTAAACAGCTTTATCATGTGTGTACATTCGGCTCCAAAATGCTTGGAGTTGACTTGAAGAATGGAGCCAAACCATTGGCTTGGTTTGACATGAGTCTTTCAAACTTCTGGCTTCTCATAACTCTTAACAAAAACAATGTCTGAGCCTTTTAAGAAACACAGAAACACACACACACACACACACACACACACACACACAGAAAACATCCATGCCAGGTGAAGGTTTCCTGGGGCCTTCTAATCAAGTTAGCTACCAATTTATCTCCCCCCACCCCACCCCACACACCCTGAATTCTGTTCAAATGTCTAGAATGATTTTCAGAAATTGGCTCTTTCAAAACAGTAACGATCATAGACACTTTTTCTCTCTTTCACAAAGCCTGGAAGCGCGGCCTCCATTTTAGTCTTGGAGTTTGTGGAATAATCACCATGTATGGAAACATTTTTAAAGGACACCATTCACCCCTGAAAAGTCCCAAGCACTGACTCTGAGGAAATAAATGGGATTTTCATAAGAACACAGGAACATTGCCATTCTGCTGCACAGACTCCATTCGTTTCAGTTGGGATTGTCAACACATAAGAAAAGCCATCCTGGATCAGACCAAAGAGCTATCTAGTCCAGCATCTGATCCCTCAGTCCCCCAACCAGATGCCCATGAGAAGCCCACAAGCAGGACATGAGCGCAATTATACTGCCTTCCTGCTTATCTTCCTGAGCAACAGGTATACAGAGGCCTATCCAGTGGAATTTTAGGATGTTTTTAGAATGTTTTGAGGATGTTTTAACAATGTATATTATGTTTTAATTCAGTTTTATGTATTTTATATTTAATGTTGTTCCCTGCTTCGATCAAAATGGAGAGGCGGGTAAGAAATATTTTTTAAAATTATTATTATTATTATTATTATTATTATTATTATTATTTCTCCAGTAGTGGAGGTAATATATATCCATCATGATAGGGAGTGATAGACTTATCCTCCATGAATTTGTCTAATTCTCTTTTGAAAGCCATCCATGTTGATGGCCGTCATTACATCTTGTGGTACTGAATTTATTGTTTGATTATGTGCTGTATATGTACAGGAGAGGTTCAGAATGGATTGTGCCCATACTGTGTGTGTGCGTGTGTGTATGAAGGATAGATAGATTGACAACAGGGTAATTTCAAAATATATTTAGAGCTAAACATTTCAGCTTCCACCCTCTGCTGTTATTTCATCTATCTTTCTTACGTACATATCTTGGCAGTACTAAAAGAACTACAATGGCTGCCAACCTGTACAATCTGTTTCTGAATACAATTCAAAATGCCAAGCTTAACTTTTAAAGACCTAGGCCAGATCTACACCAAGCAGGATATAACACTTTGAAAACAGTTTGAAAACTGTATATGTAGTGTGTCCTGGGCCTAAACAGTTGTCACTACTGTTATAAACCATTATGAGGCAGTAGTGTAGATCCTGCCCTAAATGGCTAAAGACCAAGGTACCTAAAGAACCACCTGCGTCCACACAAACCTATCTGAGTTTCGGTGTCAATGTGTCCTCTTTTACAGAGGACAGCCCTTTCTTTGAAGGGCTGCCAGATGACCATCCTTTATTTGAAGGTGTATTCTATTGAAGGGCTGTCCTTTGTAATTCTGGTTTAAAGATAAGTCTTGAAAAAAGCCATGAGCAAGAAAAGAGATAGCAGCAGCAGCAACAACAACAACAACTTATCAATTTGTATCTATACATACTAACTCTAACGATCATCATCTCACTTTTCTTTAGTCCTTTCCCCAACATTCCATTCATTGGCCCAGCACTCTAAGGCCATAGCTAGACCTAAGGTTTATCCCTGGATCATCCAGGGGTCAAACCTGTTCATTTAGGTGACACGCAGGGGATTCAGTGCTCAGGCAGAGGAGAACCCTGGATGATCCCAGGATAAACCTTAGGTCTAGCTGTGGCCTAAGAGCTCACACTGTGTCACATGTTACATCACATGCACAGTGTGGAGTATATGCATTAACCTTCCCTTTGCCCCATCCTTCCGCCTTCTCCCTTCAAAGCACAAACTTTGAACTTTTTCAAAGTCTGAAAATTTTCTGAACTTCTACACTGCTCAAGCTTCAGTGTAAAACAAAAATGAGCAAAATCGGTCTGGTAGATCTTGAGTAATGTGCCTTACACTATTGTATTCTTATATCAAAAAAGTTAACATATGCCAATCTAATGCAATTTGCTTGCTTCTTTTGTCCTTGTTTTTGGTTGCGCATTTCCTCTCTTTTGGCAACTCATCAGTAGCCACCGTAGTCTGAGATTTTTTTCAAAGGTGTTGCTTAGAGCGCCCACACTTTCTCAACAAAGGATGGTGGGAACAAGGAGCAGAGCTTTTTCAGTTGTGGCATCTTGTCTATAGGATACCCTTCTCCAGCCTCTTTTAGAAAGAGGTTGATACTAGTCTCAGCTTTTGATGTAATTTAATGCCGCTGCTATTTTTATCCCGTTATCATCTGTTGTCTGTTTTAATTGTTGTCATAACTGTTCTCATTTTAATGTTTTATTATGATTGTGTATTGTTACCCCCTCATGAATCAGTATGATAAAGAGGTAGGATATACATATTTTATATAAAATAATAAGTAATAAATAAAAATGTGAAAGTGTTTGCAACAAGTGTTAAAAAAACACCTTACAAAACAGGAGGCATTTTTCAACACATGAAAATGTGTTACATAAAACAAGTTTTGGCACTAGTTAGGAAAGCCATATATGAAAAGGGAGGGATGTAGTATGTGCCACTATTTTACTAAAGACAACTTTTCTTTATTCTTACTCTAGCAAGCATTCACCTTAAATATTGGGGAAATTATATTTAGGACTTGCAAAATTTCTTTTCACTGTCTTCTAGCCCATACTTTTAGGACTGAAATTCACCGCAATGACATGTGTGTATAAAATATAATATCATAGAGTAGTGAAGTTGATGTTCCCGCCAAAGGGTAGAGAGGTTGTTAATGACACTTAAATGTATTAAAACAATGTATTAAACCCTTGACTCAGTGGAGAATTTTTGCCCTGCCCTCTCCCTCCCCATAAACAATGTGGTTTTGCGTATTAGTATTTGAGTAAATTCGTTACATGTTCAGGACTGTTCTGGAATCGGGGCTGATGCAAGGGATTCTGGATCATAATGGCACCATTAGTCAAAATAGTCCTTTTGAACATAAAGTATAAAGGTTTCCCACATGCAAATTAATACTGTGCACTGAATTCAATTGCAGCTCTTTGATCAAGAAAGATAGGCTTTGGTGTTAGTTTGATTACAGTTTGATTCACAAGTCACGTGACTTCACAAACCTTAGGACCTATGGATATGATCCCTTGAGAATACTTTTCAAATAAACTACATGCTAAGCTTATGGCTTGAGAAGGTTGCTTCTAGCTAGCTGTTAATGGAAGCTAGGGATGGGTGAACTCACCAAGGTCTCAATTCATTGGATGCTTGCTCCGCCATCACCATTCATTTCCACTCTCTGCACGGCGCCAGCTTCTGTTCCAGTTTGGTGAGCATCCGATGATGACACCAGCCTGTCCGCCCTTGTCCGGAGACATCGTTGTGCACAACAATGGAGGCTCAAGAAATTGTGCTTTCCCCCAGTTATGTGAATGGCACTTGTAAACCCGTGCCTTTACTCTTGTGCCATGGGGCCTTTATGGGTGCCATTAATGGAGCAGGGGAAATTGCCAAATTTCCGGAGCCTCCATCATTGCACATAATGGAAGCTCCAGACGAGATTGCATGGCTCTGGACAGTCTTTAGACCATGCGGATGCTTGACCCGCGGGCCTACGAATGCACCGTGGGTGCCTAACTGGGTTTGGGGGGCAGACACAGGGGAGCCCATTGGACTCCTGGACCCAGTCGGGTGCCTGCAACATCCCTAATAGAAGCAGAGTACTGGGCTAGACAGGCCATGATCTGACCCAACAAGCCAATCATTATATATTTGCTATCAATAAATTATTATTCTTTACCTAGAAAAGAAGGGTGCAGTGCAATTCCGATCTGCAAACGATTAAAATATATGGTGTGAAGAGGCTCATCTGTGTCTGTCCTTAGGATTTAAGAGACTGTAGAATAAGTCAAAATTATGGTGGGGAGGGAAGGGAAAATAGAGCAAGTAAACTATGGGAGAAGACAGGCATTGTATTTAAAGAGCAATGACAGTGCGCTCTTCACCCATAGTGTGAGCCTAGCTGTGCAATCTGAATGACACGTAAACATGCCAGCAAGTTGAACACTGGTTCAGCTGTTGGACTTGCTCCTCCTTGCATGCTTCAGATATGTTATCCATATTTCTTTCTTTCTACGTGGTACTTGTGCATGTATTCATTTAGGAATTTGTTCATTATAAATTCATTGCAAAACTGTTCTGGAGACTGGAAGCATTTCTACATTTAGGGAAATCATATTATTTACCCAGGGCATTTCTGCTCTCTGGTTCTTTGGCACGATTGTTATTGGCTGCATTACATGGGAGGAGAGCAGTGACAAGGAGTTTGAATTAAATACTTCCTCTCCGTTCAGTTCCATTGAGTTCTATTGAAGCAGTGCCATCTAGTGGTGGAAGATCCTGTTGTTTCCCAGCTATTACCACTTCAAAAGTGGTTCTTTTTATCCTAGGATTTCTGCAGGATTCCGCAGGACATGTTCTGGTCGTTGACGACGTCATGAAATCAACCCCAAAACTTCCGTGAAGTGGCCAATCATAAATTGCTCATTTTATACGAGCCCTAGAAGGGCAAGTAATGTGTTGGTGACATCATAGGCATAAGCATATCAACGCCCTCCACAGCCTGCATTTCCCTGGTTCAAACTGAACCTAACACTGCCAACTTGCAGAAATGGCCTCTCGGTGTGCCCAAGGAGAGAAAAGATTATGGTTGTATGAAGGCACTTCAAAACTGCCCTGCCACTATTCTAAAAAATGTTGCATGAAGTCTTCCTCTTGTGTCTCTTTTGGAAAACATATTTTCACTAAATTTGGACACTGCCCAACCAAGCCTAGATGAGTGAATTTGTTCTTTTTAGTCAAGGTTTATCATGAAACTTGCGTCTCATTGCCATCTTCCTTTGTGTACACATGAGGCAAATTTTCACAAGCAAGTTGGTATGCTGTAGTCTTCCCCAACCTGGATCCCTCCAGATTTTTTGGACTGCAATTACCAGCATTCCTGACCATTGGTCATGCTGGTTGGGGTTGATCGGAACTGCAATCCATAGCATCTAGATGGCACCAGATGTTTTGCTTGCAACAAGTCCAAATTAACTACCCTTTGCAAACACACATATACCAAAATTAGGAACAATTTCCCCGAGAAATCATCCTTTAGGAAGCAAAGCAACCCTGATTTACAAAGAGATTTGGTCCATTATAAACAGTTCCCATGCTTCGTCAAATCATCCCTTAATAGATGGTACCTGTGGGCATTTCCACTGTGAAATCAGATGAAATCTGGCTGCTGTGACCACAGACATATTACCAAAAAAGAGGATTTCACTTTGCATAAAATTTACATATGTTAATTTATAGGTAGAGATAAGGACTTAGAAAGACTTACTAAGATTACCAATGATCTTCTTACTGCCAAGTCTAAAGGCCTTTTTTCCGTTCTTATTCTCCTTGATCTAACTGCAGCCTTTGACACGGTTGATCATGATCTTCTTTTAGATTCCCTTCACGACCTTGGATTTTGTGACTCTGTCTATAACTGGTTTGCCTCCTATCTAGCGGGTCGCTCTTTCAGCGTATTGGCTAATGGCAGCTCGTCTTCTTCTTTTCCCCTTTCTGTAGGGGTTCCGCAAGGCTCGGTGCTTGGTCCGCTGTTGTTTTCTTTATACATGTTGCCCTTGGGTAATCTTATTCAATCTCATGGCCTCCAATATCATCTGTATGCCGATGATACACAATTATATCTTTCTTCTCCAGATCTTTCTCCTGATGTTCACGATCGTATCTCGGCATGTCTTTCAGATATCTCAGCTTGGTTGCTTCATCGTCGTTTGAAACTTAATATGGCAAAGACTGAATTGCTTGTTTTTCCTCCTAAACCTTCTCCTCATCTCTCTTTCTCTCTTACTGTCAATGATGTTACACTTACTCCAGTCAAGGAAGCTCGTAGTCTTGGCTTTATATTTGATTCCTCGCTCTCCTTTATTCCTCATATTGAGGCAGTAGCTAAATCCTGTCGTTTTTTTCCTGTATAATATTGCCAGGATTCGATCATTTTTGTCTATCTCTTCTGCCAAGACTCTTGTTCATGCATTGGTTATTTCTCGGTTGGACTACTGCAACCTTCTTCTCACTGGCCTTCCTTCTTCTCACATGAGTCCGTTGGTTTCTGTTCACCACTCTGCTGCTAAGATCATCTTCTTGGCTCGCCGCTCTGACCATGTTACTCCACTGCTGAAATCTCTTCATTGGCTTCCAATTCACTTCAGAATCCAATATAAACTTCTCCTGTTGACCTACAAAGCTTTTCACTGTCTAGCTCCTTCCTATCTCTCCTCTCTCATCTCACACTATTGCCCCGCTCGTGCTCTTCGCTCCTCTGATGCCATGTTTCTCGCCTGCCCAAGGGTCTCTCCTTCCCTTGCTCGGCTTCGTCCATTTTCTTCTGCTGCCCCTTATGCCTGGAACGCTCTTCCAGAACATTTGAGAACTACAAGTTCAACCGCAGCTTTTAAAGCTCAGCTAAAAACTTTTCTTTTTCCTAAAGCTTTTAAAACTTGATTTTGTTCTGACTTTATACTGTTAGTTTTACCCTACCCAGTGCCTGTTTACCCTACCCTGTGCCTGTTTGCATTCTCTTCCCCTCCTTATTGTTTTATTATGATTTTATTAGAATGTAAGCCTATGCGGCAGGGTCTTGCTATATACTGTTTTACTCTGTACAGCACCATGTACATTGATGGTGCTATATAAATAAATAATAATAATAATAAGACTTGCCATAATTTCAATACAAATAGAAGACATTGTCCCATAGTGGAGATGTCTATAATCAGGTGACCCATGTGCCTGCTCATCATGCTGTCCAGGGCCTAACTTGATAGTCAACCTGAAGGCCTCTCTTCTCCCTTCTTATAATTAAACCTGACTTGGGCTGGAGAGTCCTTGAAATAGAGGATGCCTTCAAACAGAGGACTGCCCACTGTAAAACAGGACACATGGCCACCCTGTATGAATCTCCTGAACACAGAACTTCAATGTGCCAGGCCCCTTAGTCCATAGCTGGGACAGATTTCCTCCTTCTATGTGGGAGGATTTCATGCTGTGTGAACTGAAAATACACCAGGCATGTGCTTCCTTCCTTTCGAAATTACCATTTGCAGGGTCAAAGGCATGGAGATCTTTTCTCCCCCCCCCCTTTCCCCAAATATTCATTCGATCTGAAGCCTGTTCAGTGTCCGGAACCCTGTCTTTGAAATGCAGAGTTCTCACAAGTCCCCTGAGACCCGTTTTGAAACTTATTTCATATACTGTACCTTGGCAGCGCCTGTGGACAGCAGTTAGACCGTACTAAACAAGCACGCCGAAGAAGTTGACTTGAATGGACATGAGCCATGTGTTGAGGAGTTTCTCCGCCTTGTGCATCCCTTGCCGAGAAATTCATGGGCAAGAAGGCGGAAGATGTGGAGCTATTAAAATATATTGGTGCAAGGCAGCTGGGAGAGTGCCTGTGCATGCGCCAGTGGAGTGAATATGGGAGTAGCGCCAGTGGAGCGCAAGCTTTGCAAAGAAATGGACTTCGCTTAAGGAGCGGCTCTGAGAGGGATCTGCAGGAAAGGGAGATGACTTGAAAGATGGGGACAACTGTTCCAAAACACAGGGAACAACAGGGCAAAAGGTTATGACTTAAAAGTAAATGAATTTAAATACGTGACTCAATAATTCCCAAAGTAGACACTTTAAGAAGTATATTTTTTAAATACTCAGATGCTCCTCTGAGCCCAAAGGTGTCTCCTACAGATGAAACTGCCTGATGCAACTCTGAATCTGCCTGATACAACCCTTCCAACTTGTAATTAGGCTTTGACCAGACTTTACCCAATTCACACCTCTGGGTGTGACTGCAGACCCGAACGCAAACTGTGATTGAAGTCTATATATTTCCGAACTGCCCAAAAATGCATTTGAAGGATGCGTGCATTTCAAAAAAGTGCACGAATATTATTTCATCAACGGGAGAAAAATAATGCATATGTTTCAAAAAATGTGCACAATTGTTTTCCAAAAGAGACACAAGAGGAAGACTTCAAGCATTCCTCAGCACTGGAGTCTATAGGATAGAGACCCTCCCTCATGGCTTAATTACCTTGAATTATACCATTAATCTGTATTTTCTTCCTTAACACATTAGTATCCAAGGAGAATTTGGTATCTCCGCTATATTTGTCATAAGAAACGTGTGATAGGAATGACAGACCTGTGCCGAATATTATTTCCCTTTGAAAGAGGTTTTATTTCAATGCAGCTAAACAAATTACTAGGAAATACTCTGCTCATGCCAAACATTTGTACTGTTTCATGCTGTTTTGTTTCTTTTTCTTCTTTGAGTCTCTGCTTCTTCACATCTCAATTTTCTTCCTTTTTCTTTGCCCTCCCCCCTTGCATTCGGCTTCATTTGCCCACACCGCCATTTTATCACATTGGCTGTGGCAATCCACATGATACCATCATGTTTACGTTTGAGATGACTTGTAAACAATCACACTAAAGCTGGTAGGATTAAACAGCAGCATGGGCAAAGGAAGCTGAGAACAGAAAGAACCAAAAACAAGGAGCAGGAAGAAAGAAAAATAGAGCCAAGAATATCATTGAAGTATTGTGAATGTGTTTGCAATGAATCCCCAAAAAGAGCCCCCAAAACAGGTTTTCAACGCTCATGAAACCAAACGTACTGTGGTTTTTGGCTTAACCCCTACATAGGGCTACTGTTACCATAACATTATTAATTGCTTGGAGGAAAGTTAATTAAAAACAGAGTATTTCATTTTCCACATTTCACAAACTAGAAGCACAAGTTCAATAAAACTGGTTATTGACCAAGGCAGCCAAATTCTCAACCAGTAGGCAAGCAAAACTAATCCTTAAACATTATAGTTGAGTTGTGTTCATGGACAACAATAGAGAACTTATTTTTTGTAAATATGGTTAATTTTTTGTTATGATTCTATTTTTAAAGTTTTTCACACATACACACAAAACTATTGCCACTTGATCACATTTTACTTGTAACAATGCAGCGCAAATGAAACCATATTGCGCCGTAGAATAATACATTAATCATCATCAGTCGTCATTCAGATCCGTACGTTCCTTCCAAGCAGTGCAAAAATATGAACAGATATCCTCACGAGAAGGATAAATGTCTTATCTCATAGTTCACCTAGCTTGGAATACATAATGGGGCTGTATTGAGAATGCATGTTATTTATCATCCCTTGTATGGGGCAAAAGGCAATGATGGATGCCTTTTGAACCATGAGAGATTTATGAAGGTCTTTACTCCTCGAGTGCTGTGGAATCAGGGGGCTGGAGTCCCATATGCACAATGAATTTTCAGTGTACTTAGTGATTTAATTATTATTTATTTTATTAAGAGCAAATAGACCAGGATGAAAAACACTGTATCATCTCACTTTTTAGCTGTCAACCAACCATCGTCACATTTTTTAAACATATGTAAGCCAGCCAAATCAAACTAAAATATAGATACATTCATACCATGATGTATTGCCACCATTGGCAGGGGTACAGTCCCATGTGTGACATGTACACTAGTGGTAGCATAAATATCTTGTTTGTTTGTATGTTAATCACCTAAGATATACCAATGGAAGGAATGACTCTACTGGCAAAATTCCCAGAAACACATAGGCCTAGTTTGCATATAGCAACAACCCAGAGTATGGGTTGTCATTGAAAGTGGGTTGCTGTTGAATCATGGGTTGTCATTACATGCGAACTCTGCACTACAGTTTAACTATGTGTTGTTAATTATAAAACAACCCAGGAAGAGAACACGTGATTTGTTGTTAAGTTGTGAACTTTGGGTTGTCATGGTTAACAACTTTTGTTCTAGGCTCGCACATAACAACCCATGATTCAACAACAATTCATACAGAGTCCACACTCTGGATAGTTTTTACATGCAAACCAGGTCATAGAAGAAATATGGAATTTTGAGCTGAACCAGGCTGCGATCCTCCATATAGTTGGGCTGAAGTCAATGGAATTTAAGTTGAATTGCATGCAAGATTTGCAGAAAATTCTACAGTTAGAATGTGTTATGTACATGAGGAAATTTGAGTACATTTTTATTAGTTGTGTAGTTTATTTATAATTGACACAGTTTTGAGTCACTTCTCTATTACAAATACTCAAAGTGATGCCCTAATTCATAAATTTTTGTGAACCGCCCAGAGAGCTCCGGCTATTGGGCGGTATAGAAATGTAATAAATAAATAAATAAAGCACAAATGCCTCAATCCAGCTAAAGGCCATACTGCCATGCATAACTGATCACATCCCTTTAACTATGTATGGGGGCCCACTGACGACCTGGTAAACCTCCCGTATTTCCTTCCTCCGTGGGCCTAGACAAATGGTAAGTAGGCTGCATTCAGGTATATGGATCACATGTTTCACAGATAGGGTGGCAATTTTCATATTCCCAAAAAGCAGGAAACGCATCACTGAAAACAAGGGCACCAATTTGCATAACATTTGCATATGGTAATATATAGAAATAACTATAATTTAAATAGAAATGCAAGACATCTCAACCTAGTAAGGAAGCTGGATAACTGTCAGGTATGCTTTGAGGTGGATTCCTGCATTGAGCAGGGAGTTGGACTCTATGGCCTTATAGGCCCCTTCCAACTCTATGATTCTATGATTCTAGTGGGCAAGACTTACCATGTGATCTGTCTGCTGCTCAGGTGCCTTCAAAGAGAGAACACTTTCAAACAGAGGAAAGTCCACTTGACCACTCTATGACCAAGGAGGAATTCCTCAGTGGCAGCCTTGCAAACCTGTTGACCAGAAGCAAAAAACCAAAACACGTCAGAGTTTCTATACCTTAACAGTTCTGCAGAATCAGAAGTTTTGGTAGATGTATCTTAGCCCTGCATTATAATCGACACCTGCTTACAATCCCTGTTCTAGACAAGAATTAAAGGCGTAGGAGGACGGTCTCTTCACCCCATTGCATCTAGTCAGCCTGTTTGCTTTCTAGTATAGCCTTAACACAGGGAAAAGAAAAGAATAAACAGTTCTAAAAACATTATAAACTAGGAGAAGATGCGTTGCTGGAGTTCTGTCGGGGCTTTGCTGTTTTTCTTTCATCATAGCTATATTCTCAGATGCCCTAAAGCTACACTGTAAGTCCACCACTTTGAAAAGAAGTCATATAAAGAAAACAAATAGCAATAAATGACATAAGTATGGCACATACTTCGTATTTCCAAGATAGATAGATGCATAAGAAATTGGATGTGGTACAAATGTAATGCCAGAATATGTTTTATTAGATGTATTTTGCCCGCCTGTTGTGCATACACAAATGAGTGCACGTTTATGAGACACGTTTATAAAATACATCCGAGGGTTACGAATGGAATTGTGGAAGGAGAAAAGACTCCCCAAAGATTTTTTTGTCTGGTTAAGACATCGTTGCAGGAGAATATGTGAACTACGAAGGCAGAATGTCAGTGCGCCTCCATCATTTTTAAGATCCAGATTGCGGTTGCTAGACTATTGGTCTTCAACTGGGTTCATCGAGACCCTCAAGTGGATCACATTCCAACCTAAGATTGTTCACACCACCATCACAGAGAGGAAATTGAGACACTTAGGCCTTAGCTATACAAGGCGAAATCCCAAGGCGATCCCCGGAATCATCCCTGTGCATTCACATGACTCACAGGGGATCCCGGAATCAGGGAGGGATGACCCCTCCTTTGCCCTGGGATCTCGCTCTACCCTTTGAGCCCAGTTTTTCCATGGTCCCAGGCTGAGCCCGAGACCATGGAATGTGTGGCCAGGCGTTGTGGTTTGTTCCAGTTCCTCATGGTTATTCTCGAGGAGCTGGGACCCGCGCATGGGGTGCAGAGCTCCTCAGGAGCACTATGCCCATCGAGGGTGGGGTGGGGTGAGCAGGGAAAATACTTTTTTTAAAAAAAACCTTACCTTTTGCGCACGAGCGCTTCCCCTTTAAGAAAAAAACCAAAATGGCGGGTGCGATGCCTCTCCCTCTAGAGTCGTCACACGCCGCATGTAAACAGAGGGGGATCTCATGATAAAAACATCGTGAGATCTTCACCCCTCTCTCACGCAGTAGCAGGTAGGTCTAGCTATGACCTTAATATGATAAAACGTTAAAAGCAAGTCCCCTATTGTATTGTAGGTGGGACTTGCTTCTTTAAAGGGTGAACACTACCAGGCTAGATATGTATTGCAAAAATAAAGGCAATGGACTGTTTTGCACATAAGTATAACCCAGGATTGTTGTTGTTGTTTTTAACCCTGGGTCGTCACAAACAAGTGAGCATGCTAGTTCATACTGCTTGATTGCTCGTGATGTTCCATCTCCTGGGCCGTTTACCATGATGTGCAAACCAGAAAGGGTGATTGTCTCTTCCTTGCCAAGCCAGAGTTCCTGGTCCGCACATCATGTCAAACAACCCAGCATCCCTGGGCTGCTTAGCACTACTCTCATGGTGGGAGCAATGCAGCAGCATGCACTTGGATGCTCATTTATTCACAATAACTCACCTCCCTTTTCTTAAAAAATCCTGGGTTACTGTGACATGCGAAGCGGGCCATTTTTTTATATAGCAATGCTACTTGTAAAAGAGAAAGAAATTCTGTTAAAACAATTGAACCCATGAAGTATGGATCAAGATCTGATACCACATGTCTTGTGTGCCACATCTGATCCCACATGACTTGGTGTTGTGTGAGCTTAGTGACTCCTTGTGTAGTCCTCCACCCAGATAGAAGAACACATTGGCTGGGTGAATCGTGCACACCATGACATCCAGTTCTTTTAACGTTCCTCCATGGGATTCTCCTTCTGAGCCCTTTGTCATCTTGAAGCAATCCTGTGAATCCATTTCCACCTCATCTACATGCTTATTGATCTGCAGAGTCCAGAACTGAAAACAAGACCCATCTCATTGCACCTCTTTGCAGTGAGAATTACTTGGGCTGTAGCTAGACCTAAGGTTTATCCCAGGATTGTCCTGGGGTCAAACCTGTTAATCTAAGTGCCACACAGGGCATCCAGCGCTCAGGCAGGGACAAACCTTAGGTCTAGTTACTGCCTTGTTCAGCATCAAGAAGGTTATCATGACCCTAATTTGCTAAGGCAAATGTCATTCAATTCAGTGAGAATTTTGCATTTGTGAAAACTGCAGGGCCTAATCTACACCAAGCAGGATATTGCACTATGGAAGCAGTATGAAAGTGGTATATAAAAGGCAGGAGCCACACCAAGGAGAATATAGTGGTATGAAAGTGGTATATGGTATGTGTCAATGGGCTCATACTGCTATAAAGCAGTAGTGTGGCTCCTTCCTTTTATATACCACTTTCATACCACTTGCAAAGTGCAATATCCTGCTTGGTGTAGATTAGGCCAATGAGTGCACCTTTTATAGTTGTATGCTTAAAGTAAGGTAGTATTAAACCAACCTTTAAAAACCCCCACAACCCATACATTTCTGAAATCCCAAACTTCTGCTTGGCCCCTATTTCCCCTGTTCTTTTCAAACCTCCTTTGCTAGTACTTACTCTGAAACATCTGCATCTTCCATATCTGTAAGCTTCATTACGCTGTGCACCATTGTTTGCACTGTAATGACCAATCACATTCAGTACAGGATGATGGCACCATCTTGTCAGAGGCACAGAGTGATGCTAGGGTGACCATATGAAAAGTAGGACAGGGCTTGTGCATCTTTAACAGTTGTATAGAAAAGGGAATTTCAGCAGGTGTCATTTGTATGCATGCAGCACCTGGTGAAATCCCCTTTTCATCACAGCAGTGAAAGCTGCAGGAGCCCTGCCCTTTTTTTGTATCTGGTCACTAGCTATACTGGTCTAGCTACACTCAAGCTATACTAGAGGGGGCAGATACAAAAGAGAGCAGGACTCCTGCAGTTTTAACTGCTGTGATGTAGAGGGAATTTCACCAGGTGCTGCATGCATACAAATGACACCTGCTGAAATTCCCCTTTCTGTGCAACTCTTAAAGATGCAGGAGCCCTGTTCTTCTTTCCGTATGTTCATCCTCTGAAAACACCCAGACATGGCAAGGAACACAACCAAACCTTTGTGAAGGTTGCCACCATTTTGGAGCAAGGAACTAACAAACTGATGAAAATGGTAATTTCAGCTATAGAAGAACTGAGCTGCTGGGAGTCATTTCAAGAGCTCTCCTTTAACGTACCCATTGCCACTGGGAACTAATTTTGTGTATCTTCTTCTACATCAGATAGACATATTTACTGTCAGGCCGTTTGTAGAGGAGCAATAAAAACCAGTGAAAAAGTTACGTCCACTCATATATATTCCCCTGGATGAACTTGATTGTGCACCTCTGCGACCTATACCTTTTACCTGCTTGCCTGTTTGCTTATAGCAATGCATAATCCTTTGCTGATCTATATGCTTAGCATCACATGGAAATGAGGGAATAATCCATGGATCGCTGAAGTATATCATTTTGATTTACTATGTAACATTTAAATGTTTTGAGGTCAGACCTCTGTGAGGGAATAATTCACAGCTGGATATATGGCTCCTTCAGAATATACATTTATTGCCAACAAGTACCGCACAGATTGTTTTTTACGCACTTGCTTTTTATTGCTTATGTGAGATGCTGTAGCAGGATAGTTCACATAAACATTTATATAGGTTTTCGAAAACAGTTGTTACCGAGGAAATAAGCCTCCCCCCCCCCCCGTTTACACAAATTCAGAACAAAAGATTCTACTCCGCTGCTGTTCCTGTAATTGACAAGTGGGCGTGTTTCTCTCTCTCTCTCTCTCTCTCTCGTCAATGACTAGAAGAAGCAAATGCTTGAGATATATTCCTGACAGTCCTTAAATTAGTGGTAACCTGACACATTGATGAACAATCACTACTTACCAAGGGATTTAAATGCAATGGGGAGTGTTTTTCCAAGGGACAGTGGTACATAGTATACATTACGCAGAATGGAAGTTTGTTCCGTTCAAATAAAATGATTCCCCCAAACCGTTTTGATTAATTTTTAAAAATGTGCATAGTTAAAGTTCCAGTCCCATGCAGAGTAAAGTGTACTTAGGTTGATGGATTTTGATGGTCTTAAGTGTGCCTAACTCTGCATAGATTTGGGTTGTACATTTATTGGGTTATAGGAGACGGTTCTTCGAAATTATTGCACCATTTCTTGGTTGACTGGTTGATTAATACCTTGATTGTTTAGAATACTATGGGCCTGTTCAGACAACATGCTAAGCCATAGTTAGGCCGCTAAACCTTTGGCAGCAAACGATTAGCAAGCATATTTAAACCATGTAACCACCATGATAAGGAATGGTTCATACAACGCACTAAGCCATAACGTTTTGCTCAAAATGCTTAACCACCGTTTCTTAGTGTGGCATCTGAACAGGGTCCGTATGTACCCACTGATTTCTGAGTTTACACAAACATTTTCAAATTGTACCACTAGAGGATAGTCACTTTATTTTATTTTATTTATTTTTTTAAAAAAACATTTTCAATTTTTGAAAAGAACATAAACAGACCTGCTTAAGAATCACAAGATTAGGGTGACTTTATGAAAAAGAGGACAGGGCTCCTGTATCTTTAACAGTTGTATAGAAAAGGGAATTTTAGCAGCTGTCATTTGTATGCATGCAGCACCTGGTGAAATTCCCTCTTCATCACAACAGTTAAAGCTGCAGGAGACCTGCTCTCTTTTGTATCTGGTCACTCTAGTATAGCTCCTGCATACATGTCCCTTTGGACTGTGGCCAGAGAGCAGACATCTAGATCCTAAAAGACCAACTGGCTTCTTGTGGTTTAGTGTGGCCTGAGCGTTTTGTAGGCAGGATCCTACTTTATCAGATTCCCTGTGAAAAAACATTTGTCCCAAGGCACATGGCAAGATGATGTGTATCTAGTATGAATATTTTGTTTCCTATCCAAGGAAAGCTTAAGAAGGATTACACAAAAATACTGAAAACAGCAAATCATCATGGTTGTGGCTGCTCCTATTTCTTCTAATTTATTGTTTGTTTATTTTGGGTGGCATTCTTGCCTTAGCAATAATAATAATAATAATAATAATAATAATAATAATAATAATAATAATCCAGTTCTGTTGAAAAAGAGGTCCTACAGATAAATCCTTCCAACTACACATCATATTTTTCAATGGTACAGTCTCAGACGTCCTCCACTTGCAGATTAAGTGTGTGCTATTTTGCTCACATGTTAATAAATTTTTCTCATTTGTGAGAGTCACTGAATAGAGCAAGCGAATTGTTTTACCCAGTAGGTGGTGGAGCAATAATGAAGCATTGTGATTAAGTAGCGTTGGAACCTCTTATCTTTCTCACTGAGTGGGAGGTACCATTAGTAGTAAAAGTAATTACCTGTGTAGAACATGCTGATTGCATCAAGTGTATCTGCTACATAATACTATGGGAGACTTCAAAACTTTATGGGCTTTAAGGGAGTTTCATTTGCCGACAGTTTCAAATCTTAATCAATTGCGCTATTTTTTTATGTTACATTGATGTCTAAGTTACAAACAACTTAACTAAAAAGCTCCTTTCTCTCATCAAAATTTGTGTATCAGATTTGGTCCTTTTGAAGCAAATGGACCATTGGATGCAGTGATTAAATTGCTCATAAGTTTCTAGACATAAAATCAACTTGGAGAAAGGCACTGATCTATATCCGTTAAAATGAAGCAAGTGCACTGTTGGTGTAAGCCTTCTAGAAGGTGAGGTGTAGTCATCAGCAAAATCTCCCAGGTCCAATTTGGAGTGAGCCTGATTGTAAAATATGTTCTGTCTGCATTTTGAAGATTCTCAGGTGCCTTTCATTCCGTTTTTTGCTCTTTGATGGAATCAGGGTTTTTTCCAATTCCCCAAATTTGCGCAAATTCACACTTGCGAAAATGTGCAGATCCCCGCCCCCACACACAAAATGTGCAAATCCCTTCAAAATATGCATTTTCATGCTTTAGCCTATGAGGAGCATTTTAGCTAGATTTCTTTTAAAAAAAAAACATTTTTAAAAAATGCATAAAATTCAAGAAAATAAAGCAAACAAACAAATGCTGGTCCGCAAATCCACAGGATCTGTGCAACACAAGAAAAACCTGTCTGTTCTAGAATCTGTGGGGCAGGTTCATTGAAATCCACAGTCATTTGATTCTGTTGTGGATTTCTCCAGCATCCCCAAATTGACCTCTTCAAAAATTTAAAATTTGGCCCTGTCACAGAACAGGCTGGAGAAGGCTCCGAGTAACCACTTAAAATGGAGGTCTGTGCAGCCAGAAGATCTATTTCCCCATGAAGGACTATAAGGTCTCAGCTAAACGTACAGGTCTAGCACGATGGAGGGGTGAGGATCTCGCAATATTGTTATCGTGAGATCGTCCCCCTCTATTTACATGCAGCGCACGCTGTCCTCAGAGGAACAGGACGTCATGCCTGCCATTTTGTTTTTGTTTTTCTTAAAGGAGAAGAGCGCAGGAGCGCTCATGTGGAAATGGTAAGGTTTTTTTTTAATTTTCCCCACTCCTCTCACCCCATGCGCGGTTCCCGGCTCCTTGCACATAACCATGAGTTGCTGGGACAAACCGCGATGGTGGGCCACACTTTCCACGGAAAAAACACGCCTAAAGGGTAGGGTGATATCCTGGGGAAAGGGAGGGATCATCCCTCCCTGCTCCTGGGATGCCCTGTGCGTCACGTGGACGCACAGGAACCATACCGGGACAATCCCCGGGATATTGCCCCGTCTAGCTATGGCCTAGAGACCTGGTGGCTAAGAAAGATTCTATTTAAAGAGGCAGGCTGGAACCCTCCCCACCTGTGGATCCAATCATACTATATCTGGCATACTGTGGTGGGTAGGGAGTGTTCAGAAGTCACTTGGAACATCATGAATCTCCCCTTAAGGGTTTTCTTTAAACAAGAATTCCCTTCCCCACCACAGAGTCCAGATGTTCAAGAACTAAGCAATGGTTCCATCTTCGAGACTGTGTGACTTGTGTCAGTTTTTCCTATGATGTACCACAGGGGGAAAGCTGGTGCAAATGCACTCTTATTCTACTCAGTATAGACTAAAGCAAGGATTGAAAAGAGTAGGATTTTTCTCCCTTTCCAAAGATGAGCACAGACACTTTCAGAGGTTCTTTCAGTTATTTTTGGCAATGTATTAGGACATATTGATTTGATAATGAGTGGCATATGCACAAATGAATACAGCAAACTGTCAGGGGATTGATTGCCCAGTTTTCTACCATAATTTGTTCTAAGCAGACGAAAGCTTGTCACAGTAATGATAAACCTTTATCAACTCTGTTGAATCAACAGGCTTGCTAAATTATGGATCCTTCCAATCTGGAGAATTAAACTTTGCCTTCTAAAGTTAGGTTGCCAAGCAAAATGTACTCTGATTTTTTCAAACTCTCAGGAAGGGTATTTATATAGATGTTCTTGTATATTGCTGAAGTAATAATTTTACTGATTCTCATCTCGCTCCGTGTGTGTGTGTGTGTGTGTGTGTGTGTAATGGCTAAAAATGTGCAATTTGGCTGTTTGTGTGAGATTTGCATCCAATTTAAATTGTAAGATGCATGAACTCAGTCTAAGCAAAATTAGATATGGTCCAATTTGCACACATGATATATAGGAAAGGTGGGGGGGGAGAGAGAACTGATGAAATGCCAGAATTTATACACACCAGAAATGCCTAGATTGTCAATGTACTATAGCAAAGCAAAATCTACCATTTTGATCTTGATAACACCAAGGAAAACATTCCCATTTTTGTTTCGGGGAAATGAATCCAAGCATCTATCTAAATCTTGGTCCATGTCCATTTGCTTTCACATTCTACTTCCAAGCAAGACGAGGAAAATTAGTTGTTTTTGTCCTTGTGGATTTGTTTATTTTATTTTTTAAATAAGATTTGAAAAATGTTTTTGGCAGGGAAAATGAAATGTATGCTTTAAAAGCCCTTCCTAAAATGTCACATCAAATATTGTTCTTGAAAAAAGTGAATCGCAGACGGCAGCAAACAACAAAAATTGAGAAAAGAAACAGACCTTAGACCTTGGGCTGTAAAGAAATTTCAAAAGGACAAGATTTAATTCCAGGCGAAATAAAACGCTGAACACCTGATGTTCATTAACGGAAGGGGGTGGGAATCAATGTCTTGATAGCTTGGACAGAAACTGGTAGTGTGACGTGAAACTAAATTACCTGAAGAGCATTTGAAAATAAAAGAAGCAGAACTCTCTGATTTGTGAAAACATTTCAGATTTCTGAATTCTTTCGAAGTCTAGAAATGCAAACAATAGATCTCAGCTGCCACAGGGATTGGCTTGTGGTTAAAGCATTACTTTGGCACTCTTTCAAAATAGTTACAATGTTTGAGCAGCCAAAGACCAGGGATAAGTTTTGCCAGCAAACCAGGAAAGTAGTGGCCTAGCCAGATCGGTCTTAGCACCAGTTGCCAGGCCTTTGGATGTGTCTGTGTCTGTGTGTAAACCTAGAAAGTTGTCACAACTTCCGTTGTTGTTGTTGTTGTTGTTGTTGTTATTATTATTATTATTATTGCGTGCTACCAGACAGAGGCCTCCTGTTGCTACCAATCCAAAGACATTGTGCACCTATTCCACCTTTTCCCTCCTTAATTTGTTTTTTTCCTGGTAAGAAAAAAGACGGAAGACACTGAGGGAAAACACAAGAAGGCTACAAATGAAATATGACAATTGTGCCCGTGTTTGAGGCAAGCTGTCTAAAAGTACCCTGAGTTAAAGCCAACAGCTTTGTTTTCACATAGTGTGACTACTTAGACCAGCAATCCCCAGACTAGTGCCCTGCAGACGTGTGGGGCTGCTAGCTAGGAATTCTAGGAGTTGCAGTCCAACGTATCTGAAGGGTACCAGGTGGGTGGAGGCTCGCTTAGACTACGAAGCCAACCCATGAAGACTATAGTGTCAGGTCATTGAGCTCATCACCCCAGTGCACCATGGGAAACTGTAGGAGGTGTGTGTCTGGTTCGCTTGGAAATGCTTCCCACAGGCTCTAGGGAGGCAGTATGAGAGGTGGCAGAGTAACAGGGCCCTCATATCCACTCAGTGGTGTAGCAGAGCTTGGGAGGTAAGCACCGTCAATTCTTTATTTGCACGGTTGTTGACATCGTCTGTGATTCCTCTCGGAATTCCCTGCTTCTTCTGAGCAATTCGCACAGTACCTGGAATGGTGGTGGTAGCGGTGGGAATTAATTTTCCCAACAACAATGTATTGTTCCCTGTTGCAATGCGAAGTATTTGTCAGGGGCTTGGTCTAGACTGGGCAGTTAAGACCCATTCGCTCCTGGCTAGAACTGTTTCATCGATATGGATTAACAGGGCTGACTAAACTCTCATTGTGTGGGTGGGGAGCGTGGCTATGGGGACCATGTCATGATGAGAACCCACTCTTCAAAATTTGCCACTATATCAGTGTATCCACTTTGTTCTGTGGCTCTACTCCTTGACTTGCCCCAGGCTCCACTTCCTGGCTAGGTAACAGTATTTCCGAAATCAAATATTGGCAACTTTTACCTTCCCAGTGGTTAAACCAGCCCCAGGAGGTGTGATCCTCAGCTGTCATTTGGCTCATCTGACCCCCTTTCTCTTAACCTCCCTTCTGCTGCATACTGATTTGCCTCCAACAAATGTTGGATTGTATGAGTATATTCCCTTGAGTACAATGGCAACTGTCCGAGGGCTGATTTAAGACAGCATTTTGTTCTTTTCACTCAGGTGACTTTCCTGCATTCATCCCCACCCCACCCCCCCTGGAAAAAAGTGACATCCAGGCATGGTGACAGGCTCTGGCCCCTCCATTTCTCTGTTAAACTAAATTTTATTAAGGAGATTCATAACAGTGATACACACTAGAACAAATGGTTTTGATCAATCTAAATAGCCCTTAGGCCAAACATCATGTTCCTTATGCCAATTACCAATTAGTCCTGATTCCAGAGAGAAAAATACACAGGAGAGGAACAAAAAGAGAAGGAAATTGGAAGAGGAAAATATGAGTTCAGCAATACTTTCATTTTTTTTTAATATGAAATGATAAGCTTCTAGATCTCATGATTACACTGGATAGCTTTAAAAAAGATATTTGTGAAAGGCTCTAAGGATGAAGAAGAGATTGGGTAGGGCCTTGTATTTGGTGGAAGCATGGCATTCATTGCTCTTTGTAATTCCTTTTCTCTCTCTCTCTGTTGACCTGAGCTTTACCATTCGTGTATCTATTTCAAATTATTTATTCTGCCATTTGGCAAACATCTAGCCTTCAACATATGAAGCTATCTTATATGTAGACCACTGTTCCATCTAGGCTAAAGTTGTCTGTTCTGATTGTAGCAACTCTCCAAGGTCTTAGGCCAGATCTGCACCCAGCAGGATATAGCACTATGAAAGCAGTATGAAAGTGGTATATGGTATGTGTCAATGGGCCCCAACAGTTGTTAGTGCACTTCAATACCACTCTAAAGTAGTAGTGTGGCTCCTGTCTCTTATATACTGCTTTCATAGTGGAATATCCCACTTGGTGTAGATCTGGCCCTAGATAGAGATGGTCCCTGTCTTTTTAACTAGAGAGTCTAAGCTTTGAACATGGGAAGCTTCTGAATATAAAGCATTTATTCTGCCAGTGAACTATAAGCCCTCTCCTCCACTAGCTGAAATCCATTGCTCAGCATAGAATTATCAGCCCATCTCCATTCCTTTCACTGTGACTTAAACTTTCAGCTAGGAGAAGGACTGTTGCAAATGCTTTATGTGCAGAAGGTGTCAGATTTTGTCCCCGGCATCTCCAGGTAGAGCTAAGAGCTGCTACCTGTCAACATGGACAACACTGAGCTAGTCTGACTCTGCATTAGGTAGGGTGACCATATGAAAAGGAGGACAGGGCTCCTGTATTTTTAAAGTTGTATAGAAAAGGGAATTTCAGCAGGTGTCATTTGAATGCATGTAGCACCTGGTGAAATTTTGTCTTCTTCATAACAGTTAAAGCTGCAGGAGTCCTGCCCTCTTGACCAGCTACAAAAGAGAGGAGGGCTCCTGCAACTTTAACTATTGCAATGAAGAGGGAATTTCACCAGATGCTGTATGCATACAAATGACACCTGCTGAAAATCCCTTTTCTTTACAACTGTTAAAGATACAGGAGCCTTGTCCTCCTTTTCATATGGTCACCCTATATTAGGGATGGGGGAGAAATACATTCTGTTCACATTTTCATGTGAATTTACCCAAAGACAACCTGGAAATCAGTTACCCTTCGACATCCACACTTCTCCAAATGTTGTAATGGAGTTCTCCAGTTAAAAAATGTGTTCAAAACTGCATTAGGGAAATGTGCATACATGCCAGTGTGATTTGTGAAAACATTAATAATAATAATAATTATAATAATAATAATAATAAATTATTTGTTACCCACAGGGTACAACACAAATGCAAATACCATAAAATACATATAATTGATTAAAACATTTAAAACTAATACATTATTAAAAGGCATCTTAAAATTCAACTGGGTAGGCCGGCCGGATCAGTCTTTATGGCTTTCTTAAAATCCGGAAGACTGTTAAGTTGACAAATCTCTCCCGGCAGGTCATTCCAAATTATATTATTATAATATAATTTATGAAAAATAAATTACGTTAGGAAGCTTGCTTGCAAAAAAAAAGAGAAGTGTATATTAGGCACGATTGTCGACAAAAAATGTATGTATTAGGAGAAATTTGCACAAAAATGCGTACAAAATTTCAGGCGAACCTTTACCAAAAATTCTCAAAAGTTTGGTATGAAAGTTGACAGATTCGTCCATCCTTAACATCTGCATAAGGCAGATTCCTACATTTCTAAGTTGGGTCCTAAGCAAAGCAACATATGGGGTTCAGTGTGTTCACCACTGTATTTCCCCTTCCTGTCCATGGAATTTGGGGACTCGGAAGAGGTTTGCAAACAACTAGCCTTCTCAGTTATGAACATGGAGCAACAATCTTTACCTTGGGTCTCTCTGAGTTGTTGACAATGGTTCTGCACATTAGACCATTAAACAATCTATGTTGCTAACCCATTTGTCCCCAGGTACACTCGTAAAAAACAAGACATGCCCTAAGGGACAAAGGAGGAGAGAGATGGGGGGGGGGGGAGAGACATAGAGAAAGCTCACATAAATAATATTCCCAGTATGGTATTCCCCAGTACAGCTGTGAAATTGCACTGACTCGTTAGTGCTAGTTTCTGAAGGACTCCTTAGAATGTTACCTTCTTTGTTATTTTTAAACTCCCAGAATGCAACAGCCTGCAATGGGAAATACTGGTTTTCGGCTGGCCATACACACCTGTGTTTAAAAGTGTTTCTCTCATGCCTCTGCTTCATTTGTCCCTGACTTGACTCTGAAGCATAAGGTATTTGTGGGATGGGGACTGGGGATACAAAACAAATTTAATGCAGTTGTGAAGCCAGTGTTATGGTTTACAGTGTCCTTGGACAGCTGTAAAAAATCTTTTTCCAGAGTATTTGATTAACGTTTCGGCTTAGCATGTTTCTACTGCAAAAACAGGCTTCAATAATGAACTTGGATCCCATCCAGCTTTTATCCCTGAATCCTGATAAACAACACGAGTCCCAGAAGTAAAGTGCGAGCGATCTACCTATGAGAAACCCAAATCCCCAAACGTTTTGTTAGATGTGCGGAGAATAACAAGGCACAGCTTACAGACTGGTCGTATCCTCACCGATGTAAGATGGGGTTCTGCTGAATCATGCCAACGAAAGGATCTGATTTTTAACGTCAGTCCTGAGCACTTCAGAGACGCGAAACAAAGAGATAAAAGTTAAAATAGCCCCAGCTTGGCTTCATTCATTCACTTTTGGAAAAAAAAAATTTTTTAAAAAAAAAATAGTATTATTTCTTTTAGGGAGCAATCCTGTGTCCCCTAGGCAGCATGTGGGAAGACATAGGATTGTTCGGTTTACTATCATGTCTCATCCAGGCCATAGCTAGACCTATGGTTTATCCCTGGATCGTCCAGGGGTCAAACCTGTTCATCTAGGTGACACACAGGGGATCCAGTGCTCAAGCAGGGGCGAACCCTGGATGATCCCAGGATAAACCTTAGGTCTAGCTGTGGCCTCAGTCCATTGTCGCAGTCAGGCACTGATCTAGGACATCCACAGCCTAGATAGGTGGCTGTCTGTGACAACGGAGGGTGCTGTTGTGGGTTTCCTGTGGGTAGCTGGTTGGCCACTCTGAGAACAGAGTGTTGGGCTAGATGGACCCATGGTCTGATCCAGCAGGGCTCCTCTTACATTCTTATGTATGTAAGCCCCTTTGAGCTCAATGGAATTTTACTCCCAGCTCTGTGTGTATAAGGCTTGCATCCATAATTTAATAAGGAACATGTCGGTTCCTCTCATGATACACGGTTTGGAATTGCTGCTTGTCCATTTGGTGGCAATGTGAATAAGTCCTGATGTTTGGAAATGGCAAGCGACCACATCAGAGAGGTTTCTTGAAAGCTAGCTTTCCCCCTTTCCCCCCCCCCCTTTTTTTGCTGTTGCTAATATGAAATTTCATGACTGTACATACAGCTCTTGGCAGAGCAGTTTATGAGCAGGAAGCTTTTAGTTGCAAAGGTAAACAGAAGAGTATAGATGAGAACATTGTTTGCCTACAGGTTTTTTTTTTTAATTTTATTACAGGGAGAATATATTATATGGTGCTTTTCAGTGTTTTTATTTTATTGTATAGTGGGATTTTCCTACTAAGGTTGTTATTGTGGGCTCAGCTATGCACACTTAGAGCTGGGTTACAAATCCAGGTTTATCTTTCATTGGCTGCAATGAGGACACAATCTATGGCCGTTTCTACACCAGCCCAAAAATGCAGGCTAGTCACGGCCAAGTCCCTGTGCGTCCAAATGATGCACAGGTACTCCCAGGGGCAGGGGGACCGAGCACGGCTTTTCTGAAGGATAAATAATCCCTATGAAAATCTGATTCTTCCTGTGGTCTCAGGATTGTCCCGAGACTGCAGGAGGTGTGGCCATCCAGCCTGGCTTCTTTACTCCTCCCCGTGAGTAGCGGGGAGCAGTAATGGGAAGGAACTGGGCTGGGAGAAATTGGGGGTGGGGGAGCGGGGTCGGGGATTTTTTTTAAAAAAGCAAACTCACTTTTCGTTGGAGCGCACTTGCACTCAGCTCCTTTAAAAATAAATTTTAAAAATAGCGGGCGCGACACCCTTCTTCCTCTTGAGCTGTCCCACCTGCATGTGGATTAAGGGGAGGAACTCGTAATCAGGATATCACAAGATCCTCCACCCTCCCTCCCTCAACACCGGGCTGGTGTAGAAATGGCCTGTGAGCATTATCAGACGAGTGTTTTATTGCACGCTCGCTTCTGGCCACTCACAGTTTTTCACAAGTCCTATTGATGACGACATTTGCCTCCCACACATCTCCTGCTCCTTCTTGTCTTCTTTCTGCCACAAAATAGACCCTGGTAAATCTGATTGTTTTTGAAGCAAAACGTGCCACCATTTCTTGCTGTGTGCAGGAAAAGCAGGATGATAATGATGATGATGATGATGATGATGATGATGATGATATGATGATGATGAATTGCATTTTTATACCGCCCAACAGTCGAAGCTCCCTGGGCAGTTCACAATAAAAAACACCTACTGAATCTTCCACGTGGTTATTGTTTACTTCCTCTTTCTTCCCCTGTGTGAAGAAAGAGGAAGTATCGTGGGACAGAAGCAGGGGAAAAGTGATGGTAAGGAAACGTGGTTTCCTCCCATCTGATGACACCCTATGTATGTATAGAGGCTGCACCTATAAGGGGAGTAGGATTGCCCCACTTCCCATCCCCCAGCCCCATTTATATATGCTTGGTATAACTTGTAAAAGTATCTATGGGCATATAAACTAGATGCGATTAAGGACCATGCTTTAGGGGAGAGTTCATGATTTCATGGACAGAGCCGATGTACAGTATATATAGCTTATACATACAAACAGGAACCATGTTATCCAGGCAACGATAGAAAAGGTTTTCACAGCTTATACTGATAGTGTGTTCATGTGGCCTTCTTTGCAGAGGGCGGTTCTCTGTTGGAAGGGCTTCCAGGGGACAATCCTCTATTTGAAGGTGTCTGCTATTTGTCTACTGTTTGAAGGACTAGCTGTCTAGTCCAAGTCCAGTTTAAGGATAAAGAACCATCAGAAGGGAGAGCAAGAAGGGCCTTGAAGTTGCCCATCAACAGTCAATACTGGACAGCAGATTGAGCAGTCACACAGGTCACCTGATCAGTATTCCCCTTATGGCAAGGTGAGACATATTGCATTTCTATTTAAATTATAGCAATGGTGTCTAAATTTGACCAAATTAACCCAGTGAATTTATCTGTGGATACATAATGGTTTTACCTTTATTTTCATAGGATGAACATAGGATATTTGGGAGAGTGGTTGACTCGAATTCAATTTACTTCATCTTGCAATTAATTCCAAATTGATGCTAATTGACTAGTGCAGACATGGCCCAAAATTCTGCCTTTCATCTTTGCATATATCTGAAATGGAGAATTAATCCATGAGTTGGAATCCAACCCATGGTTTCAGATCCTGGCTTGTTCTGCAGCCGCAGTTCCCTGAATTTGGTCCTGTTCCCTTTCCATGTATTGTGTGAACATAGGACGTGAGAAGAAAACTTCTGAAGGGAGCTGGAAAGACCATCCATTTTAATGGAGTCATTTCTAAGGCCTTAGCTAGACCTACCTGAAAGTCCGGGGGAGAGGAGGGGAGACATCGTGTTGGGACTAACGCGAGATCTCACCCCTGTTTACACGTAAAGCACGACGACCTCAGGAAGAGAGGCGTCGCGCCCGCCATTTTTAATTTTTTTAAAGAGGACGCGGCGCATGAACGCTCGTGTGCTAAAGGTAAGTCTTTTTTAAAATTTAAGTTGGTTTCCCCGCTCCTTCCCAACCCCAATTAGTGCTGCGCCCCGTGCGTAGCTCCCAGCTCCACATGTGTAATTGCGCGGAGCGGGGTCAAGCTGCGGAAATGGGCCAGATGTTCCGTGCGGTCTTGGGCTCAGCCTGAGACCGCAGAAAAAGCGGGCCCAAAGGGGAGGACTATATCCTTGGGCAAGGGAGGGATCCCTCCCTGATCCTGGGATCCCCTGTGTGTCATCTGGATGCACAGGGACAATCCCGGGGTTCGCCCCGGGATATAGCCTGGTCTAGCTAAGGCCTCAGTCCTACGCAGACCTTCTCCATCTCTGAATAATGCAGGATCAGAATTCCATTCCACATTCTTTACCCTTCAAGCTTTCCTAAAGTCCTTACTGGCCCCACAAAATGGGTGATGGTGTGGTGTGCATTTGGCCAATGACATGTGGGTTGGCCCCATGTGCATTGACTTCAACTCACGTGGGCCCTCTTCAACCATGACTCCGATGCATGGATGTCAAGCAGGCCCAGGACTAGAGCATGTGCACTGATTGAGTGGGACAGACATGGTCCTAATCCCCGCCCAAACACAACTTGCATCGGCATCACAACTGCTGGATAGTCAAATGATGAGGGATCAAGCAACACGCATACGTGTGTGAACCAGCCACTAACCAGGACTTGGTGCAGTCTAAAATGAACACGTGCAGATTATAAAATTTGCAGAGGGACCTGGTTATAAACCCGAGAAAGGAGAGACTATACTAAAAATAGAGTGTGTCATGGGAAAAGGAAGTTTTGAGAAGGGCTTTAAAGGATATACAGTATGATTAGGGATAAGGTTACTGGGAGGAAGTTCCATGCATAAGGAAAACTTTGATTAAATGGATGGAATCATTTCAAAGAGGGGGGGGAATCCCATGGATAACCAAGAATGACAATAAAAACCCAAAATTCTCAACAGTATATTAAAACCAGATCTGCCAGCTTCCTGCTTTGAGCAGGAAATGTCAGCTATTTAGGGCCAATCTAAATGGTAATTTCCTGCTCCAACATAATCACATTTTTTTAATGGCCCAGTTGAAAACAAAACAAAGGGTTGCTTCATTGTAAAGCTGTGGGCTGCTATCTCCCCTCCGGGACAGATGACAGCAAAAGTCTTGAAGCTTTGCAGAATGAGGACCCTGGGTACCAGCAGTGAAGAAGGGAGAAAAAGTTCTCCGTGAGGCTTAGGGCACTCCTTGTTCTAATTCCCAGTGTTCCTGAGATTGAAGAGAAACGGATCTTCTGGGATCCATTCCTCCATTGGCCAAAATAGAGAATTCACCATGTTTCATATAATGTCAATTCCCCACCATCCTCTCTGCCCACCTGGTGTTACAATATCTCCCAGCTGTGGTTGAGGGACTATGGCAGTCATTGGCAACCTCCTGCCCTCCAGGGCCTGGATCCAAGATCTGTGTTGGAGGAATGACCTTTCAGGAGAGGAAGGGCTCCATTCATGGATGGTCCCTCCATCCAATTTTTAAAGATGCCCCTCTCCTTCATAGCTCACCCCCATTTAGCAGAGTATCCTGAAGCATTTTAATCAGGGCTACAAGGGTTCCTTGGCAAGGAGGGGATTCGGAAGCCCATTTCCACCAGAGCAGTTGGACCAATGTAAATCTGTATCTAACCCCAAATGTTGTGGATTTTAACCCCCATCAGCCCCAGCCTGCATGGTTAATGGTCAGGTATGCTGGGAGTTATAGTCCCAAACATCTGAAGGGAACCAGGTTGAAAGTTGTAGAGTAGGGATGAGGTGTAGGATGGGGAGAAGAATGAAAAATGGGGTGCTTGACTTGGTGAGCACCCCTGCTCGAATGCCTGCAGGCTACATTGACCCATGCCCCCAAGGAAAATAAAGGGCAAGCAATGGTGGAGAACTGCCCTGAAAATGGGAAAGGCTTAGTGGGTCTCTCTCCTCCTTCTTGGAAGTCAGAAGAAAAGCATGCTCCAGCAAACTGACTGACAGTCTTTCCCCACCAGTTATGGATGGGTGAAAATTTTGTTTCAGTTTGAAATGTCAGAATTTACTGCCATTTGCAACGTTCTCCAATTTTGGGACAAACAAACCCATTGAGATTTATGGGGGGGGGAATGAAAGTGGGAGAAACTGAAATGGACAGATTCATCCATCCAGGCGCTTGGCTCTTAAAAAATCTGGGTTTAAATCTCTATATATTCAGTCATGTTTGCGGTGGCTTGTGGTGCACAGAGAGAATAGAGTTCTGCTTCATAAGGTGGCGCCTTTGAGCCAAGATGGCAGAGGACTGGTTCTAACGACTACAATCAGGCTGACAAAGACATAACAGCTCCCTTCCCATCTGTAATATGGGGATAAGACAAAACTATCTTAAGGATTGATGAAATTATGTTAAGATGACCACGTGTTCTTCTTTACAGAGGACAGTCCTCTAGTTGAAGAGCTGAGAACATGTCCTCTATCTGAAGAGTTGTCCAATCTAAGGCCATAGCTAGTTGGAGCGATATCCTGGTGATCGCCCTGCAGGGCCAGTGCTACCGTTAGGCCAGCTAGGCAGCCGCCTAGGGCACAGACCTCAGAGGGGCGCAGTACTGCCCTTTAAGGGTCACAGTTTTATACAAATTAGCTGTTTTAAGAAAAATATAATAGTTTAGAAACTCTTCTTGAACAGCTGAATCAAAGTTGACAATTTTCGGGGGGTGGGGAGGTGCAAGTAGCTTGCCTTGCCTAGGGCACAAAATAGTCTGGCACCGGCCCTGGCACCCTGGGATCATCCCTGTGCGTCTACATGTTGCACAGGGCATCCTGGGAGAAGGGAGAGATGATCCCTCTTTTGGCCCAGGATATTGCCCTACAGTTGTAGCCCACTTTTTCTGCAGTTTCAGGATGATCCTGAGACCACGGAATGTGTGGCATGGCATCGTGGTTTGTCCTGGCTCCTCGCGAGGAACAGCAAGGAGCCGGGCACGGGGTACAGATCTCTTCAGGAACTCTGTGCCCATTGGGGGTGGGGTGGGATGAGCGGGCAATTTTTTTATTTTTTTTTTTGAAAAAAATACTATTTGCACACGAGGGGATTTGCAACAAAAAGGGGAAGCAGGGCAACGATCTCGCGATCATAAAATCGCAAGCTCACCTCCCTCTGTCCCCCCTCGTCTAGCTGAGGCCTAAGACTGGTTTAAAGATAAAGAACCACAGCAAGGAAGAGCAGGGCCTTGAAGTTACCCATCAACAATTAGCGCCTGGGCAGTAGACTTGAGCAGCTACACAGGTCACCTGGGCCACAGCTAGACCTAAGGTTTATCCTGGGATCATCCAGGGTTCGCCCCTGCCTGAGCACTGGATCCCCTGTGTGTCACCTAGATGAACAGGTTTGACCCCTGGACGATCCAGGGATAAACCTTAGGTCTAGCTATGGCCCTGGTTAAAGTCTTGCCCACTATAGGAAGATGTATTGCATTTCTATTTCTTATGTCTATATTTGAATCTATGCATGTCAATTAGCATATGCAAATTATTTCCCTCTTTTGGGGGTTATGCATTTTCTAAGTGAGTTTCAATATAATTCAGCTTCGTTGATATGCTTTTCTAAGGTGACTCCAAAAGCTAATGCTTTCTGTCTCAAATACTTCCCTCACTAACAATACTTCCTGTTCCCTATTTAAGTGGGTTACAATGAAACACCAGAACCCCAATGTTTATAAGCAGTTTGGTTTTGGACACAAAAGCTCCCAAATACTTTCACAAATGAATTTTCCACATAATACTCTACATTCCTTTTTTCCCCTTTTCTTTTTCTGGCACTGATATAAGACACTTTTACAGGAATGAAACAAGATTATGGTTTGTGAAAGTAATGCCTCCAGACAGAATGTTGCGATTGCTTCAGGATTCAATTAGAATTATTTTCCTTGACTTAGTCCATGTAGAAAAAACAAGGAATATTAAACGGAAATAAAATTAAAATGAGTTATACATGTTTTGCTGCTTTTCTAAACTTTGGGCATTTAGTTTGGTATGACTTCTAGAAAGCTATTCTGCTTTTTATTATGTCTGTACAAGGTCTATATTTTAACTTTATCTGTATATTGTTGAGCCTGCTGGTTTTCTGGTCTATGGGTCAGTTTCTGGCCTAAATGGCAAAGTGAGCACATCAAGCACGATTCCTGGGCAATTCCACAAAGTCAACAGAAGTCAAAGTCAATGCCCCTATTGTGCATGTAAAATATAGATCTAATTTTTTAAAAAAATTGTAGCACATTGAGGGCATGATTCACAAAGGTGTTGTGTAACATTCACATTAACCTACTCCATTATGCCAATAGAAGCTCGTGAGCCCCCCAATTCCAGAAATATCTGGGAGCCAGATATCGTGAGGCCCATCCAAGTAGCCCAAGCCTACCTATGTAGTGACAATCTCCTTACTCTCCATTTTACCTGTGCTGATTTGCTCTCCTTTTATATCCTGCCTTTTACTATTATTACTCTTTTCTACAATTTTAGTTTTACTTTGTATTTTGTTGTTCCATTCCTAAGCCAGCATGAACATCCTTTTTTTTATTGAAGGGTGGCATGTACATTCTTTAAATTTAAATAAATACATCTTGCTGTCCTGTTTCTGATAAGGCAGTTTTGCACTTGACCGATATCCGTAGGGATCTTTGTGTAAAAAAAAAAAAAACATGCAGAAACGCTGGTGAGGATATGTATAGGGTGCTACAGAACAATGCACTGAGGTGAAACTTCTAAGGGCTAGGCCTCTCTTTTACAAACTGCATCTAGAACATGACTTCATCTCTTTCCCAGCTATTTTGAGCCTTGCTAGACGACAGGGTAGCCTGGTGTGAACCCCGGCTCAGCCCCTGTGTGTCCACATGACGCACAGGGGATCCCAGGCTCACGCAGGGCTCCCTTGGCCCGGGATAACCGGCACCAGTTGTGGCCTGGTATTTCCCGCGGTTTCGGGCTGCGCGTAGCACTCCACAGGAGTGCTGCAGCCATCAGGGCAGGGTGGTTAGATGGGGGGGAGAAATGGAGCCAGGGGGAGATGGGGGGGAAACGGAGCCAGGGGAAAATGGGGGGGGAAACGGAGCCAGGGGGGATGGGGGGATCAGAGATCGCGGGCAGGGGGGATTGTGGCCAGGCTGGGGAAATCGGGGGCGGGGTGGGGGGGGAGCGGGAAACCCTTTTTTTTAAAAAAGCTTACCTTAATTGATGGTGAGCTCCTGGCCCTTTAAAAATTAAAAAATGGCAGACGTGACAGGGCTTTCCTGCAGCCCGTCACATCTGACATTTAGACTGGGGTGACAGCCCACACTACTTTTAGCGTGGGCTGGCCCCTCCTCCCAACCGGATTCAAAGGTAGGTCTAGCAAGGCCCTTAGTCCCTGGGAAGCATGCACTGCTAACAGTATGTTTCTCCTGTATGTCTATAATTTGGTAGCCCTATTCTGAAAATGTCCTCTTGTGTTATACAAGTGTATGATGGGGAGCAGGCTAGCTCCACTCCCCAATGTTCCTTGTGAGCCTTCTTGACCACAGTTAAATACATGAGAGCTTCCATGCAAGCTCGAACCTGATTCTCACAGGGTTCCTGATTCCGTGGAAGCTGTTGTGCTGTATTCATAGCCCACCTCACACCTCGTTTCAGTGTGTCAGCAACACCTCTGAAGGGGACTAGTAGGAAAGCCTCTCTTTTTTCTTACACTCTGCAGCAGTGTTTCAAATAAACTCTCCTGCTACAAAATAGAGGACCAAACTAGACGTGGTGTCAGTTGCGTGAATGCAGTTGACATGCATGTTGTTTTTGCTACATACATAGAAACTGCAGGGGAAGGCTGAGCATTCTAGGGACAATGGGGTGGTTGGAATGGGGAGATTAACTGTTCTCTCCCTGTCATGGTCCTGACAAAAATGGCCTCCTCTGAGTGGCTATGGAGCTTTTATTAGTCCCAAAACAAGCTTTCTTTCATTGGAGGCTGGGGGCTCTGATTTTGGTAGGGCTGCGAATCCATTCTGGGTTTTAATCAGAACCAGCTAGAACTCTAAAGGGGCTAACCAAGTGCTGAACCTATTTTGGGGTTAAGGTTTAGCACCTTGGATAGCTCCCTTTGAGTTCTGGCTGGTTCTGAATCAAACCCAGAATGGAGTCACAGCCCCACTGAAACCAGAGTCATCAGCCTCCACTCTTTTCTTTGAAATGCAAACAGCAGTTTCAGAAAGGAAAATTTTGTTGGACCATGGCGGGGAGAGAACGAATTAAACTTCCTCTTCCTATCCCCTATGAGCCTGAGGTTTCTCAGGCTTTCACTGATTTAACATTATGTCTAGTTTGGCAATGAGTACTTCCAATTGCAGTCTTGCAGGATTTTATCTTTCTTTCTTGAGCTGGGATGGAAAAAAGTGGAGTGGGGGGGGGGGGAAAGCATTTTTGTAAAAGCGTTCTGTCAATCGGACAGTTTCAGGAGTGTTCCCTTAGTATTTCTCTTTTGAGGTTTAAGCATAATTTTAGAGTTATACATGATCAGCAGGACAGTTCTGGTAATGGGTAATTGAGGCTGCAATCCTATGCACAATTACCTGCGAGTAAGTCCCAATGAATGCAATGAGTAGCCATATACAGGATTGCAATGCCAGTGTGTAGAGCAGTGGGTTGTGTGTGGCGTTTGGGGCATGTGTGTTTTCACATTTATGATTCAAGTTTACAAAAGGCTTTGTGTGTTTTTGCCTTACTGCTAATGAGGCATCCGATCAAGTAGTTTAACAGAAAGGACACTGTGGATTGAAATACGGTATTGTGCCCATCAAAGTCAGCTTGGCCTTTGCTTGGCTTATGATGAATACTGTTCTTTAATAGCGGCCTGGTGTTCATGAAAAACTTATTACAGAGGCTAAGACGGAAGCCAAGAATGGAGAAATGGCTGAGTGGCAGCAATCAATCACTCCTTTTAAAAGATGAACCAATCTTTCTTTTCTCCCTCCACCCTGTCTTTTTTCCAAAGTAACACTTCATAAAAAGGTTTCCAACATAAATATGCAAAGCATTAGGGCAATTATGTTTTGCGTGATCCTTTCAGCATTTCTGGTCCATGGACTGGCTTGAGCGGAGAGCCGGGAATGTGGGTAGTAAAAGAGCAAATCGTGCTTTTTTAAATAAATAAATAATAAAAAAAATGAAGTGGCTGGAATTTAAGAGGGAAGTGCCTGTTAAATAGGAGCTGTAAAATGAGATTACGCAGAATACGTTCTAAAATACAATCCTCCCTGTAAGACTTATGGTGGAAGGGTGGGGGTGGGGGTGGGTAATGTGTGCAGCTGAGCGACAGCAAGGGGTTTATTGAAAGAAGTTTAAACATTCCCTTAAAAGGACAAAGATAAAACATAGATGATACAAACATCTCACCTACCTTGTTTAGAATAATAGCAAGGAAGGTCAGTACCAGGGATGCACGGATTTTGTTAAATCCATTACGTCTGTGTTTCAGATTGTCAGGCGTCTATCGTTTCATTATATATGCTCAATGACGGAATGGGATATTTTTTTAACCAGAGTTTCCTTCTAGTTGCGGTAATTCGCTTTTAGCACAAATTCACATGTGTGAATCCATGTTAGTTACTGCAAAGTAGTGTTAATGCTCATTAATTGGTCCACAAGTCTTTGGAATCCATGGGACCCGGCCCGTTTCGGAATCCACAGGTTGCATTCCTAGAAATCCGAACTCATTTGACTCCGTTGTGGGTTTCTTTGGCATCTCTAGAGTTCACATGTAGCAATTCCTACATAAAGGCGAGATGCAGAGCTACTGTTACCCCACTGCATAGAGGTCTTTCTGTTGGTTCTGTGGTGCTTGCTAAGTTGCAGGCTTACCCTCCGCCCGCCATCAAAACCTCCTTGTCCCTTTCCTTTAAACTGTGGCCTTAGCTAGACCTAAGGTTTATCCTGGCATCGTCCCAGGGTCATCCCTGTTCATGTAAATAACACACAGGTAAGGTGACCATATGAAAAGGAGGACAGAGCTCCTGTATCTTTAACAGTTGCATAGAAAAGGGAATTTCAGCAGATGTCATTTGTATATATGGAGAACCTGGTGAAATTTCTTCTTCATCACAACAGTTAAAGGTGCAGGTGCCCTGCCCTCTTTTAAATCTGGTCACTCTAGTATAGCTCCTGCACCTTTAACTGTGGTGATGAAGAGGGAATTTCACCAGGTTCTCCATATATACAAATGGCACCTGCTGAAATTCCCTTTTCTTTGCAACTGTTAAAGATACAGGAGCCCTGTCCTCCTTTTCATATGGTCACCTACAGGATATCCCGGGAGCAGGCAGAGACAACCCCGGGACAAACCTTAGGTCTAGCTAAGGCCTGTGTCCATTGGGATGGGTGAGAATTTTGTTTCAGTTGGGTTTTGATGCAAAGTTTCTGAAATTTGCAAAGTTCTCCATATTTGGGGCAAAAACCCAAAACCAAACCCACAACCCTTGATATCTCACTATATGTGTGTCTATCTATGGAAGAAACCAAAACTGACGGATTTGTCCATCCAGGCCCAGGGCTTTGGGTGCGTACCTCTTAAAAGCCTGTATATGCAGCCATATTAATGCAGAACTAGGACCACTACTCTTTTTTTCTGGCAGGCAAATAATAGAATAGTAGAGTTGGAAGGGGCCTATAAGGCCATCGAGTCCAACCCCCTGCTCAATGCAGGAATCCACCCTAAAACATCCCTGACAGATGGTTGTCCAGCTGCATCTTGAATGCCTCTAGTGTGGGAGAGCCCACCACCTCCCTAGGTAACTGGTTCCATTGTCGTACTGCTCTAACAGTCAGGAAGTTTTTCCTGATGTCCAGCTGGAATCTGGCTTCCTGTAACTTGAGCCCATTATTCCATGTCCTGCACTCTGGGAGGATCAAGAAGAGATCCTGGTCCTCCTCTTTAAAAGCTGTATGGCAGGCAAGTACATCCCTGTCGGGAATAGCTGTAACGATTGAATTTGGCTGGTGCAGTTGGCTATGAATTTGAATGTGGCAGAAAGCAAAACTGACATATTTCCCCAGCCCTCCTTATCCTACTGTATGGTTTTACCTCCCTTCCTCCTCCCCATCCCAACCCCTCGATATATCACTTCAACTCTCTTCATTGATTCTATTTCTGCCCATTCTCATTTACTGCCCCGTACGCTTGGAACTCCTTCTCATACCACCAATGGATGTAACACTCTTAAAGCAGCAGAGGCAATTTATGAACTCTGTCATTGCGTTCATCCAAAGTACTGTTTTTCCCCAGGGTTAAATTTGGGAGTGGGGGTAAGATTGTGCCATTTTTCAGCAAAATCTGGCCGTAGTGGCACTGTTTGGTCGTTGCCCTTGATGTCACATATCTTTCCCCGCTTCCTGAAGCACTTCTGCCCATATGGCCCATAAATCCATGTGTATATGTTGAGCTTCATAAAAGGGGGGCAGACGTCCTGCCTGAAACACTGGGAGAGGGGCAAGACTAGATCAGCATTCTAGAATTATGTACCTCTGTTTTGAAAATTGTGGGGCTAGGCAGAAACTGGGTTCACATCATGTCTAAAGGATCTGTTCTCGGGTCTCTGTTTATATTCTAGCAGTATTAGTAGGTTTCCTTCCAGATTAGATAGCAGCTTCTGGATGGTTAATTTCATGGGCATCATGTTTGTGTGTACACACCCATGGGAAGGTTCTACTTCCTCTTCATGCACCACTGTCCCAAGCCTGATCTACACTACTGTTAACTCCATCCACTCACACACACACACACACACACACACACACACACACAGATTAATTGTGATCATATATTTAATGTAATGTATAGTTTGGTCCTAAGAATAGGCCCACACTGTGGACATGATCCTTAAGGGTAGGGATGTACGGATTTTGTAAAATCGGTTACATCTGCGTTGCACAGAATGTCTGGTGCCTTTCATTCCATCGTCCACTCATTGACGGAATTGGATTTTTTCCAGTTTCTTGAATTCACATTTATGCACATGCATAAATCCCCCCCTCCAAATGTGTATTTTCATGCTTTCAGCCTGTAGGGGAAATGTACATTTCCATCTGCTTTTAAATTTTATTTTATGTATTTTTTTAATAACTAAATTTGTGTGAAATTATGGAAAGGGGGAAAATGGTGTGTAAGTCCACAGAATCCGTGCAACTCAGTAAAAGCCAGCCCACTGCAGAATCTGTGGGTTGGATTCATAGAAATCCAAACTAATTTGATTCCCTTGTGGATTTTATTTTTATTTATTATTTTATTTTATTTATTACATTTTTTATACCGCCCAATAGCTGAAGCTCTCTAGGCGGTTCACAAAAAGCAAAACCATAATAAAACAACCAGCAGGTTAAAAACACAAATACAAAATACAGTATAAAAAGCACGACCAGGATAGGGGCAGTAGAAAGCAGCTCAGAACATGCTGAACACCTCCTCCAAGAGCAGACAAACCACCCCACAAGTCACACCTTTGCCTTGCCGTTTCCGTTTATTAGCCCTCATCGAGTGCATTACTGACTCCAAGCACTGATTTGCCACCTCACCTGTATCAGATGCGGAAAAGAGCGAAGAAGCTGGGTATCATCAGCATACTGATGATATCCTGCTCCAAAGCCTTGCATGACCTCTCTGAGCAGTGAAAAGGAGTTTAAACCGTGTAACATCTTTTAGACTGCAATCCTATACTGAGAGTAAGTCCCATTGAACTCAATTGCTCTTCCTTCTGATTCGACACATATAAGATGGGGCTGTTAATTTTCAAAAAGACAGGCCTCTGTACTTTCCTGTGGATCTTGCTCACCCCCAGCACCCAAAATAGAAACCTCTGTGCCCTGTGACACACTGAAATGTGAAGTGTTGCCCCTGAGATAACTCTGCTGGTGCTAAGTCAATATCAGTGAGTGGAGAAGCAAGCTTCATTCTCCAAGTTCAGTCAGGGAAGGAATGTTCTTTTCCCCTCCTTTTTAGCCAAAGCAACTGGCGTTGGATGGGAAAGGGAGGCTCTTTCTCCTTCGCCGAGACAGTGTGGGTTACTCATGAAGAGCATAATGGCTCTCATTCAAAGATGCCATATGGCAACTTATAAGATTTCTGCACAGCAATTGCTGTAGCAGTAACTAAACAAATGACACTGTAGCACAATATAATGCCTGTCAAGAGTGGTGATAAAGAAAATAATGTTTTATTCCTTGGCTTTCTTTTTCCTCACCGCTTCTGCCTGGTGCTGGTGACTTGTGCAGAGGAGCACCCACTAGGTGGAACTGCTAGAGCTCCTGGGATGGCTGATGGCACTTGTGGCCTTTGCTCAGGAAGAGTCTTCTCTGAGAGCTGCTTCAAGGATTACCTTTCTGACTCTCTTAAGCATTCAACTTTTCAATGACTCCAAAGCAATTTGAAGGGTGGTACATCCATCATCATAAAACTCAAGTGGGACCAGTGGACCCCACTGCATTTTAGAAGTGTGTAAGCAGAGTGGGACAGTTCTGGAGAGTGGGAAAGGCAAAATTTGTCATCATTCCTTTCCTCTCCTTCCAAAACATTCCTTCATAGTTCAGCAGAGACTTTAACCGCATGGCACACATCCCCCCCCCCAATTCCTCCTTCTATAAGCATCAGGGGCTTAAGGAGGCCCATTCCTTCTTCCCCTGACCTCCGTGTTTTGGGAGGCAGAAAGCTGCTCAACTAACATGCAAATTTTCCATATTCAGCTGCTTTCAATTGTAGATGGAGGGTCAAAATGGTGCCCGTACTTACCGGTAAATCTTAAAATGCATTTGGGCCCAAATACCTGAAGAAGTATCTCTCCCTATATCAGCTCTGATACCTTCAGGGAAGGATCTTCTCCAAATACCCTTTTTGCAAACCATGGACAAGTTATGTGACAAATAGGTACCCCAACCCTCCCCACAGATGTACAACTGGTGCTGACCTTGCCATTTTTCCCCCGACCAGCACCATTTCCCCCCCCCTCAGGCATTTTAAGTAGGGCTACGTTAGTCAATCTGTCATGTTGTTTAGCTGCTTCTCAACTGTTTTATTATGAGGATTTTATTTTATTACTGCATGGTATATTTTACTTTTGCGTGACTTGTACACTGCCTTGGTAGCCACAAGGATGAAGGGTGACTTAAAATAAGTTAACAAGTAATGAATAAAATAAGTAAACTACACATTACATTAAGCATGTAACATACAGCTTCCCCGCCCTCCTGCTATGTTTTATTTTTCAGCAGGATGCTGAACTGGATTGGGACCACAGTTTAATCCTTTCCTAAACCCTTCCTCCTTGAGCTCTTTCTCCACATAGCAGTTAAAATAAAAAGCCTCCATTTGCACCTGCTAATGTGTTTCCACATGTACACTGATGTTTTCCATAATAGTCATTTAAAGGATGGACAATAAACCTGGAGCTTTAAACATCCATGTAGGATCTAGGAGTTGTCATGAGCTTTTACTTCAAGTCCCTTCTTCTAATGCAGTAATATCTGACGGGGTACAGAGCACTGCTTTCACTATAGTGTACCGTCTTCCCCCATGGAACTCACTTCCAAAGGAGATCCATTCCCCACCACCTTACCTTAAGGAAAAGTGAGGTGGTCACCTCAGTGGGCATTTGCTGAGTGGTATGGAGGGGGGCAGCAGCAGCCCCCTGGTCATTCCTATCTGTTGGAGGACAATGCTTTGTCTTCTAGGCAGCCTGTGCAGCACCCCTAAGCTAGCCTGCTACACTCAGGTGCAATGGAGGATACTGTCCCATCACCAGTGTTGAGGTAAGACTCAACTGCCAGGCCAGTTGGCTTCTGTAGGTGGAATGGGGAGGTGCCATCTTGACCTTCTCCACAGGCAGGCCTGCTGCTATATGCAACAGTTGCTGGGGAGTGTGTGTGTGTGTGCGCGCGCACTGTTGCACTGTGTCCTGCTTTGTTGGTCCCTGGCTGACAGCTGTTGCCTGCTGTGTGAACAGAGTGCTGGAGTAGATGGACCCTTGGTCTGATCCAACATGGCTCTTCTTATGTTCCTATACATTACATTTGGCAGGTGTAAACTTTCTTGCTTGTGCAGGTAATGTGCAGGTATGAATTGTGGCTGGGATCCAAAGAGCTGTATAAAGTATGACCAAGATCTTGGATTCAAGCGGTGTTTTTTTTTAAAAAAATATTTTTCTTTGAGGAGCAAAAACACGGACAGACAGATAGATGGACACACAATCTATCACAAACTGATTTTGAGGTTCCCCCCTCCATAGTTTCAGAACACTACTGTCGGATGGCATAAGGGGCATCTGTGGGTATAATTTTCTTTTAAAAAGCCCAAAGGGCTTCTGATGGAGTAAGATAAACGCCCCCTCCCCCCCCCAGTGCACAGAACCAGTAGCAGAATTCTTTGATACTCCCCTGCATGACAAACAAACAAAGTATTTATTTATATTTATTTATTTTATTTATTTATTGCATTTATATACCACCCCATAGCCGAAGCTCTCTGGGCGGTTTACAAACTCTCTGGGCGGTTGCCCGATACTGGGCCTCAAGGCGACCTATAAATACAAATATACAGAAATTAAAAATAAATTAAAGAAGTTCCGGTATCAAAACATGTAAACATTTAAAATGATAATTATTAAAACTCCTTGGCACTGCCATAACAAAAAAGTTTTTGTCAGCTTCCTTTAATTTTTTTATCAAATTGTCTTACGAGTCCTTTGTACAGAGAAAAGGAACCTAGCCATTGCCTCTGTTTTTGGTTTGTTCATCCCTGCCAGGAAGTATTCCAAATACTGCTCAGATGACCTTCCAGGGCATTTTCTCGTGATAGGGCCAAGAAGTCTATTTCCCTGCATGGCTTCTACTGGATGCTGATGGGTTATTTTCTTGCTGAAAGTTGCATTTTGCTTGGGTTTTATTTGGATATTCAGGTACTCTTTTACAATGCTCTTATTTTATGAAACATTCAATACCCCTTCAGAGTCAAATCGCTAAATACTTGATTCCCGTTTTGCAGATGGGCGTACTGTGGCCGAGACAGACTGGCTTGTCTAGGGCTAGTTATGACATCATGGCAGAGGTGAGATTTGAACCATGGACTTCCTGATCTGTAGGAGCTTAGCAAGCTGCCTTACAGACTGTCTGTCTAGCCCGGTGTTGTCCATTTCGACAGACAGTGGCTCCCCAGATTGGTTTTTCTCATCACCTTTTAACTGGAGACACTAGGGATTTAAGCTGGGACCTCTTGCATGCAAAGTGTGCTCTTTACCACTAGGGGTGGGCAAAACTGCCGAGCACTTGTCCCAGCGCTGCTGACCCCTGCAAGCTGAGCCATGCAAACCTCCGCTGAGCGCTTGCCAACCACCCGCCCTGGCTTGCTGCATTAATGGCACCCACCAGGAACGCAGCAGGAGGAAGTGTAGAATTTCTGGAGCCTCAGGAAAGTGTGCATTTCCTCTGGGGCTTTAATGGTGGCTGCCATTAGCATGGAATGGGGGAAATGTGCATTTTTCCGGAATCTGGAAATCATGCTTCCCCCCCTCTGTTTCATTGGGGGCCTTAGTGAGGGCTGGTTGCAAGGTGGGTGTTGTTGCCCTCACAGACCCAGTCAGATGCTTGTAACTGAGCTATAGCCCTTTAGTAACCATCAGCACTGTGCTACACCAGAAAACTCTTGGAAAAGGGCTTTCTATTTAAACTTTCTAGAGCACCTGCCTACTTATACTTAGCCTGAAAGAAAATAATAATCAGATGTCTTAAGCTTTTCTGACTATACGCCTGGTGACCGTTAATAGTCACTGCAGGCGATCAGGCAAGTGGCTATTTTTAAGCCACAAGTAAATAATTATTCTGTGTGTTCCTGTTGATGGCTATTATCCACACTAGCTATATATTCCATATTTAAAAAATCATTATATTATATTATATTATATTATATTATATTATATTATATTGTGTCAGCACATATGCACTACAGTGAAGAGAGGAAGGGATTCCACCAGCATTACAAACTCTGGCCGTTGCTAGACGAGGGTTTAGTCCGGGCTGATACCCGTGCTCACACCTGTGCGTCCAGATGATGCACAGGGGATCCCGGGGTCAGCCCGGGCTAAACCCCCGCCCCCTTGGCCCAGGATAACCAGCACTGGTTGTGGCCCGGTAGGTCTAGCCCATTCCACGGCTTTTCCTGGTGACGTGGCTTACTCGCGAGTAGCCAGGAGAAGCCAAAGGAGCGCTGTGCCCATCGTGCCGGGGGGGGGGAAATCCCGGGGGGGAGGGAGATCGGGGCCAGGAGGGGGAAATCCCGGGGGGAGGGAGATCGGGGCCGGGGGGAAATCACAGGGGGGAGGGAAGAGTGGACCCAGCAGGAGAGATGGCCCAGGAGTGATGGGGGGGCATCAGACAGGGTGGGCGGGGGGACATCAGGCGGGCAGGCGGGCGGGCTTGGGGGGGCATTGGAAAGGGCGGGGGCATTGGAAAGGGTGGGCGGGTGGGGGGCATCAGACATCACGGGGGAAATTGGGGGCAGGGGGGAGTGGGGAACCTTTTTTTTTTTAAAAAAAAGGCCTACCTTGTCGTTGGTGCGCTCCTGCGCACATGGCTCCTTTAAGTGCAAAAAAAATGGCCGACGCGATGGGGCTTTCCTTTATCCCGTCGCATGTCACGTGTGGACAGGAGCGACAGCCCGTGCTACTTCTAGGGCGGGCTGGCCCCTCCACACACTGGAATTTAAAGGTAGGTCTAGCAAAGCCCTCTGGTTCTAAAGCTGCAGTTCCATATCTGTCTACTTAGAAGTAAGCCCTATTAAGTTTAGTGGGACTCACTCTCGGGAGGTTACTCCCTTATTCTCCAGATTGCAATCAAACTGTTTTTAAAGCATTTTTTTCACTTACCTGAACCAGCACAAACACAGGGCTCCAGCATGTTTTAGAACTTAACATTTTAAATTTTAAATGGTGATGATCATGAATCAGGAGAGAAACATGGCAGCCCCTGGGTGTCTAATCCATATTGTGTATTTGTTGATGAAATAACAAGGTTTCTGGCTACCCGTGTCTTTTTTTTTTTCCCCGTGGAGTCATCAAAAGCCTGTGTTAGGCCTGTAATATATATTCACTTTCTGAACTGCACCTTATATATTTACGCCTGCATTATGCTCTCGTTTGGAATCACACTCGAGGGAAATTTGGTTTAGATATAGTCCTCTGTTTTTGTTTTTAAAAAAGAAGCCTGCAGTGATTCCATATGCCTTCGCCTTCGCTTTCCATTTCTTCGACAAATCGCTCCATGTATTCTGAATCCTCCCTCCTTTCCCTCAGTTCTTTCCTCTCCTCTCCTTTCTCTCTCTGTCTCTCTCTCACTCTCTCTCTCCAGACATTCAGCTTGTCCAAAGAGTTAACCATTCTGAATCGTTTAATATTTATGCATCTCTCGTGCTGCTCAGCGCTTCCTTTATGTGGGATTGCATATTAGATAAGATCACAGATCCACTCTGAGCCAAATGCTGTAGTCCTACTGAGGTCTGACTGTACTTCAGATGTCAAAAAAATATGAATAGGTGGTCTTAATGCTCTCCTCTGGTGTTATATCTGTCTATAGAGAATATAGCTTACAACAGATTAGAAGCAATAGAGGACTTGACATATACTGAAAAAGCAGGAAGAATGATGCTTGTTGACATTATCGGCTAAACCTGTAGGGGAATTTTCTTTCTTTCTTTTAAAAAAAAAAGGGGAGAAGAAAAAAGGGGATATTTGCTTATTTGTTCACCTCTGCTTTCTTCTTTCTACATCCACTTGCAGTTTATCTTTCTAAAGTAGTTTTTGTTTATCTAGCCATTTTAAATGAATGTCTAGCAGGTACTTTGTATGGGCTGAATCACCATAGTATCTGAGCATCTTACAAGTCTGCCTGACCCTCTGTTGCTTATTTCATATTTATTTGCCTTTGAAGCTATAATTCACTTGCTCAAAGGTTGCACAGTCCCACTTGTTAGCGGCTCGTGGCATCTGACTTGCACAGCATCTGTGCGTTTCTAGCGTCTGCCACACTACAGTGTTCGAGCACGAAGCCCCTAGATAAGAGCATCAGAAGAGCCGTGCTGGATCCGACCAAAAGCCACTCTAAGCCAGATCTACACCTTGTGTCAAATCATTACGACCCCATCATGGCGATGCTATGTCCCTCTCGTGCATGTATACACCATAGGACACGCAACGACATTTGTTGCGGTATTTTGGATAATGTGGAATAAAACGCAGTAAGTAATACTCTGAATGTGGTGTATGCAATGTGTAATGTGCCCCAACAGTTATCACTGCATTTCAATACCGCTATAAAGCAATAGTGTAGGGAGTTCATCAGACGAGCGTTTTACCGCAACCCTGCTACTGCCCAATGATGTTTTTTCGCGTGTCCTTTCAACAACGCTGTTCGCCTCCCGTGCACCTACTACTCCTTCTCGTCTTTTTCTATCACAAAAGGGACCCCTTTTAATCTTACTTTTTAGAGAGAAACAGAATGTGCTGCCGTTTCCTGCTGGGTGCCGGAAAAGCAGCACGATAAAAATGGGCCACGTGGTCTTTGTTTACTTCGTCTTTCTTCTCCAGGAAGAAAGAGGAAGTAATGTGGGACAGGAGCAGGGGCGGTGAGGCGATGTTAGGGAATTGCGATTTCCCCCCAACCCATCTGATGACACTCTACATCTAGCCCTAGTCCAGTTTTATGTTCACACAGTGGCCAACCACATGTCTATGGGAAGCGCACAGCAAGATACAAATGCAGTAGCATGTTCTCCAGAAACTGGTAAGCAGGCATATTGCCTCTGACAGTGGAAGTAATATGTGATAGCCATGTTTAAACCCCTTTTAAAGCCTTTTCCTCCAGGAATTTATCCAACCTCCTTTTAAAGCCATCCACATTAGTGGCCATCACTACATCTTGTGGTGATGGATTCCAGAGTTTAATATGTGCTGTGTGAAGAAGTCCTTCCTTTTATCTGTCCTGAATCTCCACCAATCAGCTTCATGGGATGACCCCGGATTCTAGTATTATGATAGAGGGAGGGAAATGCTTCTTTTTCTGCATCATGCATGTTTTTACACTCGTCTGTCATGTGTCCCCCTTATTTGCCTTTTTTCTAAGCTAAAAAGTCCCCCAATCATATACATGTGCAAGGGGTGTGCTCGGTGTGCCTAGGAACACTGTAAATATCTCAAGCAATAAGCACCAAATTGAGGGGGCCATTGAGTAGGAATCCAGAGGGGGATCCAGACGTAGTGAGAACGGTCTTCTAATTGTTCCACTGCTCCTGAAGCGCGCCATTGCTCCTGGCAGCAGGAGCGAAAAGGAATCACTTTGCTGGGAGCCACACTTCAAACAGGCCAGTGCTGGGACTTGAGGACCATTTCCTCTCCCGCCCCCCTCTGCAATGGCCCTCTCGTTGTTAGGCAAGCCGAACGTAGACTAGGGCATCAGTGTTTAATAAATAGATGAATTAAAAATATCCTTTACGATTGAATAAATGATTGCCTTTTAAAGAATAAAAATAAAATAAAATACAGTTCCCTGGGTGCACACCTTAATGAAATGTGCTGTGCACGCCTATGCCCCCAATATTGTAAACTTTCCCCTTAGTGGAGTTCCCCCATATCCTTGATCACTTGGGCTGCCTCTTCCTGCACCTCTTTCATCTCTATAATATCCTTCTTGAGATGCAATGACCACAACTTTACACTGTGGCCCCTTTCAGAAGACACCTTAAACCACGGCTTTAACCATGGTGGTTAAGCCAGAAAGCCAGGCTCTGTTCGGAAGACACCTTAAACCACGGCTTTAACCACAGTGAATAAGGCAAAAAGCCTTATTCACCATAGTTAAAGCCATCGTTTAAGGCGTCTTCTGAATGGGGCCTGTATGTGGTCACAGCATAGATTTGTATAAAGGCAGTATGATGTTGCCAGCATTATTTTTGATTTCTTTCCTAATGATCCCCAACATAAATTTTGCTTTTTTCACTGCAGCAGTATACTGGGCCTGGAGCTGTCTGCTGCACCCCAAGATCTCTTTCTTTGCCAGTCAACAGCATTGCAAACCTGATCAGAGCATACATGAAGTTGGGATTTTTATTTTATTTTTCCCTTAATGTGCACCAATTTACATTTAATTACAAATGCCCCTTTAAGACTCATATCCCTGTTCGGAGAGACTCTTTTGGAGTTCTTAACTATCCATTTTTGTTAATTTAATCGATTTGTAGATTGAAAATGCTGTGCAGTCCCATTCACCAAGTAGGAAACCTATGAAAATTCTAAGATAATCAAAAGCGCCAATACATAAGCACAATGTCATACCTTTGGTCTAAATAAGTGACTTGCTGGCTCTCTTCTTGACTTCTACAATCAATGATTATGAAGCCTTGAGCAAAAGCGGTAGCTCCAGACAAAAGGATGGATTACCTACAGGAGCCCTCATAAACCTTACAATTACTGGAACAGTGAAATGTACAATCTGATAAATGACTATTCTGGGAACAAAGGCTATTTTTAAAAATAAATAAATAGAAACAGACATGGGTGGCTGCCATAACTACCCGCACCATCTTGGGTGCGCATGCAGCTCCATAATTTTTAGGAGAACTGCGCCATAAAATATTGCCTTGTTGACAATAACCAGAGAAACACCAGTCCGTAAGCTCTATAGAACAAGCAAATCCACAGGGCTTTTGATTTGGGGAAATATCGCCAATTAAGAGAGCCATCTTATGGCTCCTCGACAGCATCTGGGGGGGGGGGGCATAGGATTTGTCAGAGTCCTGGATCTGAGGGCAGAGATTGAGGGCTCATCTACACCAAACAGGATATTCCACTATGAAAGCGGTATATAAAAGGCAGGAGCCACACTATTGGCCTTATACCAGTATTAAAGTGCACTGCAGGATCTACACTACTGCTTTATAGTGGTACTGAAGAGCATTGACAACTGTTGGGGTCCATGACACAACTACACCAAGCAGGATATAACACTATGAAAGCGGTATATGGTACGTGTCAATGGGCCCCAACGGTGCATATCAGTGCCACTATAAAGCAGTAGTGTGGCTCCTGCCTTTTATATACCGCTTTCCTATCCTGCTTGGTGCAGATGAGCCCTGAGTTCCAGCCTCAGACCCAGGAGTCTGAGCTCCTCTCCCCCTTCCCCTTGCAGCTGAGCTTGGAGAGGGGAAAAGGGTGCATGCCAGTAGGCAGAAGGAGAGGGGACGAGTTATGCTGTACCCCAGCACTCTGCAGCCTCCTTCCCTTCCCCGATGCCTAAGCTTGATCGGCAAAAACACCCATCTAGCTAAACTGCAGCGCAGCGCGAGAAGTGCTCTACATTTGTTTTGAGGTTTTCCAATTACCAACACTTCCAGTATTCCCTTCTTGAGCATGCCTGCACCAATCATTTGTAGAAGGGAAGAGCCTCCCTATGCTCTCCCTTCCTTGAATAAGGAGCCCTATAATGGAGCATCCCTTTGTGATTTGTACGGTTGTCTCAGGTACAGATGCAGCACATGCACTGATGGGAACATAGAGCTGTCCTAGGTTAGGGTGACCATCTGGAAAGGAGGACAGGGCTCCTGTATCTTTAACAGTTGTATAGAAAAGGGGATTTCAGCAGGTGTCATTTGTATGCATGCAGCACCTGGTGAAATTCCTGCTTCATCACCACAGTTAAAGCTGCAGGAGCTATACTAGAGCGACCAGATGCAAAAGAGGACAGGGCTCCTGCAGCTATACTATAGTAACAAGATACAAAGAGGGCAGGGCTCCTGCAGCTTTAACTGAGGTGCTGCATGCATACAGTCTGTTCCCAAAGAAAACAATTGTAACATGGTGGGTAACAATGGTTTCAATTTAGTGATCTGGTTGCTGCTGCTTTGGTGTTGGTAAAAAAACATCCTTATGAATAGAAGCTCTGGGTAAATGAGGTCCATCATAGAATTTGCCTCCTTTGCCTTCTTCCTTCCATACAAGCGATAGTAAACCAGTTTGACCCTCATTTCTTCACAGGTAAATTGATCCACATGAAAAAATAACATATTGTATAAACCATGGCAATCCATACCAAGGTTATATAAAGCAAATACATGTGTGTGCGCGTGAGGGGGTGGGAGTGGGGCACGGGGGGTGAGGGGCTTCTGTTTACATGCACTTTCTTGTTCCTCATACGATGGTTTTTGATACTTAATTCCTGCCCACTCTTGCAGATGTATGGAGTTTGGAACCTCTGTTATGAACTTCTAGCCTGTGTGAGGAGGATCAGCATGTGGGTTTTTACTCTCCTTTTTTTTAAAGCCTAAATTTGTTTTGGATGGGATTTATTGCCTGGCTTCTATCAACATCACCTTATAAATACTGCTCCCAGTCCCTGACTTCCCAAGCTCACTTTTTAAAGGAGCAATGAATGGAATTTCACTTCGTTTTCATTTTTAGCTTTAAAAGAAAAGAAAGAAAGCAAAACAGAGGGGAGGGGGAGGAAATGACACATGTAATGTATCAGAATGGAGTCATGACAATGCTTAATATTTACTAAATGATTACTGACATGCCTAAAACACGCTCAAGGTTTTGGGATTATCCAGGTTTTTCAGAACGCAGCAGGCTACTTCCTGCTTTGGCGGATCACCAACAGCATATTACATGAAGGGAAGGCAGAAAGTAGATCTCCAGAGGTCTTGGACTTCAGCTTCTATCATTCTTGATCAGTGGCCATGCTGGCAGGGGCTTCTGGGAGTTGAAGACCAAAAACATCTGGAGCTCTACGTTCTGCCCATCCTTGCATTACACTATTGCACCACCGTCTGCAATGGTGTATCATTCCCATCCAGCATGGTCTCTCAATTTATCTAGAAAAACTTGAACTTGATCTAAATGGCAGATCACATTCTACTTTGTGTTCATGTTATATCTTGAGGAACTTCTCTCTTTGGCATTTGTGGATATTTCCTAATTTTACAATGTAGTAATGTTGATATAGCCCCTTAGGAGAGTTGTGTTAGTTTAGTTTCACTTTTCTTTCGGTTTGTTAATTGTAGGCTTGCCCAGGAAGGAATCAGGAGAAACCTTGCCTTGGTTCTAATAACATTCTGCACTCCTTTTCTGTTGTATGTTTGTGGAATTATTACAGTTCAAATCCAGAGGTGTTTCAAACTCTGTGTTGGGAAACTCTAAGAAGTCCCTTAGGTCTTTCCTCAATGAGAAGATCTACAATGGAAGACCACGCTTCTCTTAAAGAGAATTTGCTCATCCACTTTTAAGCTTCATCTGGCGTGTGCAGCCAGTTGCAGGTCATTATTGTCCCTGGTAGCATCCTCAGTAGCAGTAGATTGACCCTCAGGCCTAGCAATACCGTCCAGCAGTAACCCATGTGAACCATAAAAGTATACAGTGGAAAGGTCATGTATTCCAGCCCCCTGCTCAACGCAAGATTTACAGTGTGGGATGTAACTGCAGCATCCCCAACAGATGGCCAGCCAGTCTCTACTTAAATGCCTCCAGCGAAGGAGAGCTCATCACTTCTCTCAATAGTCTGTTGAACAGCTCTTACTCTTTATTTATTTATTACATTTCTATACCGCGCAATAGCCGAAGCTCTCTGGGCGGTTCTCTTAGGAAATGTCTTCTAACGTTTAGCTGAAATCTGCTTGCTTGCTGTTTCCACCTATTCATTCTACGTTTCCTCTCTGGAACATCAGAGAACAAGTCCAGTCCATCTTCTACAAGGCAGTCGTTCAGTTACTTGAAGATCACTTTGATGTCTTCGCTCCCCTCCTCTCCTTTCCCGGCTATATCCCTCTTGCAGAATTATACCCCGTAGGACAAACAATGACATTTGTTGTGATATTTTGGATAATGTGGGTTAAAAAGCAGGTAATAACACTATGAAAGCGGCATATGGAATGTGGATTGTGCCCCAACAGTTATCAGTGCACTTCAATACCTCTATAAAGCACTAGTGTAGATCTAGCCTTGGTTTCCAGTTCCTTAGCATCCTGGTCTTCCTCCTCTGAGTGTGCTTGTTTGTCAATGTTCTTCTTAATATATGGCACCCAGAGTGCATTCTAGTCTAAAACATGTCCCAGAACTGTTCTGTATCCCACAAGCGTCCTCCCATGATATACATTCAGAGGGTCCCTGGTAGAGAAGTTGACACAAAAGATGTCAACTTTTTTGTGAAAAGCCATGGTAAATTTTAATTTTCAGATGTTCAGGCTGTTGCCCCTTTTCTTATTTTGCTTTTCAATATTAGAATGAGAAAATTTGAATTCAAATTCTTATTTAGAATGTGATTTCTTTTCTCTTGGAATTTGAATATTTCAGACTTGTTAGCATTGTTTGGCAACTTTCACAGATGACCAACACAATGTGTTTGATCAGAAATAAGTCCCATTGCATTTATTTGGGTTACTCTTCGAAGTCTCTAGGACTGCAGCAGAAATCTCATAAAGTGTCAACTGTAAATACTTAACCACCACTGCATGCTGTTTGATTAATACTATTAGATACTAGTGCCATTACATGTTTTAAATCAAATACTGTAAGATGTATATATATATATATATATATATATATATATATATATATATATATATCCTTTGCTATGTGCAAATACAGTAGAGTGCTGTTTATGTTCTATGGCACACTGTCAATTCACTGTGCCTACAATCCAATGACTGATAAGTTAAGCAATATCCACTGAATTCATTTCAGCGGAGAATGAAGTATCTTGCATTGAAACCATTGGGATTTAAATTGTTTTAATTTTGGCTGGATCATGCCCATTGAAAGCTGCCTCTGAGAGCACCACCCATGCCCTTAATCCAGCCTTCCCCAACATGGTAGCTGCCAGCTGCTTTAGACTTAAGAACATAAGAAGAGCCCTGCTGAATCAGACCAAGGGTCAATTAGTCCAACATTTTGTTTACAACCAACTGCCCCTGGGAAACCCACAAGCCGGACACGAGTGCACACAGCAAGCCCCCGGCCATTTTCCCCAGCAACTGGAGATACTGCCTTTGCTACAGGAGATCGCATAGAGCCATCAGGACTAATAGTCATTGATATCCTTCACCTTCCAATCCCCGTTTAAAGCCATCCAAATTGGTGGTCAACACTACATCCTGTGGAAGTAAATTGTACAGTTTGTTTATGTGCTGTGTGGAGAAGTCCTCCCTTTTCTCTGTCCTGTATTTCCCACCAATCAGGCTTCATGGGATGACCCTGGGTTCCAGTAGTATGAGAGAGGGAGAAAAATGTTTCCTTATCCACTTTCTCCACACTATGCACAATTTTGTATCTCTCTATCATGTCTTCCCTTACTTGCCCTTTTTCTAAGCCAAACTATCCCATCTTTTATAAACTTTCTTCATAGGGGAATTGCCCCATCCTCTTGATCATTTTAATTGTGCTTTTCTGCACTTTTTACTAATCTACAAAGTCCCTTTTTAGATCAGTGACCAGAGAACTAGTGTGGTTAGAGTGTTGGACTGGGAGTCGAGAGGTCCCCACTCAGCCATGGAAGCCCACTGGGTTACTTTGGGCCAGTCGTAGACTCTCAGCCCAACCTACCTCACAGGGTTGTTGTTTTGTGAAGAAAAAAATGGAGAGGAGGATTATGTATGCCACCTCGGGTTCCTTAAGAAGGGGAAAGGGCAGGATATAAAAGTAATGAATAACAACAACAATTGCGCACAGTATTCTAAATGTGCTCTCACTATAGATTTGTGAGTTTATTTATTTATTACTGCATTTATATCCTGCCTTTTTTCCTCCATGGAACCCAAGGTGACATACATAATCCTCCTTCTCTCCATTTTATCCACACAACAACAACCCTGTGGGGTAGGCTGGGCTGAGAATCTGTGACTGGCCCAAAATCACCCAGTGCTTTTCCATGGCTGTGTGGGGACTAGAACCTGGATCTCCCAACTCCCAGTCTGACACTTTAGCCACTACACCATACTGGCTCCAGAGTCTGAGCGCTCCTGGGAGTAGTAGACTGAACCATCTAGAGGATGCCAGGCTAGGGAAGATTGCCTAACGTCATCTTCAACCGGAATGTAACAGTAGTTACATCTGCTTCATTCATCCCAGGTTTCTCTGATCAGTCCCTCCTGTCCTTTCTCTCTGTTATCTTCCAGGTCCAATCCCATCCCCTGATCTAAATTTAGATCGTAAACTCCTTGAGGCAGGGGTCTTTATTTTGCTTCAAAGCAAAATAAAGCCTTTCAAAGCCCTAAACAATTTGGGGCCAGGTATTTGAAAGAACACCTTCTCCCATATGTACCTGCCCGGACCTTAAGATCATCCACAGGGGTCCTTTTCCGTGAGCCCCTGCCAAAGGAAGTGAGACAGGTGGCTACTAGGAGAAGGGCTTTCTCTGCTGTGGCACCCCGGCTGTGGAATGAGCTCCCCAGAGAGGTCCGCCTGGCGCCTACACTGTACTCTTTTCATCGCCAGCTGAAGACCTTTTTATTCTCTCAGTATTTTAACACTTAATTTTAACTTAAATTTAAATTTTACTGTTCTAATTCTGTATTTTTAATCTTATATCAATTTTGCTGTGTGGTTTTATCCTGGTTGTGCTTTTTATACTGCATTTTGTATTTGTGTTTTTAGACTGTTGGTTGTTTTATTATGGTTTTAAATTTTGTGAACCACCCAGAGAGCTTCTGCTATTGGGAGGTATAAAAATGTAATAAATAAATAAATATTCTGTAAAATACCACCTACATTGATGGAACAAGAAGATAGAACGTAATCGGTAACCAGCAATAAGCACATACTTATCTGATGCCTTCCCTTAAAATCAATGGCATTTACAAATGCTTAGCATTGGCTGAATCGAGCCCCCGCTTAATTGTGGTATTCTGATCTTTACCAGCAGGATGAGAATTCCATGGCTGAGCTGGGAAAAGGGGCAGCAAAAGTTTTGAATTAGTTAATTGATTGATATTTTCATGGCAATGAGCCTCGTGTGGCGCAGAGCAGTAAAGCAGCAGTTTCTGCAGCTGAAACTCTCCCCACGGCCTGAGTTCGATCCCAGCGGAAGCTGGTTTCAGGCAGCCGGCTCGGGTCGACTCAGCCTTCCATCCTCCCAAGGTCGGTAAAATGAGTACCCAGTTAGCTGGGGTAAAGGTAATCACGGCCGGGGAAGGCAACGGCAAACCACCCCGCTATAATGCTTGCCATGAAAATGTCAGTGAAAGCTGGCGTCCCTCCAAGAGTCAGTAATGACTCAGTGCTTGCACAAGAGGTTCCTTTCCTTTCCTTTCCTTTCCTTTCCTTTCCTTTCCTTTCCTTTCCTTTCCTTTCCTTTCCTTTCCTTTCCTGGCAGAGCGCAATCAGGTTGGTGGAGATGTCCGGGAGATTTCTTTAGGTTTTAAGGAGTGATTGATAACCCCTGGCTAATATGCAAAAGCATCATTTGGACATGCTGATGATTACAGTTAATTTACAGGCCATAAAACAAGCCCTGCAGCAAACCCGCCTTGCCCTTTAATCCGGCATTTGTTGCCTTTTGCTAACCTCTGTGTCTCCCTCTGTTATGACTTGGCAGCAGTGAGACAATTGGCTATACAACAGCATTCCTGATATGATAATGATTTTTTTCCATAATGCTTTGGCTGAAGGTCTTGGTGTAAGATTCTTAAAGTTCATTGCACGGCTGATCATGATGACATGGGAGCTCACTCAATTTCCTTTGCAAGCAAGTAGAACACAGATGCATTTCTTTGTAACTCTAGAACATGGCATGGTACTGGGCATTGTGTGAGGAGTTGCCGAAAGCTGAGAACATTCCAGATTTAAAGAGAGCAAAACAATGAGGCAGCATTCCCTTCCTCTCTCCAGATAGAGATGTTTATGCATGGGTATTTACACAGCCATGGGTATTTGCATGTGGGTATTTGCACAGATTTCAATTTGGCATACTTCTCTTGATTATCCTTCCCTTGAAACTAGATCAGTGCTAGATAGCATGAGCACAGCCATCTTGGAAATCTGCTTTGAAGCTGTATCTTGCATTTACTATCTATCCATATTAGTGTAGTCTCTACACTAATATGGATAGATAAAGAGCCAGTGTGGTGTAGTGGCTAATGTGTTGGACAGAGAGTCGGGAGATCTGGGTTCTAGTCCCCACTCAGCCATGGAAACCCACTGGGTGACTTTGGGCCAGTCACAGACTCACAGCCCAACCTACCTCACAGGTTTGTTGTTGTGAGGATAACATAGAAGGAGGATTAGGTACACCACCTTGGGTTCCTTGGAGGAAAAAATGTGTGATATAAATAAATAAATAAATAAATAAATAGTTTCTAACTACCTATCCATATTGGTGTGGCCTTCAGATGTACCTTAAAGTTCAGCACAGATGTTCATTGTGAAAGCCCTAAGCCAAAACAGGGAATCATTCAATAATCGCAGGCTTCATCACAAGAGTGAAATCTTGACAGAATTCTGCTTTCTACTCCTGACTGAAAAGGAAAGCACAGAAGAGGAACTGGTATATGCTCTTCAACTTAATCTTTTAAATAGAGGACAAAAAGGACACACATTTGCACACGCTAACTTTTGCATATGAAAATTTATATGTTTTAATTCAAATTGAGAAATAACTACAATTTAAATAGAAATACAATACATCTCACCATAGTGGGGTAGATTGTCCCAAGGGTTAACAGGTAAGGGGCAACTTCAAGACCTGTGTTCTCCTTTCATAGGGTTCTTTATCTTCAAACGAGACTTGGGGGCTGCCTATACAGCAGTGCGTTGTGCGCAATTGCAAAGACCTGAGCTTTTGCTGTGGGGTGGTGGTGGCAGTGGCAGTGGCTAATCTCAACACAGCAAAGAAAGCACAGCGTTTCTGGTGACTGGGCCTGCCCCCTGCCTTCTGCCTGGGTGTACAGTGACCAATCAGGGGTCGCCATCCACTTGGCCATGCCTCCGTTATGCAGATGGAGCTAGGTTAGGCAGCGGAACGGCTGTATTCACCTCACTCCATCCTGAAAAGTAAGGATAAAGTCCCCATCTTTTAAAATGTGGAAAGTCTCGTAATGGCTTTGAGGTGGCTGCTGCATTGTATAATTGACGCAACGCCACCACAGAGCCACCTTGGGGCTTCCCAAACATATAGATAGCCCCTTGGTCTAATCAGCCTTTCAAATACAGGACACCTTCAAATAGAGGACCATCCTCTGACAGCTCTTTGAATAGAGGACTGTCCTCTGAAAATTAGGACACTTGGCCACATGGTTTGGGAGTTTACCTATTTATAATGCTGTTCACCACCTGCTAATGTTTGACAAATCTTTTACCTAAACATAAGAAGAGCTCTCTTGGAATAGGCAAAAGGTCTATTTTGTCTAGCATCCTGTTTCTCACAGTGGATATCCACATGCTTCCAGGAAGCCCATAAGCAGGACATGAGTGCAGTAGACTCCTGCTGTTTGGAGTCTATCCTCTAAATTTATCTTCTTTGAAAGCAACCTTTTTTTCTCTCTTTCCTACTGGATCTAACAATTTTGCTGACACAGTAGAACGTTTAGCATTCATAAAAAGACCAGTATGTGAAAGCTGGAAGCATATAAGTGATACAGAATTATACGTTTCAAAATAAGCATTTACAGATTTCCTTCATGGGGTTCATTAGCCACTTTGTTCATATTCAACATACAAACTTTATTACTTCTAGCCAAAGTTCATCACAATCCCAAGTAGAAGAAGTAGAACATTCAGTATATACCAGGGGGCGGGGGGAGGTTTGAACATGCACATGTTATAATGATGACATCAATCGTTTGCCTACAAGCTGAAAACAAATAAACTAAATCCTTTCCAATATTTACAAGAGTTATAACAAAACATTTAAATATCAAAAATACCTCTATAATATTAGCAATCAATAAGATTATCAGGAGCACATATCGCTCCATTATCTTTTATATGGTAGGCTCAAATTTTTGTTTTTGGTTGCCAAAGCAAACTTGGCAACCCTCAGTACAGAAAACACATGATTGCCTGCAAGTAGAATATTTGTTCATAATCCTAGACTATTTGAAGGGATGGTTAAGACAACAGTGTTTCTGAAAATGTGTGCTTAGAGCCTGTCCAAGCTGATCTGGGATAACAATAATAATAAGTAGTAGTACTTAGCACAGCACTTCACATATATGATCTAGGGTGGCCGCTTGACTATCATCACCAAAAAGAGGACAGAGGTTTTAATAAAATCCCATAGGCTAATTTATATGTATAGATGCAGATTTATTTATTTCCTTAAATTTATACCTCACCTTTCTGCTGAAAATGACACTCCGTTACAATAAAATTCAGGTCAAAACAAATACGGTGAAAACATGAAAACCGATTTAAAACACAATTAAAGCACATCGATAAAAAGCAATAACTATATGTAGCTAGTTTAAAAACAAGCAAAACCCTTCAACAGCAGCACAGTTTAAATGCCAAAGCCCTGCCTGAATAAAAAAGTCTTTGCCTGCCAGTGGAAGGATAATAGAGTTTATTTATTTAAAAATAAATGCTGTCATTTAAGTAGAAATGCAGCTCTAGGGGAGATTGGGACCACGGGGCCCGAGGGCCTGTTCAGTCTGCTGTCCAGGTGCTAACTGTCGTTGGACAACTTCAAGACCCTTGTGGTTCTTTATCTCTAAGGAATTTAAGGTCTCCTTGATATCAGGAAATAGCTTCAATAACAGATAGAGACCAAGGTTCCAAAACACAGGGAGAAAGGCACCACGTCATAGTTAGGGATGCACGGGAATTTCATTTCATTTCAGAAATCACTCTAAAATGGGCTGTTCCCAACACAAACGGAAGCAATGTTCTCCGAAAATGTTTGCAAATTCCCAAACTCACATTCGTGTCCACAAAACATACACACTTAAAAATGCACAATTTGAAAAGGCCACACATTAAGAAATGTGCAACTGTAAAAATGCACAGCTTTACAAATGCACATTTTAAAGTGAGCATTATAAAATTATTTATATACTGCTCCCCATCCAAGGATTTCAGAGCATTGAGCAAACAGAATAAAAGAATAAAAAAGATAAAAAAAAACATTTTTAAAAGAAACGAAGTGCAAATAAAGCTTTCAGGGAAAGCTTCCTGGAACAACAATGTTTTCAGGAGGCGCTGGAAGGAATACCAGGTTGGTATTATGTCTTTTTCACCCCCTTTTTTTCATAAAGAGCGTCATTAGCCTAGCAATGTATACAAGTGTTCATGTGTGCATCGTCAAAAGCCAGGCTGCTCAACCCCTCTTCTTGTTAAAAGCTTTTCGATATGAAAAAATGGGAATAGAGAATGAAGCTGAGAGATCATGGCCACCTAGAAAATTCATGGCCGAGGTGAGATTTGAATCAGGGATTTCACAACTCACGCTGGGCCTCCTCCATGTCAGAGGATGTGGCTAGTAGACAGATTTGAGAACAGGCTTGTCTCTTCGATCAATGAGCCTTCGCCCAATGGGTAGAGCACATGCTTGGCGTGCAACAGGTCCAAGGTGCAATCGTTGGTATATGAAGGCAGGACTGGGGAGGAATCCTGACCAATACCCTGGAGAGTAGCTCCCAGTCAGTGTAGACAATATTATTATTATTATTATTATTTATTTATATAAAGCACCATCAATGTACATGTACAATAATGAAGTCGATGCTAATCAAATGGACCATGCAGGGCTAGATGGACCAATGATCCACATCAGTTCAAGGGAACTGATGTCCATTTGAAAATTACTGGAGGATATGATGGCACACAAAAGGCTAGAGTGTTGATGCATTTTCTGAGCATGGTTTCAACATGTTTTAGCTTTTAACGACATAAGAGAGATTGGTGTGTTGTTCTGGAACCCACAACCTATAAACCCTGTGAAGCAGACTCCAGTCGCCACAAGCATTGGAGCCCAGACACAATGCACTACAGATGATGAAAGCAGACGCTGCTAAGCAGACATATGTAATATTCACTTGTCTGGAAAAAGGAATTCTGTATACTGAAGATGGAAATGTAAGTGAATAAGGGAGAGTGTGTGTTTTCTTTTTTCTTTTTCTTCTTTAATAGTGGAAATCTAAATTGTTCGGATATTTTGGCTTCCTTCCTACCCCTAATGGAAAAGGGAGAAAAAAATTGAAAGGAGTTTAATGGCCCACCAAAACACACACACACACACACAGCAATGATACAGAGCTGTAGTTAACATTTTAAATGAACCAATGACATATTTGCAGACTTGAACTGTCTGGATGTGCTACTTACAGCCTGACCTGTAAATTTGCTGCATGAGTTTGTAGACAACTGACATTGGCTGTGCCAACGGATACCCCAGTTCAACTGTGGGAAAGATACTGAGGCTCTTCTAGCTAGGGCTCATTTTTCCAAGACAGGCTAAGGAGAATTCTTCAGCCCAGTATCTTTTGCATAGAAACCTAAATCCACTTCCATTTGTTAGTAGTGGCTATTTGCCATCTGAGTGAATAAACAGCTTCTGCAACATAGAAGGACATCGTCGCTGAGGTTCACTTTGCAATTTGGGCACCAATACAAATAGGGCTTTAAGCAGTTATGTCTACCTGTCTACAGAATCCATCTCCCAAAGATGCTGAATGCTAAGAGGCCCATGAATATGCTTTCATTTTGCCTGGTGTTTTTTTAATCCTTGGGCTATCAAGAGCTGGATTTGTTTTTAAAATGGTTTGTAGACTTTGCCTCCCCTATGGATGAAAGTATGTTTAGTGTTCTTCTATTGCATTTATAATTATTTGATTCTTAATTAATTAATTAATTAATTTGTTACATTTTTATACTGCCCAAGAGCCGAGGCTCTCTGGGCGGTTCAACTTATTGTCCACTTTAGGAACAAGATCAAAATGGGACAAAGGTTCAGAAATAAATGCAGTGTAGATGGACCATTAGAATGCTGAAGGTAGAGGAAGGTTAGAGAGGGGGAAAGAGATTGTGGGAGCATTTCTATGCACTTGACACATTCTCCTGAAAATCTAACTATTGAACATTCCCAAGGCCAGTGTCAAGGGTAGGCATTTTTAGGCACTTGCTGAAGGACCACACCCTAGTAGGGGCCCACTGACCAGAGCTCCCTAGAGTTGTTCCTCCCTTGCAATCTGCTTGTTTACCTACCTCTCACTCTGGCCCAGACAACAGTAGTGGTGAGAAGAAGGAGCAGTAGATACCACTGGCTCTCTGATCAAGCAGTGGAAGGAAGGAATCAGTTTAAAATCGTCGCCCTGTCCCAGTTCTCCAATGTCCTACTGACCGTATTTTGGATTCAAACTCAACAACTCCCAGCATTCTCCAGCCAGTTCATTCCCCACCCCCGTCTAAACATTCATAGAATTGCACCCTACTTAATTTTAACTAATTTAAATGTGTCCATGTGATTGAAGCCTGCAGTATTGTGCAGTAACGACTTTGGCCAACTGGGGCAGATTTCCCTAACCAGCACATAGCTTTGCAGTCCATGGGTTTAGGCCAGGGGAGGTCAGTAGCCCAAGGGACGGAGGCCTCAGCTAGACCTACGGGTCTAGCGCGAATAAAGGGTGAGTATCTCGCGATATTGTTTTCGCGACGTCTCCCCCTCTGTTTACATGCGGCATGCGACGGTCTCGGAGGAACAGGACGTCACGCCCGCCATTTAGTTTTTTGTTTTCTTAAAGGATAACAGCAATGAGCGCTCATGCGCAAAAGGTTAGGTTTTTTATTTAAAACTATTTTCCCTGCTCCCCCCACCCCACCCCGTGGTTCCTGGCTCCTCACGAGTAACCGCGAGGAGCCAGGACAAACAGCGATGCCTGCCCACATGTTCTGCGGTCTCGGGATCATCCCGAGACCACGGGAAAAGTGGGCTACAGCTGTAGGGCGATATCCCAGGCCAAGGGAGGGATCATCCCTCCCTGCTCCTGGGATCCCCTGTGGATCATGTGGATGCATAGGGACGATCACAGGGCGATCTCCAGGATATTGCCCTGTTTAGCTATTGCCAGAGTCTCTAGAGGCAGCGGAAGCACTTTGGATAGCTCCTTTAGAGTTTTGGATAGCTCCTTTTGGATAGTTTTGGATAGTTTTGGATAGCTCCTTTAGAGTTTTGACTGGTTTTGACTGAAACTGAGGCCCTTTCTGCACCTAAGGGTTATCCCAAGAAAATGGAGGGGTCGTCCCTGCCTGCTCCCGGAATCCCCTGTGCATCATTTGGGCCTCATCTACACCAAGCAGGATATTGCACTTTCAAAGCAGTATGAAAGTGGTATAAAAAAGGCAGAAGCCACACCAAGTTGCATATAGCAGTATGAAAGCGGTATATGGTATATTTTAATAGGCTCCAACAGTTGTCAGTGCACTTCAATACCACTATAAAGGCGTAGTGTGGCTCCTGACTTTTATATACCACTTCTATACCACTTTCATAGTGCAATACCCTGCTTGGTGTAGATGAGGCCTTAGATGCACAGGAACGATCCCGGGGGAAAAGGCAGTTGTAGAAACGGCCTCAGAGCTGATTCACTGCCCCACTGACATCGGAGTCACCAGCCTCCCCTGGACAGTGTTAGATTCCTGCTCTTCCCCCCTGCAGTGAGATAGACCCCCTTGTCAGGGGAATGGAGTGGACAGACCCCCTCGTCAAGTGATTATAGGTGCAGACCATGGCAGAGGCCATGCCTTGGGGTAGCATAACACATGGCTTCACTCAGATGAGGTGGGTACAATGTGTCCAACTCTGACAGCCGTGCACATTGGCTTGAAGGCTTCGCTGTATGAAAGAGCCATATTGGAGAGCTCTTTCAACCCTTGCAAACTAGAAGAATTTGGCCACTCCCTGCTTCTACAGCTAATAGGGTGGGGATATGTGGTCCCATTGTCCTCCTCTTGTGGCAGGATGCTAAGAGATGAGTACTGAGTAGCTCACATGTGTACCGTGTTCAGCTATGGTCATTCTCTGAAGTCTTCTACAGGACAAGGGCAAGCTGTCCTCTTGCATTTTAGAAGGCACTGCTCCCAAACTTTTATCTCCAATCGTGGTGGCTTACCACATCATTTCAAAATGAATGATGATGTTGTCAACATTCAGTTGAATCCACCAGATTCTTGATTATCGTGTCTCCTCCACATCTTCCTAATCTCTGAATAGACAGATGACTCTGGCAGTGAAGACTACATAGGCATGTTGATAGACAGATTGAGACATCCACCGTTATTTGTAAAACAACAGAGTTCTTTTACTGCTCATGTCAACTCGGCTGCCTTAGCTGACTAATAAAAGGAAAAGCACCAAATATTTTACCATAAATGGCTTGGGGTGGGGACTGCATAACTGGTGCATTGTACAGAAAAAAATTAAAATATCCTTGCTTTTCCAGGCAGTTCAGAGAATGAACACATCCCTGTTAATCCCAGTGCAATTCTTAAACTACTATCTCTGTCTAGCAAAGATGGACCTGCGCTACAATGTAGGAATTATCTCCCATCTGGTAGATCAGTCCATTCTTACATAGGTAGGTAGGTTTTTCTATCACAAGACATAGTGATGGCCACCAATCTGGAAAGCTTTACAAGGGAGTTAGACAAATTCCTGAAGGAGAAGGCTATCATTGGCTACCAGTCCTGATTTTTTATTTATTTATTTATTTATTACATTTGTATACCGCCCAATAGCCGAAGCCCTCTATTTGCTACCTCCAGTAACAGAGGAAGTAAGCCTATGTACACCAATTGCTGGGGAAAATGGGTGGGAGGGTGCTGTTGTATTTGTGACCTGCTTGTGGGTTTCCTATGGGCAGCTGGTTGGCCACTGTGTGAACAGAGTGCGGACTAGATGGATCCTTGGTCTGATCCAGCAGGGCTCTTCTTATGTTCTTATTGCACTGACTGTTTGCCATGGTTATATCAAATCATACACAGATAAATTTACACAGTCATTATAGATATACTCATGAAATAATGCTGTGGTGTGTGTGTGTGTGTGTGTGCATGCGTGTGTGTTTAACACTCATTATCTTTAGTTCTCATCTGCTGACCCAAGGGCAGGATCTAAACTACTGCTTTAAAACAGTTTATAATGGTATTGACAACTGTTCAGGTCCAGGACACATTCCATGTACTGTTTTCAAACTGCTTTCAAAGTGTTATATCTTGCTTGGTGTAGATAGCCAACTTTTCCTTTCTTGTCCTCATGCATGGAACTGCAACTTCGAACATAACATAGCACCATTCTCTTTGTTCCTTCAATTAACTGAACAGTAATCAAAACAAAACAAAAAACCTGACACACTAATCTTGGAGAAATCTGTTCTGCTATCTAGAGAAGAGAACTACTGGTGGAACGGATTTCCCTTTCAGTCCCCATGAGCCCGCAGATCTGCTCTGGAAGATTTGGGGACCCTCTAGAGAGTTGGGGAACCTTTGTGTGAGGTTTGCATCCAAATCTATGATGACAGGAAAGCAATCAAATGTCATTACATTGTTGTGGGCTGGAGAGAGTGCTGGGATGGACTGGGAAGAATCTCCCATCATTGTGGAGCTCAGGGCCAGAACAGGCATTGCTTAAAATCTGGATCGAGAGCTATATGTTTTGTGTGCGTTTACTCTAGAGTGCACACAATGGGCATGCTCCAGATTGGAACCCTACTTTTGGGGAAAGGGGGAGAGGCTTTTAAGAGCTGGATCAGCCCCCCTGTGCCTACTCTAGAATAAAAATGTAAAACAATGTTCCTGCTAGATATGGATTTAGGGAGGAATCTTATGCATGTTTAGACAGAAAAAGGTCCTGCAACTCCCAGGATGCCCCAGCCAGCATGGCTGGCTGGGGCATGCTGGGAATTGTAGGACTTTTTCCCTGTCTAAACACGCATAGGATTGTTTCCTTAGAGTACTGACTGTTTTTGATCCTCATTGTATGATGTTGGGACAATCATTCTGACTCAGCCATAAGGTTGCTTGCTGTAAGGGTTAAATGGAATAACCCCATATTTGCTTCCCTGAAATTCCTTGGAGGAAAGGCGGAATAATCGTGTGCCACATCTAAGCAGCCAAGGCATCATGTTTCCTCTCTTTCCCCCATAACAGTTTTGCGTGTGGTGGATTTGACATCACTATTTGCCTCTCTTCACTCCTGCCCATACTGTTGTCACTACCTCATTACTAGCAGGGTTTGCATCCCCTTGGTCCATGTGAAACATTAACCCCAACTAACCTTGATACACCAAGGGCTTTTTTGTTATACTTGGGCCAAACACCAGAAACCCACAGGCCAGACCTGACCTGTAGGCCATAAGTTGCCAATCATTCTGTTGCAACAATTTTTGTTTCCATTTTCAGCAGATGTAGCCAATATTATGAGAGCATCCATTCATCTCTCTCTCTCTCTCTCTCTCTCTCTCTCTCTCTCTCTCTCTTTGCCTTCTGCTGAAAATAACTTCTGAGATCATGTTATCCGATCTACTGCATCACAGGATCTAATAGAAATGGAAGGAACTCATTGACGAGTGAGCTTTACGAATTAATCCCTACCATAACCAAGAGTTTTTTGTGTTGTCTTGCTTATTCTGTATATTATCAAAGTCACAATGTACTGGAGTTTGGGGAGTGCTTAAGCAAAACATTGGTCAGTCAGCCTGCCTATCTCCATCTTTTGCTATGCACAGCAGATACTGCAATCTGAACCTTTTTGGGCAAGATCCAAAGAATGGTAATTCAATCAACATGTCTTACCCTGACATCTGCTTTTGTTCACAGAGCAGAGTACCCAGGTGACTCTCCACCAATCTGAACACCTTAAGGACAATTTTACATCATTTTTTTATTCTGAACACCTGTGCTTCAGCCTTACAGAGTACAATAAAAAAAATGCAAAACAACTAAAGCTAGTTTAATATGAATATCAGGTTTACTGTTTTCCCTCATCGCCACTGGCCCGACTAAAGGTGAAATATCAGGCTTTTCAGAGGAAGGAGATGTCTAATTCTCATTGCAGCCGCTCAAAGACTTTTAGTATTAGTTAGTTAATTCAAATCGTTATATTCTGCCTTCTCTGACATACAGGCAGCCTGCAAAGCAGTTTGAAACTAAAGTAAAACAAATCACAATAAAATCAGAATACCTCTACAATAAAAGTGGCATGTAAAAACTCCATAGTTAAAAACTAGGCAGGCATTCAAAACAGAACAAGTCAGTTAACCGGGAAAGTTCAAGTGTCAGGCTAAGGGGAGGCCTAGAAGTAGTTTGCAGAACTGGTGAGCTCTTGGAGGGATAGCTAGTCTGGTTGAGTCACTGTGCTCTTGGAGACCTTAACTCACCCACCTTCTTTGGTTACCTTCTGAGGCCCCTTTCCATACACACGCATCTGAAGAAGCATTGCCTGAAGGCCTATGGCATAGCCAACTTGCTGGAGCCTGGGTGGAAGGCCACCTTGTTATCACATGACCTAGTCTACATATGCATAAATACATACCCCTATACTCAAATAACATATTTAGGAGCTTTAACCTAAACTCATAGTGCACTACAGCAAACAAACAAACAAACAAAAAACCCAAATATTTCTGAAAGGGGGAATGAACAACAAGCTAGAGTTTAGGGTAATTGAGTATGCAATTTATTTCCAAAATAGCCAGAATATGGACATAATTTAGATTGGACCAGCAATTATTTAGTCAGATATATAGAGGGGGTAGGTCATGGAGGACATCAAGTGAAATGAAGCACCATATGAGTGATATACTAAGAAGGAACAGAGGTAGAACTAATTGCAAATTACGAAACAGGAAGGCCATAGAAGCCAGATAGATATAAGAATAGCCAAACTGGGTTAGGAAGAAGGAGCCAATATGTAAATAACAACTTTCCTAGGTGGCACAGATAACACTCTTGAGAGTTAGGGGGGAACAGGAAAGAAACAGAATGAAAGAGGGGAAATGGTCTAAAGCCAGAGTGTTGGACTGGGACCTGGGTGGGGGGTCTGGGTTCAAGGCTCCACTTGGCCATGGAGCTCACTGGGTGACTTTGGGCCACTTGACTCTCAGACTAACCTACCCCATGGGGTTGTTTGGAGGATAAAACGGAGAGGAGGAGGAGGAGGACCATGTAAGCCGCCTTGGGTTCCTTGCAAGGGTGGGGGGAAGGTGGTATATAAATACCATAACAAATAAAATAAATAAATATAATAGAGGGTGTCTATTAACTCTTTTGAGGTGAATGGGATAGATAGGGAGACTGTCCTTTGCACTGGATACACCTACTGTGTATGTTAGTCTATGTGAATTATGATGGCTAAGACAGACAGCTTTTAGACAACAGGCTGCAGTTTGTTGACTATAAACATCTAGGCAGTGATGGAGGAACAAAGACATGGGTGGGCCTTTAGTTCTCCTTGAGCCCCGTGTAGTATGGAACTATTCCAAACAAAACAGAAACCCCAGGGAACCTTCGAGGATGAAACAAAAACAGAGCCGGGTGGTGCAAATAAGACATTAAGGGGTCCAAACTTAATGTGGAGAGACAAAGAAGGCCACCAGATCTAGTTGAAGATGCTCCATAAAGTAGGGCCAGGGGACCTTTCCCAGCCCTAGGACCAAATTCCCTTTCAGAGAAGCTTCCGGGGGCAGCATTTCAGTAGCAGATGGCAAAAGGCAAAAGAGCAGGGACAAAATACCAGCATAGTTTAACTTACTTACTGTGGGTAAACTAAGCCTTAGGTGAGACATTTCAACCTTTTAGAAGGAGGAAAAGCTCCCCAAGAACCAGGAAACCACCAAGGGAGGGAAAGAGGTGGGGCAGGAGAAGGGAGCGTGGCCTGCTGGGGAACCCTAAAGAGCAGTTTGGGATCCCATAAGGGCCAGATCTGGCACTAGCCTGAGGTTCTGCATCCATCTTGAAAGCTCATTTTTTCCCACTGTTTACTAAAAGAAAGGAAAGAAAAGGGTATCTTAGTATGTACACCCATCCAGTTGTCTCACTTGCATTGTTTTAGCACAGAAGTTAATACTTTTTAGTAGTCAATAAAGCTTTTGAGGGATGACCTGGGGGGGGGGGGTCTACACATTGTCATGAAGGCGCTTGCGTGCGCCTGCAGTGCGCCCCGAAACTCATCGTGTAGATCCTGCCCTATACTGGCCAGAAGAGGCGGAGGAGGAGGAGGAGGAGGAGGCGGCCCCGCATCGCCCCTCGCGGAGACGGGGCGAAAAGTTTCCGGGCTCGGCGGCTTCGCTGGGGAATCCGGCGGCGTCCTTGCCGCCACCCCCGCCTTCTTCCGCCGAGCTCTCCAACCTGGGTGGCTCTTTCACCGGCAGCAGGAGGCCGGCGGGGAGGTGGGCGGCGGCAAGGATGCGGCCGGATTCCCCAGCGAAGCCGCCGAGCCCGGAAACATTTCTCCCCGTCTACTCCTCCTCCGCCTCTTCTGGCCAGGATAGGGCAGGATCTACATGATGAGTTTCGGGGCGCACTGCAGGCGTACGCAAGCGCCTTCACGACGATGTGTAGATCCCCCCATGGTTGCTGCTGGCAGTTGAAGAAATGTGTAAGGAATAGCAAAAATAAAATAGAAAAAAATGATTGGAATTATTCTTCCTTCAGATCATTTTCTTTTTGGCTTGATGTAAGTTTGTGAAAACGTCTTGCTAGGTCAGATCTACACCTTATGTCAAATCATTGCGATCCCATCATGGTGACACTAGATCCCTCTTACACATTTATACATTGTAAGAGACACAACAACATTTGTTGCTGTATTTTGGACAATGTGGAATAAAAAACAAGAAATAATATTGTGAAAACAGCATATGGAATGTGCAATGTGCCCCAACAGTTATCATGCACTTCAATACTGCTATAAAGCAGTAGTGTAGATGTAGCCCAAGTTTATGGGTAATAATTCAATCACCATGTAAAAATGTTAGAAGTTGAACTGCCAACATATTCTTTTTCTCAGCGCTAACTTTGAGATATCTTGTATTAAAAAAAAAAGTTCATGAAACTTCAGTGACAAGGAAAGAATTCTATGAAGATGGCATTAAAAGGGATTTGAAAACTGACAAACAGGGAGAAGAGAGAGCATATAATTTTACAACACAGACAAAAAAAAAAGATAGGTAACGAAATTTGAAAAATTGCATTAGTGTATCATTTTCAGTACATAAGCCATTAGAGGGAAAAGTCTAAATTACACCTTGTAACAAAGTAAGAATGTTTTCAATGTTTAAAGGTAATTTTGTATTACTGCTACTATTACTTAAACTCTTATCTCTTATAAATATCTAAAGACAGGACCCCTGGCGATATTACCTGTGTCTTAGGCAAAGAGCAACAATTTCAACCCTATTCAGCTACATTTGTATTTTGCCAAGTGCTATCAAGCACAGAGTTGCATAATTTGCCATCTAAGTGAAATAGATATTTTTCCACGCTGCACATTTATCACTTTCCTGTGGGCCTCGTTACTGACAATCAAATCATAAAAGATGCTCGAAATTGTCATGATGCACTTATTTGCTCATGATCTTCGATACAAATAGTTTCTGCTACCAAAAAAAGAAAGAAAAAGAGGTCCTCTTTGCCTGTCATCCAAAGTGTGCCTTAAAGCTGTAGGATGCTTTTATTGTTGTTTAGTTTATATTATTATGATTACCCTAATTTAAAAGCATATTTTACCATTCTCATCTTGCTCATTCTCTAGACAATCCTGTGAGGTAGGTCCTTAATGCTTCCATTTACAGAAGGAGGGGTAGGCTGAGAATCTTAACCCTAAATCAAGGATAGACAACCTTTTAGGCCTATGGGCACATTTTGAAAATTGAGGAAGTCTTCTGGGCTCAACCATAAAATGGCTGCCATGGGTGGGCATGACTAGTCACAAAGGACAATTAACCTGCCCAGAGGCAATAAGCCCATATGCACCAGTTGGTGGGAAACATGGGTGAGAGAGTGCTGTTGTACCTGTGTCCGGCTTGTGAGTCCCTGGTCGACTGCTGGTCTGATCCACCATGGCTCTTCTTATGTTTATTCATGGGGAATTGAGAAGGCCTCTGCTAGAGGCTCCCAATTTGTTTTGAAGTGATCGCAAATTAAATCTGGGAGGAATAGGGTGTTTCAGAAAGGAAGTGGTCTGGGAGCACCTTGGTGCCTATGGGCGACCCATTGCCTCCCCTGGTCTATACATTACACTCACCAGTAGAATTGATATCTCACTACTTCCTTCACCCACACACATGTCTCATTCATTTCAAATTGTTGCATGATCCAGGACCTCCCAGTTGTACATTTCACATCCCTAGGGTGACCATATGAAAAGGAGGACAGGGCTCCTGTAGCTTTAAGAGTTGTATTGAAAAGGGAATTTCAGCAGGTGTCATTTGTATATACGGAGAACCTGGTGAAATTTCCTCTTCATCACAACAGTTAAAGCTGCAGGTGCCCTGCCCTCTTTTAAATCTGGTCACTCTAGTATAGCTCCTGCAGTTTTAACTGTGGTGATGAAGAGGGAATTTCACCAGGTTCACCGTATATACAAAGGACACCTGCTGAAATTCCCTTTTCTATGCAACTGTTAAAGATACAGGGGCCCTGTCCTCCTTTTCATACGGTCACCCTACACATCCCACTCCAGGGAATACTATTGTCTTGTACTGTGGACCAGAAAACTGATGATGTGATGGCCCCAATTTATGTGGAAAGTTGTAGTCTCCCCTAGGGATGTACAAATCAGCAAAGCCTGTGCTCACTGAACTTTTCTGAACTCCGTCTTGAAGCTTGTTCCGACCCAAGTCCGTAATAGATAGCGAACTTTTACGTTTTCTTTCTATATGAAAATCCATGCATATTTCCACGTGTATTTTACCAAATCTATGCCTCAGTTGTGCACATCTTTGAAATGCACACATTCTTCCCCCATTGATTAAACTGCATGTGGGCGGCTTTTCAAAAGTACCCATTTTTTCATGGTCATTTTTCAAATGTGCGTATGCCGTCAAACATATTTTCGGGGTGGGGTGGGGGCCACGAATCATGTTGCACGTTCAGAAGTGGATGGACTTTGACCGCAGATTGTGTCTGAAAGTGCGAACTGAACTAAACCGAATTTCTTATACATCAATACTCACAGCTCATCTACTGTCCTTGTCTCATTAGGCCAAAACTACATGGTCAGGTGAGATGCATGGGTGTCATTGAGCTATGTCTCCCCCAAACAGGCAATGTACCTACTCAGTATAACTAGAAAGGGGGGGGGGGCAAGAGAGAAAGAACTCTGATGCTTGTGCTCCTCCAAATGCTTATGTTTGCAAAAGCAAAAGCAATAAACATTTATTTAATGCCGCTTGCACATATAGAGTATTTAAACTTTTCGCTGCTGTTATTGCTGCTTGTGAAATGTATCAAATCACACACATATATTTCCCCCACCCCAGGTTTTTATTCCTTCCCCTCCCTCCTTCCTCCCATTATGATTTGATGTGCTGGTTCAAAACTGATTGTCTCTAAGACTACGATGGGGAAAGGTGATACTTGGTAGAAATACAGCCTCCCTGACCTCATCCAGAAAGGCAGCCAATGTAAAAGTAAGATGCTGGATATTTATTTGTAGGGATAAGGGAGAAATATATTTGTTAGTGAAATGGAGCTTGCTGCAGAGTGCATAAAGGTGAATTTATTTGTCAGAAGTCTGAAGGAGGTTTATGCAATGGAGTATTATTGAGCTGGGCTATTAGCAGAGTGAATTGCTACTATGACACACCATTAAATTGTTTTTAGTGTCCACAAAGGTATCATTCTGCAGCAGGCATAGTTAGTAACCAAGTTGTATATTTACTGGACAGCAGCAGATCTTGGAAAAAGTAGTGCACTGAGCCGAAAGTTTTTACTTTTAAATTAACAAAAGAAAATCCCAGTCATTATAGGCACTGCAGATACCGTAATGAGAGCTTTACGTGGGCTGTGGCCAGCAGTTATGTAGGAAATCAGAAAAGAAGTATAGAATGTGGTATTGGTGGGCACAATTTACCCTGTTGTGAATATCAGCTTTTATTTAAAAGCAGCAAGTTTCTAGTCCTTATTTCTGTGATGGTATTCTTGGAAGTATGTGGTCGCTGCCTGCTCAAATCTTAAAAGTGAGACAGGTTGTTGAATGTGTTTTCTAGAGGTTGGTGGAAGTGGGTAGAACTTCAGTGCCCATTAAATGCACTGCTTTCCACTAGGGTGATCATATGAAAAGGAGGACAGGGCTCCTGTATCCTGTAGGAGCCCTGCCTAGTGTGACCAGATACAAAAGAAGGAAGGGCTCTTGCAGCTTGAACTGTTGTGATGAAGACGGAATTTCACCAGGTGCTGCATGCATACAAATGACACCTGCTGAAATTCCCTTTTCTATACAACTGTTAAAGATTCAGGAGCCCTGTCCTCCTTTTCATATGGTCACCCTGCAACAGCATTTTCTAATCCTTACCTCTTTGAATTGGAAAGGGTCACTTTCTCTATCAGTGCCCAAGGTTCTTCTGTTCCTTAGCTGAAAGTTGCTCTTCCTCCTATGTATCCTCCTAACACCAATCTTTCCTTATTGACTTTTTATCCTTACTGCTGTTTACTACTTCCATCTTTACTTACTACTTACTTTCAAACTATTGATTAGGGCTACAAGCTTCATTGGTAGGTTAATGAATCAATGCTTAGTAATTGTCAATTTTATTCAGTTTAGGCAAATTTTAATCAGTAGGGCCAAGAGTTCAGAGCACACCTGTTGTTGTTGTTGTTTTGTTTCCGGTTGTTTGGACTCCAGTGTGTTACTGTAATATAAAAGAACCCCTTTCTAACAGGGAGTGGCAGATTTTGTTTATTAAATTGTAAATTGCCTCATAACTCTTTCAGTATCTCAAAAGGCACCTATGTTTCGGTAAACCCATATTAATTTACATTTAATATATTAATTGCTAATACCATATGAACAACTCAATTCCAGCCAAAGTCGAACATTGTAAAATCTCGTTTTTTTCAAGAGATTCAACGCAACCTGTGAAATCAATGGGAATACAAAATGATTCATTAGGTGTGCCTATACGGGTGCTTTGCTTTGCTTTGCTTCCCCAAAAATGAAGCTCTCTTCCAACAAGACTGTTAAAATAAATAAATATGCAGCCCAATCCTCTGCACCATTACTCAAATGTAAGTCCCTCTCAATTTCCATGGGTCCTACTCCCAAGTAAGTGTGCATTACACTGTAGCCTTACTTACATCAACCCAAATAAATGTGTTGGATCTAAACCTGGTACTCTATTTTAATTTGAAAACCTCATAACACAACAAGATTCAATCACAAGCCTTTAATTTAATCATATTTCTGCGACTTACTGGAAATGGGGAGGGGGGGGTAGGAAGAAAATTGCCGAAATTAACATTTTAATTTGGCTGCACTAAAGCGCAGAAGGAGCTTTAAGGCGAGATTTGTTAAAGGGGGCGGGAGCCAGAATGAAATATATGTATATAGATATACATATTAGATTAAATGCTTTAGAACATAAATCAGTGAAAGAAAAGTAATAAATAATACACGCTGGAAATGTGATAATGTTTATTAAGAAGCAACAGCCTTGTCATCTTCATTTTCTTCTTCACTGATTCTCTCCTCAAAGGGTACACTCATTTGGGACTCCCTGCAATTTAGCCGGAGGGCACTTTCTCTAATTCTTGGTTTCAAAAATACCTGCTTTGCAGAAATAAGTTAAAAGCAGAACAACTGTGCGCACCGAAGGTCTTTGCATTAAGCTCCTTAAAGGCCACATAGTGAATTTTTCATCATTGTTATTGTGGAAACTCTGAGAGAGGCATTAGCTAGAGAGAGAAATACAAGTAGTGGGAAGGGGAGGAACGCATGTAAAGATTACAGCAGTAACTTGCTAGCCTGGGCTGCCTGGATTTTAGTCTACAGTCTTCCTTGGGGCTAGGATGCTGTCTTGAACAGGTCATGAGAACATATAAGAAGAGCCCCTGATGGATCAGGCTTGAGGCCTATCTGGTGTAGCATGCTGTTCTTCATCGTGGTCTCTGTGCATCACACATATGGGCTCTGCGCCTGCGCGGAGATCGTGTCGGGAAACTTCCAAACCCAAGGGATCGCTTTTGGCGGGAACCCCTCCCCCACTGTCCACTGCGCATGTCCCTGGGTTCCCGCCTCTCTCCTCAGTGCTCTTTCAACTGCCTTACCAGTAGGACGCATCGTGGGGAACTTCTGTGTGGCCAACCAGATGTCTCCAGAGTGAATATTTTTATTTATTTATTTATTTAGAATATTTATATATCGCTCCCCATTGAAAAATTTCGGAGCGGTGTACAAGATAAAATGAAAATAAAAACAGAACAAAACAGTTAAAACAAAATTTAAAAGAAGCAAAAACAGAGATTCAAATGCTATGGAATAGCATTCAGCGGCATGCTCCCTCAGAACCAGAAGGTTCCATGTAGCCAGCAAGCATGACTGGTAGCCTTTGATAGGCCAGATCCTCTATGGATTTGTGTGTTCCTCCTTTTCAGCCATCTAAGTCAGTGGCCATCACCACATCTGGTGGCAAAGAATAGCATAAATCATTTATGTGCAAAATTCATTGGATTGGATCCAGACTTAATCATGTTTACCGTAGAGCCACTGAAAGCAGTGGGTTGTAAGTTAGTGTCAGGATCAGGCCTGTTCTCTCTAGTGTGGGGGAAGCGGTTTTGGGGGCTGAATCAGGCTCAGAATCTGAAGGAGATTCTCCAAGAATCTTCAGGAGTCAAGGATGAATCTTCCCAGGAGCTTATTGGACAGAATGCTGAAAGTCAGAGGCCATTCTCTCCCCCTCCCCTGGGAACTCAGCCTTTGTTGGAGGGAGAGGGGATATCAGAGTTGACAGATCCCAGAGTCCACCACAGCGTCAAGCAGGCAGAAGTGGGAGGAGGTGGGAGGCAGTCCTGTAGGGTAGCCACTGGCCAGAGGGTTCTCTAAAAAGACCCTCCCTGAGGTAAAATGCCTGCTGGGTTGTGGGGAAACTGTCCAGTTTTAGTTGAAAGGCAACTGCCTAGCTTTGTTAGGCTAATTAAGCTTAGGAGATAGCTCCTAGCAGCCACACTCCCATCAGGTGTAAAGAGATGTATATCTGTTGAATAAAGCTTTGTGGATTACACTGCGGACCTCTTTATTGTCTCGCATCTTGGCGGGAGGGCTTGGAATCCCGACAGCTAGTCATGAGTAAGTTGTCCCACTTATTTGAGTGGGTCTACTCTAAACATATTAAGTATTCATCCAACCTATTGGATGCTCAGTGCTCTAGCATTAATCTCCCATCCAATACAAGAGGCAAAAGAGAACTGAAGATGAGTTTGGTATGTCTTAGATGGAATCCAGCCAATGGGGTATGTTTATATTGGAAGATGTATTCAAATGACCAATCCTGTTGACTGAACATTTGGAGGGGAGACAAGATTGTAGCCACTTTCCCCACTTCTGACTGTTGTGCATTCTATACAGAGTCTACACATGAACAATTTGTATAGGCTTTTGTGGCCACTCTTCGGGGGGAGAGGTCTCTATTCTATCCTCTTCTTCCTTTCCCCCTTCCAGGGTGCATGGAAGAATGGGTCAAAATCACCACTATAGTCTGTATTTCAAATATAGCTGAAGGCAATGATGTATGAAGTCCAGGTATTATTTAATGGAGATTTCTCCAAAGGTAGTTTTGTTGGATATCTCTGATATTGAACTTGGCGTACTTAAAGTATTTCACAGGCATATTGAACCTTGATAAAAGCTCTACTTTTATCTTGGCTTTGCTTAGGACCAAAGGAGCTACCACCACCAGCATCATTCATATACCTTCATCAGCGAGCCATTCCCAAATGAAAACCCTAGCTGAGCCTTCCCCAACCTGTGGCTGGGAACGATGGGAGTTGGAGTCCAATACATCTGTGGTGCAGTGGTCACTAAGTTGGGGGAGACTGAGCTAGCATCTACCCTCAGCATTAGGCTTCTGTCTGTTTAACTATCTGCAATACTTGTATATTTCTTTCCAGACGTATTTGCATACTGCGTTTCAACCCAAATGGTTCCCAAAGTAAATTGCACACAGAATAACTTTAATTTGGCTACTGGCCTCCTCACCTGAGTTCTCCCTTGCCTGTTTTAAAACATTATTGCCTCCTGATAGTAACAGGCCTTTTTGCATTTAAATTTAGGAATGTTCAAATCATCAAAACTCAATCTGGTCGAGATTTTCTGATTTCCACCTCAAAGCTTATTCTGACTTGTAGATATATTCTGAACTTACTTTCTTTTTCCTTTTTGCCTGAAAAGCCGGGCCTATTTTTGTGCACATTTTTCCAAATGTAAACATTGAATCTGTGCATATATATTTTTTTGAAACGTGTGTCATTTATCCCATTGATTAAAGTACATTTGTGCACAGTTTTGAAATGTACGCATCCTTCAAGTGCATTTTTGTGTGTGGTGCAACACACATCGTGAGATTCAAAATGGATGGACTTTGATCGGAGATGGCATTCAGCTCTGGGAGGTGTGAATCGGGTAAATCCTGGTCAAAAAGAAATCGAAATGAATTTCTCACGCATCCCTACTTGTGCTATGCCTGAAGGACGTGAAGAGAAGGACTGTTGGATAACTCCACATATTCTGGTATAAAAGTTGTTAACGTTTTATAATAGATTCACTTAAAAAGTCTTGAAAGGGGGATCATTTTTGAACTATCGCTGATTTTTACATTTATCGACGCCAATGTCACTAAAATTATTCTTGATTTAGGAAAATAAAAGGAGATTCAGCAACAGGATAATGTTAAGGTTAATGGCAAAAGTTCTGAAATGTATACTGCCGTTAGTAGCTTTTACTGGTGGAGCCAAGGTTTAATTCTTATGAGGCCATTTTCTATGAAGAGAAGTATAAATTAAGTACAAATTAAAGACCATTAACGTTTATAGATAACCTCATCTAAGAGGTTGCATGTTTAAATGTTTTAGCTATAATCTTTTAGAGTCCGTTTGGGAAGTGGGTAATAACTTGTTGATAACTCAAATAATAATATAACATTAAATTTTTAGAATGTGCACATTATTGGCACTTTAATTACAATGATTTACATTTCCTTGTAGACAGAAATCTAAGAAAGGTATATTTATTAATGTCACTGATAGAGCTTTAAAATTCATCTATTAGAGAGAGACGGGAGGAAAAAAAGATGTTACAACATCCTTGGCTCGTGTACCAATGTACTGAAGCTACTTAGGAATAATTATTATTATTGACATAAATAGGTTAGCTGTGGTGATCTTCTTCCAGAAACAAAGTCATTAAAGGGTATGCTTTGAAATACGGTTCCTGCCAAATTTCATTAAGGACAGAAATATGGGTGGAATATGTTGTTCTAACCAATCAGAATATCATTTTGAAATTGCAGTCAGCAATGTTTTTGATGTGTCTACTGCATGGCTTAGTGTTAGGGTCCTCAGCGATAACTAGTATATGCTGTCATCATACCTTTATTCTCATGATATTTTAAACACTTCTCATCAAACTGCATCCTCTTATTTAGCCCAATCCTTGAATATCACATCCCCACGCCTGATCTCCTTTAAAATCGTGAGTCGATGTTTGCATTGATTCGTATTCCGTTCTGAAGCAGAATGGAAGCTTTAAGACAGCAATACCCGTGATGTGGTGTAGCCTCTGGCAAAATACGAACATCTGAGAACAAGCAAACATGAAGGAGGCTTTAAGACTACAAAGCCACAGTGTAATGAAGTTTTACACACACACACACACACACACACACACACACACACACATAGAGAGAGAGAGAGAGAGAAGGCTGGTGGATCCTGTTTTGGTGGGGTGGACATTCCATTCTAGGTTTTAGTTATAACCAGCCAGAAATTTAAAGGAGCTATCCAAGGTGCTGAATCCTATCCCCAAAATGGGTCTAGTGCTTTGGATAGCTCCTTTAGACTCCTGGCTAAAACCCAGAATGGAATGTTCACTCCACCGAAACTGGATCCACCAGACTCCCATCTGTCTGTCTGTCTGTCTGTCTATCTAATTTCTACCTTGCAGTTTGGGTCCAATCCAAAAGAGCAGAGCTTGCACACAGAGTAGTGCATGCATAGCCTTTTTAAAAAGCTGAAATGCCATCAATCAGCTGTTTTTCCTGAAAGGAGAAGTGTATCAGGGATACACTGAATACACCTCATGCAGTCAAACAGCTCATAAGTGGGATTCCATTCTTTTAATCAGGACATGTGCAGCTCAGTCAGTTTGGATCATGGATGTCAGAGAAATTTGGGGGTGGGGAGTTCAACGTCTTTTCCTAGGCTTGCCCCCCTCCCCAGATTTTGTTTCAGTTCTCCCTGTGGTGCCAGACTAAATCTGCAGGCAGGCAGTCCAGTTCAGAGATTTTGAGAAGGTTCTGCAATTCGCACAAATTTCTGAGCAATTTGAGTAAATTATGGCTGAATTTGTTCAAATTGTGCAGAATGGGCACAAAGTGTGCAAATTTGGCCATCATTTGCCCAAATCGTTCAGAAATTTGTTCAAGTTGCGGAACCTTCAAAAAATCTTCCAAAAAAAAGTCCCTGGATTCGGGGAACAACCTGCGTTTTGGCTCGCAGATGGAAAGCAAATCATACACATCGCGAAATTCCATCAAGCCAAAAAGGAAAAAAAGAACCGGATTTCCCAGTGACAGACAACCCTAGTTTGGATGTGTGCACCCTCTAACTACAGAATACATGTGCAGGAGGCTGGTTTTATGAACATATGGCTCCTACATGGATTGGGGTGTGAGTTATTAGAATATCCCAACTCCAGCAAAGGCATTAAACTATTTCCACCTCTGTGGAGCTCTCAGTGTTACTAGTGGCTATCCTTGTGAGATGGCAGATAGCCATAGTGCAGGCAGCCACATGCTAGTACATTACTGGTGAATGTCCTAGACAATGACATCCTCCCCCCGCCACTGTGCAGGACATGGCTGGGCCTTTCCTAGCAGTGTGCTTGGCTCCTGAGCCCACGCTGATCCTGCCAACATGGCTTCCTCATGATAACCGGCAGTGATGTTCTGGTTGGCCACTGCTTCACTCTGGCTGTTGACTGCCCTCCTCTATCCCGCTTCTCCAGCTGTTGGTGCCACACTCCGATTCTAGTTGGGAAGCAGTTTGCAGTGGATACCAGCCTTTGCAACCTCTTTGCTGTGCTACGAAGGCTTCAGCTGTGTCAGGCGGAGAACTTGTATTGCGTGCTCTTCTTTTCACCGCCGAATGAAAGGAGCCTGAGGGATCATTAGTACCCTTCCATCACTTCCTCATTAGTTCTTAGATAGTGTTTTAATGACAGCTTGAGAGGCTCAGCATCCTGGCCTCTTACTATTTATGATCCCCACAGTGCTAATGTGCACTTAATGAGAAATTCTTGTCTTGCTTGTAAATCCTGTAGCCGGCATTCAATTTATTGACAGATGTTTGCTTGGGCCTCTTTAAAATTACTTCATAAATCTTCCAGGATAAAAGGCCTCAAGTTTGGTTATTAAGACAGGCCCTTGTTGACAGTTTCATATTTAACTGTTTAGAACTCAACTGTCAGGGCTTAAAAATAATATAAATCAGAAGTTACAAAGCAGAGGCTTTGCCATTTTAGGGGACGGCTCCCCCCCCCCAAGTCCTGCACCTTTCTGGATTGTGAAGGATGCCCACTGTCCCTTCTAACCCCCTTCCGTTAACTTCTCACTGACCTCTTTGTGCACCGGCGATACTCATTTAGCATATCAGCGTGTCAGCCATGATGAAGTGTTTATGCTGATATGAGCTGAGGGCTGAGCAAGCGCGACATGCCAGGATCTACTGGACATAACACTGATGCACTCTGAAAGCTGAGTTAGCACTTCATGCCAGAAACTACTGGACATTTCAGGAAAGACAAAGAATCTAGTGGCACCTTAAAGGCTAAGACGTGGATTGTGGCATAAGGTTTTGTAGGAAGGAGCCCAATCCTTCAGATGCATACAGTAGGGAGGGAAGGACAAGGGCACCATCATGGGTTGGCATCATTGGGCATTTGCTGAGGCCTAGACCACAGCAGTGGGCCCACAATCAATTCCTGGGCCCTCTGGGCTTGGTGTGCTTCACTTCCACTGCCTGTATTCACTGGTGACCTCTAAGCGAGAGAACATTGGCAGGAAGAGAGAGAAGTGGCAACAAGCAGTGTGCCTTGCCCTCTGCCTGTGGGCAGCTGTGTGCATTGGGCCCAAAAGGGGAAGCCAAGTGAATTGGCAGTGGAAGCAGTACTGGTGGGTGCAGCAAAGGCATCTTTCCTAGGGCTCCCAAATCCTGGAGCTGGCACAGGAGAAGGTATCCTACCATACCGTCAAAATTTTACAGGTTAAAAATAGGGACACTCCTATCTAAAACTGTTATTCTCACATCAAGGATCACTTTTTGAGTGTCTCCCTTCCTCTACCTACTCTAAATAAAAATGTGCTTTAATATATTTTATATATATATATATATATATATATATATATATATATATATATATTTCCTTTAGATCCTATATAATAACATCTTTGGAATCTCCGGGAAAACACTTAATCTCACCATAGATCTGGTTGTATTTATTCTAAAATAGCTACTGCAACACAAATACATTCAGCAACGAGATAGCATGACAGGTGATTATGCGCTTGATAGAGGGGAAGCAGTTATGGGGTGGGAACGGCAGGGAGGCGGCACGCTGGCATTTTGTTTCTATGTAGATGCATGTGACCAAGCGTCAAGATGTGAGGTTTAATTTCTAGGGAACTGGGGAACTGGCTGAAACATGAAAAACTCCTCTTTGTGTGTGGCAGATAGATAGATAGATAGACAGATAGATAGATTAAAGTCATTAAGAAGAAGGAAAAAGACAGCCCCCATACTTCGAAAAAGCAAAACCAGCGGCAGTGTTTTACCAAGGAACTCCTTGACGCACAGATCCAGGCTGGAATTGCACTTAGTCGGACACAAAGGAGCAAGCCTGTTAGGTTGGACCAATGGCCCGTTTTGTTCAGGTTCCCAAAGCGTGCCACATTTAGGAACCTATGGAGCTGCCTTCTACCAATTGAGACCATTTGCCCAGACCAGTTGTTCTGGCTGGTGGTAGTTCTTCTGGAGACAGATCTACACCTACAGCCCTTTCGCAAAAGAGGAGAGGTGGTTGCAAGTTTTCCCATTCCGGGATCAGCACTCACGGGGCACACGGGAGCGAAGTTTTCCACATTTTCAGGAGTGCCGTTCCGAGAGGACGTGTGCCCCGTGACGGCTCATCCACATGTGGATCAGGAGAAGTGGGCAGGGATAGGCAGATTACGTGGCTACAGGGATGGGTTTTTTTAATGACTCGTCAGAGATGCGCACGAAAGTAAAAGCACAGCTACACATGGGGTGGATAGAGAGCCCATTGAATGTGTAATGCTGTGCAGAGATACGTTTGTGTTAAAAAAAAAATACACACGCTTGCCACCACAACATGCCGATATACATCCAAAACGTGGCGAAAATGGCAGTCCACTCCCACACACTTCCGAACTGCCTGCACCCGCCCCTGACAGTGGGTTGGCTGTTCACTGAGTCAGGAACTTGCACCGAACAGCAACAGCTTCGCGAAGGGGGGTGCACACCAGCTGCGGACTTCGGAATTGTACCGAGGGAGCCAAAAAATGCGACAAAAGCAACCAGGGATATTCCAGGGAAACTGAGGGGTGGACCTGAGATCACTGCAGGAGGAGCTATGTGTCACGACGTTGATATTATTCTGGAATAAATTGCTGGTGTAGACAAGGCCTGGGTCTCAGGTAGAGAGAGATCACTTGCTACATAATCTATTTTATCTCTTATATATATTTAAAAACAAAAACTTTTAAAAACTCTTTAATCCCTAGATTGAATCTGGGACATCCTGCATGCCAGATCTTTATCAAACTTGAACTGCACAGCCCTTCAAATTCCACCCCCCATCACCAGGTGCAGTTTGGGGTCTTTGCTACACCTACCTTAAAATCCGGGCGAGAGGAGGGGTGAGCCTGCGATGCAACTATCACGGGCTGTTACCCTTGTCTAGACGTCAGACGTGACGGGCTAGAGGAAAGACCTGTCGCATCCACCATTTTTTTAAAAAAAAAATTAAAGGGCTGGCTGCGCAGGAGCGCACAAACCACTAAAGGTAAGGTTTTTTTAAAAATTTTATTTATTTATTTATTTATTTATTACATTTTTATACCGCCCAATAGCCGAAGCTCTCTGGGCGGTTCACAAAAATTAAAATCATCATAAAACAACCAACAAGTTAAAAATACAAATACAAAATACAATATAAAAAGCACAACCAGGATAAAACCATGCAGCAAAATTGATATAAGGTTAAAATACAGAGTTAAAACAGTATAATTTAAATTTAAGTTAAAATTAAGTGTTAAAATACTGAGTGAATAAAAAGGTCTTCAGCTGGCGACGAAAGGAGTACAGTGTAGGCGCCAGGCGGACCTCTCTGGGGAGCTCATTCCACAACCGGGGTGCCACAGCGGAGAAAGCCCTCCTCCTAGTAGCCACCTGCCTCACTTCCTTTGGCAGGGGCTCACGGAGAAGGGCCCCTGTAGATGATCTTAAGGTCCGGGTAGGTACATATGGGAGGAGGCGTTCCTTCAAATAACCTGGCCCCAAACCGTTTAGGGCTTTAAATGTCAATACCAGCACTTTGAATCGGGCCCGGACCTGGACTGGCAGCCAATGAAGTTGTAAAAGGACTGGCGTAATGTGATCTCGCCAGCCAGTCCCTGTTAGTAAACGGGCTGCCCTGTTTTGTACCAGCTGAAGCTTCCGGACCGTTTTCAAAGGCAGCCCCACGTATAACGCATTGCAGTAATCCAAACGAGAGGTTATCAGAGCATGGATAACTGTAGCTAGGCTATCACTGTCCAGATAAGGGCGCAGTTGGTATATCAGCCTAAGCTGATAAAAGGTGCTCTTTGCCACTGAGTTCACCTGTGCCTCAAGTGACAGTTCTGGATCGAAGAGCACCCCCAAACTACGGACCCGATCCTTTAGGGAGAGTGCAACCCCGTCCAGGACAGGGCAAACATCACCTCGCCGGACAAATGAACCACCCGCTAACAGTACCTCCGTCTTGTCTGGATTGAGTCTCAGTTTGTTAGCCCTCATCCAGTCCATTACCGTGCCCAGGCACTGGTTCAGAACAGTCACTGCCTCACCTGGGTTTGATGAAAAGGAAAGGTAGAGCTGGGTGTCATCCGCATATTGATGACACCTCAGTCCACATCTCCGGATAACCTCCCCCAGCGGCTTCATGTATATGTTAAACAGCATAGGGGATAAAATAGAGCCCTGCGGAACCCCATGGCTTAGGAGCCACGGCATAGAGCAATAATCCCCCAGCACCACCTTCTGGAATCGGCCATCCAAGTAGGAGCGGAACCACTGCAACGCAGTACCTCCAACTCCCAGTTCAGACAACCTATCCAGAAGGATACCATGGTCGATGGTATCGAAGGCCGCTGAGAGGTCCAGGAGAACCAACAGGGTCGCACTCCCCCTGTCTCTCTCCCGACAGAGGTCATCCCACAGGGCGACCAAGGCAGTTTCTGTTCCAAAACCAGGCCTGAAACCCGATTGAAATGGATCTAGATTAAAAAAAATAGATTTACTTGCTCCCCCCACCCTGTCCCGATGGGGAGCGCTGCGCCCCGCGCACGGCTTCCCCCTGCTACATGCGAGTCATTGCACGGAGCAGGGAAAAGCAGCGGAACGGGCTACACGCTCTGAAATTGTTTTAATGGTGTATTTTAAATGTGATTTGTATTAGTACCATAGCCGACATGGTTTTTAAGAATGTATTTCAGTGTGAATTTTAGTATGTAAACTGCTTAGAGATTTCATTATATTTAGGGTGACCATATGAAAAGGAGGACAGGGCTCCTGTATCTTTAACAATTCTAGAGAAAAGGGAATTTCAGAATTTCAGCAAGTGTCTTTTGTATGCATGCAGCACCTGGTGAAATTTCCTCATCATCGCAACAGTTAAAGCTGCAGGAGCCCTGCCCTCTTTGTATCTGGTTGCACTAGGCAGGGCTCCTGCAGCTTTAACTGTTGTGATGAAGAAGGAATTTCACCAGGTGCTGCATGCATACAAATGACACCTGCTGAAATTCCCTTTTCTATTCAACTGCTAAAGATACAGGAGCCCTGTCCTCCTTTCCATAGGGTCACCCTAACTACCCTATCTTCCTCTCTAGGCCCGGAGTCCCAAAGTGCCTGCAGAAACCTCTCTTGATGCCCGCCAAGATCCCTGCCCCTCCTGATATTAATTTTATTTCCTAAAATACATTAATATTTAAATTGCACCTTTTCTAATTGGGAGGCTGACGTGCTGCAAAGATAAATGCTGCTCTCCAGCGCCATCTGTATTTGAGTTCAAAAGCAAAGTTTCATGTTTTGGAGCTCAGCCCCCTCCTTCCCGCCTTGCATTAGATTCTTGAGCAAGTTATTTTTCTTTCACTCACCAGTTTGCTTTCTGGGAAATGAGCATGTTGTGACCCGCAGTGCCCACCATGGCAGCCATGTTATGAATGGGAAATCTGCCCCGTGGCCCCCACTTTGTGAGAGTGCCCGTGACACACTGTTATAATTCCATATTTGCCCACTATCCCAAAGAGACTGGGAATCCATAGTGCCATGTTACCTTTCTCTCTACCAGGGAACTCATGCCATTATGGCACCAGCTTCAAGCTTGCCACAATTTGACAGATGTGAGCAGTCCATTGTAATGGCAGTGTGTGTGTGTGGGGGGGGTTATCAACAAATCTGATGGCCATGTTGGCTCATGATGCTGCGAGTTATTGTCCAACACCATTGGAGGGCACCAGGTGGGGAAGGCTGTGTTAGGCTGATATTGTGAGGCCTTTTAGGAGGGACAAAATGCCAGAAGTTTTTAGCCTAAATCACATAGGCCCATAAGCCACAGGGGAGGCATTTGAAGCATTTCGAATGGAGGGAGAAAAACACACAAAAGCCTGGAAACCTCCAAATGATCAGTGGTTGGGGAAAAGGAAGTGAGGTCAGAGGAAGAGGATGTGGTCTTCAGGGGAGCCAGATTGGGACCAAACCTGGCAGGTTTTGAGCACCAAACCTGAGGTTCTACACCCCTGAAATAGAGAAATGTCCTCTGTAAGATAGTACACATGGCCACCCAATCTCCAGCCATTCTTTGCTCCTCTGGAACTTGGCACCTGCCTGTTCTGGACAACACATAACTCCTTCTGGCCCTCTTGGACTGACAGCAAGCTCTCCACCCAATCCTGGGCTCCTACCTTGAGCCTAACCCTTCCTGAGGCCTGATACTATAATAAAAAGATATTTATTTATTTATTTATTTATTTATTACATTTTTATACCGCCCAATAGCCGAAGCTCTCTGGGCGGTTCACAAAAATTAAAACCACAATAAAACAACCAACAGGTTAAAAGCACAATTACAAAATACAGTATAAAAAGCACAACCAGGATAAAACCACACAGCAAAATTGATATAAGATTAAAATACAGAGTTAAAACAGTAAGATTTAAATTTAAGTTAAAATTAAGTGTTAAAATATTGAGAGAATAAAAAGGTCTTCAGCTGGCGACGAAAGCAGTACAGTGTAGGCGCCAGGTGGACCTCTCTGGGGAGCTCATTCCACAACCGGGGTGCCACAGCGGAGAAAGCCCTCCTTCTAGTAGCCACCTAGATACATTTTTCTATGCCCAAAATTAATGATCAAAATGGCATTCTGTTATTTTTGTTCATATAAGAACCATCATTTATGAGAACTACTTACCAGGTAAGAATTACTTTCATGATTTGAACTTTAATTTTTTTTTTTTATTTTTTTGGCTGTTACTGATGCCGTACGATTCTTCTTAATAGCAACCTAGACTGTGATCCAATAATATTGCTGTTGTAACAGACGTGGTTTAGGACAATACTGTTGGGTTCTGTCATCTTTTGAAAAGACTGATTTGAAAGGACACAGGATTTTAGGTGGCTGCCAGAAAATTGGCTGAATCCAGTTCGTCATTAAACTCATGACATCAGCCAAATTGTAACAGCATTCACTCCACTTAAGTCCATCACAAAACATTCAGATCAGACACTGGAAGATAATGAGCATCTCAGCTAAAAAAAAGGGGAAAAAAGGCGGTGGGGCGGAGAGAGATTGTGCTTACTTGTGGTGTCATGTCATATTACTTTGCCTGAGTTATGTCACATCACATTGTGTTAGTTATATTGCATCAAATGCTGACATAGGGCATTGCTTTGTTGTTACTGTTGTTCTTAAAGATATTTGATTGCGTTATTTGAGATCCAGTTCATTTTGTCGAGCTGCTGATTGGGGTAGATTTTTATAGATGAAAAAAGTGAGTGGTTTAAGCAAATTTAAGCCATGACTGACACTGCTATAACTGAAGATAACAGGTTCCTGTATGCATTTCTTATTGAGTACTGATGCAAATAAAGTCCATTGAAGCCACTGTAAATCGAGATGCAGGCCAGGTACCCATGCACCCATCAGTTCACATTACAGCTACTTAAAAAACATGAATTCCCTCCTAAAAGGCCTCACAATATCAGCCTAACACAGCCTTCCCCACCTGGTGCCCTCCAGAGGTATTGGATTATAACTCGCAGCATCATGAGCCAACATGGACATTGGATTTGTTGATACAACCCCCACAAACACTGCCGGTACAATGGACTGCTCACATCTGTCAAATTGTGGCAAGCTTGAAGCTGGTGCCATAATAGCATGAGATCCCTGGATGGTGCTAGGTAGAGAAGGAGGTAACATGGCACTATGGATCCCCAGCCTCTTTGGGTCAGTGCGCAAATATGGAATTATAACAGTGTGCTATGGGCACGCTCACAAAGTGGGGTGCATGGGGCAGTTTTCCCATTCATAACATGGCTGCCATGGTGGGCATTGCGGGTTACAAAATGCAAGGTGGGAGGGAGGAGGCTGAGCTCCAAAATATGAAACTTCGCTTTTGAACCTAAACACAGATGGCGCTGGAGAGCAGCATTTAACTTTGCAGCACGTCAGCATCCCAATTTGAAGGGTGAAATTTAAATATTGATGTATTTTCAGAAATAATATTAATATCAGGAGGGGCAGGGATCTTGGTGGACACCAAGAGAGTTTTCTGCAGGTACTTTGGAGATCCCAGGCCTAGAAAGGAAGATAGGGTATTTAGGGTGACCCTATGGAAAGGAGGACAGGGCTCCTATATCTTTAGCAGTTGTGTAGAAAAGGGCATTTCAGCAGGTGTCATTTGTATGCATGCAGCACCTGACAAAATTCCCAATTCATCACAGCAGTTAAAGCTGCAGGAGCTTGGCCCTCTCTTTTATCTGGTCAACCAGGTGCTGCATGCACACAAATGACACCTGCTGAAATTCCCTTTTCTACACAACCGTTAAAGATACAGGAGCCTGGTCCTCCTTTCCACATGGTCACCCTTGGGTAGGCAGTCTTCATTGCTGAGAGCAGGATTTAACAGGGGTCTTCCGCATGCAGCCCCTCCTGCTCGTGGCCGCGATGTAGCACTTCCGGGGCCAAGCCCCCAAATGAATGGAAGTACTTGTTTCTAATAGCGGCAAGATATGCCCCTTCTAGAAATGAGCCCATTTCATGACTTTCCCCCAGAAGTGCTACATCACGGCCGCCAATGGCAGGAGCCGTACATGCACCAGGGGCGGCTGCATTTGGAAGGCCCCCTTTGGATCCAGCCCAGTGACTGATTTGGAAGCTATGAATAGTTGTTATATACCATCCCACCAAGAGATTGATTATTAAAGCGGGTTCCTTAGCCTCATGGATCGTGCTGACAGGGGTGCTTCCGGCAGAAATATCGCACCAGTTTTGAACATCATTGATTGGGCCATGCCCCACTTTCCAGCTGAATCACCATTCACCTAGGAGGCAGGCAAGGTAGACACCCTTAGTGGTGATGGTCTGGGGAAGCCTTCCCCAATATGGTGCTCTCCAGATATTTTGGACTACAATTCCCAGAATTCCAGATCATTGGCCATGCTGGTTGGGGTTGATGGGAGTTGAAGTCCAAAACATCTGGAAGGGAACAGGCTGGTATGAGAAAAAGAGAAAACAACATTAAAGAGAAGTGTACAAGAGAGCATAAGGAATTGTAATAGCAAGTACAAATATATTACAAAAAACTATATCTATGCCAAATCAGCAGTTTCATAATCATATACTAGAAATGAAAACAATATTATCTGCACAAGCTATAATAGTAAAGAGAATGTCTGACTGTCTGTGTCTTAGCACCAAGACTGTGAAACCTGAAACTTTGTATGCATACTAAGGGGTACCCTAGGAGTTTGCACCTCAGGGTTATTTGGTTTTTAATATGCATTGATTAAATTAATGTAAATGTGTCAATGTGTTTGACGCCTGCAGTACTATCTTCAGTCCCTAGCCAATTCATTGCTTTCCAGTCCAGACAGTTTGAAGACAGGGGGAGTAGTTCAAGGGACATTTATATTGCAGCCCACCCCAAATGAATGGACAGACCCTTCCCTCAAGGGGATCTAGGGGTGTACCATGGCAGGAGCCATGCCTGAGCATACCAGTGTAATTTTGCTTGAAGCCTTTGCTGTATCAAACTAAGGGCCATTCCAACACATATGAAGCCAGGTCCGTTTGCTGCATGAAACAGAAACAAGTTCTGATGTCCAGTTGCTGGGGAAGCAGTATCTCCTGGATCTATGGATGAGCTACACATCTCTGCTTGTCTTGAGTTGCTTTACAGCCACAGAACCTGCTGAGGTTTTGTAAGACCAGTAATGTCTTCAGACTGTGGCAGGATCTACACTTCTCCCTTAAAACAGTTTATAACAGTAGTGATAACTGTTGGGGCCCGGGACACACTCCATAATCAGTTTTCAACCCGTTTTCAAAGCGTTATATCCTGCTTGGTGTAGATCAGGGAATCCTGTGGTTCTTCAGTTAGGGAGGTGGGTTTAGTGAAAGACTTTGTAATTTAGAAATACTCTGTAATATGAGGCGCACGTTCATAATATGCAAATGATGGGCATGCTCTAGCAAGATCACATGGGGCTGCTGTCAGAGAAGAGCAAGGTCTGAAAATGTGACATGAGCTGTGAAATCTCTCTGCTGATTAAAGTTGTGCTTTTCCTTATCCCTGTAGTCTATATTCCTGGACCTTGAAAGATTACAACTCATAGTGGTGGAGATGCTTCTCCGAGAGCCCGTTTGCCCACCACTACCAATCATCCACTACGCAGCTGCAGGAGAGTGTTAGTATGGCCTTTAGCCAGAAGTGGGCAAAAAGTCCATCTCCAGATATTTCAACTCCTGATCACTGGCCATGCTGGCAGGAGCTTCTGGGTGTTGAAGTCCACAACAGAGAGCTTCAGCTATTGGGTGGTATAAAAATGTTATAAATAAATAAATAAATAAATAAACATCTGGAGATCTACCTTCTGCCCAAAACAGCTCTAGGTTGTATTTTCACCTCACACAGTTCAATGATGAGACCCAGGAGACCTGTTCCCTGCATAAACTGTGTGTGAGAGAGAGTTCATAATATGCAAATGATAAACCTTAGCTAGACCTAAGGTTTATCCCGGGATTATCCTGGGGTCGTCCCTGCCTGCTCCCAGGATATCCTGTGTGTCATTTACATGAACAGGGATCATAGAATCATAGAATAGTAGAGTTGGAAGGGGCCTATAAGGCTATCGAGTCCAACCCCCTGCTCAATGCAGAAATCCACCCTAAAGCATACCTGACAGATTGTCCAGCTGCCTCTTGAAGTCCTCTAGTGTGGGAGAGCCCACAACCTCCCTAGGTAACTGGTTCCATTGTCGTTCTGCTCTAACAGTCAGCAAGTTTTTCCTGATGTCCAGCCGGAATCTGGCTTCCTGTAACTTGAGCCCATTATTCCGTGTCTTGCACTCTGGGAGGATCGAGAAGAGATCCTGACTCTGCTCTGTGTGACAACCTTTTAAGTATTTGAAGAGTGCTGTCATGTCTCCCCACAATCTTCTCTTCTCCAGGCTAAACATGCCCAGTTCTTTCAGTCTCTCTTCATAGGGCTTTGTTTCCAGACCCCTGATCATCCTGGTTGCCCTCCTCTGAACACGATCCCGGGATAAACCTTAGGTCTAGCTAAGGCCTGTGTGTGTGTGATTTAGATTATGTTCCTCTACAATGAACAAGGATTCCATGAGTGATTCTCCAGGGTTTCCAGAGGTAGACAATTTGGAATACACTTTGTGAAACTGAAACAACTGTTTGTATTAGGGATGTGCTCCGCTCCGATTAGGAGCGTAGAAGCAGTAGCGGATTGGCCTGCTCCGCCTTACCCAGAGGCGGAGTAGGAGCGGACCGCGGACCCCCTAGAAGCAAGGCGAAGAGAAGCGGCCATTTTTCGGAGCTCCGAGTTCAGGCGGAGCGCTCCGGTCGCCATCTTGAAAACATTTCGCCATAGGATTGCATTGCGGCAAATAATCGCGCATAACTACGTTGTTTTTGAAGCTATCATTCTGAAAATTCTTGTGCACAGAGAGTCGTGGATGGGGGTCATTTTGAGACCACTCTCACCTCTCTGCATCGTACGGGTCACGGGCTATATTTTTGTGAAAATCGGGTCAACCGCGCGGCTCAAACTGCGTTTTCGGCTTTTCGCCCATAGGATTGCATTGAGGGAAAGAATCGGGGATAACTGGGGGGGGTTTAAGCTATCATTCTGAAAATTCTTGTGCACAGAGAGTCGTGGATGGGGGTCATTTTGAGACCACTCTCAACTTTCTGCATCGTACGGGTCGCGGGCTATATTTTTGTGAAAATCGGGTCAACCGCGCGGCTCAAACTGCGTTTTCGGCTTTTCGCCCATAGGATTGCATTGAGGGAAAGAATCGGGGATAACTGGGGGGGGTTAAGCTATCATTCTGAAAATTCTTGTGCACAGAGAGTCGTAGATGGGGGTCATTTTGAGACCACTCTCAACTTTCTGCATCGTACGGGTCGCGGGCTATATTTTTGTGAAAATCGGGTCAACCGCGCGGCTCAAACTGCGTTTTCGGCTTTTCGCCCATAGGATTGCATTGAGGGAAAGAATCGGGGATAACTGGGGGGGGGTTTAAGCTATCATTCTGAAAATTCTTGTGCACAGAGAGTCGTGGATGGGGGTCATTTTGAGACCACTCTCAACTTTCTGCATCGTACGGGTCGCGGGCTATATTTTTGTGAAAATCGGGTCAACCGCGCGGCTCAAACTGCGTTTTCGGCTTTTCGCCCATAGGATTGCATTGAGGGAAAGAATCGGGGATAACTGGGGGGGGTTTAAGCTATCATTCTGAAAATTCTTGTGCACAGAGAGTCGTGGATGGGGGTCATTTTGAGACCACTCTCAACTTTCTGCATCGTACGGGTCGCGGGCTAGAATTTTTTAAAAAATCGGCGGGAAAAATACCTTTTTCAAAGGGCTGAGGGGCAGAGTCAGCTCCCGGTCATGATGATCCCAAAGTTGGAGGAGGGCATAGGCAAAACAGGTAACTTGGGATTCTGGGAAACTTCTCTTTCTTCATCTGAACGGGCTTTTCCCCGTGTTTTTTAACACACCTCGCAGGGATGTTGTGTGTGGGGTGCCCGATTTTCAAAAATTCGCCAAAAATCAGGGGATGATGGGATTGCTTTGAAACTTGGCGTGCGTGTGTATATCCCCATGAGGTGTCATGGTGCCAAACATGAGGTTTCTAACTTGAACAGAAAAAAAGTTTTATACTTTTTTAGCTTTCAATGCAAGCCTATGGGGGGGGAAACGGAGCTCCGGATCCGGATCCGGAGCTCCGGGCGGAGCGGAGCGGAAGTGGGCGGAGCGGGGACGGGGCGGAGCGGCCCGATCCGAAAAATGGCGGATCTGCAAGTGAAGCGGAGCGGGGGGTCCGTGCACACCCCTAGTTTGTATAACATAGGCTATAGTTCTGAAAATAAAAACAAGTTCAGCTGAAATCACAGGGACTTCGTTTTGAGTAATCAAGCTTGAATCAAAATGTAAGTACAGGTGGATGGACTCACCTGTGTCTGGCTGTGTCGGACGCTCACCAGCCCCTGTTCATGGTGCCGCATGAGCCTCTTTGCTTCCCTGCAAGCCCCGGTGAAGCCACAAGGCCGTCCGGCCTTGACCAGAGCCACCATTGTGCACAACAATGGAGGCTCTGGAAATCGCATATTTCTCAAGTTGCATAAATGGTGGCTACAAAGGCCCCATTTACACAAGTTTAAAGGTGTGAATGGAGGCTCCAGGCAAGGATGGCTGGCTGATGGGCCGTTGCTGAGCTGCAAATTACTAGAAAGCACTGCAACCCAGTGAGCTGGGTTTGGGGAGGCGGGTGTGGGGGAGTCCGCCGGACGCCTGGACCCCGTCGGCCACTCGCAACATTCGAAATGTAAGAGAAGCCCTGTTTGGATTTAATCCTCCAGACATTTGAGGAAGGAATTCATTGGCTGCCCTGCGTCATTTAGAACCGTTGTCTCCTTCTACACAATTAAGGGCTCGAACCATTTCTTTTAAATCTATTTCTAGCTGCTATGTCTTTTCGTTTCATTTTTCCTATACAGTAGGTACAGGGGGCCTGATCCAGATTGGGACTCTAATGTGGGGTTAGGGTAACTTTTAAGGTCCAGAGCAAGTTTCCTGCACTTACTCTAGAGTAATAATATAACTGCTAGATGTGAATTTAAAGTAATATCTGCTTTACCCCTGAGATCGTGTCGAGGATAATTATTATTTCTTTATGGCTTGCGTTCATGTGAGTGTTCATCCGTTACCAGAAAAAAAGCTCCCTTTCCCCATACAGTTGCATACTGCTTCCTAGTGGGCATTCGGACTTTCTCCTCCAATGTGGAGTGCTAGCAGTAAACTTCAGTAGAAAGTTCAACTTTATTTTTATTTTTTTCTGAGGATCAGCATCTGTTTCAAACTGAACACTGACTGTGCCTGCCAGAAAACCTGGGCTCAGCTGTATCCTCAGGAAACAGAACAAGAAAAGAGGCTTTGCCCCAGGTGCTTTGGTTCATTTTGTGTTCCAAGTTTCACTCAGAAAGAGTTTCCTTCTTTTTTCATCCTGCTCCTGCAATTTATCAATGTGTAAGGATCATTGGGGGGCAGCATTTAAATATAAACAATGGGGAGACGTGTCTGTGTGCAGAGCCATTTGGCTCCACGTCTAAGTTTGAACTTTCTCAAAGCTGAGTTGAATTTGGTGCAGGCCCATCGGTACCATGGGAGGCATGTGGTCTTCTGTGACTAGATGCCAAGGTAGCCAGACTGCTGCTCAGGATCTCTTTGGCCTTAGCTAGACGAGAGGTTATCCCGGGCTGATACCCGGGATCGCCCCTGTGCGTCCAGATGACACACAGGGGATCCCAGGCTCAGGCAGGGATCAACCCTCCTTTGCCCCGAGATAATGGGCACCACTTTTGGCCTGGTATTTCCTGCGGTCTCGGGCTGAGCACGATTACTCGCTAGGAGCCGTGAGCCATGCATGGGGTGCAATGCTCCCCATGAGCTCTGCGCCCATCGGGGGCAGGGTGGGGAGATCGGGGGCAGGGTGGGGGGATTGGGGAAACCTTTTTTTAAAAAAGAAACTTACCTGCGCGCACAAGCGTTCGTGCGCATCCAGCCCTTGAAAAACAAAAAAATGGCGGGCGCAACGGCTCTCATCCAGAGCTTGTCGCGCCTGACGTCTAGCCTACGGCGAAATCCCACGATAGTTGCATCGCGGGATCTCTCCTCCTCTTGCCTGGATTTTCGTTTAGGTCTAGCAAAGGCCTTTGTTTGGCTTTAGGGCAAAAGAAAGGTGGGTTTGGGAGAAAATGGGATGGGAATGATGAAGTCCCAATGGCACGTACCCATTTGCTATGGAGTGCATAGATATCTTTCCTTCTTTGATGTCCAGGACCCCCCTGGAGAAGTTGGTAATGATATAAGATAGGAAGCTGCCTTATTCTTAGTCAGACCCTTGTTCCATCACTGTCAACACTGACGGGCAGCAGATTTATAGGGTTTCAGGCAGTATTCCTTCCTAGCCCTGCCTGGAAAAGCCTGGGGCCTTCTGGGTTCTGTGGGGGGGGGGGGAGAGAGAAATTGAGGCCTAATCTACACCAAACGGGATATTCCACTATGAAAGTGGTATATAAAATGCAGGAGCCACACTACTGCTTTATAGAGGTATTGAAGTGCACTGACAACTGTTGGGGCCCATGACACATACCATATACCACTTTCATAGTGCTATATCCTGCTTGGTGAAGATTAGGCCTGAAGCATAGTTTTACAGAGTCAGTTGCATTTCCCTCAACTGTATAGAAAGGAACCCTGATCCCGGGATCCCCTGTGCGTCATGTTGATGCACAGGGATGATCCCAGGGTTCGCCCCGGGATTTCGCCTGGTCTAGCTAAGTCCTGAATGTATGGACCAGTCAGATATCAAAGCTGTCCTAGGTTACCTCACATTTATCATGTCAAAGTTCTTGTCCCAAGAAACCAACGTGTCTTTATGGAGCGTTGCAGCCGTAACACCTTTCTCACTGTCTTGAATCATTTCTTTATCTACCTCTTTGTCTAAGGAATTATTAATCCCACACTACTGAAACCTACTACTGCTTACATGAGGGAAAGAAAGTTGGAAGAAGAGGATTGCTAAGCGAGTTTACTGACTCTTTCTAGCACTACTAGATTTTAATATAAGTGTTGCCTGGCAGGGGAGGGGTGGATTGATCTGTTCCATGTGCTAATGTTGGATCTACAGTATCTTTGGGTTTGGCACATCATGCCCTGGTCGTGCCCAAGCACTTGTGTTTCATAGCTGTGAAGTCTCACAGTTAGCACTGGTTTTCTTCTAGGGGCTGAATGCTCATCCATGGAATCTGGATGTGCAGCCCAATATTTATCACATTATGATCACACCCTTCCTTGAAAGAGCCCAAGGAAGCATGCATATCCCTTGATGACTGGGCACCTGGAGGTATAGGCTTTTTCTACGTGCGATGCTATGAAATTGAACTTCTATTTGTGACAGTAGGGCTTTGGTGCCCCATTCACACATTTGAACGTGCATCCATAAATGATTAAACATTCATGTGTGAACCCGGCATCAGGGTGGCATACCTGGCTTTTCCCCATGTTATGTTCACAACTGTGCAAAGTAAGACAGGCTGACAAAAAGTAATTGGCCTAAGATCACCCTTGAGTACCAGGCCTAGGCTTGGATTTGAACTCAGGTCTCCCCATTCCACATCCACCCACTAGACCAGCTTTCCCCAACCTGGATCCCTCCAGATGTTTAGGACTATAACTCCAAACAGCTCCAGCCAGCAGCACCAATGGTCAAGGATGTGGTCTGAAAACTCTGTTGGTTAGGGAATACCGTACTGGACCATTGGTCTTCAGCTGGTGAGTCACAACCAACTTCTCAGTTGCAGCGTGGCAACTGCGTTGCAATAGCAGTTCTATCACCATGAAAATATGCAAGAGGGAGATTAAGGCATCAGCTAGTCCTAGCGGTCTAGCGAGACAGAGGGGTAAAGATCTCCCCCTCTGTTTACAAGTGGCGCACAACGATGATGTTGAGGGGCTCTGCACCCTGTGCGTGGCTCCCAGCTCCTCGCGAGGAACCCCGAGGAACCGGGACAAACTGCGAAGCGTGACCATACGTTCCGCGGTCTCTGAATCATCCCAAGACTGCGGAAAAAGCAGGCTCAAAGGTGAGGGCGAGATCCCAGGGCAAAGGAGGGACCATCCCTCCCTGAACCCGGGATCCCCTGTGTGTCATGTGGACACACAGGGACGGTCCCAGGGATCGCCCCAGGATTTTGGCCCGTCGAACTAAGGCCTAAGAATGGGTTCCTCAAATGCCTGTTTGGGCTAAAGGTAATACTTTGGAACTCTGTGCAAACTGGGTTAGTGAGAGTTTACATTAATTTAGGAGGTCTTATCCCGGAAGAACCAACTGCATGTAAATTGCCCACTATCACTGCCTTTTAAAGACATTAACGACCTTTGCCCATCCCTTCCAACCAAACCAGACCTTTCAAAAATGCTTCTACCTTCTGTGTGCCTCTCTAGCTTTTCTTTCCTTTTTCTAAGCAAGGCCTCTGGAACACGCTCATGACAGTGTCCTGGTCAACTCTTTCCAGTTAGGAGGAGGGGGTGGGGGTGGGGGAAACCACAACAAACCCAAACTTGATTTCCTGTTCGGGTGAACCATACATCACCCAGGTTCCCATCTGTGCCGTTTGTCTGTGACAGAATGACAGGTGTCATTTATCACTGGCGCTTGTGGAAGCTGTGGGAAGAAGGATTGAAATTTTTTCTGGAAGCAGTCAGCGTCTACAGGCTGCCAGATCATTAAAAAGGGGCTTTCCAAAGAAAGCGGTGTGTAATGTGATTGCACTTACCGTCAATGACAGGCTGAGAGAAAGAAGAAACATTTTAAAGAGAGAGAGAGAAAGAGAGCCAAAGTTTTTGCCAGGGGCATTTAAAGAGACAGTGTGACAAATGCTGAAGTCCCTTTTTGGGGGGAAGGGGGGAAGGCCCGGGCGGGCGGAAATTCTGCTTCAATATGTACATGGCATGTACACCTTTTAGAGATTTCAGCTGGAGTGCCAACAAGGAAACCCAAACAGGAAACGCCTCTAACAGCACTTTCTCACATCGCTTATTACTTAGGGCACTGTAACAGACTTTGCACTTTCAGGGGCATGCATGTCTTTGAGCATAACGACTCGAAAACTGCAGCAGGAAGCTAGCAGGAACAGGAAAACCTACTCGGTCTGCAGCTGAAACGCCTAATAAATCAAAGGGCAGCACGGAGACCTGATACAAGGCCTCTTTTCAAAGAGTCATTTACAACATCCTGTTTGCATAAGGACCTTTTTTTTTTTTTTTTGTAACCAAAAGCTCCAGAACATCTTAATTTCAGCACCTTCCGTTTTGCTTTTGGGGGGATAAAGGTTCTAATTTTACGCCAGTGGTGGATCGAAAAACCGATATTCGTTTTCCTCTCATACAACAAGTTGCTTTCATTAAAGTGGAGTTTATCTCCACCCCAGTTGCAGGAGGTAAGCCCCTGAATAAAAAGACCAGCACAGATGCAGTGGGCACAGATCGTCAGGAAGAAACGGGGATCACACAAGAGCTGCCCCCCTTCATTTCATTGGGATGATTTCCCAAAGGGTTGCGCCTGGTGTTTCTAGCGTTTAAGATCAGTGTTGATACAGTCATGGACAGTGTCCATTAGAGAATGCAACGCCAATCTTTTTGGCATAATGTACGCTCTCGTTTTCGTTTCGATAGGACAACACCTGTGACATGCTAGTAGGAAAAAGAATGGTTTCTGGTTTTACTTTTCTACATTGTAAGATACAAGATGCTTCCCCAAAAAATTTGTGTGCACCCAAAAGAATATACTCCCAAAAAATCTTTTTTTTTTAAAAAAAAAAGTATCAGTTCTCTGCTCTCAAAAGCAGCATTTGTGGGTGGGGTGAGGGGCGGGGAGTCAACTTTTCTTGACCTCAACACATGAAAAATTATTTTGTGAACGGTCCCTGAGCACATGTAGCGGGATTGCCATCTGGCTGATCTTTGAACTGCCTTGACCTGTTTGTTTGGTTTTGAGCATGGTCTCATTTATTGTACGTGATTCCTTTTTCTTGGAAAGGTGGCATTCATTCTCACTGCTCAGGGGCGGGGGGGAGGGGTACCCCTGATCCTTTGTGAATGTAGAATAATGGACCTTTGAGGATTTGTGCACGTCTTGTCTTACCCCTTTGGTTCCTATACCAAGAAGTAATTGGCAACATAGGAAGCTGCATTATACTGAGTCATATTACGACTCCATCTAGTTCAGTTTTATCTACGTGGACTACCAGCAACACTCCACATTTCAGACATTTGACTTCCTCAGCTCTCCTTGGAAATGCCACTGAGCTTGGGATCTTTGGCATGGAAAGCTAGTGCTCTGTCTCTGGGCCATGGCCCTCCCCCAAAATTGTTTTTCGAGTGAAAACTGTCTGTAAGCCCTGGCTAGACTAAGGCCATAGCTAGACGGGGCTTCATTCCAGGGTGATCCCTGGGATTGTCCCTGTGCGTTCAAATGATTCACAGGGGATCCCAGGATCAGGGAGGGATGATCCCTCCCTTGCCCCGGGATATGGCCCTTCACTTTAGGCTCACTTTTTCCATGGTCTCAGGCTGATCCCGAGACCGCGAAACATGTGTGCGGGCATCACGGTTTGTCCCGGCTCCTTGCGGTTACTCACGAGGAGCTGGGACCTGCGCACAGGGCACTGAACTCCTCAGGAGCTCTGCACCCATCGGGGGTGGGGTGGGGTGAGCGTGATTTTTTTTTAAAAAAAACTTACTTTTTGCGCATGAGCGCTCTTGTGCTCCTGCCTCTTTAAAAAAACAAAATGGCGGGTGCAACGTCCAGTTTGTCTGAGGCTGTCGCTCGCCGCGTGTAAGCAGGAGGAGATATCACAATAAAAATATTGTGAGATCTTCACCCCTCCATCGCGCTAGCCCGGTAGATCTAGCTGAGGCCTAAATATATGTAAGTAGTGCTGGCTAGGGATAGACAGTCTCATCCCAGTTTGTGCCATGCACCACTAGCTGGATGCCAGCCAGTTTGCCCTTGCTAGCTGCATGTGCTGAGCCACCAGACAGTCCGTGTTTGCCCAGTATGCAGGACATGGCTGCCCAATCCCTCAGCGAGCCACCATTTGTGTAAAAATGGTGGCTTTTTTAAAAAATATAAAGGGCGTTATTATTATTATTATTTATTTATATAGCACCATCGATGTACATGGTGCTGCACAAATGGATGCTTTATGGCCACCGTTTTCATAAAAGGCCCTTTACATAAAAGAGCTTGCCACCATTTTTACCCACAATGGCAGACCAGCGGGGACCCCCACACTTGCCCGACTTGGTGCGTGCTGAGTTGGACAAATGTGGTGTTCTGCACACTGGAGTCTGGGTGACCGAGTGAGAGGGAGTCTGCCAGACTCCACTCCCTTCTCGGAATCCCGCAAAGTCCCTAGCATCCAAGTCATTTTGCTGCCTGAAGCGGAGCCCAATGCCACCATCCACACTAGCCGAAATGCTTTTTAAAAGTCTTCATGCGCCATTCAATGCCTTCATATATACCCACTGCCCAATAGTATCACCTGAAGCAGTTCCCTGTGTCTCACTACATGGCAGAGCTGGGCTTGTAAATGAGAAGGGAACCAACCTTTTGGGAGCAACTGAGAATTAACTCTCATGCAATATTGGCCTAGATACCAACTTCCTTGGAATACAGTTAATAGGGCGAATGCCACCAAAAAGTGTATTTGTCCCCAATGCAGGAATACTGCTAAATGTCTGGGATTCCAGGGCACATGTGGAACTTCCTTTGTACTTAGTGCTTTTAACCTGTTGGTTGTTTTATTATGGTTTTAATTTTTGTGAACCGCCCAGAGAGCTTCGGCTATTGGGCGGTATAAAAATGTAATAAATAAATAAATAAATAAATACTTAGGATGTCCCACTCTGTTTAGTGTCAGGAAACTCTCCGTGAGTTTGTAGAGCATTGTCAAGACTGATGGTAACAATAAAATGGAAGCCAAAGCCAAAGGATTGCACCAATGTTTTACTGAAAACGAGCCTCGTGTGGCGCAGAGCAGTAAAGCAGCAGTTTCTGCAGCTGAAACTCTCCCCACGGCCTGAGTTCGATCCCAGCGGAAGCTGGTTTCAGACAGCCGGCTCGGGTCGACTCGGCCTTCCATCCTTCCGAGGTCGGTAAAATGAGTACCCAATTAGCTGGGGGAAAGGTAATCACGGCCGGGGAAGGCAACGGCAAACCATCCCGCTATAAGGCCTGCCAAGAAAACGTCAGCGAAAGCTGGCGTCCCTCCAAGAGTCAGTAATGACTCAGTGCTTGCACGAGAGGTTCCTTTCCTTCCTTTTACTGAAAACATTATGAGTTGGGTCTAAACTCAGTCCCTTTAGAATTAAAGAATAAAACTCATATGAGCTATTATTATTATTATTATTATTATTATTATTATTATTATTATTATTAAAATCTCTTCATCTACTGGGCACTCAAGGCAATATCCAAAATTCAGAGAAAAACACAATAAGAACAAATAAAACTAATACATCGTGTAACAATAAAATGAAAACAGACGCCAAAGAATTGCGCCAATGTTTTATTGAAAACGTTATGAGTTGGGTCTAAACCGAACCCCATTAGAATCAAATGGATTGAAGTTGGTCATGTATTAGCATTTAAAATATAGTTGGTTATGTATTTAGTACTTAGTATATATAGTTAGCATTATATATAGCTAGTATTTTCTATACAGACACAGTATGAGTTGCCTTTTGAGAACAAAGCAGGACAAAAACAGAAAGACAAAGTTGCAGCAATGCCTGGAGGGGCAGGTATCGGTAGATTCAAAGGACTTAAATCCAGCATTATGCAGGCAGACTTTCACTTGGGCAATTGGTGTTTCCCTTCTCCTCCTTCCCCCTGCAGTCCTCCACAGACCCCTTAAATCTGCTCTGGTGTGTGTGTGTGTGTGTTGCTGAATGGGAAAGAGGAATTCAATCCAACAGCCTTTTTCCCTTGGCCCTCGTCTAAATGACAGCAGGATTGCTCCTCATTAAATATAAACCTGATTTTTCGTTGATTCGAATGTAGGTAAAGTGTGTCACAGTGCAGCAGCAGCAGCAGCAGTTTATCTCCTGACTTTTTTTTTTTTTTGTAGTCCAGTTGTAAATGCGCATATGCGCATTATGGGATATACGATGTTATGGAGTAGATATGAGGGAAGCACTATAGTTTATATGCAGAGCTCCGCAGATTAATATAACAGCAAAACCAGAGCGGGGAGCGGGAGGAACAGTGCTTCAGAGGAGGATGGCTGCCTGTTTCTACGTCTTTGTTTCTGCGGAGCTCCGTAGGATCAGATTGTTCAACCTAAAAACGGCGCAAAGAAACGAGCCAGCAGATTGTTGGGAAAGCAGCCAATCACGTTGTCCTACCCCCAAAGCTCCGCCCTCCTGTCAAAATGTGATTTAACTCCACCAATGACACATGAGCATAATGTGGAGCAAACTCAGGCATCATTGAAAAGTCGCGCTAAATCGCAGGTGCGAATATGTGCATTATCACATTTAAAACGCAACGTCACAGTGAACTGACAGCTGACTCATGTGTCCTAAAATGTGAATATATGCAGCTACATTGGGGTAAACAAGCCATATACAGTAGACAAGCCCTTGTTCATTCCGCTGGCAGAAGGACACAGTTGGATATAATTCAACCTCTTCACGGAACTGGGGAGAACCAAAGGGTAGGGCAACAGTGAACATGGAATGGAGGGAATCCACCTAGCACATGCTAAGTCGGTTGCCTGTATTCACATACTCACAGAAGGCCTACCGCTGTGTTATAAATTCAGTTATTCTGGCTGACGTAATTGTTACATGTTTTCTCATGGGTGTTCATTTGTGTATAGCCTTTTTGCAAAGTGCCACAAAGCACTGCAGTGTTTTCATCACCACCCTACACGCTTTTAGCGTCATTTTCATCCTTGGCATTTGCAAATGCACCACTTTTTCGTGTTTAGTTTATTTATGTTTGGCATTGTTCTTAAACAGGAGATAGTAACGCATTTTGCACTAGGTAAATGCAAATGGGTTGTTTTCTTTTTCCCGTCTGACATTTTCTTCTTAGAAATTCTGGACCATGGTTGCAGCACTTCCCTATGTGAAGCAGATTGGGTCAAAATGATGGTTTAAATGTCATATCCCTGGTGCAAAATAGATATTGCTGTTTCCAGCTTCTACACTGGAAAAAGCAAAACAGAAAAACGAGGCCTCCGTGCCTTGGATGTGGTTTTGATGACATTTCTTTCCGTGGGGTGACAGAAGCCATCCCTGTCACTTTCGGCAGAGTACACCTGTACTGCTGTTTGTCTTTGTTTGAAGGCTTACCTGTGATACATTTCCCATGGGGACTCAGAAAAATATATATGGAAAACTGATGCCTTGTCATGGACTTGTAAATCTCAAGGGAAACAACAGATGGCATAAGGCATCAGTGTCAGATCTTTGGTCCACCACTGGGCATTTATTTGGGTGTTTGCTTTTCAATCAAACGACATTTGGTGCTAGGGATGTACAAGAGGGGTCCCTTTATTTCTGCATCTGTTTTATTTTTGCTATATCTGGAAGATGTGTTTAGTTGTGTTTTTTACAAAACCCAAAATTTTGTTGAACACCTTGTGCATATTTATTATCTGCAATAAGATTCACAGAACATCAGAATCCCCATTCCAAATCACGGGCATCCCTGTAGGCAATATAACTCTGACCTGAATCACTGTTCCAACAACATTGGCTTATTGCATATTAATTCATGCTTCCAGTATGTGCATTTCCTCCTAAAGCGGCTGCCTGTTTGAGACATTTATTGATGTAGAAAATCATATATATCCATGGTGTCCCCATCTGATGAAGGTTTAATTTGGGAAGTAAAGTGCTGCCCATGGTGTTTTGTCTGGGGATTGGATTCATTCAATTTATTTTATTCGGTGGATCTCAGTCTTGGTTTACAGAGGACTAGTGGTCTGCTTTGCTTGCTTTTTCCAGAGTTCCCCATTTTATTATTTCATAGGGCAGCATCCAACTGTGTCATTGCACTAGTGCAAATGATGCTGCGTTAGCTTGAACTAGGTTCTGAACTATGCACAAGTGGAGAATCCAGCTAAAGTGATATTTGCGCAAGTGCGGTTGTGCAATCAGTTGCACAACCAAGCAAACGGTTGTGCATTGTGCTTGCGCATTACACTTGTCGAACCCATTGTGCAACCGGTTGCACGTTATCCCTTCATAATCCATTGTGCAATCAGTTGTGCATTACACGGGCACAAGCAGTTGCATGGCAGATTGTGCAAGCACAATGCGCAACTATGACCACAATGAAAAGGTTAGGTGGAGGTCTGCTCGCGCTATTTGTGTTTGCGGAATGACACCATTGGATACTGCCTGGCGTCACCATGTGGGAAGATACTTGAAAGAATTTTCAATGTAAAATTCAGTTGTTGTGTTCAGCTAGGTTTCGTTGGACTTTTCACTGCAGCCACTAATGCTACTAAAGATGTATACTCCTTTTTCAGTTTAAATATTTAACTGGAAAGTTGATTGCTTTGTCAGTCTGTCATGGAAACATCAGAGAAAGCTCTTGTTCTTCAGCAGTTTCCTCTATACTTTTCATTGTGGTTTCTGGTAGGGATGGATAGATCAATCTATTTCTGGTCCCTGTCAGTTTCATAAATCCATTCTGTCTGCATTAATCTGCTATTTAAACACACACACACACACACACACACACACACACACACACACACACACGAAAAATTGGAATTACAAACATACTTTCTCTCCAACTGCATTTCTAAACGTATTCGATTCTAAAATATGGATTTTTCTACCTATTTGGTACAGTATTTGAGCTGAGGACTGTATTATGAAATTCATAGACTTGCAAAATCAAAAGGATACCTGTGGATACCTGATCTGCATCTTAGGCCTTAGCTAGACCTAAGGTTTATCCCAGGATCGTCCTGGGTCCGTCCCTGCCTGCTCCCGGGATATCCTGTGTGACATTTACATGAACAGGGATGACCCTGGGACAATCCCGGGATAAACCTTAGGTCTAGCTAAGGCCTTAGTCTGGGATCTCGTTGGATCACTCCAAAATGTGAGAGTGAATTAATTCCTTGAATATTCCTCATTTCTGGAAACTGTGCCCCCTGCCCTGCTTAGCCCTTCACTTGATAAACTTAAATATCACATTCATATAATAAGGATGTTCTATCTGGAGGAACTAATCTATGGTGTCTACATTCATACAGCAAATTGTTGACGTTATGGGCAGCAGTTATCACAGTCAATATCTTCTTGTGGCCAAATGGTTTCAGCCTGGAGCCAAATTCAAGATGCTACAAATATGCACAACGTTTTGTCAACATCACCCATGGGCCAGTTGGGTTTACATACCTTTTGTCCTCCTTTAGCCTAAGAGCGATACTTGGAAGGGGTTTATAGGGCTGATGCAGACCGTAATGAGCCTAGGATGTTTCCCTAATTATGTAAATATTTTCCTTACATTTCTGAGTGCAAGAGCCCTATTTGCTGGATATCTTCTTTTTTCAAGGCCGGTACAGTACAGCCAATTTTATAACAAGCTTTCAAGAGGGGCTAATTTTGCAAGAGCGGAGCATAAAAACCTCCCCTGTTCTTTAATTCAATGAAGTCTATTTAAACCAAAAGCCATACTCAGACAATAGAGAAGCCTTCCTCCATATGTTTTGGACTTCAGCTCTCATCTGGCCCATCCAGCACAGCCAGTGATCAGGAATGCTGGGAATTGTAGTCCCAAATACCTTAGGGTGGCTATGTCTCCTCTTTTACTGAGGAAGGGCACGTATATGAAGGGCGGCCAGAGGACTGCCCTCTGTTTTGAGGGCATCCTCTCTTTGATGGGCTGTCCAGTCCAAATCTAGTTTAAAGGTAACGAACCATCAGGAAGAAGAGGTGGGCCTTGAAGTTGCCCATTTGGAGCACCTGGGCAAAAGTCTGAGCAAGGCACCCAAGTCACCTAGGGCATGTCTACACCATGCCTTTTCCCCGAGAACATCCCGGGATTGTCCCTGTGGGTCCACGTGATGCACAGGGGATCCTGGGAGCAGGGAGGAACGATCCCTCCATTTCTCCGGGATTTCTAGGACTACTTTCCCCCCCGGGTTTTCCCGCAATCCTGGAATGATCCCGAAGACACCCATCCCAGTGTCTTCCCTCCTCCCCATAAGTAGCAGGGTCAGCAAAGGGAAGGAGCCAGACTGGGGGGAGTCGAAGAACATTGAGGGTGGGGGGAGCGTGGGCTGAGGTGTTGTTGTTGTTGTTGTTTTAAAAAACATTTTCCGCTGCATTACAAGTGTGCTCCAGCACCTGTCTTTTTTTTTAAAAAAAAAAAAAAAATTGCAGCTGCAATGGCGCGACATCCCTTTTCCCTTCCAGGACATCACACTTCTGTTTAGATGGCCTGGGATGATCCCAGAAGCAAGTAAGGCCGGGATCGTCCGCCCCCCCCTCCCACTACACCCTCTGGTGTAGACATGCCCCTAGTCACAGTCTTCCATAATACAGTGAGATGTACCTTGTTTCTGTTTAAATTATAATAATTATGTCTAAATTTGCATGTACACATAAAATTAGCATATGCTAATTTAATGCAAATTAGTGCTCCTTTTCCTCGTTTTTGGTGATTCATAAGCAACGCTTTAGGGTCCCAGGCTGAGGTCCCTGGTCCTTGAATTGATTCCTGCCAACCCTACCCCAAACTTATTTGGCCTCCTTACAGCCACATTTTTGTCTACAAGCCAACCTCACATAAACCTGCCGTTCCAGTGACCAGTGCAGACTTCTTATTCTTGGACATGTTTAGATGCCATAAGTCAGGTTTAACTTGTCTCGCTGAAATTGTGGGAGTGCTTAGCTGTAGCTGGATTGTGACCTATATTTGTGTTCAGAGAACAGCATTGTTTGACTTTCTGTTGTAGCCTTCCCTACCTGGTGCACAGCAAGCCAGTAATCTAAGATGAAGTAAGGCAGTTCCCTATGTTCCTTCTGAGAGCCACGCTACAGCCCCAAACTTTCTCCGCTCTATAGCCTCAGGTGACCCACCACAAAGCTACCACTGCACAGACCCAAGGGCTCCTTCTTTAAATCCTAACATGCTTGTTGAAAGGATAACGTTTGTCCCCTGAGCTCTACAGCGATACAGCATTCTGGGAGAAGAGAAGACTGAAGGGAGACATAATAGCACCCTTCTAGTACTTGAAAAGTTGTCACACAGAGGAGGGCCAGGATCTCTTCTCGATCCTCCCAGAATGCAGGAAATGGAATAATGGGCTCAAGCCAGATTATGGCTGGACATCAGTAAAAACATCCTGACTGTTAGAGCAGTATGACAATGGAACCAGTTACCTAGGGAGGTTGTGGGCTCTCCCACACTAGAGGCATCCAAATGCAGCTGGACAGCCATCTGTCAGGTATGCTTTAAGGTGGATTCCTGCATTGAGCAGGGGTTGGACTCGATGGCCTTATAGGCCCCTTCCAACTCTACTATTCTATGGTTCTATGATTATTCAAAGACAATATTTGCACCACACACAAAGGGTGCTTCTATAACTTATTTCCTTGCCCTCTTTACTCACAGGACTTAAGCAGCATTGCCGGAATTGTCAGACCTATTGCATGGAAATGAATTTTACCCACATTTAAAAAGGGACTCTTATCTTTCAGAATGGAAGGCTATTTAAATGTAGATTATTATTTGATATATATATAACAAGGAAAGGTTTTTGGGGGGTTGGGGTGTGTGTGTTTTTGGGAAGAAAGTTTCTTCTGTACATTTTGTTTGAAGTTGCAAATCTTTTCATGGCTCTAATTTATATGCAAAGATTTTCCTGCTCCTATCACAGGTTTTTCCAATATGTTTTGATGAAGCCTAGATAGTTCAAATTCATCTGAAGCATTGTGAATTTTATTTATTTCATATCTGACTTGCATTAAGTTTTTGTTATAGGTTCACATTTGCTTTTATATTCCAGTAAGAGAGGAAATAGAGTGTGTTATTATGCCAAGTCTTTGTTATTTATCTATATTGCTTCCTGTGTGTGCAAGCCGTTCTGGCGCTCAGGGGAGAGGGTGGGCTTCCATTTTAATTTTCACTACTTTAGATGATCATTAACAGCGGTTGCATATATCCAAGAAACCTGTGAATATATAAATATAGGAAACTGAAAGTAATAAATTGCTTCTTTTCAAAGTTTTTTTAAAAAAAGATCTCTATTTTAATTTCATAGAAAAGAATTCGCTCTGGTCCATGCAATACTTTTCTAGGTCCCCCCCCCTTTCAAACCCTCCCATTTAAAAAAAATACTGGTTTCTGTATTACCTTTATTCACATGTCCCAGTGTTGAAGACCAGAGAACAGGTCTCTGTAGCAGATGGAGTCCTGGGCATGACCCTGGAAAATCTGAGTTCAAATCTCTGCCCAGTCTTGAAGCTTGCTGGCTAACGTAGATCTACTTTGTCTTGGTCCACCTAGCATATCTCGTGGGGGTGGGGGTTGAAGTTAAAATAGGGGAAACGACATGCATCCATCCAGAATTGTTTGGAGGAAAGGTAAAATACAAATGCTGGAAAATAAATGGAGTTCATCCCTAACCAAGTTGATCTGGAAATAGTCCATAAGAATCAGTGGGACTTACTTTACACCGGCACATAGAATCACAGCCTCAATCTCATTGATATAATATTGTTAATGCTCCCAAAATATCACCCCAAACCCAACTCTGATACACATGCAAAACAGGTTTTCCCATAGTCGGTTAATATGAAATATGCTGCACCTAGGCAGACTCCGGTGTGGAGCAAAAATAAAACTTGATGGGATCTGCACTAAATGTAGCTGAATCTTTGTGAACATATGAATCTGAATTTATCAAGTTGATTCCCTCAATTTCTTATTTTTCTTACATTAAGTTTATTCCGTCTGGTTTCTGCATCAGTTTGCATTTTTTAAGACTACATGAAATGTGTATGTATTTTCGTGTGCATGTATTTAAATGTAGCCTTCTTTTAAAGGACTTTTCTAAAAAAATGCATTTTTTGCAAGTGATTTCCTCTAATATAATGCAGGTTTTTGTACATGTTTCCCTAATATACACATTTTGTACTCTTTTCCATATGGTGCAGATTTTTAAATACATTTGTCCCTGTTTTGTACATTTTTGCATGCATTTGCCCCTGTTATACACATTTGTGTATGTATCTTTAAATTTGCAAAGTGCATTCCAAAATTCGGGAAAGTGTGAATCTTGTAGTTGTCACTGCATTCCAGTTTTTGAGTACTTTCAAAAAGTGTTCATTTGGTCAGTTTGAAACTCAAAACATGCACCCATACTTATATAGTCTAGCTGAGGTCCTTCTCAGCCCTGATACCTGACATCCTCTTTTTAACTGGAGATGGCAGGTATTGAACCTGGAACTTTATGCAAGCAACACCTGTGCTGCAACTAGAACTGCTAGGGAGATTTCTACCCAAGAATATGTTTTGCCCTCTGGAGGTCAGTTTCACATTTTCTCATGGCAGGACTTGGACCTCATAAGAACGTAAGAAGAACCATGTTGGATCAGACCAAATTTCCATCTAGTCAAGCTCTCTGTTCATACAGTGGCCAACCAGCTGTCAGATAGGAATCCACAAGCAGGACACAGGTGCAAGAACACTCTCCCACCTATGTTCCCTGGCATCTGGTGAATATAGGCTCACTGCCTCTGATACTGGAGGTAGCACATAGCCATAGCCGTTGATAGCCTTCTCCTTCAGGAATTTATCCAACCCTTTTTTAAAGCCAACCAAATTGGTGGCTATCACTAAACCTTGTGATAGTGAATTCCATAGTTTAACTCTGTGCTGTGTGAACATAAGAGCATAAGTGCCATGCTGGATCAGACCAAGTCCATCTAGTCCAGCACTCTGTTCACAAAGTGGCCAACCAGCCATCGGCCAGGGACCAACAAGGCAGGACATGGTGCAACAGCACCCTCCCACCCATGTTTCCCAGCAACTGGAAGTACTTCATTTTATCTATCCTGAATCTCCCACCAATCAGCTTCAAGGGCTGACCCCAGTTTCTAGTATTATGCGAGAGGGAATAAAATGTGTCCCTATCCACATGCTCCACACCATGCCTAATTTTGGACACCTCTATCATGTCTCCCATTAGCCTCCTTTTCTTCATGCTAAACAATCCCAGCTGTTGTAACCTTCCTTTATAGGGGAGATGCTGCAGCCCCTTGATCATTTTAGTTGCGCTTTTCTGCATTTACCTCCATTTACTCTTTCCAATATCAATGCTCCACTCAGGTATTAGGATCGTTATGTGCTTTTCACCCCACAAATCACATTGGCCTCTTTGGAGGTCTTTTTCATTCTTCCTGCTGAAATCCAAATTCACCTTTGAATGCTGAAAACTACTGGGTGACTTGCTAGTAACCAGTTACCTACCATGTAGTAATTCCAAACCATGACTTAGTAAATTGAAATGAGAGGCAGAGAGAGGGTGGGGGTTGGGGGACAAAGAGAATACTAGGAATAAAAGAAAAAAATATTCTCTAATAAAGCCTCCTGGGACGATTTTTCTTTTTTCACAAAACCAGATATCTAGAGCTCAGAAAGAAAAGGAAGTCATGTTCCTACTCTTCTGCCAGTCTTTCTGCAGTTTTCGCTCTGCCAAAATCTGACGCATTTCAACATTCATGCACAGCTAGTCATTTCTGACAATTCAGAGCCCTCTTTTTTCCCTGTGTATAGTGCAGTATTTATAGTGTTTCGGAAAGTGTCTCTTTGATTACATTATTCCTTTGTCTGACCTATACTTTCAGATAAAAGTGTTTTGCTTAGAAAATACATAATAAATCACCACTAGGGTTGGGGGGAGGGGGAGAAAGAACAAGTTCTTTTCTTTCTTTCTTTTTCCTATTGTAGATTAAATGCGAAGAAATGATTTTTTAAAAGAACTAAGTGCAGACGTCAGAGTTCTGCTAACGGTTTTGGCTCTGTAAGAAGAAAGCATGGGGGAATGGAGGGAGTCAGCATAATTCAGGGTCACTGGAAACGTATGTCAAGTGCTGGAATGGCTGGAGAGGAAGCTGAAGCCACACCAAACTGCAGCCACGTTTTTAATAGAAGGAATATAGGAGGCTGCGTCATATTAAGTCAGATAATTGGTCCATTTAACCCAGTATTGCAGACACTGACTGGCAGCAGCTTTCAAGGATTTCAGGCAGGGTTTTTCCAGCACTACCTGGAGATGCCTGGGATTGAACCTGGAACTTTCTGCATCCAAAATATGAACTCTAGCGCTGACGCATGGATCCTCCCTATAGTAGATAACACTTTGACTCAGGTGTCCCTAAGGTGGCGCCCATGGATGCCATGACGTTTGCAAGGCCAAGCTGAATTACCCACCAATTATTTTCCCGTCTGCAAGTGAATGGAACAATTCCTCCATTCACTTGTACTGAGAAATGGCTGGAGGGGGGTTAAGTGCACCCCACCAAGACCCCTTGAAGCAACAGGGTCCTTGGTGAGGGATGGATTTCACCTCCTTCCATTTGATTGTTGGCATGGAGGCTTTATCTCTCCCTATACAAGCCAATGGAGATGGGTTCAAGAAGGGAGACCCCTGCTGAAAGACCGCTGGAGGAGGAGGATCCAAACCCCACTGAGGAGTCTTGGAGCAACTGGGCCCTTGGTGGGAGGTGAACTTCACTCCCCTTCCAGCCAATTTTTGGCAGGGTGGGGGCTTTTTCTCTTGCTGTGGAAATGAATGGAGAGAATGTGCCATTCAGTTGCATGAGTATGAAGAGCAGGGTGGGGGGAGAGAGAGAGGAGAGGAAGACAAGCCGGGGGGGGGGGACAGAGAAAGAAAGAGCCACAGAGGGAAGGGAGAAAGACAAGAGAGATGGATAAAATAGGAACCAGCTAGTGGGGGAAGGGACCAGAGTGAGAGAGAGAGAGAGAGAAGGGGCCAGAGGCAGAGTGAAAGAAAGAAAGAGCAACCAGAGAGTCAGAGCAGGAAAGAGGAGAGGGGGAGAGAAAAGCTCAGGTAGAAAGATTTTTAAAAAGAGAAAGAAAAAGAGGAACTGGAGAGAGAGTCGCCAGAGAGATGGAAGGAAAGGAAAGGAGCCAGAGAGAGAGAGGATCCACTCCATTGGCTCCAATATTATATCTTCTCCCCCATGACATTCTACATAATAGTTTCCCAACTGTTTTTTTTCTTTTGGGAAGTTAACACAAGTTGAGGCAGGTGGGTGCTCCAAAATCAATGTCAATATTCTGGTTCACTGAAGTGTGAAAGATGCAAAAGGAGTCAGGGGTCTTGCATCTTTCATAGTTGTGTAGCAAAGGTGCGCCACATTTTGACCTTGAATAACAGGCTGCCTAGGCCAAAATTACCCCTAAAAGGACAGGGACCTTGTCTTCTACTTGAAAGACTTTGGATCAAAGCACAAGGCACAATTTATGGGATTTGTTACCACAAGGTGTGGTAGTGGCCTCTAGCTTAGATGGCTTTAGCCAAATTCATGGAGGAAAAGGTCTATCCATGGCTACTAGTTCATGATGGCTCTAGAAGCTCTATGTTCAGAGGCAGTATGCTAGGGATCAATGCCTGAAGAGAGCTATGGCCTTCATGCGCTCTGCTTATTGGCTTCCTAGAAGCATCTGTGGAGAGTTGGATGCTAGGACCTCAACCACCTGCGACCCTCAGCCTAATTTCCAAGGCCTCCGCATGTGATCAGTTCAGATGTCTGGCAAGAGTGATCTATCCATTTCCTGGCTGGGTGGGAAACAAGAGGGGGAGAGAGAGCGGAATGGGGTTGGCAAAGAAAGAGATAATGCCCACTGGTGGCTTTTGCCTGCCCACTGCCAACATGCAGGCCTTAAGTTCTTAAAGCAGAAGGAATCATTGGCAATAGGAGATGTGGGGCAGCCCACCAAGGTCTCTGAAAATGGAGCATGTCAACTCTCAAACATCTTACAACCTTACAGAGAGGTATGGCCCATAGTGTTCTCCTTGAAATGGGCAATATTTCCTTAATATATGCGCTGACGTAGAAGTACCGCATGTCATATAATCCCTGTTATCCCACTTGTGGAACTGTTCACGGTTTCTTTGATTGTCAGAAAAGGAGTCTCCCAGGAGACTGATCAGCAAGCAAGCATCTTGATACATTTAATAGTTCTTACCTTGAATCCTTTTTTTAAAAAAAAAAACACAGCAGATGAAATTAATGAGGTATGACAAAAGCAAAGGAAATTGTCTATCGCTGCAACCCGGGTCAAGCTTGTGGAACGAACCTCGGGGGTTAAAACAGTAATTCAGTAATACAGGTGTGAGCGAATGAACCATCTAATAAATAATTAAGAATTCATTTTCCTCTGCCTTTTATCTCTCCTTTTATTTTCTTTGGATTCCCTCCCTCTCTTTTTCCCTCCCACACTATGTTTTCTGTTTGCCATTTTCTCAGCATCCCTGAAATTAATTAAGAAACAAAATCAAAGCACGAGGTTACAAAGTTCCTTTCCATTACTTGAAATCCTGGATGGAATGAAAAGTTCTGCTGTTCATGTCGCATTAGTTTGTGCCTCGTGTAAAAAAGACTTGCATCTGCATATTTTATGGACTGTGTCTTGTGATTCTCCTCGCCTGCTCCTAGGCCCAGCCAAGTCATTTTGTGATATAGGCCCTCCTGCTTCAGAGCACGGAAACCTTTGTTTTATAAATCTCCAATGTAATGTACATACAGTCTTGTGTCATGTTATATTGTCATATGACAAGACACGAACCAATGTAAGCCACAGTTACACAGTGCAATGCAGTGCCTGAGTTCTACCTTGTCAGGATTTTCTTCTTTTTTTAAGTTTAAGAAAAAGGGAGCTTTTCCTCCCCACAGGTAGAAAGTGATGCTTGAAAGAAAATCCCTCTGTTACCTGGAAACTGACAGGTGCCCCTATTTTCTGACACTCAAAATTAAATTGAATTGAACAGAGTACTGCGGCAGCCAACCCAATGGTTATTGTACTTTCCAGGGCTTAGCCATTTTTAATGCTAGAAAGGTACTAATGTGGTTAACTATTTGCCTGGGGCAAGAAAAATTCAGCTCCTGGCACGCAATTAAAATTGTGTTTTGCCCAATTGGGCAACTAATGGGATCAGCAAAAGTTAAGTCTACCACAGTTAAGGAGTACCTTGTGTCTCAAATCTGTTCCACTGGAGGAATAAAAACGGTGAGGGAGTTCATTTGCCTGACGATTGACTCAGAGATGGAGTTTCCGTCTGTGATGCCTGTTACTGCGGCATTGCAGACTTCAATGCCCTCATTCTCTCAACTGTCCAGTGAAGTCAGGAAAGGCTCGTCTTAATGAAGGCCTGATTGGATCAAGGCACCAGGTGCACGCAAAGCATTTACCTGCAGTCAGACCCAGCTCTTGTGCAAGGGGTGGGGTGGGGTGGGGGAAGAGACAAAGGCAAATTTGCAGGCACCCCAAGCAAGTCTTTTTATTCCTTAGACAGGCAATGGAGGAAGCTGACCTAGAAAACTTCATAGGGCCAAGGGGGTATATGTTGGTCTGCTCTGCCCTATTTGCTTTATGTTACTATTTATTGATTGTATTTTTAAACCTTCCAATAGCCGGTTTACAATTCATTAAAAACATAAAATGCAAACATCAAAACATAAAGAAGAAGAAGAAGAAGAAGAAGAAGAAGAAGAAGAAGAAGAAGAAGAAGAAGAAGAAGAAGAAGAAGAATATAGCCCAAAGCAAAACCAAGATGAATCTGGCAGCAAATACTAAAACCATCTAAGTACATAAAACCAAATTAAAATCAACAGCAGAGTAACATAGTAAAAGCACTAAAAGTTCTTAAAATGGCTGGGAAAAGAAAAAGGTTTTCACCTGGTGCTGGAAAGACCATCACATATGCACCAGTGGAACATCTCTGGGGGGGATGTTCCACACATGGGGTGCCACCACTGAACAGGCCCTCTCTTGTATCCACCCACCTTGCTTTATTTGGGGTGGAGGCATCCAGAGCAGGGTCTCGGATGATGATCTTAATGTCCGGGTGGGTAAATATAGGAGGAGACATTCCTTCAGGTAACCAGGCCCAAGCAGTTTAAGGCTTTAAGGGTTAAAAACAGCACTTTGAATTGGGCCTAGATGAATTGGCAACCAGTGTGAATGGAGAAGTACTGGTATAATATGATCACACTGGCAAGTCCCGGTTAGCAGTCTAGCTGCTGTATTTTTGACTGACTAAAGTTTCTGGATGGTTTATAAAAGCAGCCCGTATGTAACACTTCGCAATAATCCAAACAGGAGGTTACCAGGGTGAATTACTGTTGTAAGGCTATCTCTGTCCAGGTAGGATCGTAGCTGATATATCAGCCGAAGCTGATAAAAGATGCTCCGAGCCACCGAGACCACCTGTGCCTCTAGTGACAATGATGGATGTAAGAGCATCCCCAAACTACAAACCTGCTCCTTTAAGGGAAGCACCACACCACCCCCTCTAGAACAGGTTAAATGCACTTAACCAGACAGATGGACCACCCACAAGTATCTTCATCTTTTCTGGATTGAGTCTCAGTTTATTGGCCTTCATCCGGTCTATGACCACGCCCTAGCACTGGTTCGGAGAATCAACTGCCTTACCTGGAATAGATGAAAAAGAGAGGATGACCTGGGTATCATCCAAACATTATTATTGTTGTTTATTTATTTGTTTATTTCATTTCTATACCGCCCCATAACTGAAGCTCTCTGGGTAGTTTAGAACAATTCATAAAAATACAACAGCATTACAAAATGCAACATTCTTTCTATTACACCATTGCTCTAGTCTCTCAGGCTGCCTGCACTTCCTGATCTGAAAAGGCCCTTTGGGAGGAAGGAATTCATGATGTTTTCCCCTGGGCAGGAAGTGCAGGAAGCCAAGAAGGCTACAGGCTGTCAGAGAGGTGACTATATAATGAAAGACAGGACACTCACACGCACTCCTCAGTCACCTCATAAGTAAGGTAAGCACAGGAACCCTGAACCAAACCCATGAGAATTTCTCTGAAATTTTTTCTCCTTTGAATTTCTTTTCGAAAGCTATTTCTTTTTTATCAAAAAGAATGGTCGAAATTTTCATAGGAGAATTTTTGGGCACAACACTAAGTAAAACTATGTGTTTTCTTTAATAGGTATTTAGATATCTATGGCCAAAGCACGGTGTTAAGTGGATAGCAATATCTGAAGTTCAGCCTGTGCTAGGAATCCGGTCTCCCTTTGCTCCGCAGAGGAGAATGCAAGAACATAAGAAGCTCTGCATGGGATCAGACCAAAGGTCTCTCTAGTCCAGCTAGATATATCATGCAAATAAGTGCAGGTTTCTATGAATCTGACTTGGAGATTCTGCAGCAGAGAGGTGCTTTTCCAAATATTGTTGTTGTTTTAAAAACATATTGGAGGGGGATTTGCACAAATTCGAAATTGCGTTATTTGCGCTTTGAGTACAGACACCTGAAATTTTTGTGAGCCGCCCAGAGAGCTCCGGCTATTGGGCGGTATAGAAATGTAATAAATAAATAAATAAATAAATAAATAAAAGGGCTGCTGCCCAGGACCCCAATTACACAAGGGTCTCCCTCATGTGTGTAGGCAGCTCTGTACATGTCAATGTTCAATGGGTGGATGTCAGGGGTTTCAAGATGGAGGGCATTCAGGGGTGGGAGGCATTGTCCCATTCCACCTTCCACAGGTTATGCTTATGCATGGACTTCAGACTTTTTAATACTCCTCCCTTCCTCCTCCTTCTTAGCATACAGCCATTCCTGTCCTTAAGTGCTGCGGTGATTTCTTCAGACCCTAACTCCTGCTCGTCTGAATTCCTGATCACTCCCCTTTCATCTACCATTCCTCTTCCTGTTTCTTCGTATGCTACCTACTCTGCATCCTCCCTTGAACAACAGCCTCTGGGCTCCCTGACTTACGGCTTCCCTGTACCCTGGGACTTCTGCCCAGTCCTCAGCCTACCACACAAAACTATTTCTCTCTCTAGGGCCTGTGTGAGAGTTTAACTGACTACATCCCATGTGTGAGGGTTTAACTGACTATACAAACATGTCAACAATTCATTCCTTCAGCTGTTGGAAACTTCCTGAACTAGCTCAGTGTCAGAGGCGGTACTGTCACAAATGCAATGCAATATAGGGCATGTCTACATTGAAGGGTGGGTATAGCAGGGGGGAGGGGGAGGATCACGGACTTACCTGCTTCATCCTCCCCCAGTGTCTAGAGGCCCCCGCAACATCCTGGAAGGGAAGAGGAATGTTGCGGCTGCTGTTTTTTGTTTTTTCAAAAGAGGAGCCAGTTGCACTGAAAAAGATACTTTAAAAGAATGTGCCTAACACCCCCCTCGCCATCCCAGGGATGGCGAAATTGCTGCCTCCCACCCCCATGGGCATTGAGCCTCCCTGTGCATCTCCATGCCCAGCCCCACTACTTGCAGGGAAGAAGGGATGACCCAGGAGCAGCGGCCACACCGCCCACGCTCCTTGAGATGGTCCTGGGACCACGGAAATATCCGGAAATCCACGGTCCTAGATATCCCTGGAAAAGTCCCTGGCCATCCCAGGTTGTCCCTCTGTTCTCCTGTACGTCATATGGATGCACAGGGACAACCTAGAGATGACCCCAGGATATCTGGCAGGTGTACACATGGTCATAGATTAATCAACTTGGTTGATTAATCAATTAAGGCTGCAATCCTATACACAGTTGCATGGGAACAAGACTCATTGAACTTAATGGGAATTATGTCTGAGTATGCATATATAGGATTCCACTGCACAGGTTTAGTTGGTTGATTGGTGGAGGGAATTTAAATTGCTGAGGCAAATTTCAACCCATGGTATTCTAGAAAATGCCTACCCATGGTGCTTTAGATTAAGTTTTGTTGCTATTTTGTGGCTTATGTGTTATTGTAAGAGGGAATAAAGGGGAAAATACAAGTGGCCTTACCCTTGTAATTATGAATAGTAGTCTTTGTGTATTAAATTACCTCAATTCTCCTTCAGTATCCTCAAAATGTCTTCTGTATAGTAGATTCAGTAATATGGAAATTGCTTCTGATTTAACCAGTCGATCAGTTGACTAGAAGGCAGATGATTAACCAACTAAAAATCCCTTCATTTGTTGACAGCTGTTATTATTCTTACTATTTTATTAATTTGTTCCGTCAGGTGAAATCCCCCAGTAATTCAGAATTGCTGAATATGATGAGATACCCCTGGCTTTCAAAATGGCTGAAGCAACACATCTATCCCATTTTGATGGACTTTCTGTGTGCCATTAATACCACTCTTGATTTTCCTTTGGAGAAAAATGGTTTAAAGTGACTGGTAACTTTTTCCTTGAGCTCTGCAAAACATTAGCCTTGGGTTAAAAAGTTGCCTCCAATCGTGATATTCTGCTTTCAGCATCATTTCACACTCTCAGTAACTTTTCTAACCCTTAAGAAATATGGTGTCCCCCATTGCCTTCAAAACCAATCACTATTTATTAGACTGTATATATATCGTGCTGTCCAATTACTGTAGCCAGAGCTAGCGAGAAAGACTGCATGGAAGAACGTCAAGGTCTCCCAATCATTTTTGAAAAGGAGAGCTTACAGAGTAGAAGGGATGGAGTGCCTTGACTCTGGTTTGACTCTGGTGTGGCAATGTGAAGTTGAAAGGCAGGACTTCTAGACCAGAGTTCATCCTTTATCACAGCAAGGCTTCATAAGTCAAGGGAGGGGGGAAGGGTTTTAAGGCCTTGATGCTATGCACACTTACTTGGGAGTAAGTCTCATTGAGCTCAGTGGGACTTTCTTTTGAGTGGACATGCTTAGGATGGGCTGTACGTCCCCTGACATATTGGAGTCGTATTCTGCCCCCAAATGTAGAGTAGATTTTTTTTTTTTTAGGATAAATAGGTTTAGAAAGGCATTTTAGATCAAATATGCTTAGAAGTGCATATTTTGAGAGAAAATACTTTTCTTAAGGTGTATTTAAAATGTGTATTTAAATTAGGAATGGGAGTATCAGTGAGATTTGAGCTTGTTAAGGCTTACTGAGTTCCACCATGAAGCTCAGTCCACCTCCCTTTCAGCTGACAATCTGTTTTTCTTTTTGTTTGAATGGGAAACGTCCACATTTCCGCATGCATTTTTTGAAAGTGTGCATCCAAATGAACACTTTGCCCAAGGACTAAAGCATGAAAATGTATTGTTGTTGTTTTAAAAAATGAGTATTTTATTTTTTAAATGAGCATATTTTTTTTACATTTTGCAAACATTAACACTCCTTCAGGAATGTGCAAGTTCCCCCCCCTCCAAAAAAAAATACCCTCGTGTTCGTGTTTGGAAATCCAAATGGGCCAAATACAAGTAAAATCCGAAACAGAACAGTTTTTTCATACTGTGGCGTAGTGGACTGGGAGTCGGGAGAGCCGGGTTCTCTAGTCCCCACTCAGCCACAGAAAGCTCACTGGATGTCTTTGGGCCAGTCACAGACTCTCAGCCCAACCTACCTCACAGGGTGGTTGTTGTGAGGATAAAATGGAAAGGAGGAGGATTATGTACGCCGCCTTGGGTTCCTTAGGGAGGAAAGAAATGTGTAAATAAATAAGTAAATAAATAAATTGCATATTTTAGTGAGGCATTAAAAAGCAAATTGCAGATTGATGTGGAAGCAAGGACGAAACAGACTTGTGAAAGGGACACGGACCAGAAACAGTTGGATTCATCCATCCCTACACACCAGCAAAGAAGCGGCTCCAAGTCTTGGTTGACTGAGTTAACTTAGCCATCGTCTTTTGCCCTTTGGAAACAGCCGCTGCTCTTTTCTCTCCCCCCACCCCCCGGCCACCCCTGTGTCCACGTACCCTGATGAGCCTCCTCCTGATAAATGAGAATGACCTTTTCTGCTGTGTCCCTTCTGCTTCATACCTGCTGCATGTTTTTAAAGTGGCTTGTAAGTCTGGATAGCGTGGCTTACAGCACGCTTGGACCACATGGGACTCCACAGAGGACTTTTTAAATGATGCCCCTCCATTCCCCGACTTTGCAGCTCTTTCTTCGCTGCCTTGCGCTGGTGATAAAAGAGGAAGTGAGTGAATGATGGGCGATTAATCGCAATGAGGTTGAAACCTTTTGGTATTTATCAAAAAAAGAGAGAAAAAGCAGATTGTCAATATGGTAATTAGAAAGTGGGGGGTGGGGAAGTCCAGTATCTGGAGAGGTGGTGAAAGAGGAGCATGTTTGCAGCTGAATAAATAGTACACCTAGACTGAAAATATTTCTCATTCTCCTCCAACCCTGCCCTGCCCCACAATCTTGCTAGGTTTTGCAGAACAGAAATTCAGAACACTTTTTTTTAAAAGCAGTTTACAAACAATCTACTATACAGATATATCCACCCTGCTATAATTGTGAACTTACATTTTAGGCCCTCGGTCTCATCTCTTACTTAAATGTATCTGTGTACTTTAATAGGGAACATTCAGCTATGCTTTTATTAATGCAAAAACATTAAAGCGCCAGGCAGGAATTTGAAAGCCTTAAAGGCCTGTTTCAAACAGAACCTGTCATAAAATGTGCTCTGAAGCGTGTCCCCTTTAAGAGATTCAAGAATTAAATGTTCCCGTATGTGAATTTTATTTTGTACAGCACATTTGCTTTATGGCTACAATTAAGTTAGATGCGCCGATAAGAATGTCTGCTTTCCATTTTAAATCGCACATTTCAGACAGTGTGCATTGTTTTATTATCTAATCCACATGCTTTTAATTGCAATTATGGTCCCTTATGAGTCCCCTGGGAGGGCATGATTGCAATTAAAAATGTAATTTAAATGTTAATTAATTACATTCATTTTCTAAACTGGGAAAATTTCATTTATTATTTTCATGTGTTGTGCACTTATCCTAAATGCATTACCTTCTAAATGTACCCCCACCCAAATTAAGTGTTATGTTTATAAAACAGGGTGTTTAATACCCTTTAAAATTTGGTTAGACTGTTTATACAAATGATTAATTTAAATTAATTGAATCTGAGCTCTATGTGAAATCTATATGTGCCACAAAGAACAGAAGAAAGGCATACCTTGATCATCTCCTGATGCTCCAGGACCATAAGGCACCTAAAAAGTTCGCCAGAAGCATATGTCATAGATTCAGTCTGATGAGAACTTCTCAGTGAAAGAAGGGGGGGATGAGAGAGAGCAGCTGATATTCAAGTATGTATTTTTAACAGGACCACAGTAGTTTTTTGATTGTTGAGGTACAAATCTGTTCACAAAAAAACTTGCCATCCTATATTTATAATAGTATCACCATGAGTTTTTATCTGTCATTACAAACTGCAACAAAGCCGAATTACATCTCGCTGATATTTTGCCATAGCACTATCATTTTGGAACACAGTGTCTTTCCTCTGAAGTCCCCCTTTACCACCAGGTGATGACAACTGCTATTGGACCCTGCAGTAGTGTTTCCAGGTTGCAACTCAGGAATTCCCCCATTACCTTTAAATGTACTGCCGAATTAGATGAAGAGTCAACTGCAGCTTCTTTTCCTGCTTGCTTTTGCCCCAGTATTATTTGCTGTGTGTGCTTGTAGAAATATATTTATCTTGCTTGGAAATACAACACATAATTCTCACCTTAAACGTGGGGTAAGCGTTATGACCCCTGAGTTCTTCTCTGACTCGGATTAAAATCTGAGCTGAAAAGAACTCAACTGTGTCCCCCTCCCATCTGAACCTGAAGCCCCCCCTTCCCTTCCTTCTACCTGCTACTGTGGAAGTGGTGGGAGAAAGCAAGAGAAGACCAATGGAGGCTGGTGACTCCTATTTCGGGGGGCAGCTGGATCTGGGTTTCAATCAGAACTCTAAATGAACTCTCCAGGGTTCTGAACCCATTTGGGGGATCAATTTCAGCAATTCAAATGGCTTGTTTAAAGTTCTGACTGGTTCTAATTGAAATTCATAGCTGACCCAGTGCCCCACTGAAATAGAAGCCGGCAACTTCCACTGGAGAGGACTCCCTCTACCCTCCTGCATTTGACACCTACAGCACCATCATAAGCTCACTGGCAGCTTCCAATGACAACATCTGGGGCCCAGTTCTTTCAGTCTCTCCTCATAGGGCTTTGTTTCCAGAGCCTTGATCATCCTCGTTGCATCTCCCTTTAAAAGTGTGGTTTGGATCCAGACTTAGTCATGCTTAGAGAAGATCCATTAAAATCAATGGGGCTTAAGTGAGTCATGCCAAGATGAAGTCTTATTGATTTCTGTGGTTCTTCTCTAAGGATGCCTAAATCCAGTGGAAGTTGGTGGCTCCAATGTCAGTGGGGCATTGAATCCACTCCGGGTTTTATTCAGAACTCTAAAGGAGCTTTGCACAGGGTTCCGACTGAAACCCAGAGTGGATTCACCACCCCACTGACATTGGAGCCTCCACTGATTAAGTCTGAATCGAGGTATCAGGTAGCAGGCTAAAGTGGGCCACTGCCTGATACTTTGGAAAGCCTCTTCTGGAGACAGGAGACAATCCTGGCTTCAATAGTTTAGTTTCAATAGAGCAACAGTCTGCCTCAGTCTAAGGCAGCTTCTTTTATTTTTATTTTAAAATATCTTTATTTTTTATCAAGATATCCAAATTGTTCCAGGGTGGTTTAAAATAGTAATGTCCAAGAATTTCAGTTCAGTTCGGAAACCACTCAAAAATGCTCCATTCGCAACCCCAACTCTGAAAAGTTTGCAAATTCCAAAGCTTGTGATTGCTTTTTTAAAAAATGCATCTTTCTTTCTTTTTATTTTAATGCACGCTTTAAAATGCACCATGTTTTCAAAAGATACATATTTTCACCTTCAATCAATGGGGGGGGGGAGTGTGCAGCTTTGGGGGGGGGGAAATACACACAGAAATATGTACACTATTCCCATTCGAAATGTGCACTTTTGCTATTCAAGCAAGGAGAAAAGCAGGCCAAAAATGAAAATGGAAGCGAAGCAAAATGAACTTTGAAGTGATTTTCGCACAATTTAGCCAAGTTTGAAAGCCACTGTTTCTCCCATCCCTACTCTACAATAATTAAAAATGCAACCAATTAAAAGGCGATAAGGAAAACCAACCGTCATCTGACTTGGAACAATGAGAATTTCTATTATGACTAATTTCACCAGATAAAGATTTAACAAATTAACCAGATAAGGAATTAAAGCCATCTGGCCTTTTACACATTGGCAGCACATAATAGTATTGAGTCAGCCTCGGCAGTTCACTTCTGTCTCTCTTATTCAAATAATGTTATTGACTTCACTGGATGTGGATTAGAATTTTGAGATGGAAGTTGGAGAACTTGAACCAGCCCATTTTGTTGATTCTCACATATTTAGGGTGAGCAGGCAGGCAGCACACCAGCTGGGCACAGTATCCCCCACTATCATGAAATATACTATATTTTTGTTTAAGGTTCTTACTTAGGGTGACCATATGGACAGGAGGACAGGGCTCCTGCATCTTTAAAAGCTGTATAGAAAAGGGAGTTTCTGCAGGTGTCATTTGCATGGTGAAATTCCCTCCTCATCACAATAGTTAAAGCTGCAGGGCCCCTGCCCTCTTGGCCAGATAGAAAAGAGGGCAGGGCTCCTGCAGCTTTAACAGTTTTGATGAAGAGGGAATTTCCACAGGTGCTGCCTGCATACAAATGACACCAGCTGAAATTCCCTTTTCAATACAATTGTTAAAGATACCTGTCCTCCTTTCCATATGGTCACCCTTACTGTTGTTGTTAACAGTTTATTGGAATTTTTTTCATTTTCCAGTAGCATACAAATATTAAACCTCCCCCTCTTCCTACCCCCACCCCATTCCTTGCCCCTTTAGGTCCCACCCCCCACTACCACCTTCTTTACATCACCCTGTATTTAAAGACCAAATGTGTTGGGTCTATAAGTAAAGCTATTAAGCAGAATATGGGTAAATTAACAGTTACACAGGAAAAAAAATACAAGTATAATAGGACGGTTGTGTCAAGCATGTCTCTTTGCTGGCCTGCACTGGTTTGGGGGTGGACTGCGTTGCTCTGCATATAATTTGTATTTCTATTTAATTTATAGTACTGATTTCCAAATTTCCTTCTATATGTATCAATTAGCACATGAACATTTTATTCAAATTGATGCCGCTCCTCTGTTTTGGTAGATTTGTAATTGACCACCCTATTTTACCTGCCCTTTCTAAGCGAGCAGTGACAGGTTTGAGGAGGAGAAGCAACTTCTACTTGCCTCTCTCTCTCTTTGGGATTGAGCCCAGAGGAAGAGGGAAAGTGAATGGGCAGGGGTGACCATATGAAAAGGGGGATAAGACTTCTGCATCTTTAATGGTTGTACAGAAAAGAGAATTTCAGTAGGTGTCATTTCTATGCGTGCAACATTTGGTGAAATCCCCCCTTCATCACAGCAGTTAAAGCTGCAGGAGCTATATTAGAGAGATCAGATACAAAAGAGGGCAGGGCTCCTGCAGCTTTAACTGTTGCGATGAAGAGGGAATTTCACCAGGTGCTGCATGCCTACAAGTGACACCTGCTGAGATTCCCTCTTCATCGCAACTGTTAAAGATGCAGGAGCCCTGTGCTCTTTTCCATATGGTCACCCTAGACAGAAGGAGCTCCACAGAGGGCAACTTGCCCAAGGACTCTCTAAAATCTGGAATCGGCTCTTTTCGAGGATCAGTTCTTCTGTGCAAAGCTAGCACAAGGAGACTTCAGGGTGCCGGCCTGACAGAGCTAGCTGCAAGGAAGCCAACTGAGCTCTTGAATGAGCGGCGGCTCACACTCCTTTGATATTGTCCTCCCATTCAGAACACTGCAGTTCACTTGGTCCTGAGGACATCAAAACAATTATAACTACTGATAACCTTCACTGGCTATTAGGGGAAAACAAAGATCCTAAATTAATTACTCCTCTACTTTCAACGCTGGCGTGACATGTTCTGCTTATTGTGTGACTCGATAATTTTCTATAAATTAACCTTGTTCACCTTCCATTTTCTCCACAACCTGGCATTACAATTGCCTGAATCGTTCCATCGTTCATGACATTACTTATCCTGCCGGACGGGCAAGGAAAGGTGGCTATTGTGAGTTTTCAGAGTGTCTTGCAGGATCTACTTGCCTAAGTGTTCATTTGCATCACGTTCACTACACTTGTCACAGAGACAGAGAGATAATGCATTATGAGAGGTGCACTGAATTACCTGTCAGGGCTAGAGATGTTTTCCCCATAGGTAAGTTAGGCGTTTGCTTTTGCCTTTCTATCACTCCTTCTGATAGCAAACTCAGGTGCTGAGTGCTGACGGGATTGTAGTCAGAATGAGCCCACTGAGAAACAAGATAACAGCATGCTTGGGGGAACCCAGAGGTTTGCAGAAGTACTTGTTGTTGTTTTTAAGAGGGGGAACATACATGCACACACACACCACACACAATAGCCCAATAAGACTGAACATGTTCAGTAGGCATGAAACGATGGCTGTCAGCTGGAAAAGAAAAATGGTGGGGAGGGGGGGAGGTGAGGTGAAATGGAATGGTCTGCTGGAGGAGGGCAAGCAGGCAGGCTGGCTAGAAACCTAAATAGAAACATAGCTGCTAGGAGGTGAGGATACGCTGCAATGTTCTGTTGCAGGTCCCACTCATTGCACTATTACAGACCAGTTTATGCAACCAGCAGAATCAAGTGGTAAAGGTTTCCTCGACTGTACCATTTTAAGCTTGGGGAAGGGAGCTTTGACTAGGGTGACCATATGAAGAGGAGGACAGGGCTCCTGTATCTTTAACTGTAATGTAGAAAAGGCAATTTCAGCAGGTGTCAATTGAAGAGGGTGAAATTCTCTCTTCATCAACACAGTTAAAGCTGCAGGAGCCCTGCCCTCTTTTGTATCTGGCCACTCTACTATAGCTAGAGTAGCTTTAACTGTTGTGATGAAGAGGGAATTTCACCCACTTCAATTGACACCTGTTGCAATTCCCTTTTCTACATTACTGTTAAAGATACAGGAGCCCTGTCCTCCTTTTCATATGGTCACCCTAGCTTTGACAGCTTTGAATGATCCCTCAAACAAACAAACAAACAAACAAACAAAAACACCCCTCAAGTAGGGTGACCATATGAAAAGGAGGACAGGGCTCCTGTATCTTTAACAGTTGTATTGAAAAGGGAATTTCAGCAGGTGTCATTTGTATATATGGAGAACCTGGTGAAATTTCCTCTTCATCACAACAGTTAAAGCTGCAGGAGCTATACTGCAGCTATACTGTGACCAGTTAAAGCTGCAGGTGCTCTTTTAAATCTGGTCACAGTATAGCTGCAGTATTATTATTATTATTATTATTATTATTATTATTATTATTATTATTAATTTATTTATATAGCACCATCAGTGTACATGGTGCTGTACAGAGTAAAACAGTAAATAGCAAGACCCTGCCGCATAGGCTTACAATCTAATAAAATCATAGTAAAACAATAAGGAGGGGAAGAGAATGCAAACAGGTACAGGGTAGGGTAAGCAGGCACAGGGTAGGGAAAAACTAACAGTAGAAAGTAACAGTAGAAGTCTGCACAACATCAAGTTTTAAAAGCTTTAGGAAAAAGAAAAGTATAGCTCCTGCAGCTTTAACTGTTGTGATGAAGAGGAAATTTCACCAGGTTCTCCATATATACAAATGTCACCTGCTGAAATTCCATTTTTTATGCAACTGTTAAAGATACAGGAGCCCTGTCCTCCTTTTCACATGGTCACCCTAGAGCCTCAAGGCTTGTATCCAATGTAGTCCTACTTAGAGTAGACTCATTAAAATGAATGGGATGAAATTAGGGTAACTTTGGACACAAACCTCTATATCAGGGGTGTGCAACTTGTGGTTATCCAGATGTTTTGACCTACTGTTCCCATCCGCCCTGGCCAACATGGTCAATGCTGAGAGATGATGGGCATTTTAGGCCAAAATATTGTGAAGGCCTCAAGTTGTCCATCTTTGCTCTCTCTATAAAAAATAGCATTTTAAGGGATAAGACTAGACGAAGCTGGATTCTTCTCCCTCACATCCTAATTCTGTTGATGCAAAGTTGTTGTTTTTTAATGGAGAAACATTCAAAAATGATATCTGCCCCTCACAAGCAGTCTGAAGTGGTACAATCCAGCTTTAGCACTTGCTTCTGTTGATACAGAAAGATACTAGAATTCTCCAATTACCCCCCACCCCAATTTTGCAGCCCCTACAAATATTTCCAGACTTTTCCACAAATTGACATAAAATTATTTATTGCAGAATGTGTATCCCTCTTGGTTCTTTGATCAAAGCAGCTAATGCTTAGCCAAATATACACACATCAAAACATAATACAAAGTGCAGTTTTATAAAATATGCCTGGGTGAGGTATTCTCTTTCTCTCTCTCTCTCTCTCTCCCTGTAAAAGGTGTACAAAGGAGGACTCCATTGGACCCCTTAGAGAAGGATGTTCCAATATTGGTGCACTGCTATGGAAACTTTTGTTTAATATATTCCTATACTACCCAAATTTTGAGGTAAGCCCCCAGCTAGGAGTCTCTGACACTTGGTAAGGTGAAGTATGAGTTGATCCCTGGTCCCCTGAAATTTGGTTAGGGCAAAAAGAAGGGTGGAATCCAGTTTCTATCCTCTCCTAATCTATTAAACATATCTATCTGTGCTCCACCATCCAACCTGATATGTTCAACAGTGTCGTGAACCAACGGGGCAGCTTTTACCTTTTTGATCATGACACCTTCCTAGGGAACCTTTTTCAGAATACACATGTATTTGCTCCTTTCTTTACTTTTGATCGAAGATCAAAACAACCATTGCATGCCAGTGCTAGGAGAAGTAGAAGAGCTTAATTTCCACATGTTAAGCTATCTATGCAAGGGATGGCACCCTGATGGAGAATTGCTATCTGTTACATCTGGCGAGTGATGATGGAGAAAGGGAATGCCAGACTGGCAGAAGATACATGTCTCTGAGCGTCACTCACCAGTGAGTAACCACAGGCATCTCTTATGCAACTGGGATTAGAAGACAGCTCTACTGGATCACACAATGTGGCTTCCAGGTGTACTTTAACTCTGACACCTCTCATTTATAAGAATTAGGTTCTGCACACAGCTTCGTGCTTTCAGTGCCCCTGATTTCTAGAATCACAATGTGAATTTGTGTCTTCCTGTTATGTATTGCCTCTACAGGAACTGATAGAAATCCCTATCCGATATGGGTTGAAATGTGCTGATTGAGTTGACCCAATGAGATGAACATGTTCTTTTTGATTTGCAACCACATTTATTTGTCTGATCATTTAAAAAAAAAAAAGCACTACTGTATTTAGTTACCGTAGCAACAGCCACATCACGAGTCCCAGAAAATAGATGCTTATTCTGTGCTCTGGAGCATCATCTATCTGAAACGCATGTATCTGCTTCACAGACATATGTGCTTTGTCCTGTCGAACCTATGGGTAGTTCATCATATAGTCCAGCCCATAGCTGTGTGAAAACATATCCTATGAATCAGCCCGTGGCTGCTTCGGCCTTAATGTTAGCTTATACCATTGTCATGCCTTTGCAGAAAAAAAATATAAAAAAATGACTGCAGGTTAAATTCAGCCGTAAGGGCACATGGAATTTCAAGGAAGCTAAATGATCTAATCTTGTAAATTATCATTACATACCAATTATTAATTCACTCCCTGGAAGCCATTTCCAACTACTTCCTCAATATCATAGTCCACCACTCACTAACCTGCAATTCACAGCTATCTATCTACTGTTTCTCCCGTAAGCCTTGTTTCCTTCCGTAGATTTATCCCACCACGATTATTCACTGATTTAACCCTAATTCAATACTCCTCCTTGTCCCTCATCTTCACACTCTTTATTATTCTTGTGGTGGTTTTATAAAAAGGAAAAGGAATTTTTTTTAAAATTCTCCATCAAACACTACAGGAATTCTACTGGTGTATCTGTGTTTCCGTCTGTTGAAGCAAAACATCAAAGCACCTTAAAGGCTAACAAATTTATTATGACATAAGCTTTCATGGACTAGAACCTACTTATTGTCAGTTGTACAATGAAGTGTGCTTTGTCCCACAAAAGCTTATGCCACACAATGCATCTGTCCTGTTTGTTTCTTTCTTTCTTTAAAAGGTTTTAAGGCCAGATGCTAACAAAACCATCAGGGCAGAATACAATAAGGAGAAAATGCCCATATAAGAGTTCAAATCACATATAGACAACAATGAATGTCAGCCTAACAATTCTGTAAAAATCAAAACACCAAAGCACATAAAATCATCACACAGCACATTGATATTATTTGCTTTCAGCCTGGACAAATAAACTGTCTTCACCTGGTGCCAAAATAACATCCAAGTTGATGACAAATAGGTGTGCCTTCCTGGGGAAAGCATTCTGGTTTGGGGTGCCACAACTAAAAAGGCCCTCCCTTTGGACACCACCCACCAGAGACTGGTGAATCTGTTAAGCTTGATTCCACACTTGAAAGATGCATTCTTCCTGCAATAAGTTCATTCTGCTTCTGCGTCAATTTGCAAATTTCTTAAAGTCTGCATGAACCTTCATGCACATTTCCAAGTACATTTCTCTAAATGTGCCCTTTTTCCATGTACATTTCTCTAAATGTGTACATTTGTGTACATACTTTTCCAAATACATGCATTTGTGTACACACATTTTTAAATATACACTTTTTGGCAAGCTGTTACTCTTAATATATTCCAGGTTTGTGTACACATTTCCCTAATATACGTGTTTTTGTGTACATTTTCCCTATTGCACACATATTTTTGAGCATTTTTTAATATATGCATTGTTGTGTTCATTTTTTTAAATTTGTGAACTGCATCGCAAAATTTGGGAAAGTACAAATATTACTAAATCACTCCATTCTGTTTTGTGGGTAGTTTCGAGAAGTGCAAATTTGATATGTTTGCATTAAAATGCAAATCCAACAAATTACTCACACATCCTTACCACCCATCTAATTTCACAAGTTTTGGGAACCCAGAAGAGAGCCTTATTTGACAAATGCAGTGTGTGGGCAGGCTCATGTGACAGAAGTCAGTAATGCCATAAGACTCTTTATTCAAACTATACACAGTATATTTACTATTTATTTATACAATGTGATTACAGTACTTGCCATTTCAGTCATTATGCTAACACTTCCCAACATTGTTGATCCCTTTTTGCTGTTATTTCGGACAGAGTTCCATATTGGCTGACTTCTGAGTTCAAAACGTTGATTATTTTAGGGATGTGCGAATCACAAACTCAAGTGTGTCTAGAACCTCCAAATTTCATATCAATTCTCATTCTGATTCATGTACCTATCAGATTGTGTGCTTAGTTTTTTTCTGTACGCATGAAAAATTGTGGGTATTTACATGCACATTCCCCCCAGTGCATGGATCAATTGTGTATATTTTTCAAGAGTACACATTTTCATGTGCATTTTTCAGATGTACACATGTTGTTTCTGTGAATCACATTGCAAACTTGGCTGCAGATTGCATTTTTTCATTTAAAGCATTTCTTGGCTGCCTTTCCTCCCAAGGCAGCTTACAGCAGTAGAATACATTTTTAAAAAGTTAAAATATTAAAAGTAATAAAACATAAACACAGTAAAATAGCAATAAAAAAGCCCACAATGAAACAGCAACAACATAGGCAATAACAGCAACTGCAGAAGTAATATCAAGACACAGCTACTGTAAAATAATATGTTTTCAAGACCTTCTTAAAAGCCTGCAATGAGGGAGGACAGTAGACCTCTGATAGCAACTTGTTCCAAAAGTGTGGGCCAACTACAAGACGGCTCTCTCACATGTGATCACCTGTCTGACTGCTCTCACAGGTGAGCAAATGAGAAAGGCCTCTCTTTCTGATCTTAAAGTGCAGGCAGGCTGATATGGGTGAAGGTGGCCCTTTTAAGGCTTTAACGTTTAAAGGCTTTAAAGGTCAAAACCAGCTCTTTGAATTGGGCTCGGAAACACACCGCTAAATAGTGTGTTTGCGTTTCCATTCAGAATTGGCAAGTGCGAATAGGGTAAATTCTGGTCAAAAATGAACTGAAGCAAATACAACTGCTAGGATATATCGCAAAACCATCAATCATCTGATGACTCAAACAAGAATATCAATATGAGCACAAATCCAGGTTCATACTGCATAGCAGAAGTACAATATATTTTGCCCAGTCAAAACACCCATGTGAAGAGTAAGGGTAAACCTTAAAAATAGGAAATGGACGTGACTAATCAGTTAGGCAGAGGGTTGGTGAAGTTGCATGCGTTCAAGAGATCTGTGCTTTTCCAATGTAGCAGTGGTGGCACAGACAGTAAGACCTCATCCAGTTCAGAACTCTGAAAGTTTGGCAACTCGTAGAGCAGATTGGCCTAACCGAGTCTTGTGCCATGGCAACCATAGAATCATAGAATCATAGAATAGCAGAGTTGGAAGGGGCCTACAAGGCCATCTAGTCCAACCCCCTGCTCAATGCAGGAATCCACCCTAAAGCATCCCTAACAGATGGTTGTCCAGCTGCCTCTTGAATGCCTCTAGTGTGGGAGAGCCCACAACCTCCCTAGGTAACTGATTCCACCATTGCACTGCTCTAACAGTCAGGAAGTTTCTAGGCATTCTAGCTCTAGGCATTCTCAGGGTTTTGGTCAGAACCAGTCAGAGCTCTCAAGAAACTATACAAAGTACTGGACCCATTTTGGGGATACAGTTAAGCACTTTGTATAGCTCCTTTAGAGTTCTGGCTGGTCCTGAATGAAACCCAGAATGGATTCACAGCCCCACGAAATTGGAGCCACCAGCCTCCACTGCTCAGGGCTGGTTTACTCCTTTCAAAAGACACACGGGCTCTGAGTTCCAGAGTAATTTCTCAGCCGTACCCTTACAGAGAGCTGTGTGTTTAACTCCCTTCCTCTACAAACAGTGACCCTGCCTCCACTTGTCTTGATCGAGATTGACAAACTGGCTGTGCTCAACTGCCTCATCAATTTCAATTGCTATTGACTGCACGGAAGAGAAAATGTGGCTGCAAAAGAGGATCTTGCTTGAACGTTACCAGCAGTGTGCAACAGCAGTGATATATTGGGGTGAGGGGTGTTTCCTCTTTGAGATAAATATGGTTTGGACAGAAGAAAGGCAGCATTGCTCTTCCAGTGGGATTCCTCCCAATGTACCTAAGCATGAATATATAAAGGGGCATGATACTGAGTCATCTAGCCCCATGGTTTTCTGTGCTCACTGCCATGAGCTCTCCATGGCCTCAGGCAAAAGAATTTCTTAACCCGAATTCTGCTGAAACTTTGCCTGGAAATGACAGGGCGTTAAGCCTTCACCACGCAGAGTGTGTGCTCTACTAGTGAGCGATGGCCCTTACCTGTATTTTTGACATGGAAGCCACAGTGCAACAATTTTGTGCAACGATTTAAAAATCAGGAATGGGGGGGGGGGAACATCATTTATACCTGTTTATTCCTGGCCACCAGACCTTGCCACGGTTAGAAAGTTACCAGTGTGGCTTTATTTCCCAGTGAATTCCATGCCAGCACAATAGCATGGTTCATGCTTTGGATGGGGCTGCAATGCACAGTTATCCAAATGATACATACATAATTTCATCAACCGAGACTTGGAATACACAAATGCAATGGCTGCATCTGTATAATGGGACATAGGGAGCCATTGAACCATCATCCAAGGCCCCTAGCTTAGAAGTAAGTTCCTGGCTTGATTACATTGGGAATCATGGTGGGTGGGGAAACCTTAGTATCTATCAAGAGAACCTTCACGATGCAACCCAGTCCTATGCATATTTTACTCAGATGTATGTCCTACAGTGTATGATGGGTCTTGTTGCAATAAAGTGTGCCCAGGATTTTGGCCCTCAGGAGGTGAGGCCAGACAGCTAATGCGTGGTACTCATAGGCCATGGCTAGATGAGGGGGTTGGAGGGCGGCGATGTTGCGGCCGCCATTTTGAGTTTTTTTAAGGAAAAGAAGCGCACAAGCGCACAAATAAAAAGTACATTTTTAAAACAACAACAAACCCTCTCCCTTCCCCCCCCCCCCCCCGATGGGCACAGAGCTCCCGAGGAGCCCAGGTCCCAGGTCCTCGCGGTTATTCATGAGGAGCCAGGACAACCCGCAATGCCCAGCCACACATTCCGCGGTCTCGGGATTGTCCCAAGACTGTGGAAAAAGTGAGGGGAAAGGGTAGGGCGATATCCTAGGCCAAGGGAGGGATCATCCCTCCCTGCTCCTGGGATGCCCTGTGCTTCACGTGGACGCACAGGGACAATCCCAGGGATTGCCCCGGGATTTCGTCCCATCTAGCTATGGCCTGGATCTACTCAACTCAGCCTTGGCAAACCTCAAGCCATCTTTTGTTAGCAAAAGGCCTTTTGAACGCATGGAGGAAATATGTTTCCAGTACAAAGACAGAGATGGGAGATCCATCTGGTTTCTGTTCTTATTAGTTGTGCTGGCTTCCTCTGTTATTCTTGGCAAGTTGTTAATTTGGCTATGTCTCAGTTAGGATAATTAATTACATTAGTGGGGTGGGTTTTTTTGAGATACTTGAATGACTTATGTAAACTGAGCCTGCTGTCTGCTGAACACCTTAAAATAAGCTTCCTTGCTGCACAATGAAGTATTATTAAATTTAGGAGGAGGAAATTGCTAACAGTCAAGGGCCGCTCCAGAGAAGGATGTAGCAAGATCCTTGTGTGCACCTGGGCTTTTTTGCATTCCTGAACAGCAGTGCCTTGATGCTACACATACAAAGTTATCCAAACATAAATATTGACCCGGTTTGCATGATCGCCAATGTCCACCATGGCTTAAATAATCCAAGGTGGGTTGTGTTGCATGCTGGCCACCACTGTGAATATTCAAGCTGTGGCAGGTAGGCACCACTGCTTATTGTGAGATGTGAACGAGAGCAGAATGGCTTGCCACCGGGGGTAATGAACAATGGGTTGCAGTAGGGTTTTACCAGCAGCTCCTAATGCGCTCCAATGTTTAAGTATTAAGTTCTGCTGCGCATACAAAAGCCCAAAACTGGAATTGTGCATACTTGCAGAGAAATGCCTTAACCTTGCCTCTCTCTTTTTTTTATCATAGGGGCTATTCATTTAAACACTTTATTCCATGTGATGATTTGTAATTTTCACTTACAACCTGGCCATTATCCATCATTTTTTTCATTTTACCCAACTGTGCATCTTGGAGCCATCAATGGCTCCAAGAACCACCATTAGTGAAGCCATCGAAGAGTCATCAATGAAGCCATCTTCATTCTTACTAAGAGCTGAAGAATGTCTTTAACGTAGGAGTCTAACAACATAAGAACTTAAGAGAAGTCTTGCTGGATCAGAGCAAAGGCCCATCTGCTTCCTACAGTGACCAACTAGATTCCTGTGAGTCGATAGGACATTTCCTTACTTACTGTACTTTTAAACCACCTAAATAACTAACGTTCTCTGATCCTCATTTTCTTCACCTCTGTTATCTTGGTCAGAGTGAGAGGGAGGTTGCAGTGGTGAAGAGGAGGACCAACTCTGGGGAGCTCTTGTCAGTGGATCCCTGTGGGGGTGTCGGGATTGGCCAGTTCCTGACCATGCCAACCTTTGACATCGGCCCTGATGGTACATAGAGGTAGGGATATCTGTCACTGGGAAATCCAGCCTTTTTTGACCTTGCCAGATTTTCACAGTGTCCCCATTTGCATTTGCACTTGCAAACCAAGCCACATATTACTGAAGTCCAGCAACTTTTTGGGTTGGTTTATTGCTTATTTTCACAAATACAAATTAGCATAATTTGTGCAAATTACATACAAAAACTGCGCAAATTGTGGCCAAAATGTTTGCAAATTTTGCCTGCAATTTGCTCAAATTTCAATCAGCAAGCTGGCCCAATGCAATGTAGGTTGAGTTGGGTCAGCTTGTGGGGAAATGAACCAATGTCCAGGGGGCTGAGCTGATGAAAGCTTAGCAAACTCCAGCCCCAGCCCTAGACTGATTCCTCCGACATTCCCATATAGAAGTGTGAGCTCGTAGAGATCTTTGACCAAACACAATAGAAAGCTCTGCCAAATTGATTTTGGTTTTAACTAACTTAATTGGGGGAGGATTCTTTCTCAATCATATCTGGCTGTGCCAAAAAAAAACCACCCAAACCTTTCCTTTTTGACAATTTTTCAGCCCTTCGTGATTTTTTTTTTTTTAACATTGCCCTCACTTTCAATTGCCCTCAAAGATGCCATCACAAAGCCAAGTCTGATTTGTGATGCCAGCCCATTGACATTATGACCTCTAATGGGTGGGATCATCCTTTCGATTGACCCACCAACCATTCACCTCCGATACCCCAAACATTATTCTGGAGGGATCTAGTTAAATGAGGTGTGGTGTAAGAACATTCTACTGCTCATGTAACTCGAATAAGAATGAGAACAGTTTCTTTTTTGAATAGTTGACTATTAATGTATTTGCTGAGTATAAGTTCATTGTACTGTGCACAATAATTGAATAAAACAAAGTTTTTTTTAAACACACACACACATACCAAAGAAGCACTGTGCTGAACCCCAGTGAAAAGAAAGTGAATATTCATACAATGAAAGTCTGTTTAGGAACAATTTCTATCCCATTAGAATTACTAGAGGTGTAATGAATATTCTCCTGTTATTATTTTTGGGTAGAAACTAGCCATTTCTTTTTGTTTTTTAAAAAAATGGTGGTTATTGAGCAATTATAACTGGGGCTGAGGCAAAATGAGGTGCTTTCCTCAAACATATTTGCTCTTTCCAAAACATCCCTCTCTTTCTATGATTCGGGGATGAGGGGGGGCTGTACCAGCAACAAAAATGTTTGCACTTCCCCCTCTATGAACTCATTCAGAGTTACAGCAGTGCCTGCTCTGAATTGGTTTGTTGACGTCATCACATAGCCAAAACTGATTCCCTACTCAGCGTAGTGACATCATCACGCCAAGTAGGTGTTCCTGGATTGGCTGGGACCATACAGCCTGAACGATGACAGGCAGCTTTTTTAAATATATATATATATATATATGTGTCCTTGATCTGTCAAAAGGGCAGCAAATACAAGCATGAACGAGGTGAATATTTATGGGAGGGGTCCCTTTGGTCCCTTAACAACTAGGAAAGGAAGTCAGGGCTCCTGTAGAAAAGGGAATTTCAGCAGGTGCCATTTGTATGCATGCAGCAGCTGGTGAAATTCCCTCTTCATCCCAACAGTTAAAGCTGCAGGAGCCCTGCCCTCTTGATCAGATACAAAAGAAGGCATGGCTTCTGCAGTTTTAACTGTTGTGATGAAGAGAGAATTTCACCAGCTGCTGCATGCATACAATTGGCACCTGCTGAAATTCCCTTTTCTATAAAGATACAGGAGCCCTGTCCTCCTTTCCATACGGTCACCCTATTCACAGCTGTCATTTCTAGTGCTGTCCAGAAATCTGTCCATGAGTTTCCCAAAAGTTGTCTTCCCCTGCAAAAGAGGCTTCCATTTTCCTGCCTCATTCCCAGGGTGCTTTCAGATTTCTTTTAAATTTCTTTCTTGGTGTTTTTGAACCTACCTTATCATTGCAAGATAGCCAGGGGTGCTGGGGTTTTTTCGTTTTTGTTTTCCATGCAGCCACCCTGACTGACCATGCTGATCTATGAAACCTCTATGAGATGAGTTATCTCATGACATTTTCCCCTGGGCTTTTAACTGTAGCCAAGAAGGCTACAAATTGCTGGAGAAGATATGAAATACAGGTTACTTACGCACACTACTCGTCCGCTTCTTAACTAAGGTAGTCACAAGAACCACTTCTCCTCCTTTGAATCTTTCCCCTCCCCACAAAAGCAATTCTTTTCCTATCGACCTGAATGAGAACGGTGGTTAAAAACTCAGAAGAAATGTTCGGTGCACTGCTACCCCTTTCACACAGAAAAGGTTCATCCGAAATCATTCAGAGCAGCATTCATTATAATGGAAGATCCTGGCACCATGCGTAGGGAAAGAAATTCTACACCCCCAAGGAAGGTGCTATTGAAGGCGACAGCATTGACCCTTTCTGCTTGCCTCCCAAGAAAGAATAGACACTGGACAGTAATAATAAGGGTTTCATCAAACTCACACATCCTCAGGTTTTGCCACTTCCATAAAAAAAAAAAAAAACACCAAGGAAAAAAACCCTGTCATGGACAAATGAATGTTGACAGTGGCCAAATCGGCCAAGAATTGCTGTTTTATATGTATCCCTGTTCTTTTTGTCAATACTTTAAAGATGGTTCTTATTTCAGAGCAGATATCGATCGCGTATAGGTTAGGCCCCCCGGTTCCATTTGTCATTTGTGATATTATAGCGTGTTATCGTTTAAAGCTGTAATAGGAGAGGTGGCTGGGCTTAGAGCAAACCGGTTGTCTGGAGCTTTGATAAATAGCTTGATGGTCTTTGTTTCTGCAGCAGTGAGCAGTTGGCTGCTATTTGCTTTACCTTTTATCCAAGAATAACTGTGTGATGGGTTCTGGAAGCGAACAGTATCATTTTGTCAGATGTGGTTCAGAACTAGCCGGGTGGTCCTAACAAAGCAAGCTGAGGGATATTTAAAAAAACCCCAAAAAAACCTCTCGACAGGATGCTAGCAAAGGGCCTGTATAAATCTGGGAAGAGCTCTGGCTCCACATGGCTACCTTTGCTTGAAGAGTTCTCAAGGCTGTTTTTTAAGGTGAGAGGAAATGATGAAAGGTGTGTGTGTGTGTGTGTGTGTGTGTGTGTGTGTGTGTGTGTAGGCGGAGGGGGAGAAACGTGCTTTCAGAAGCGATTTTATTCATACTGAAGGTTTAAAGGAGCAAACGTAAAGCATGGCGATATGAGAAGAAGGCATTAACTTTTTAAAAAATTATACATTTCTTTAATGCTATTATTTATATGCAAACCCTACCAAGGGTACAAACCGTACCAAGGCAGCTTTCAAGTAACATCAAAATCATAAAATCACAGTAAACAATCTTAACAAGCTAAAAATAATAATAAAAATCATCCAGATCGCTTCCAGAGGACAGTTAGTGGGAGATGGGCGGGGGGGCAGGGCGAGTCCAGCTGGAACAGGCAGTGGTGTAGCGGACTTGGGGCTCAGGGGGATGCAGTGCCGGTACTTGTTTATCAGCAGGGACCCTGATGTCATGTGCCACCCCCTTCGGAATTCCCTGTTCTCTCTGAGCATAGCTGCAAGCCTCACAGGAGATGAGGGACAGCGGACTTTTCCAGCAACGATAGATTGTCCCGTTTTGATACGCAAAGTATGGTGTGGGGGCTTGGTCTGAAATGGCCCAACTAAGGCCCATTATATTTACAAAACTAGGGGTGGGTGAACTCTCCCGCATTTGCTTGACAGGTGTTCGTCCTGCTGCTGCCTGCCCCTGCTCGCTGCACTGCGTGAGCCTCTATTGAGCCTTGGCTTGGCCCAGCGAGTGCTTGGCAGCCGCCTACCTCCACACTAAAGATCACACATTTCTACTTCCTGCATCAATGGCGGCTGCCATTGATGCAAAAGAAGGAATTGTGCAATTTTCAGAGCCTCCAATGGGGCAAATAGAGAAAAAGTAAAGGTATGAATGGGCCATGCGTTCATGTCAGGTGCTCATGGCATCCTTACAAAAGACTACTCCTTATCTAGGACTGATGTTTTTATACGGATCAAGTCAGCTGCCTGCATTTTTGCCCTCTCCTTGGAGGCATGGCTATGGGATTGTCGTGATGAGCGCCTGCATTTCAACCTTTACCTCTATATCACTGCAAATTCATTCCAGAGGGCAGTTGAGCAGGACGAATGCAACCGGAAGAACTATGTAAACATTTCCCTTCTCATTCACCACTCTTCTTGCTCTCAATCATAAGATCATAAGAAGAGCTTTGCTGGATTACACTAAAGGCCTTCCTGCTTCCGATTTCAAATCAACATGCACATATATCAGAACAATTGGTCACCACATTTAGTTTTGTGCGTGGATAAAGGCAGTGGAGGCTGGTGTCATTACACCGGGGGAAATCATGTTTGCTTACCCTTGCTTCTCCGCCCACGCTTTTGTCCCTCATTACTTTGTCTTTTGAAAGAAGAAGTAAACAACTTGCACGTGGCCCATTCAGTGGGCCGTTTTGATCACACTGCTTTTTTTGCACACAGCAGGAGATAGTGGCAACTTCCATCTTTAAAAATAAGCAGGACTTATTGGGGTGTTCTTTTGTCACACAGAGAAGGCTAGAAGGGGCGGGAGGTGCGCGGGAGACAGACAACATCATGAGAGGGACCTGTGAAAATCCATGAGTGCCCAGTGACAAGTGTGCAATAAAACACTCATCTGATGGAGCTATATGTTTCACTTGCCTTGAAAATATTGCCTTTGTGGTGGGAGTATCTTTTTAGTTTTGTGCATAGGTGGATTCACTTTCAAGACTTACGACTCTTCTTCAGAAGCAATGGATTTAGTTCTTCTAAAATTGTCTTCCACATCCTGCATGCATTCACCCACTACATAAGAAGATTGTGGGCTGCACCTGCTAGTCCCATCACTGTTCCTCTGTCAACATGCTTGCTAGCCACACATTTGTCAGCCACATTAGGACCCCTGAGATAAGCCATAACTGTGAACAAGCCATGAGTAATTCCTTCAGTTTGATGCCTGTATCCTTTTTACTTAGAATGCTCTCCTTCAATGTAGTTCATGGTCTTCCGTTTGGCACTCCAGATAAGACTTCAGTCAGGTCTCTAGTTTTTGGTCTCAGGTTCTTGATCTTCAGAAGTTCATCTGCTTAGCCAATTTTTAAGACCTTGAAATTCTACTCCTTCCTGTAGTTGCACTGGAAACCTGGGTGCCTCAGAGGCAGAAAAATTTCATACCACAACATGGATCTGAGTCAGTACCAAAAGTAACTTGGAGGCCTTTGGTGAGAGCCTTACACGCCCAAGGACTTTCACCACACTAGAGACTCAGGTCACGGCTAGACAACGGGGGTGGTGGAGGGCGACGATGTTGCGATTTTATGATTGCGAGATCATAGAATCATAGAATAGCAGAGTTGGAAGGGGCTTACAAGGCCATCGAGTCCAACCCCCTGCTCAATGCAGGAATACCCTAAAGCATAGCTGAGAGATGGTTGTCCAGCTGCCTCTTGAAGGCCTCATTGCCCTCGTCTACACACAGTGCACGACATTGCGACCGCCATTTTGAATTTAGTTTTCTTAAAGGAGAAAGAGCGCACGAGCACTCCACCAAAATCGTAAGGGTATTTTTTTAAAAAAAAACAAAAACCTTGCACTCCCCCCACCTCTTGGGATCATCCCGAGACCACGGAAAAAATCGAAATTAATGGGTAGGGTGATATCCCGGGGAAAGGGAGGGATCATCCCTCCCTGCTTCCGGGATGCCCTGTGCGTCATGAGGATGCACAGGGACAATCCCAGAACGACTCCCAGGATATTGCCCTGTCTAGCCATGGCCTCAGAGTATGAAAGGCTTAGGGAGACATCTTTCTCCCTCTCTCATGAATCCAGGGTCCAGCTTCCCATGAAGTTAATTGGTTGGAGATTCAGGACAGAAACATAGCACATAGTCAAACTATGAAATTTACTACCACAAGATGTAGTGATGGCCACTAATTTGGATAACTTTAAAAGGGGGTTAGACAAATTCTTGAAGGAGGAGGCTATCAATGGCTACTACTCCTGATGGCTATGTGCTAACTTCATTATCAGAGGTGATACACCTATGTACACCAATTGCTGGGGAACATGGGCAGGAGGATGCTGTTCCACTCATGTTCTGTTTGTCAGTTTCCCTTGGGCAGCTGGTTGGCCACTGTGTGAACAGAGTGCTTGGCTAGATGAACCCTTCGTCTGATCCAGCATGGCTCTTCTTATGTTCTTATTTATTTATTTATTGCATTTCTATACCGCCCAATAGCCGAAGTTCTCGTGGCAAGGATGGGCAACTTATGGCCCTCTAGATGTTTTGGTCCACAACACCCATCATTCCTCACCATTGGCTACATTAGCTAGTGCCGATGGGAGTTATAGGTCAAAACATTTGGAGGGCCACAAGTTACCCACTCCCAGTACAAGGTGACAGTCTAGCCCAGCCCGTGTCTCGAATGGGCAGCCCCAAATCCATTCTCTCTTCTGCGATAATCCCCTGCATTCTGGCACTGCCGAATAAAACCATTCTGCTCTCTTGCCAAAACTTTCTGGAGGAGAACCAACTGGTTCTGCCCATCCCTAATAACGATCCTAATTAATATTGTGAAAATGAATACAGTTTCAGAAGACTCTCTGTTCCTTGTTTCCGATCGGCAAGAATACGCTGAAATTCTGGCACTGAGTTTTGTCTCAGCAGTTAAACTGTCAGGACAAATAGCAGCAGATTGAGCCTACAGACTCCCTCTCAGAAATCACAAAAGGGCCTTCAACAGCTAAAATGCTCACATTTTCATGCCACTCACAGCATGGTGGGGGTGGGTGTTTTCTGTTTGTGTTTGTAAGGATTTTTATTTTTTTTAAGGACCATCTTGCCTCCCATTTCAAGCAAACAACAGCTTTCTTGAGAATTAAATCCTGCAAGCCGTTCCACATTCAAATACCACCACCGCCATCACATTTGCTCCTTCGAGTAGCACCACTGGTTTAGATTCATACAGCACTTTCCAGATTACATTTATTTTATTTTTATTTATTTATTTATTTGCAGCATACAAAACTTCTTCTTTTTTGCAATGGTTGTGTGGGTATTTTTGCATGCACTATTGTAACGGGACTTGCGGGAAGCAGAGAAATTCTGTAATAGATAACTGTTTAGGTTAAAGAAGGCGGTGGGTGTGTTGTATTCAGACCTACTAATTAACTGTGCACTGTCTCTTTAAGTATACTCCGGCCTCCAAATTTCCCCCTCCTGCTGTTCCTTTAGATTAGGAGAAAGCCTGCTGCAGGCCTGTCTTTCTAGCGCTGCTAGGGAGCTGTATAAAACCCTAGATAATAAAGCTGTCATGGCAGCAGTGAAGGCTGGTGGCTCCGATTTCAGTGGGGCTCATTCCATTTTGGGTTTTAGTCAGAACTAGACAGAACTCTACAGGAGCTATCCACTTGGGGGATAGGGTTCCGCAACTTAGATAGCACCTTTATAGTTCTGTCTGCTTCTAACTAAAACTCTGCTGTTCCAGTAAGGGCCTTCTCTTCGAGCCTTGAACCATGCAGTTGTGTGGGCAGGAGGAGATGGACTGTGGCCACCACCCTGAGCTCCTTGAACAAAGGGTAGGGTGTAAATGTAATGAGGGATGTGTGAATCAGCAAAAGTAAAACAAAAGTTCTCTGAATTCCATCTCAAAGCTTGTTTTGATACGAGTCTCAAAGCTCGGAATCATAGAATAGTAGAGTTGGAAGGGTTCTATAAGGCCATTGAGTCCAACCCACTGCTCATTGCAGGAATCCACCTTAAAGCATACCTGGCAGATGGTTGTCCAGTTGCATCTTGAAGGCCTCGAATGTGGGAGAGCCCACAACCTCCCTAGGTCATTGATTCCATTGTCGTACTGCTGTAACAGTCAGGAAGTTTTTCCTAATGTCCAGCCGGAATCTGGCTTCCAGTAACTTGAGCCCATTATTCTATGTCCCGCACTCTGGGACGATCGAGAAGAGATCCTGGCACTCCTCTGTGTGACAACCTTTCAAGTACTTCAAGAGTGCTATCATGTCTCCCCTCAGACTTCTCTTCTCAAGGCTAAACATGCCCAGTTCTTTCAGTCTCTCCTCATAGGGGTTTGTTTCCAGACCCCTGATCATCTTCGTTATCCTCCTCTGAACACGCTCCAGCTTGTCTGCATCCTTCTTGAAGTGTAGTGCCCAGAACTGGATGCAATATTCAAGATGATGCCTAACCAATGCCGAATAGAAAGGAACACGTGATTTGGGAGCTATACTTCTATGAATGCAGCCCCAAATGGGATTTGTCTTTTTTGCAGCCACATCACACTGTTGGCTCATATTCAGCTTGTGATCTACAACTCCAAGTTCCTTCTCGCTTGTAGTACTGCTGAGCGAAGTATCTCCCATCTTGTAACTGTGCATTTGGTTTCTTTTTCCTAGGTATAGAACTTGGTATTGTTCTGATACGAGTCCATATCAGATGGTGAGCTTTGTTTTGTTTGTTTTTGCATGAAAAGCCGCGCCCCTTTCCATGCATATTTCCCCCAAATGAATGCACCAATTGTGTGCATTTTTAAAAAATGGACTCATTTTTTAAATTAACAGTACCTGTTGAACTTATTGTGGGGGTGGGGGTCCACAAACCACATTCAGAAATGTGCAGACTTCAACTGCAGATTCTGCTCAAGTCCGTGTTCGGTCCGGAAGATGTGAAGTGGGTAAAATCGTGATCAAAAATGAACTGAAAGGAATTCCTCATATACACACACAGAGACCAGCAGTGAGCAGGAGCAAAGCACTGCACCGACTTCAAGACAGAGGGGAACCTTGATGGGCCATTGGGAAGATGAGGTTTTTCAGCACAAAATATCTCAGCTCCCCCTCCCCCACCCTTAGCTTTTCAGGAGCCACCAATGTCAGAGGCTGGATGTGGAGTCATGGAGTGTTGTGCCTCACTATATTCTTTCCCTCCGGGAAACACAAGGCCACTTTATGCAATCAGCAGAATCAAGCTGTTCAGTTTTTTCTTGGACTGTAATAAGTTAGGCTGTAGGAGCACTGGATGCTTGAATGCTCTGCCATAGGGATGGGGCGGAAATCCCTGCACATGGAAAACTAACATGTCAGAGACAAGGCAAAGCTGGAATTCATGGACCTGACATTCTGTCCACCCTTGCTTATTTCTCTGCTGAAACATCCTGATACCCTACACTAAAGCCCATGCCGCTGTGGGCACTGTTAGTAGTCCTGCTCTTTTCCCGCTTTTTGCCCCTCAGTGCCCTCACCACAAAGGGGGGGGGTCATGAATAATACAAATGTGGCTCGTGCATAATGAATCCTCTCTGAAATTTGCATGTGGCCCCCCTTCCTCATGTGCCCCGGTTTATTTTATTATTATTGCAGTTATATTTATTTATTTTATTTATATCCCACCTTTTTTCCTCCAAGGAACCCAAGGTGGCATACATAATCCTCCTTCTCTCCATTTCATTCTCACAGCCACAACCCTGTGAGGTAGGCTGGGCTGAGAGTCTGTGACTGGCCCAAAATCACCCAGTGGGTTTCCATGGCCGAGTGGGGACTAGAACCAGGATCTCCTGACTCCCAGTCCAGCACTGGCTCGATTGGCCGCCTCCCTCCCCTTTGTCCCTTCCACAAGTGGCGACAGCCTAACCCAGGCCTCGCATTCATGCCACACTGATTGGACGATCAGGGCTGCCTGTCTTCCTGCTGGCAGAGGGGCAGCCCTGCCTGTTTTGTGTGGAGGAAATTTATTGCTACTGAAAACCAAGCTTTGAACTTCCGCAAACTTTCAAAATTTTCTGCATGTCTGTGCTGCTCAAGCTTTAGTTTAAAACAAAAATGAGCAAAATCAGTTTGGCAGGTCTCGAGTTATACGCCTTACAGTACTGTATTCTTATATAGATTCCTGCCTGGAATCTTCACTCCTCCATCACTTCCTATGTTCTGAAAGTTTCCTGACCCTTCAAAAAGTTGTTGAAGTTCAACTCCTATCAGCCTCAGACACCACGGCCAACGGTCAGGGATTATAGGAGTTGTAGTCCAACTACACACATTTATCGAGGGCAAATTGCAACTAGGGAGGGGGCGATTTTTAGCAGAAAACTGACATGGGGCCAAAGTGTGGTGTGAGAATGCCTTCTAAATTGGGAGCCCACAGCTGTACTTTCCCCAAAATAAAGGTGGACAGGTTAAGCACACTCCTATAAATTTTCCCAAAATAATGACATTTGCTGTGGTATTTTGGAAGATGTGGAATAAAAAGCAGGAAATGACACTATGAAAGTGGGAATATGGAATGTGCAATGTGCCCCAAAAGTTAGCCCTGCACTTCAATACTGCTGTAAAAGAGTAGTGTAGATCTGGAGGGGATCTACACTAGTATATGAAACGTTGTTTTTTACAGTCATTGAGCGTTTTGTTTTTGAATGATTTAAAACGTAGCAGTTTTTAAAACGTTTACTTACTTTTCTCTTTCCGTGGGAATGCATTCCTTTTGGCCACACTAAGAAAATAAATCCGTTTATAATTTCCCCTCCCACTTCCTCTTCTCTCCAAGACAATCCTCCACCAGCCTGCAGCCTCCCAAAAGTGAAACTGAAAGTGGCTGCAAAAAAGAGGCTTGAAAGAAAAAAACTGCTCCAACTTTGGGCGCAGAAATTACATAAACATGCCCCCCGGAATGCGATCGGCTAATTAAGAACTACAGGAAACCCATTTAATACGATGAAATCAGGCACATCATACCAAATAGAACGACTTATTTCTGATAAGTTCAAAATAAAAACCGTACAACAGACAACAATAAAACGTCACAAACCATACGTCATGTGGCGAAATACTACCAAATGCACACTTAAAAACGGTAAGACACATTCTAACTTGACTAGTGTAGATCCCCTCCTGGTTCTCTGTTCAGTGCCATGTGCAGGGATGGGCCCATATAAATTAACAACAATAAAATTCTCCACCAGCCTGCAGCCTCCCAAAAGTGAAACTGAAAGTGGCTGCAAAGAGCTTAATAGGGGAAATATTCAAGCACACAAGCCCTCACCTATGGCCTCCGTTGGTATAGTCCATCCAGTGCTGCTGAGTGCTGACAGTATAAACTGGCACTCATGGATAGGTTTTGCTAGGATGTGTGTGTTTTTCCTACCCCTTCTAGACGATTTCCCCACCCCCACCCCGAAGTAAGACACAGACAGGCTGAGTTCAGACGACACGCAAATCAACGGTTGTTTCCCATTCTTTTCCCATTAACCCACCCCAGTTGATTAGCGTGTTGTCCGAACTCAGCCACAATGTACCTCTCCTTGATGTAAACAGCCAGAAAATCTTTTGGCAAAGCCTTTCCGTTCCATTGCTTCTTAGCTACTCACTTGTGTGCAACAGCCAAGACACGGGCAGATGAAAATGAGTGGCTGAGGTGCATACGCTGGGGGGGGGGGAGGGCCGTGTTAAAATTTCGGTTGCTCGGATGAATTGGGTTAAATAGCCCGTTGCCTGTCTCTCAGCCGACATGGAGTAGGCAGAACCTACTGTCTACTTTGCCCTTGCACAGGTCAGATTTTAGTTCCTGTTTAAAATTAAACATATCTACCTACAGAAGCGAATATGTGGGGTGGGGTGGGGAGGTGTTTCCTGATGTGGGATAAGTTCTGCTTTCCCATGCCTTCCTTCCGGTAATGAAAGGTGTACCTGGTTCCAAATCCAGCATGGATTTTAGCTATGATTCAGACAAAAATTTGACTTCCTTCCTTCCCTGCTCTCCTTCCTTCCTTTGTCTGTCTTTCTTTCTTTCTTTCTTTCTTTCTTTCTTTCTTTCTTTCTTTCTTTCTGCTTCATCCCACGTACCTGCTTCCCTCGGATTATCCCCGTAGCACTAAGCTTTCGCGGTTGTTGTTGTTTTTGCTACCGGGCAACAGCGATCCTTTGCATACCAGGAAGTGAGTTTAAGGGGGGGGGGGGATGTAAAAAATCATAAAAACTCAATGGATAATCCAATTCAATTCAAATTTGGTATGCTTAAAGCTCTCCCTAATATCTATTACTGTGCCAATTTTGGTGTCTTTATCTTTAAAGCTTACGCAGATGTAAGCATTTCTTTAAAATCCTGCTCCTGCGCCCCAACAGCGGCTCGGAAGATACGCTCAAAATGTAGGGGCTAAATATGTTGAATCTTTTTGCTTTATTGCACAATTAAGGCAGGATGCATGGGAGTACTTCACAATCAAAGTGGATTATAAGGTGGAAAACTTCTGAGTCCTTTGCATGCAATTCGCAGTGATTGCACAGTATAACTCTGGTGTGATGAAGTTCTTTCTTCCTTCCCTTCCTTTCTTTTTCTTCCTTCCTCTTTCTTTCTTTCTTTCTTTCTTCCCTTCCTTTCTTTTTCCTTCCTGCCTTCCCTTCCCTTCCCTCCTTCCTTCCTATTTTTTCTTTCTTTCCTTCCTCTTTCTTTCTTTCTTTCTTTCTTTCTTTCTTTCTTTCTTCTTTCTTCCCTTCCTTTCTTTTTCTTTCCTTCCTTCCTTCCTTCCCTTCCTTCCTTCCTTCCTTCCTCTTTCTTTCTTTCTTTCTTTCTTTCCTTCCTCTTTCTTTCTTTTTTCTTTCTTCCCTTCCTTTCTTTTTCCTTCCTTCCTTCCTTCCTTCCTTCCTTCCTTCCTTCCTTCCCTTCCTTCCTTCCTTCCTCTTTCTTTCTTTCTTTCTTTCTTTCTTTCTTTCTTTCTTTCTTTCTTCCCTTTCTTTCTTTTTCCTTCCTTCCCTTCCTTCCTTCCTTCCTCTTTCTTTCTTTCTTTCTTTCTTTCTTTCTTTCTTTCTTTCTTTCTTTCTTCCCTTTCTTTCTTTTTCCTTCCTTCCCTTCCTTCCTTCCTTCCTCTTTCTTTCTTTCTTTCTTTCCTTCCTTTCTTTCTTTTTTCTTTCTTCCCTTCGTTTCTTTTTCCTTCCTTCCTTCCTTCCTTCCTTCCTCTTTCTTTCTTTCTTTTTCCTTCCTTCCTTCCCTTCCCTTCCTTCCTTCCTTCCTTCCTTCCTTCCTTCCTCTTTCTTTCTTTCTTTCTTTCTTTCTTTCTTTTTCCTTCCTTCCTTCCCTTCCTTTCCTTCCTTCCTTCCTCTTTCTTTCTTTCTTTCTTTCTTTCTTCCCTTCCTTTCTTTTTCCTTCCTTCCTTCCCTTTCCTTCTTTCCTTCCTTCCTCTTTCTTTCTTTCTTTCTGAATTTCTTGTCAGGCTTTATCCAGTTAAATGGTTATTTGGGATGATGTTGTTGCTGCTTTTAAAGCTAGACTATGGTGTTTTTAACCTAAGACATTATTCCAGAGGGAGGGGAATAGCTTTGTGACAGCCAGAACCGCCAACTCTGTCCATAGCCAACTTCTTGTAGAAAGAGGAAGAATTGCTTCTTTTTTCATCCAAGGAAGGTTGTATGTCTTTCTACAAGGGCTGAGTGCAGGTCAGCAGCAAGCTCAGCCCTCCACCAATGTATGCCTTTTACTTATTTAATTAATTTAAAACATTTCTACACTGCACTTCGTCAAATCAAACTCCAGGACAGTGTGCAATAATGTAGGCATATTAATTAAAAGAACATATCATTGAAAATCTAATGCAATGCCACAACACGCTACTATCAAACTTCCTAATAAAAACTGCCAATAAAAATGAACGAGGGATTGACTGAGGGGTTTTATACCAATTAAAATACCTGAAAAGAGCTTCCTAAACTGGTGACGAAAGCAATGTAAATTAAGAGCCAGGCCTACCTCATTAGGGAGCATGTTCCAAAGCTGGAGCCAACACCAAGAAAGTCCTCTTCATATGTAGCGGACATCCAAATGCCCCCCTTATTGGAGCAGGAGCACAATGGAAGATCTGACGTGGGCAGGCTTCTATGAGAAAAGGCACTCTTCAGGTCCCATGTAGAGCTTTAGTGTGTAACTACTAGCACCTTGAACTAAGCCCTGAAATGAATAGGCAAGAAGTATGCAGCTTTAGTTCACAACCACAATTCAATAAGATTAGGCATATTTCTTTGTAAGGGCTGGTGACTTCATGGTTTACATTTTGGTTCCTTCTAGCTCTGTTACAGGCAGCCCTATGCATATTTGCTTAGATGCAATTCCTGCTAAATTCAATGGGACTTACACCCAAGTAAGTATCTATAGAATTGCAACTTTAGGCTGCAATCCTATACAAACCTACTAGGGAGTAAACTCCATAGGGCTTACTTCTGAGTAGACATGAATAGGATTGTGCTGTTAAGATGCGATCTCTTCTCAATCCTCCCAGAGTGCAGGACACGGAATAACAGGCTCAAGTTAAAGGAAGCCAGATTCCAGCTGGACATCAGGAAAATCTTCCTGACTGTTAGAGCAGTACGACAATGGAATCAGTTACCTAGGCTTTCCCACACTAGAGGCCTTCAAGAGGCAGCTGGACAAGCATCTGTCAGGGATGCTTTAGGGTGGATTCCTGCATTGAGCAGGGGGTTGGACTCGATGGCCTTGTAGGCCCCTTCCAACTCTGCTATTCTATGATTCTATGCATGTTTAGACAGGAAAAAAAGTCCTACAACTCCCAGCATCCCTTCAGCCAACCATCCTTGTCGGAGCATGCTGCGAATTTTTTTCTGTCTAAACATGCATAGGATTGCACTCTTAATCTATTAGTTCCAGAGCACTAGGAGCCAAAATGTATTTTTCTTGCCGATAAATAAACAAATAATCTTTTGACTCACTACCATCTTTCAAGCCAAAGCCCAGTTCTTAGTGGGAATTTGTTTATTTCTCCCTAATTTTGTTTGGCTTTTGCATTGGTGGGGAGGGGAAATGCAATCGAAGCTATCTTTCAGTATCTGAATTCCCTTAAACCTTTCTCCTCCTAAAACAAAATCTTGGAAGCAGTACAAGAACTGCACATTGCCAGGAGACTTTGCAACTTGATTTTTGGACCAGAGGGTTTCACAAAATCTGGCAGACTTTTCTTTTTTTTTTTTAATCTTCTGGATGTGTACCCATGCTATGCCTCTGAGCACATTGCTTTGCCATCCCTCATTGCTATCTATCAATGAGTTATTAGGAACGGAGAGTTGCATTTATGGTTTATTTCTTTATTTATTGTTTTCTGAGCCAGGCTTTGCAAGCATCGGGAAAAGATGTGGTTCTTAGGATGGGTGCAAAAGTGAAAGTCTGGGGGGAGGGGCAGGGAGGAGAGGAACGGCTTTGATGGAGACTTGATGGTGTCTAGCAGGCCACTTAATTATGGAGCCACTTGACTGGGACATGAACTCGTTGGGCCAAGAAATGCAGCTGGAACCACAGCTCATAGTCAGTTGCATCTGAAGACAATTCTACAGAAGATGCAGATCCATCAAGTGTGTTCAATCAGCTCAGCACCCACGCTAAGATATAACTATGTGCTTCTTCCAAGTGGTGAGGGTTTGCATTGCGCCCGTTATTACGAAACAATGTGGGATAACTGGCTTGAACTTTTTTTTAAAAAAAAATGTTGGTGTTCACTTGTGTAGTCATCCTAGTGAGAGAAAAGAAATATTGAAGTATTATAAATCTTTAATAATACAAGAGGACGTGTGTCAATTCTTCAGCACCATAGCTCCGAGAAAGTGAAACCTAGAACCCCTAGGAGTGTTCATTTTGGGCTTTTTTTTTTTTTTAAAAAAAATGCACTGGTTAATTTTAATTAATTTAAATCTGTCCATGTGGTTGGAACCGGCAGTAACATCTCCAGTCATTAGGTGGCAGACTTCCCTAATCAGCATATAGCCTTGCAGCCATACAGATTAGTAGACAAAGTTACATGCCTGCCTGCCCCCTGCAGCGGAACAATGCCCCCTGAGGGGAATGGAGTGGACTGACTCAAGGTACTGTGGAGTTGCACTCCGAAATTTTGGGGGAGCTTTCTGACGCAACTTGTCTCAGGAAATATGTGTACGAAATAGGGAATGGGGGGTACAAAATGCATCTGTTTGAGGAAAGTGCACACACAAGTTGCATTTCGGTAGTGCGAAGTACTTTGGGGGAAGATATGTATGTTAAAAATGTGCACCACAATGCATACATTAATGCATATATTACCCCAAAAAGTGACCAAAATGTATGAATTTCTGTACTATTTTTTTTTAAAAAAATCTTTCTAAAAAATAAATAAATCACAACCTCGTGTGGAAATGGGATGGGATGAACTTGATCTCAAAAACCAAAACACTTCCGGGAGACTGAGTTCAGCCATCCCTACATTAATTCCCAGGCTGAATTTCTGGCATCTCCTGTCAAAGGAAGTTAGGGCTGAGAAACCACTTTGACTCCCTGCGTCCAGGGTGTTACCATTTAGATTGGACAAAACTGAATAGATTACTCATGGCCTGACTCAGTATATGGCAGCTCTGTAAGTAGTCTGTTGACTGGAAGACAGTGAATTTTTAGTTTTTAAGGTGCGGGGATATTTTGCTACAATGAAACAAGGGGCCTGTTTATAAGGGGCCTTTTTAAACAACACAAATACATAAAAAGTACATGGGATGATGCAGGCTAAAAGCATTACAATAGAGACAGGAATGTGGAAAGGAGGAAGATGTTTATCAACTGATGCTTAGTAGGAGAAATTGTAATAATAACAATAATAATATAATTGAAATATTAATATATGTTACTAATGGCAATCATGGGCAGAATTCAGTAAGGCGTTGAAGTAAGTGTTAGCAATGCTAACAGGCAGTGCTGTTTGTTATTTACACATAGAAAAAAAAGAAGAAGGTACTGGCAGGGGAATGGGAACATTGCTTGGAAATGCATTTTATAGCAACAAAATTGTACCATTCCAAAATGTCTGAGTCTATAGAAACAAAAGATGTGCTGTGTTTAGCGAGCTCTTCAGTATTCATGAGGACTCGCCACTTGTTCTATGGCGCGATGAAAACAATACTCGGTAGACTTTCATAAATGACATGCAATGGTGAGATTGATAGATGGTGCGGGTCTAATGCTTGCGTCGTCTGCCACCAACATCATATGGGTGCAATTTACCAAATGCTAGAGCTGTTAAAGCCATTCAACACTTTCTAACAAGAGTGGAGAACTGGGGGTGAGGGGAAAGTGAGGGGAAGAGAAAGGGGAAAGGGGGAAAGGGGGGGGCGGAGAGAAGGAAAGAGAGCTTGCCTTCATCCCCCATGGAATTCCCCACTTGGCTTTGGTGACAACGTACAATATTGGAATGGAAGGATTAATAAAATAGTCCAAAAGAAGTACATTCGTCCTAAGTGGATGTGATTTTGTTATGAGCGCCAAACCTTTTGCCTTATACTTTTCTTTCCTACCCAGTCCACAGCACTCTCTCCAAGTTAAAGGGAGTTGAACGAGACAGGATGCCGGAAAATTTAGTAGTAAGCGCTAGGATCTCGGCCTCATTTACCCCTTTGGGGTCACTTTGCATGTGGTGTTTACCGGCATGGGAAGCCAAACCTGTTTGCACCATAATGTGTGAATATCACACCTCTCTCAACATATGAAAATAAAAGAGGATGTGTGTCTCTCTCTCTCTCCATCAGTACAGAGGATGTGTGTCTCTCTATCTGTCCATCAAGGCTGTGGCACCTATGTGAACTGCCCAGAGAGCTTCGGCTATGGGGCAGTATACAAATGTAATAAATTAAAAATAAAAATAGACAGCTGCTGAAACTTGGTATGCATCCTCAGGGGGCCATAGGGTTATTTTGTTTTTGGTTTTTTTTTTGGTTTTTTAAATTAATTTAAATTAATTTAAATATGTCTATGTGGTTGAATTCTGCAGAAACATCTTCAGCCACTAGGTGGCAGATGCCCCTAAGTAGCACATAGCTTTTCAGTTGATACTATGAAGCCAGAAGCAGTAGTTCGGAGGACTTTGTTATATGCCTTGCCCTTGCGCCTGCTGTTTTTCCTCTCTAGTCCATTTGAATGAAAGGAAAAAATAGCTCCCAAACAAGAATGGGAGCGAGCTGAACCAAGCTTTGAAGTAAAGTTTGGAGAAGTTCAACAAGCTCAAGCATCCCTGGTACTCCTGTCCCTAGTTTGATGTTGCATCAAACACATGGAAGAGGCATTAGGGGCAAGACAAGGCATACATGCCATCCTGCCCTTACCAGGTTGCATAGCTTGTCAGCTTGTGTAATGCGTACATCATTAATGAAGCCATAAATTGCCATTTTCCCTGGCCTGGGGCAGGGGAAAATCTTCCCTGACCAAGGGAGACATTCGTTCCCATCTCTTACAGCACTGCTCTCTCCATGCCCCCAATATCTCGTTTGCTTGAGAATGGTCATGGCAGGTGCCATCTCAAGGTGCAATTGCAAGATGCTCTGGTGCAGGGGTGAGAAATCTCTTTCAGCCCAGGGTAGGGGGACCATATGGAAAGGAGGACAGGTCTTCTGTTGTGCAGAAAAGGGAATTCCAGCAGGTGTGACTTGTATGCATGCGGCACCTGGTGAGATTCCCACTTCATCGCAACAGTTAAAGCTGCAGGAGCCCTGCCCTCTTTTGTACCTGGTCACTCTAGTATAGCTCCTGCAGCTTTAACTGTTGTGATGAGGAGGGAATTTCACCAGGTGCTGCATGTATACAAACAACACTTGCTGAAATTCCCTTTTCTATACAACTGTTAAAGATATAGGAGCTCTGTCGTCCTTTTCATATGGTCACCCTATTTAACAGTTGTATAGAAAAGGGAATTTCAGCAAGGGTCGTTTGTATGCGTGCAGCACCTGGTGACCAGGTACAAAAGAGGGCAGGGCTCCTGCAGCTTTAACTGATTTGATGAAGTGGGAATCTCACCAGGTGCCGCATGCATACAAGTCACACCCGCTGGAATTCCCTTTTCTGTACAACTGTTAAAGATACAGGAGCCCTGTCCTCCTTTTCATATGGTCACCCTAGCCATGTAGGCCCACGATTCCAAAAACCTTTCCTAGCCCTGGGCTATATGAGGCTAGTTGGCTGCCCCCGATGTAAAGTAAGTTCTTATTTGCATTTGACAAACGTTGCTAGCTTTTGGATGGAGAGCTTGAACTTTTCTTTGCTGTTGCAGCGAACGGGTGCATGGGCGTACTCCCTGCACACTGAGGTGACGACTCCAGAGTCGTCTTTTTTTAATTAAGGTTCTGTATTGTAACTAGTCAATGTACATTATTGGGAGAATGAATGTCAATGCCAGTGCTTTTTCTTCCCCTCCTTTATCTTTGTCAATGATTCAAAGACATGATTTATGGTTAGTCTCCGTCTTTCAGGATCATCCATCAAGCGCTGGTTTCACTACAGGGTTCCAAGTTGTAAATCATGCAGAAAGCCTGTCACTCATCTCGATTAACCCTCTCAGAACAGGGCAGGGCTGGGCTGGGGGAAGGGAGAGGGCTTATCCTTTGCAGGACCCAAAAAGAAAGAAAAACCAAAAAAAACCTCAAATAACGCCGAAACACAAAGCACAGAACACCAGCCAACAAAACTGACAAAACTCCAGCCGTCTCAGCAATTAATCCCTTTATGTAATACAATCATTAGTACGCGCTGCAATCAAAAGTTAATTGGGCATAGCTCCACCCTTCATATTTTCCAGTACTGCAAAGCCCTATAAAAATGCACATCCTTGAACGTTTCACAAATGGGTAGAGTGACAATCTTGCGGATCTGTTATGCCCGTGTTCCAGCGTGCATTTTCACAACAATTCAAAATGTATGTCAGCAACTGCAGTGTGTGTGTGACGGCAGGCTGCAGACGACATGGTCTGCATCAGTGTTGAGGCGCATGGATTTGGGTCAGGAGGCAGCCGTCAAACCCCACCCCACCGCTGCTCATGACATACCACTCCATCTTATTCACTTTTACTCTGAAGTAAGTTTTCCCGGGTTTAGCGGGGCCCGCTTTCAAGGAACTGTGCAAAAGCATGCAGAGTCAAGGTCTAGAAACCCAGAAGAGCAGGATGAAACCTGAAGAACGGCGACTCCAGCATACCTGTGTGCGTTCTAACACCATTTTTAAAAGACATCCCCTAAATCTCCAGAAAAACACAGGATTGGGACAGCGGTTTACCAGGGACAGAATCCAGAAAACAGAACGCATGAAAATGTCACCTTTTGTTTTCTCTTGCAAGCTCCATTTCTGTGCATGTTTTTAATAAGTGTCAATTAAGGATGTGAAAAACTGGGTTTTGCTTTAAAATCAAAGGCAGGCCATTTCTGACTGTGACCTTGTGGTGGCGAAGGAACGCATGCAGAAGCCCATTAGCAGCTGCTATTTCAGGCCTTACAAATTAGCAGTTCTTTCTCCCTCTCTCCACCTCCTTTTATTTTTGTGGACAGGAAGACAGCAAAAAAATGAAATGTGTAAGCAGCCTGGGAGAAGCTTCCGAACCACTGTGCGGGGCCCGGCCTAAAAAGCTGACACCTCAGGCCAATTGGCTAAACACCCGCCCGCCCGCTCCTCTGTCTGGCATTATGGGTCAACATTTCCAGTTCATTTTCCACTGTTCCTTTCTCCTTTTTCAGAACATTTTCTACCTTCTCTTGGCCAACATAAGCCCAGAAGATTGGCATTGAGAAAAGAAAAGAAATATTATGAAATTATACATCTCCTTTATGCTTTGAGATGAAGTTTTCTTTCTGCTTTGAAATGTTGAAATGTCTGAAATGACTTATACTGTTATATTTTTCAACGCATATAGGGGCTGTGTGTGTGCGTGCGTGCGTGCACATGTTATGGTTTTGACTTAATTTGATCCAGGGCTTAGTTTTCGAAATTACTTTCAATATCTGGGATCAGTCCTGGTACCTGTGGGCTGGCTTCCAGATTCGGGGGTGGGGGTGGGGGAGCTGGTTCTATGGCCCCTCTTAGCAAGTAAGGGGCGAAGGACGATAAAGGATTAAGGGTGCAATCCTATGCATGTTTAGACAGGGAAAAAAGTCAAAACGATATAGAACATAACACAGAGGGCTGCAGAAGGCATGAGAGATTCAAGAGAAGAAATATTGTCTTAACTTGTGCAAGGAGAAATACTCTCCACAAATGCAAAGCCATCATTGGATACAAGCCATTCATTATTTATTTATATTTATTTATTTACAATATTTATATACTGTTCCATATTTAAAATGGATTCTGGAGCAGTGAACATAGGAATAAAACAGTAAAAATATTAAAAGATTAAAACAGCAAATTAAAATTGTTCAATTAAAAACAGAATACCAATAAAAATGATGGCTGGTCAGTAGAGGAATGCTTCCTGGAAATGCGTTGGTTTCAGGAGGCACTGGAAGGAGCACAGTGGTGGGGCCTGCCTGACCTCTAGGGGCAGGGAGTTCCAAAGAGAAGGGGGCACCACATTAAAGGCTCTTCTCCTGGTGGACTCCAATCTAGGGTGACCATATGAAAAGGAGGACAGGGCTCCTGTATCTTTAACAGTTGTACAGAAAAGGGAATTTCAGCAAGTGTCATCTGTATGTATGGAGAACCTGGTGAAATTTCCTCTTCATCACAACAGTTAAAGCTGCAGGTGCCCTGACCTCTTTTAAATCTGGTCACTCTAGTATAGCTCCTGCAGCTTTAACTGTTGTGATGAAGAAGGAGTTTCACCAGGTTCTCCATATATACAAATGACACCTGCTGAAATTCCCTTTTCAATACAACTGTTAAAGATACAGGAGCCCTGTCCTCCTTTTCATATGGTCACCCTATTCCAATCAGGCCGTAGATCCATGCGGACCCACAAGGAGCATGCCCTCTAATGACCCCAGTGATCCTAATTTATAGAATTGGACTAGTGGTAAAGCAAAGACTGTACATTGACCTTGTTTGACAGTTTTGTCCAGCTTCCTCAGACCTCCTCAGTGAGCCCCCTGTTGACTGCTGGATCTGAACAGCTTTCCCATCATGATGACCTCTAGACATGTGAAGGCAGCTCAACATATGCAGATAAAGTGTTGGTTATCACCTTTAAAGCCCTACATGGTTTGGGTCCAGGCTACCTGCAGGATCGCCTTCTCCCATACAATCCGCCCCGCACACTCAGGTCCTCTGGGAAGAATTTCCTTCAGCCAGCCAAAACTAGGCTGACAGGTATTACCCAGAGGACCTTTTCTTCTGCTGCTCCCAGACTGTGGAATGGCCTGCCGGAGGAGATTCATCAACTTAACAGTCTTTTAGCATTTAAGAAAGCTATAAGGACTGATCTCTTCCGGCAGGCCTATCCAGAGGAATTTTAGGATGCTTTTAGGATGTTTTAACAATGTATGCTATGTTTTTAATCAGTACTTTATTTTATTTTATACTTACTGTTGTTCCCCACCTTGATCAAAATGGAGAGGCAAGCAAGAAATATTTTTTATTATTATTATTGTTGTTGTTGTTGTTATTATTATTATTATTATTATTTTCTCACTGGCTCTCTGCCTGTCAGGCAAGCAAGTGGGAGCAATTATGAAAAAGAGAACAAGGAACAAGAGCTGCTGGTGACAATAGGGCCATAGCTAGACCTAAGGTTTATCCCTGGATCGTCCAGGGGTCAAACCTGTTCATCTAGGTGACACACAGGGGATCCAGTGCTCAGGCAGGGGCGAACCCTGGATGATCCCAAGATAAACCTTAGGTCTAGCTGTGGCCTAGAAGTTAGAAGGTAGACTCAGGGCTTATCTACACCAAGCAGGATATTCCACTATGAAAGTGGTATGAAAGCAATATGTAAAAAGCAGGAGCCACACTACTGCTTTATAGTGGTATTGAAGTGCACTGACAACTGCTGGGGCCCACTGACACATACCATATACTGCTTTCATACCACTTTCATAGTGTTATATCCTGCTTGGTGTAGATGTGTCTTGGGCCCCAACACTTGTCAGTGTACTTCAGTACCACTATAAAGCAGTAGTGTGTCTCCTGCCTTTTATATACCACTTTCATACCACTTTGATAGTGGAATATCCTGCTTGGTGTAGATGAGCCCACACTGAGGGATGGAGCCCATTGAGAGTGTCTTGCCTGAGGGCCCTCAAAAACCTGGGCCTTGCACTGCACCCACCTAGCCAGCCAGATACATCTGGAATTAAGAAGCAGGGCTTCTAGCTCAGGGGACACAAATCCCAGGCCTGGGTAAAGCCCTGCACCTCTCCTTTTAGAAATTAACCGCTGGTTTTGATGCGATTTCACAGTAATTTTGGCCATCTAATGTATGGTTGTGTTTTGCCTAGGCCTGGCTTTCTTTCCTATCTTTCTTTCTTTGCAGAAACTCTCCTTTAGGTTGCAAGTTCTGCAATCTTGTTCAACCCATCTCTGCAGCTTGTCATGAGAACAAATGGCACCTCAAGCAACTTGGCCTGAGAGTTTATTCTTTGCGTATCCTCATAATCTATATTTATATATCACTGGGTGTGATCGCACACCATCACTTTGCTCTACCGCTACGACCATATCTGAGCCTTTGGCTTCTCCCCTTCCCATCTCAGTGTTACAGCATTTGGGGCTCAATCCTATGCATGTTTAGACAGACCAAAGTCCTACAACTTCCAACATTTCCCAGCCAGCCATGCTTCGTCTTTTTTTGTCTAAGCAGGCATAGGATGGTGCCCTTAGTCACCTAACTCCAGTTTACTAGCAAATGTAGGGTCAACAGATTAACACACTCATTCAAAATGATTTATTCTATTCTTTCTCACTTTTTGCTGAGCACAGATAGGTTGCCCTGCTGACTAGGGCAGAATAAATGGGCAAGATCACCAATTCTAAGCATATTACCCTCTGTGTAAAAGGACTAGTTTCTTATCCAGAGGGCTCTGCCTATCAGTCCTCTGTGAACCCAGTGAATAAAAATAGCTTATAAAAGCTAGAGAGGGAGGGAGGAAAGGAAATCTCTTCATTCTAATGTGAGCTGAGATGGAATAAAGAGTTATGCATCTGGAGGGATTAATAGGAGACATCAAGAACTACTTTAATTGTCCTTGTGTGAGATCATTCTCTTTTTTCTTAAGCATCGTCCATCCCAGGTACAGTTATAAATTAATGCTCATTTTATTCCATCCTAAATTCCTCTAGCCAGTTGGGACTTTAAAAAAAACTGTGCTACTAAAAGAAGATTGGGAATAAATTACAGCCCATCTCTGCAAGATCTTAATTAAGGCCTGATATAAAGAAGTGGGGCCTAATTGACACGGAGGCAATCACCTTTAATTTGGACTTTAAAAAAAACATATGTGAGTTCAACAGCTTAGATCTGTATTTCTACGTACAGTTCTAAAACAGTTCTACATTTATTTTATAGGCATGTTGTTCTGGGGGCTCATTAGGATATGAGTGGTCTTAGCTGGAAAATAGAGTTGGGATGTTAGGCTTGGGCATGATACCGCCAGTTGTTCACCCGGAGATTTGCTGGAGGGTTGCCAGTTGTCAACCCAGAGATCACATCTGCCCCTTTTCAAGCTCTAAAGTACAAAGATAAACAATGTGCTTTCCCCTCATTCTTCCACCTCCTCTTCCTCATTTTCCTCGTGGTGGATGAAAGATCCAGAGGAATGAAGTAGAAGGTAGGTGATTATTAAATTTTCTCCCATTTGCATGGGAGCCATTGCATAGGTACCATGTGGCTGGGGGCAGGGACCCTGGAAATGTTGTTAAGGTGAGAAGAGGCTCTAGATGGTTTAATATTATATTTTAAATTTAATTAAAGAGATCCCAGCTGTATATATATTAAAATATAGTATGGGTACAAATAGGTTGCTTCCTTCTGAAACTAACCCTGAGGTAGGAGCAGAATCACCATATTACTTGACTCCAATACCCAGCCCATGGAGCCAATCCAGTAAGATACCCCTCTCTCTCTCTCTTTCTCTCTCTCTTTCTCCAGAGGTTATCCATCAAGGTGACCAAAGCAATCTTTGATCAAACCCAGGCCCAAAGCTGGATTGAATAGGTCTAAGTAATCCAGTTTCTTTAAACCATAGTTTGCTGTTACATCTAAATCAGTGGACTATGGTTTGTGCTTGCCCTTCCAACCAGAATTGGGAACCACGGCTTGATCATGGCTTTCAATTTTGCTTTTGTGTGCCAGCGTAAGCCATAGTTTGATGATTCATATGTAACGGCAAGCTATGATTTAAGGAATTCAAGGTGAGGATCTGAGCGCGTGAGAAGAGGAGGGAGTGTGTGAGCCCACGAATAGCCAAACCTTGGTATGGCTTACATGTGAATCAGCCCAGTGAACTAGTCAACATGTGGCTAAAACACACTTGAATCCACTGTGTCTGCTGACAGGGGCTGTTACCACAGAGTAACAACTCTGAAATAATAACCTCTGAGCTGTGATTGTGTAAAGCTAAGCCGCATAGCTATTGCTTATCCTATCCATCTCTCATATTGGACAAAATGAGTTTGAATTGATGCACCCTGTATAAGTGGAGCATGCTATATGACTTTTAAAGCTTTTCTTCTCTTATTGAATAAATGGCATTTAGCCCTTGCAATTTCTTCTCACTAAAGAGAGTCACCGATCCATGCATGTTTTGGCATTTTTGACCTTGAAGGTATTTTATGCCCATATATTCCCCTCGCCTACGTATTATTGTTATTATTATTATTACCATTCTCAAGGACCCCACCCCCGCCGCCACACCGCCCCAGCTAGCTTTACTGAGAGGGTTGAATGAAGCCTATCTGCCAAAGAGAGTCCTGCTCAAAACCGCTTCACCTGCTTTAGCATCAAGACCATGTGGAAACTGTACTGCAAAATCATCAATCAAGCTGTACCGCAGTCAGCAGCCTGTCCCATCATTACTCACCACAGGCTGGAACTTTAGACCCAAGGGCATGTGCTTCGAGGCAGTGAGGAGGAGAAGGAGAGAGGGCCACAGGGCACACGCTGTGTACCTTGTGATAGAAGGGTGATGTGGTGCAAAAAGACTGCAATGGGACCATTCTGGCCTCAGTGGAGAGGGTTACAAGTTCCCTGGGTGGCTGCCATAAGAACAAAAATTACCTTGCCAGATGGGAGCCATCTGTTAACTCCTGCATTCTAACAGGAAGCTAAGAGACAGGGCCTGTTCAGACAACACCCTAAGCCACGGTTAGGCCGCTAACCCTTTTGCAGCAAATGGTTTGTGAGCGTGTTTAAACTGGGGTTTTGTAGCCACCATGGTTAGCCATAATGTTTAGCTGAAAATGCTTAACTACCATAGCTAAGTAGTTAGCTGAACAGGGTCTCATCTGGCTCATGTGTAGAGCCTTCAGGGATATCAGAGGCTCTTCTGTTCTGACTCTTGCCCTCCACAAGTTGAACGTGATGGGTGAGGGTCAGAGCTGGAGCTCCTTCTCACGCATTGACCCTGTTCAGACGACACACTAAGCCATAGTGGTTAAGCATTTTGAGCTAAACATTATGGCTTAGCATGTCGTGCGAACCCTTCCTGACCATGATGGCTACACAATCACGGTTTAAACACGCTCACTAACCATTTGCTGCAAAAGGGTTAGCAGCCTAACCATGGCTTAGCGTGTTGTCTGAACAGGCCCAGTGTCATGAATGCAATGGCCATCCTCTCTGAGATTGTCCGCTGCCTCTGGTAATCATAAGCCTGCTGCTTCGTATCATGAAGGTTCTATCTTCCAGTTTGAGTGTCAGAAATTTGCCAACGGGGTGACATCTGTTCTTCCTAGTTTTGAGCAACCATGTGATCTCGATTTCATGGATAGTCAACCTCCATAATCAAAAAGTAACCATTTATCAATACCCGAAGGAGAGAGGGTCAGGGGAAAGAATATGATTAGAACATTAGAAGGGCCTGCTGAATCAGTCCAAGGGCCTGTCTAGTCCAGCAGTCTGTTCACACAATGGCTAACTAGCTGCCTAGAGGGAGCCCACATAGGCTACGAGTGGAGTACCACCCTCCCAGCAACTAGAAGCCCTTGGTAGCCTTATCCTCCATGAATTTGCCTCATCCCCTTTGGTGAAGCCTTCTAAGTTGGTGGCCGTCACTACGTCTTGTGGCAGTGAGTTCCCTAGTTTAATTAGGTGCTGTGTGATGAAGGCCTGCCTTTTATCTGTCCTGAGTCTCCCACCATTCAGCTTCATCGGGATAAGCCCAGATAATAAAATGATGGGAGAAGAAGAAAAATGTCTCCCTATCCAATTTCACTTCACCAGGCATAGCTCTGTACACCTCTATCATGTCTGTCCACATCTAGCTTTTTCCCCTATTTTTTGTTTCCAACGTTGCTAGGAGCATTCATTTTGTTTAATTTACATTTGTTTGTTCCTTCCTTCTTGGGTTAGTTCAAAGTAGTGGGGGATTCTGTGTGCGTTTACTTCTTGGAATCGACTCTTTATTCCCAAGGGTGTCCCTGATCAGTCTGTTTACACTGCAGGATTGCTCCATGCAATCATGTACATCAGGTGTGCAAAAGCACAGGTTCAGGGGCCAAAATCCAGCCCTCCTGGGGTCCCAATCTGGCCACCTTCCCCTGGCCCTTTCCCCAACAACCGATCATTTTGTGATTTCCCAACGCATGTGCAGTTTTTTGCTCATTCTAAAAGGTTGAATTTCCTCTCTTAAGGCTTAGTTACTGGCGGTAAGAGCTTTAAACTAAAACGCCATGAGAGATATGGATATAGATATAGACGTATGTAATTTTGGACCTGCACCTTTTGCTTTTGGCCCCAAGCACTACTGGAATGCTGCCCCTGGGAGTTTCTCCAAAACGGAATTTGGCTTTCAAGCCGAAAGAGGTTCAACCGCTTGATATATATGGATATAGAGCCACGTGGAGAAACGTTGGCTTAAACAGGCTTGTATGTATGGGGTTGATTTGGATGATACCAGAGCCCAAAACTGGAAAGGGAGAGCATGCACACAGCTCCTTTCTGCCCATCCAGCAGATCTGACGGATGCTTCTGCATATACAAATTGAGTGTTGGGGAATCACAAATCAGGAAATAATTTCACGGCATCCCCTGGATTTGTATATGTCCCTGTCCCTCTGTGCACTAGTGAGAATAGCGGAAGCAGGTACAGAGAGGTGCCATTCATCCATGCTCCACTCCACGCATTGGGTTCCAGTGTGTGCTTTGAACTGGCCCTCAGCCAGCTGGTATCCATCTTTGTGACTGCGACTGAGTTTTTCTTCCTTAATGGAAGCAAACAACAAGAAAAGGTTTCTTCCTTACTTTGATCTTAAACCTTCTAGATCCTTTTAATTTGGGTGTGTGTGTGTGTGACAGAATCAATGCCTTTAATTTTGTCCATAAGGTAATAAGAGCCCACATGTTTGAATTATGATATTTGCTGTGCTTGATCTGCGTTTCCCTTTAGAAAATGGATCTGGTTCCAATAACCCAAGCAATTCTTTGGAGTATTCAAAGATTTTCTCTACATGAACGATTTGTTGCATGCTCGTGATTGGCCACTCACGGATTTCTGTGGGTCCTTTACATGACACCATCCACCTCCAGGATGACACCCATGTTTTTTCCTGGTCTTCTCGCTTTTTAATATTTCTTTGAGATAATGCAATATTTAAATTATCTTGGGATGTCCCCAGTGTGTAAAGCTGGCATAGTACTATAATTACACCACTAGATGGCACTGTTCCATTGAGAATAGCATCACTGAGAGGGGAAGTTGTCATCATGCAGGCGCTGTCTAAACGAGCCAGACATTAACTTGGCACCAAGTTAAAAAAGTGACTTTTTATCAAAGCCTTTGAGGGCTAAATTTGCTTAGTTTTGTTTGCTTTTATTGCTTTTAAACTCTTTGACTAGTATTAGCTTGTTAATGGTTTAATACATTTTTAGCTGTGTAAATTATTTATTATTTTATACTGTTTGCATCTCTTTTACCTATATGCTGCCCTGAGCTCTCAATGAGATAAGACAGGATACAAATATTTTAATAAATAAATAAATAAATAAAAATATTTATTTATTTAAATAAAACAAGCTGAGAACGTAAGGAAACATAAGAAGAGCCCTGCTGGATCAGACTAAGGGTCCATCTAGTCCAGTATTCTGTTCACACAGTAGCCAACCAGCCACCTGTGGGAAACCCACAAGTAGCACATGAGTGCAACAGTACTCTCCTGTCCATGTTCCCCAGCAACTGGTGTACAGAGGCATACTGCTGATACCAGAGTCGGAGGGTGTTGTTTTTTTGCTTCTGGTTTACCAATCTTTACTTTTCACCAGTCCATCTCCTAGGCCTTAGCTAGACCTACCTGAAAGTCCGGGGGAGAGGAGGGGAGACCTCACATTGTGAATAACGCGAGATCTCATCGCCGTTTACACGTAAGGCATGACGACCTCAGGAAGAGAGGCGTCGCACCCGCCATTTTTAATTTTAAAGAGACAGGCGCACTCAAGCGACTAACAGTGAGTGTTTTTTAAAGAAAATTGATTTCCCCCGCTCCCCCCACCCCCGATGGGCGCAGCTCCGGCTCCGCGCGAGTAATTGCACGGAGCTGGGTAAACCCACGGAAATGGGCCACACGCTCCACGGTCTCAGGCTCAGCCCAAGACCGCGGAGAAAGCAGGGCCAAAGGGTAGGGCTGTATCCCAGGGCAAGGGGGGGATGATCCCTCCCTGATCCCAGGATACCCTGTGCATCATGTGGACACACAGGGACGATCCCGGGTATCACCCTGGGATATAGCCTGGTCCATCTAAGGCCCTAGAAGAGGGATGTCTTAGAGCAGTTTCCCCTGTCTTGGTGCTCACCAGATGTGTTAGACTTCAACTCCAGCCAATATGGAACATCTGGGGGGCACCAGGTTGGGGAATGCCATTGCAGAGGCTAAATTAACTACTCTTGTCCCCCAAACACCCACTCTAAGTTAAGACTCTCTGTGTGTAGTGTGTGTGTGTGTGTGTGTGTGTGTGTGATATATACATTATGATGAACGCTGACAGGCGCATTTTCCTAGCGCTGATTAAACGCTTTTGCCATCAAGATCTTCCTTCACCCATCTTTTAACATGCCGGGAAGAGAGAGCGAGGTGTGAGTGACTTTGTCATTTACATTAAACAGTTGTAGATCCTTCCTATTGCGAAGGGCTCCTCGTTGAGTTTGTTTACTCGATCTGTATTTCCAATCAGTGCAGAAGGTTTACTAAAGCAGTTCATTACTGATTTATTTATGATGTATTTAGATAGCAAATATGGTTCTGTCAGCAGTTGCTGGCTAAACAGTGTTGACAGACATTAATAGCATATGGTATAGCAATGGAATTATGATCTTTCAAGACTTGCCTCATTCTTTCCTCCATATATTTCCAATCCTTCTATCCACCCCAACCCCTACCCCATTTTTTCCTTTTCCTTTTATCTTTTTATATTATTATTATTATTATTATTATTATTATTATTATTATTGCCGAGGCAAAAGGGATCTTCCACCAGAGGGGGAAAAAAACATACCTTTTTTGTTTTGTTTTCTTTGGGTAACCTTTGGGGTTTGTTGGTGGTGACATTAAAATCTTCAGTGCCTGTTTAGCTGTTCAATTTAATGGAAGACAAATTCTCCCAAAGGTTTAATTTACTCTCGCAAACTGAAATCAGTGCATTCACACCATGGGAAATGGTCTTAATTTTCCCAGCCTTCAGTCTACATCAAGCATATAATTCATTTCTTCCCTCTTCAGTAGTTCCCTCATTAGAAAACAAAGTTTTTTAAATATAATATTTAAATGTTACATACTTTAAGTCGAGAAACTGATCCTCTCTTTTTCTCACAGTCCCTGTAAAGTGCATTTGCAGGCATGATTGCTTCTCTTTGGCAAAAGCACATTTATACAGGGTGGAAAGATGAAGAGGGGGGGAAAAACACCTTGCATTTTTGACCTTTAATTGGCTCTCTTTCCCATAACGCCGTCAGTTTTATCCAGTGTCAAAGAAAAATAAAGTGTGATAATTCACAGAAGGAAGGAAAGCAGGTGGTACCTCACAGGTGAAAGGATCTGTGGCTGTTTGGCATCACGCAAAGAACGGGAGGTATTTTTGGCTGCTTAGAGTGCATTTTCAGTTGGGGCAGGGCAGAGAATCGTGAAGAGGTGAGCGAGGTGTAAGAGAGCATATGGGTTGATATACATCCGCCATATGGGAGCCAAAAGACCAGTGGATGAGGAGATGGGCATGGGAGCCTTCTCATTTTGTTTTGGCTAGTGACCACGGAGGAGTTAGAAAGGGGCTATCGGGCTCAGTTTGCTGATGGCACGGATGTCATTGAAGGCACTCTTTTGCTGGAATTCACTCTAGCTGGATGCTGGTGAATGAACGTTCATGGCATATGGCCCAGTGCCTCTGACTAATACGAGTCACATGAAGTGTCACTGGCAAAGTAAGGAGGGGGAGGCAGGAGAGAGGGGGGAAGCAACTTGACTAAATATGATGATATATAGTCTCTCATTCTCCCACATTCTTTTTTTTAAAAAAATCCCAAGTTCCTTCCAATTAGTATCAAAGAAATTTTTGAACATTGGTGACTTCACATTTAAAAACAAACAAACAAAACCAAGCAAAATGAAATTCTCACCCATCTACACTGGCCAAATTGAACAGGTAAGCTATTCACAGCATGGAGAGGACCATGGGCTCATCTACACCAAGCAGGATATTCCACTATGAAAGCGGTATGAAAGCGATATATAAAAGGCAGGAGCCGTATTGAAGTGCACAGACAACTGTTGGGGCCCATTGACATATACCATATACCGCTTTCATACAGCGTTCATTGTGCTATAGCCTGCTTGGTGTAGATGTGTCATGAGCCCCAATAGTTGTCAGTGCACTTCAGTACCACTATAAAGCAGTGGTGTAGAGCCTGCAGTGCACTTCAATAACACTATAAAGCAATAGTGGGGCTCCTGCCTTTTATATACCACTTTCATACCTCTTTTATAATGGAATATCCTGCTTGATGTAGATGAGCCCCATGTTATACCCGCCTGCTGTGTAGCTGTTAAAGATTTGGAGACTGCCTGAGAAAAGAGGTGGCAGCCCAAATACAAACTAACATGGTTAGTTAGGGAATATAGGGATTCAAATGCAGACTTTAAAAGCTAAACACTCAAAGCCCTGGGCCTGGATAGAAAAATCTGTCTGTTTTGGTTTACCCCACATTTTATTTCTTTTAATCTAAATTACTTTCTACCCCCATTATGAAGAAATTTGCAAATTTTTATAAGTTCTTATAAAAAATCAAGCTGACCATAATTTCCATCCATCCCACAGAGTAATGACTTGGGCAGGATCTGCACTACTGTTTTATAATGGTATTGAAGTGCAGTGACAACCATTGGAGCTCATGACACATTCCATATACCATTTCCAAACCGCTTTAAAAGTGTTATATCCTGCTTGGTGTAGATCTGGCCTCAAAGAACAAAGAGGGTTTTCTGAACTTTGTGTGTGGTGCTAAAATAGATTATTGGTTACAGTGTTACAAGAAGGCAAATTACAATAGAGTAGTAGGATGGAGAGCCTGCATGGACTGGTATGTTTGACTTGGACTGAAGACCACTATATTCAAGGCTCTGGTTGACTGTCAAGCACACCAGAAGGCAGTATGGTGTAGTGGTTAGTTTTGGACTAGGACTCAAGGGATCTGGGTTCTAGTCCCCACTTGGCATGTAACTCACTAGGTGACTTTGGACCAGTCATTGACTCTCACCCCAACCTCTCTCACAGGGTCTGTGAAGTTAAAACAGAGAAGAGGAGTACGGCCATATAAGCTCCTTTGGGCCCCTTGCAGGAGGGAAAAATATCTATTATCTGTCTCCAGAGATAGAAAGGTGTGTCTGTCACTGCAGTTTTTCCTGTTGCATTCACAGAACAATGTCAGGTTTTAATTTTAAAACTGGAGGCGGGAGGGGGGTACGGAAACTTGGTCTGTTCCTCTTTAGAATCCGTGCGTTGATCTTAAAACCATTGTCTTTTCTTCTTCTAGCAAGGTACTTTTGGCCTTGCACTTGTGGGAAGTACCTATATTTTAATTTTACAGTCTTCCTTCCAATCAATCATACTTTGCAAAAACTTTCAGGAATTTTCTCCACTTAGTGAATCAGCTGGGATAAAACACAGACAGAGTCTCCCATACATTTTTCAAAGCTTTTAAATGCTGTGACTCCCACTTGAGACACACACACACACACACACACACACACACACACACACACACACACACATATATATATATATATATATATATATATATATATATTCAATTCTACAGAATATGTTCCCATTACCTATTCCTGGATCTGCAGCATATATGGTATAGTGATCAACTTTAAATAAATTATTTGATTATGAGTGGAGACTGGGATTTTTGTGGGGTATGGCTTAACCCTGGCCAAGGTTCAGTCCAGTCTTCAGTGTGCAATTCTTGGCATGCTTTAATGCCAGAGGTAGTGCTGCTGCTTCAAATTATGAGTTGCCTCTTGGAAGCTCATAGTATTCCCACCCCCTTTCCTTTCGGAGCTCAGTCTGTCTCTCCCCCAGCAGTTCTCCATTAATCCATTTTTCACATCCAGCCGCATTTCAGGTCTGCTGTGTATCGAGTGAGCCACTGTCACATTTCATCCATTTTCAGTTTCTGAAATGGACCCTAAGTGGAAGAGAGACAATCAGGGTCAATTGTGACTGGAGATGGACATTGCGCACAAGGTCAGGGGAACGACTGTCATTTCCTAGGGATTCCCTACCTGAAGTGCCTCCATTGCTCTGACCATTCAAGGTTGATGACCTGAAGATGCTCTTCCTTCAAGACCCTTTCTGGCCCTCAAAGGGTGGCTGCTTGTGCAGTCCGTAAAGGTGGAACATCTTCACTCCTCTTGCAGACCTCCCCTTCTCCACTCTGAGATAGAGGAAGATCAGGAAATGGCCGCATCTGGGCCAAATGGGACCTACTTGTTAACCCAGAAGTGATGTGGGGGTTGGCGTGTTGTTAATGCTATGGCAATAGGACTTGCCAGTGGGAAAATATGGTAGAGAAAGTAGCCTTGGGAAATTGAAGCTCACCACCTTCTACAAGTAGGCCTCCAGAAAAACTAGTTGCTGATCAAGTTTAAAGTTCAAATTGCCTCAGCATAGACAGGTAGAGCACATGCTTTGTATGCAGAAGATCTTAGGTTCAGTCCCACTTCAGTTAAAAACATCAGTGATAGATGATGGGAAAGACCTCAACCTGAGATCCTGGAGAGTCACTGCTGGTCACAGGATTAGCCCTACCATTAGAGAGAGTGAGACAGCCACCTCAGGTGGCTGTTGTTGAGGGGTGAGAAATGACGACAATGTAAGGATCTCACGATCACCCCTGAGATCCCTAAACCAGACTGCTGCCTTCAGGTGCAGCAGAAGATACTATCCTATTGTCTATCTTGTAGTGAAAATCCACTGCTAGTTTGGTGAACCTTAATTGATGAACTGGGAGAGGTGCCGTCTTGCCCTTCACCTCAAGCAGCAAATAAAATTCACAAAGTCTTAGGCTAGCCCTAGCCAGTCAAACAATACTGGACTAAGTAGACAAGAAGTTCATTCTTGCACTAGGCATCCTATGTTGGCTACCCAACAGATAGGGCTGCCTGATTCCAACACTCTGATCTGATCTAAAAGTAATTTTTGATTCTTCTTGTTAAGGACATCAGTGTCATTGATACTATGACTATTGAAGCTGGCCTATCTCACAACTTTTCCAGGTTGGCATCTTGCTTGGTGGTGCTGCCTTTGTCACACAAATCTTTCCTGTTTCTGGACTTCACATTTAACCACCACTTGCTTCAGTGGAACTTGCATCGTTTTGATCAAATCCATTGCAGGAATCTTCTGATGTTGTTTTCCACTTGGCCATTTTGCAGTTCCTTTTGGATTTCGACAAGGACTCGTGGGGAAAAGATAATATGGAGAATAACTGAAAACTCTGTCTGTCGATGGCATGGTCTAGTTTGCATTTAAAGAAAAATCTTTTTTGATTTGATTTCCACGCTGTGGTTTGCTTCCTTTGATTTATTGGCTGATGTTTATACTTTCACTGATCACTTTCTTATTACTTTCATACTTCCATCCATTTCAGTTTGCACTCTTTTAGAGTGATTTCTTATACCGCCCCTGCCACCTCCTCAGTCCTGATGAATGGGTCTCTCAAAGTGTTGCTCTTGACCTGGCATGGTCTCTTGTGCAAGATATAAATGATACCCCCACAGACGTATAATGATGCCTTAATAAACAACATCCCGGATACGTCTGCCCCATTTCAAGGAGGTGGTGTGCTTGAAATTCAAGAGGCACAATAGAATTGCTATGGAAGGGAAGGCAGTGAAATGGGAGGGACAGAAAGGGAAAAGCAAAAAAAAAGAAGAGAAATCTGTCCCTTAATGTACATTAAATTGTTTATTTATTTATTTATTTATCTGCACTATTTATATACCGCTCCATATCTGAAAAAGATTCCGGAGCAGTGAACATAAGAATAAAACAATTAAAAGATTAAAACAGCAAATTAAAATTGTTCAATTTAAAACAGAATACCACTAAAAATGGTGGCTGGTCATGTGGAAATATATGGAAATGTATCATTATATGTACATAAAGGCTGGTGAATGAATTGGTCAGGTGCGGTTTTGACTGGTACGATGAACGTATCGCCTTTCAAATGTGTGCCTGCCGCAACACTATAGAAAACAGGGGAACCGTAGCAAGGGGCTGTGTGTGGCGGTGAGATGGGAATACAAGGGAGACTGGCCTAATGAAATGTCTCTTGGTATAATCCACAAGCAGCAGTGGGTGATCTACCACTGACTCCAACGAGCTGTGGATTTCTCCCCCTGTCATTAAATGACCTTTGTGATTATTGATTTTTTTCTTTCTCCCAGAGATCATATTTATTATTTGTTTCCCATTGCTGAGTCCAAAAAAAAAAAACCTGCGGCCTTGTGCATCAGCACTTTATACCTTCATGTCAAATTCCATGTGATAAATTTGGGGTAGCATTTTGAAATGGGGCAGTATGCAGCATGCTTTCACATGGAATTTTTTCAAAGTGTCTTCAGATCAAACTGCCCTGAATTGTTTAGACTATGTTATTGTTCTTGGTGTATTTGATTTATAGCCTACGCTTACACCAGGGAACATGGGCAGGAGGGTGCTGTTGCATTCATGTTCCAGAGGCAGCTGGTTGGCCACTGTGCGAACAGAATGCTAGACTAGATGGACCCTTGGTCTGATCCAACATGGTTCTTCTTACAAAGCATCCAGGACTGTAAGCTAACAACCTATATAAAACACAGTACTTCACACAAATAACATTAAAATAATGACTCTAAAATCACAAATATATAATAAAACAACACAATCAATTAAAAGCACAAGTAAATAGATCTTTAACTGGTGCCTATATGACAGCATCATGGCGGACAATTGAATGTCTACCAGATGGGAGCTCCATAGCCAGGAACTCATGCTATCATGAGGAGAGAGATGATAGCACTCTTCAAATACTTGAAAGGTTGTCACACAGAGAATGGCCAGGAACTCTTCTCGATCATCCCAGAGTGCAGGACACAGACTAATGGGCTCAAGTTACAGGAAGTGCAAAAGCAAGGAAAACCCTGTGGGGGAGTAAAAAGAAGCCAAAGGCAAAGGTAGGACCAGGCAATCTTCAAAACGGAATATTTACAAAAGTTGATTTACAGTGCCAAGGTGCCGCCTACGCATTTCGAACGCAAACTGCGTTCTTCCTCAGGGCTGTTATCTAAAAAATAAATAAAATCCTTTGAATCATAATATTTACAGTTAGAAGCGTTTTACAAGTTTATGTACTTTAAAAATACTTTTAAAAACTTATGTATATCCAGACATACAAATTGTAATCAAAAGGTGTAATACATGTTTTAGAGTGGATTCCTGCAATGAGCAGGGAGTTGGACTCAATGGCCTTATAGGCCCCTTCCAGCTCTACTATTCTACCATGTTTCCCTGAAAATAAGACAGTGTCTTATATTAATTTTTGCTCCCAAAGATGCACTAGGTCTTATTTTCAGGGGATGTCTTATTTTTCCATGAAGAAGAATACGGTACACATTTATTGTTGAACAAAAAAAAAGGTCTTATTTTTGGGGGGATGCCTTATATTACAGCGAGAGGCAAAACTGGAAGTAGGTCTTATTTTCGGGGGATGTCTTACTTTCGGGGAAACAGGGTATGATTCTATAACGAAAAAGGTCATATCATGTGTAGTAGCCTGACACGCCACATTCCTCAAGAGCACCAGAAGCAAAGCCTTCTCTCTTGATCTTAAATCAGGGGAAACAGTCTGTCAAGTACCTGCATTCTGAGCCATTTTAAGGCTTTGTGCACTACTACTAACACCTTGAATCACGCCCCAGTAGCTCACTGGCCGCCAATGCAATGATTTCAAAACTCGTGTGATATGCTCACATTTCACTGCCTGTGTCAGGTTACCGACGCACACCAGCGCATATGCGCATTGATTAAGGCACAGTGCAAATAGGACTGCAATTGTGGTGAAATTGCGCGATCACATCAAGCTTTCATTTTGTGTGTGCATGTGTGTTGATTTTATGTATGTGCAGATGTGCTGGTCAGGTCCAGAATCAGAACACAACATCCTTGGGCAGCTTTCGAGTTCCTGTGTCCCAGCAGAGCCCACTATTGGCACCTGGGAGCTGCCAGTTTAATTTCCCACAAGGTCCCAGATGAAAGTCCCGTACTCCAGGGCTCTGTGCACATTCAAAACATTATTTTAATTTCCAGCAATCCCACAGAGTGCCATTATGTAGTTGTTGGTGGGGGCATTGTGGGAAATGTAATGGCAGCATCGATCGAAGCACTGCTGCTTCGCCCTGCTTCCACTGCCAGTTAGTCACCTCAAGATGTCAGCAGGGTTTGGATACCAAAATGGCATCTGATATTTTGGCCCAAGCCAGCGTAGCCAATGGTCAGGAATCATGGGAATTGCAGTCTAAAACAACCGGAGGGTGCCAGGTTGCTTGCCCCTGCTCTATAGGGTTAACATCTCTCCCTCCCTTCTTCATTCCCTCCCACCCCCCACCCCTCTTAATAGACAATTCAGCAACTCCAACTGTTGTGTAGTATGGATATATGATGGGGGAGTACTAACGTTTGGACTGTCAGACAACCATAAAGATGTCACGCAAACCCCTTTAGGAAACAAGGAGTCAAGGCAAAATGTCTGTTCTTAGGACCTTGCTAGACCTACCTTTGAATCCGGTTGGGAGGAGGGGCCAGCCCGCGCTAAAAGTAGCACGGGCTGTCGCCACAGTCTAAACATCAGACGTGACGGGCTGCAGGAAAGCCCCATCGCGTCCACCATTTTTTTATTTTTAAAGGGTCGGGTGCGCAGGAGCACACCTTCGATTAAGGTAGGCTTTTTAAAAAAGGGGGGTCCCTGCTCCCCCACCCCCAATTTCCCCACCCTGGCTGCGATCCCACCCCGCCTGTGATCTCCGATTCCCCCCGCCCACGATCTCCGATCCCCCCTGGCTCCGTTTCCCCCCCCATCCCCCCTGGCTCCATTCCCCCCCATCTCCCCCCCCCCCGCTCTGATGGCTGCAGTGCTCCTGTGGAGCGCTGCATGCCATCCGCCACTTTTCCCGGCTATTTGTGATTAAATGCAGTAGCCAGGAAAAGCGGCAGAATGGCCTACACGCCCGAGACTGCAGGAAATACCAGACCACAACCCATGCCGGTTATCTTGGGCCAAGGGAGGGTTAGCCCTGCCTGAGCCCGGGATCCCCTGTGCGTCATCTGGATGCACAGGGGCTGGGCCGGGGCTTGCACCGGGCTACCCCGTCTTCTAGCAAGGCCCCCAGAACCTGTTTCAGAAGCTCTGGATCTGGAGTCTTCCTTGTTATACTAGTCAGTACTGTTTTTGTGAGTACCTGCTAGCTAAAGAAGAGAGTTCCTCTGGATATGTCATGAGTTCCTTTTTTTCACCCTATGGAAAGTAGTAACCAAAGCTAGACCCACATATCTTGAAAAAGCAATTACGACTTTCAGGTTTGATTTGAAATAAAGCTCTCTACTTGGAAATGAATCACCAGAGGAAGCCGTCATTTTGACAGTCAAACTTCCTGAGACCACACATGGGCAGGGTTCTGGTGTTTACCCCCCAAATTCAGGATGAATTCTACCTCTCTTATGTGACTCAAAGACTGATGCTGTAGATGTAGAGACTATATGTTGGAGGGAAATGTTGTTTGACCTTTGTCATCTCTGGCTGGTCTATCAAAGATGGAGTGGTATAGAATGAAGATTTTCTGACAGAGTAATAATAAGAGAGGATATGTCTGCATGTTGCTCATTACCAGGACTCTTCTAGATGCCGGCACCTCCTATGTTTGTCTTCAAACAATCCTAAGAATCTAAATCGCCACAGTCAACAGAAGGAAAGAGACAGAAAGGTTAAAAAGTCTTCCCTTGATCTCTTGCATTTTCCCCTTAAACATGTTTGATAGCAATATTGTTTCTTAAAAACAATATGACCTCATTTGTAAAGCAATGCTCACACTAAACTAGTCAGCTGTTAAATATGCCCAGCACTGTGCATTAAGGAGGAGGCTTAAACCAGAATTTCAATTATTTTCTGGACACATTTAAAATTATAATACTTTACCAGGCTAGCGTTATAGTTCATCCAAATTACTCATAAAGTATCATATCAATCTCTCACAACTGCTTATTGCTTACAGATCTGAGAAGTTAGTTGAAGAAAGACCAGGGCCAGCGTAATGACCTTCATGCTGGCTTCGTGGTTTGATAGCTTAGACGCTTATAACGGCAGAAACCTAATGGTCAAAAGTCAGCATTTGCCGGCTATAATGTTTAGTAGGAAATGAAAGAGGCTTTATTTGGGCTGCCATTTCTGCGGTAGGCTCCTGAACAAGAGAGAAGGAGAGGAACAGTTAAAATAGATCAGAATAAAATTCAATAGTGTGTGTGACGGGGTGGAGGTTAGGATGATACATTGTAGAATTCTGCCAGAATTCTATCAGTTAGAGCCGGGTTTGTTCCCAGGGTGACCACTTATGCATTGGGGGGAAAAGAGAGAGAAAGGAGGAAATGCATCTTCAAAAAAGAGGACACCAATTTGCATAATATGTGCTAATTCATATGTAAAGACACAAATTTAGAAATAATAACTATAATTTAAATAGAAATACAATGCATCTCAGCATAGTGAGGAAGACTGACCAACTGACTATGTGCCTGCTCAGGCTGTTGTCCAGGTGCAAACTATTGATGGACACCGTGAAGGCTCCTGCTCTTCTTTCTAAGGTGTGTATGTGTGTGTGTTTTTAATCTTTAAACTGGACTTGGACTGGACAGCCCTTGAAATAGAGGATGCTTTCAAACAGAGGACTGTCCTCGCACCAATTTTAAAAGAACTGCACTGGCCACCAGGTCCGGTGATGTGGATCAATGGGTGAAAGCCTCTTGCAACTCACAGCTCATCACAGAAGAGTTTACATAAAAAGAGGGAGAAAAGATAAATTCCAAAATGTCTCCCAGAATTTTTAGAAGTCTATACAGACTGAGGAATGGAAGGCCTGTTCCTCCTCTTCGCACCGCTCACCCCTCTGCACTATCAATATCATACTGTTTTATTTATTTTTCTTATCTTCCATTATTTTCAGACTTCCTCTTTTCTTTTTTTCTTTCCACCCCTTCTTTTGTTTTCTTTATTTTTCATATATATCACCACAATAGGCAATTACCAGATGTGAAAGTAATAGCTGTAGATGGTTTAGGACACAGAACTTAACACACATCAGTGAAGTGAAGGGTTGGAGGAGGGAGATGTATTGTTATGTGTCTTGTACACTTGGCTGTATAATTGGGAAGGGGGGTCTGTTATTCTTGGGGTTGTTTTTTTTTAAAAAAAAACCCTCTTAAAATATTTCAATGAACAACAAACAACAACTTGCACCAGTTGCTTATTTGCTTCCAGGCCCAATTCAAAGTGATGCTGCTTGCCTTTAAAACCCTCAACAGCTTGGGACTCAAATATCTGTAGGGGCATTTATTTTATTACATTTTATTTATTTATTACATTTATATAGAGCCTCGTGTGGTGCAGAGCGGTAAAGCAGCAGTTTCTGCAGCTGAAACTCTCCCCACGGCCTGAGTTCGATCCCAGCGGAAGCTGGTTTCAGGCAGCCAGCTCGGGTCGACTGTGCCTTCCATCCTCCCGTGCTCGGTAAAATGAGTACCCAGTTAGCTGGAGGAAAGGTAATAATGGCCGGGGAAGGCAACGGCAAACCACCCCGCTATAAGGCCTGCCAAGAAAACGTCAGCGAAAGCTGGCGTCCCTCCAAGAGTCAGTAATGACTCAGTGCTTGCACGAGAGGTTCCTTTCCTTTCCTACATTTATATACCACCCCATAGCCGAAGCTCTCTGGGCGGTTTACATGGTTCCAAGCCAGATTTCGGTTGAACATCAGAAAAAAAACTTCCTGACTGTTAGAGCAGTATTACAATGGACCCAATTACCTAGGGGTGTAGTGGGCTCTCCCATACTAGCACCTGTTGACCAGTATTCAAGAGGCAGCTGGATAGCCATCTGTCAGGGATGCTTTAATGAGGATTCCCACATTGAGCAGGGGGTTGGGCTCAATGGCCTTATAGGCCCCTTCCAATTCAACTATTTTATGATTCTGTGATTATCTATATACAAAGAAGAGGGTATTTCGTGTGGTGGTGCCACAACTTTTCCTGTGGTGGTGCCATGACTTCTGGCGTCAGCGTTTCCGACTTTGCAGTTCCAAAGAAGGCTAAGATTTCTTTTTTAATTTGCCAAGGTGTTTTGAATGGTAATATTGTTTCTGCCTGCTTTGTGGTTCTTATGGCTTCATCTGCTTCTTATGTTCCTAATTGTTAGTGTTCTTTTATTGTATTTATACTGGTGTGGTGAATGTTATTCATGCCTTTGCATGCCACCCTGGAACCCATTTGGATGGAGGGTGGCTTAGAAATATTTTGAATAAATAAAATTGAAAATAATAATACATGTAGGAATTAAAAAGCCAGTACTACAGCCAAACTCACAAATACCCTATTGCCTTAGAGTAGTAAGTGGTGGTGGTGGTGGTGATGGTGGTGGTGGCAAACTCAGCTCTGCAGAGATTGGATGGTTCTACTCGAAGAGCCACCCATGGTGGTCACCTGTTGACCAGAATCTTGTGACATTATAAACACACCTCACCACCTCTCTTCTTGGAACTTCCTGTTTTTATCATGATAGTGAATTCTGTATGTGCCTCTTAAGAATAGGAGAGGCAAGGCTGACTGCTGCACCTGGGTTTGGTTTTGCTGGTGGGCAAGGTTGGCTGCTGGTTGGCTGTTCTACGAACAGAAGGCTGGACTAGATGGACCCTTGGTCTGATCCTGCACGGCTCTTCTTACGTTTCTTATCATCTTATGTAAGGAAAGTTGCAAAGCTGGGCTGACACCATGGGCAAAGAACCCATAGTAACCACTGGGGGGGGAGGAATTTATGTCTGACATCGCTCTTAGCTGTCCAGAGAGATCATAAAGAACTAATAATAATTCTAAAACAAATTGGATCTGCAACACAATTTTGCTCTGTGGGCGGCTGCCTTTCAGGATTCCAGAAACTCTGTTCTCTTCCTCCTCCCACATGGGCTTCCTGTTTTCACCTCGAACTATCGGTCCATAATCCCCTCCCTAGGGTTTTTTTCCCCGTAAATATTTTTTGTACTTTTGTGGACCTCGAGGTTACTCTGAGTCTGCTGATACCTCCCTCTTGTATATTTTCCACTTCTCCTACGTAAGGGCCGGCACTCAGAGAACGGAGATTGCTATTTGAATACGACAATAAGGCTTTCTAAAGTGCATTTCAAGCCTTTAGAAATCCTCACAACAGTTCAAGCAAGATAGGCCCGACGCATCGCCATTATTCCCATATTTCTGATGGGCTGGGTGAGGTTGGGAGGGCTTGTCTTTCCTACGGCCATTAAGCGAGTTTGGCAAAAGCATGATTTGAACAGGGGTCTTCTAGCTGACGTCATCGCACCCCACCAGTTCTCTCATGGTTAAGAAGTCATTTTTGAAATTCTCCTTCTTCTGGTCATGAATGATGATCACAAAGTTAAAAGCTATTATGAAAGTAGCACTAACCAAGAGAAGTCATCTGATACAGACCATATGTAAGCGTTTTAATATAATTGCACCGAAGGTCAGCGGCGCTTATTTTTCTTAGGTGAATAATGCAGCGTTGGGGGAGAGATCTAATTTTAGAATAGGAAATGTTGTGTCGTATGCAGAATTCTTGACTCTGATAAAGAGTGTGATGGGGAAAAAAATGCTGAACTCACACTGTGTTACTGGATACATTTTCTTTTTCAAGGGGCTGAGGTTTCTCTCTCTACCACCACTCCGGTCCCATTTATAAATATTCTAAAACCAGGTGAACGTGGTATGAAGCGAGCTTCCTTCGGTGATTTTGCACGTACGTGCGGAGGCAGGAATTTCAAAGTTTTCGCTCTGCAAAGATCAAAATGCTGAAGTGTCCATAATCTTCACTCTCTGCCTTTTGCTGTTTAACATATAAACACATTTCCTTGCTAGCAAGCAAGCTTTCCAGCAATACAACAGCAAACAAATGCTTCAGGAGGATCTTTAATTATTCATTTGTCTCTTACTCTTTTTGTGCTACTTTTCATAAATGTTAATCTTTATTCTTGCCTTAGCAGGAACAACCCCCCCTCCCCCTGAAATAATAATAAAATAAAATAATGGTAGAGAAAGACCTGTTTTTTAACATGACCTCTCAGCCTGACATGGATAAGCGTTGGTAGCTATTTATTTCCCCATCTGCAGTTTTTATGCAGTTTCTATCAAACTGAAAGGTGTTTTTTTTAGTAGCTGCTTATTTTAAATGTACAAAACCCTTGTGTGTAATTCCATTAGCTGCCCTACAGCATTGCAATCTACAGTTTCCCCGAGGCTGTTGTGAAATATTGATGAAATCCTTGCTTTTGTGGCGTCCTCTGATACACTAAACAGTTGTCTGATGTTAGTTGAACTTGAATGGATCTGTTCAGAGCTATTTCAGCAGTGACTTCAAAGGCTGTAAGGCTGTTACATTTTTTTTAACAAACTGAAGTTTCAAAGCCTTGCCATGTGGTACTTTTTTTAAATAAAGAAAAAAAAACCAAGTTCATATCAAATAAACCATATAATGGCAGGAGTCATTATTATGTGCACACATATCTCTCTGTATTGACACACGCATGCACACACACACACACACTTTTTCATCAGTAGCATGTGTGTGTTTTTACATATGTAAGAAGTAGCTCAGAATTAGAAAGGAAAATAAATGTTAAACTCTGTATAAACGGCAGGCCGCTAAGAGACTTGAATGTCATCAGCTCCTACGGTTCTTAAAATATAGAATCATAGAATAGTTGAGTTTCAAGCAGGCTATAACAACTTGGGACCAGGATATCTAGCAGACCGCCTTCCCTTAGACACACCCAGGCCACATTTACGACCTTCAGAGGAGGCCCTACTCGTCATTCCGAGACACAGGCCTTAGCTAGACCTACCTCTTATCACGCAACGGAGGAGGGAAGATCCCGCGATGTGATTATCGCGAGATCCCGCCTCCATTTACACGTGAGGCGCGACGGCCTCAGGAGGAGGGGCGTCACTCCCACCATTTTTTTATTTTTAAAGTGACTGGAGTGCACGAACGTTCGTGCGCAAAAGGTAAGTCTTTTTAAAAATTAAATTAATTTCCCCACTCCCCTCACCCTACCCTCGATGGGCGCAGCTCCCAGCTCCACGCGAGTAATTGCGCGGAGCTGGGTCAAACAGTGGCAACGGGCCATACGCTCTGCGGTCTCGGGCTCAGCCCAGGACCGCGGAAAAACCGGGCCCAAAGTGTGGGGCTATATCCCGGGGCAAGGGAGGGATAATCCCTCCCTGATCCCAGGATCCCCTGTGCATCATGTGGACGCACAGGGATGATCCCGGGGTTCGCCCCGGGATAAAGCCCCATCTAGCTAAGGCCAGAGAATGTTGCCATGAAGAACCTCAACAGCGGACCTTCTCTGTAGCAGCACCCACCATCTGGAAAACCCTCCCTCATGCAGTTCAGGAGGCAGAAAATTTAATATCTTTTAAACGCCTCCTAAAAACGTATCTTTTTAGTCAAGTCTTCCCTGGACTGTAACTTATTCTTGCTTTATGTGATTTTTAAAGTGTTAAGTTTTAATCAGATTGTTATTATTATTATTATTATTATTATTATTATTATTATTATTTATTTATATAGCACCATCAATGTACATTCGTTGTAAACTGCCCAGAGAGCCTAGGCGGTATAAATATGTAATAAATAAATAAATAAATAAATAAATAAATAAATAAATAAATGCCATTGAGTCCAACCCCCTGCTCAGTGCAGGAATCCACATCAAAGCACGCCTGACAGATGGCTGTCCAGCTGCCTCTTGAATGCCTGTAGTGTGGGAGAGCCCACAACCTCCCTAGGTCATTGGTTCCATGTAATACTGTTCTATCAAGTCAGGAAGTTTTTCCTGTTGTCCAAATGGAATTTGACTTCCTGTTAGTTGAGCCCATTATTCCGTGTCCTGCACTCTGGGATGATCGAGAAGAGATCCTGGCCCTCCTCTGTGTGACAACCTGTCAAGTACATTAAACAGGTCACCCCATAGGCTTGGATAGCTGGCTGGATACAAAAGCATACATTTAGGGAGCTTCACAGGAACACCCCTCACATTCCAAAGAAGCACGGGGATGGGCAAACAAGGCATTTTGCAATTTGCAAGCATTTTCAGAGGACACTTTCTCCTGCTTTGGGGGTTGCAAATGGGGCATATTCGCGTGATTTGCAAATGGGGCATTCTCGTGCATCCCTGAACAAACACATGATGGGCAGCTGCATAGCTTAGCCCTGCCCTCTGCTGGTGATGTGTGCCATGGCCATGCTGTCTGCCACTGATATCTGCAGTGGAAATGCTTCCCCCACCAGGGCAGGGGCTGTAGCTCAGCGTGACAGAGCACCTGCTTTGCATACAAAAGGCCCCCAGTTCAACCCTTGGCTTCTCCAGGTAGGGCAAGGAAAGAATACTGACTTGAAAGCCCAAAGAGCTGCTGCCAGTCAGTGTCGGCAGTACTGGGTTAGATGGACCAATAGTCTGACTCAGTATAAGGCTGCTTCCTATGTTCCTACCTACCATCTACCCATTGGGCTGAGATAGGAAAGGCTGTCCACACAGACTGATGTACAGTGCACATCGATAGCCCTTTGCCATGCTGTCTGAACATGCCATAGACAAAGAAGCGCAGGCCTAGATTTTGTCCAGGCAGACCTACAAATATTTATCTGCTTGATCTGTGGGTTAGAGAAGTTGCATCAAAATTCCTCTTGGAAGCTTCCTCTACTCTTCAAGCTTTTCCTTGTGGCTTTGTCTCAGACAGGAAGCCACCCATGTTTTCTGTGGACATAACAATTAAGGGCAGCTGCACAATCAGTCTGCTTGTCTGTCTGTCTGTGTTGCTTTCAATCTGCTTAGAGGCTCCCCCTTGTGGCAAAGAACTTGTCTGTTTGCCTGAGCAGAAGGAAACTTTTTGCACTGCATCAGAGCACCCTGCAGCAGCGTTACCCAACCCTGTGCCCTCCAGAGGTTTTGGACCCTATCAGCCCCACCAAGTATGACCAATCCTCAGGAATGCTGGATGTTGGCATCCAAAACATCTGGAGGGCACCAGGTTGGAGATGGCAGCACTGCAGTAAGGCATGAGATGCTACAGGAAGAAGGGAAAAACATAAACTGCAAGTAGGGCCATTGCATGCCTTGGCTTTATGGTCTCCAACATGGCGCCCATGGGCACCCATGTGCCCACAGATACCCTTTTGGCGCCCACCAGGCTCCCTGAATCTCATGATTTTTATTTGATTTCTTAAGATTTTTGGTTTTTAAAAATGGATCAATCGGGAGGCTGGCGTGCTGCAAATTGAAGGCCTCCCTTCAAGCACCATGCTTTTATGGGTTCAAAAAGAGCGGTTTTGAGCTTTTGATCTCAGACCCCACCTCTGTCACAATTGTACTTAGGTTCTTGGGGAAGTTACTTGTCTTTAGCCTCACCAGTTTGCCTTCTGGGAAATGACCATTTTGTAGCTGGACATGGGCACCGTTTTGTAAGAGCACCCACAACACTCTCAAAATTCCAAATGTACACACTGTCCCCAAACCCCTGCCCTAATTTCTAGCAAAACTAGGTTCAAAATTTTCAGGATAGCAATTCTGGAATTTGCATATCAGCAGAAGCTGTTAAGGGGCATTTTATTTTTTATTTATTACATTTATATTCCACTTTTCTTGCTCCAAGGAACCCTAGGCGGCTCACATGGTCCTTCTCCTCCTCTCTATTTTATCCTCACAACAACCTTGTGAGGTAGGTTAGGCTGAGAGTCAGTGACTGGCCCAAAGTCACCCACTGGTGACTAGAACCCGGATTCCTGAGGCTCTGTCCAGCATCCTAACCACTATACTACACTGACCCGCAGTAGCAATAACATTTAAAGTAATTACACCATCAGTTTACTAGGTGCTTCTTAGACCAACTAAGTCCCTTTCCTGAGAAGCTTAGAATTTAAACACTGGCAACAGGGGAAACTGATAAAAGTCTGGATGGGAGAAACAAGGGTAATGAGTGAAATTGCACTCAGACACACACTTAGCCTTTGTTTCTGTTGACGTGCAAATACCTTAGTTTGGATATATAAAGGTGGCAATCCTATACACATTTAGGCCTTAGCTAGACCTACCTGAAAGTCCGGGGGAGAGGAGGGGAGACCTCACATTTTGAATAATGTGAGATCTCACCCCCTTTGACATGTAAAGTGTGACGATCTCAGGAAGAGAGGCATCGCGCCCACCATTTTTTAATTTTTAAAGAGGCAGGAGCGCTTGAACAACTCATGGTGAGTTTTCTTTTAAAAAATTGATTTCCCCTGCTCCCCCCACTCTAGCCTCAGCGGGCGCAGTTCCCAGCTCCACATGAGTAATCGCATGGAGCCGGGTAAACCCGCAGAAACGGGCCACACGCTCTGCAGTCCCAGGCTCAGCCTGAGACCGCAGAAAAAGTAGGGCCAAAGGGTAGGGCTGTATCCTGGGGCAAGGGAGGGATGATCCCTCCCTGATCCCGGGATCCCCGTGCGTCATGTGGACGCACAGCAACGATACCAAGTATCACCCCGGGATATAGCCTGGCCTAGCTAAGGTCTTAGTCCCATGGAACTCAGTGGACTTACTTCTGAGTAGTGATGTCAGACAAATCCACAATGGATTCAAATGTGTTCAGATTTGTATGAATCTGACCTGCAGATTCCACAGCAAACCGCCTTTTTCCCGAGTCGTGTCGATTCCACGGACTTCTAGACTCTTTTTTCACTTGGAGGGGGGGATTTGTGTTCATTCACATTGGCACAAATGCAAGTTAGTGCAAGTGAAATGAACTTCAGGTTGGGGAGAGAGAACCCCTCAGAAGATTCCATCAGTGAGTGGGCGACGTAATGAAAAGAGCCTGGCAATCCACAAAACACAGACAAAACTGATTTCTCTAAATCCATACATCCCTATTTCAGAGTAAACATGGACTGTAATGTAAATGCATAGGATAAGCATAAACCTACCTTGAGCTACTTCAACCAACGTCAAAAGACCTGGGAGGAATACATCTTGTATAGCAGTGAAATTGGATAACTTAAAAGCATGTACAACGATACCTGAAAATGGGAATTGATAAGTTTGTATGTTTGTTTGCTTGTTTGTTTAATGGCTGTCACCAGGTTAAAGAAATCTGAGGGTGATAATCAAGTTAGTTTTAATCCATTGAATCTGTATCTGTTTGCATATGACTAAAACACTAAGGGCGCAATCCTATGCATGTTTAGACAGAAAAAAAGTCCTACAACTTCCAACGTTTCCCAGTCATAGCTTAGACAAAAAGGAAGAAAAAAAGACCTGGCTGGCTGGGGTATGCTGGAAGTTGTAGGGCTTTTTCTGTCTAAATAGAGGGTGACCATAGGAAAAGGAGGAAAGGGCTCCTGTATCTTTAACAGTTGTATAGAAAAAGTGCCATTTGTATGTATTAAGCACCTGCTGAAATTCCCTCTTCATCACAACAGTTAAAGCTGCATGAGCCCTGCCCTCTTTTGTATCTGGTCACTCTAGCTATATTCCTGCAGCTTTAACGTTTTCAGCATTTCGTGGTGTGAAGCCAAAACGAAAACTGGCAACTGCTCTTCCTTACAGCAACACACAGCCATTCCCACACAATTAGTGTCGCTTCTCACTTCACGATTCTCTTCAGAAAAATTCCTATTTCAGAAAACTTTTAATAGCTTATTTTAATTAATCATAGAATCATTGAATAGTAGAATAGTTGGAAGGGGCCTATAAGGCCATCGAGTCTCCAACCCCCTGCTCAATGTAGGAATCCACCCTAAAGCATACCTGACACTGGTAATTACAAAGTACATCATTTTTAATTTATTTTTATCATTAGTTTTTATATGTTAAATATTTTGATTGTAAAATGAAAACAAAAGATGTATATGCCTATAGTAAATAATATGCCTATAGTAAATAAATGCTTATACTCCAGCAGGAATACCCTGCTGGAGTAGGGATACATCATCTGCATGCAGATTTATGCTTTTCCCAGAACAGTACTCCAAATGTGTTTAAAAAAATTAAAAATAGAAAATGTCTTGATATTTATTTATTTATTTAAAAAAACGAAAATAGAAAATGCCATACTTTTAAAAAGAAATTAAGTGGGAAGGGTAAGGCACTTTGGCAGGCACAAAGAAAGACACCCCCTGGATAAGGCCAGTGTGGTGTAGTGGCTAAAGTGTTGGACTGATAGTCGGGAGATTTGGGTTCTAGTCCCCACTCGGCCATGGAAACCCACTGGATGACTTTGGGCCAGTCACAGACTCTCAGCCCAGCCCACCTCACAGGGTTGTTGTTGTGAGGATAAGATGGAGAGGAGGAGGAGGATTATGTATGCCGCCTTGGTTTCCTTGGATGAAAAATGGCAGGATATAAATGTAATAAATAAATAATAAATAAAATCATTTATTTCATTCCCTCCCTCCATTCCCAGCTGGTTAGAGCAGGGGTGGGTGACATGTAGCTTTCCAAATGCTGTTGGGCTGCAATTCCCATGAGCCCCAGCCAATGTAAGCATTGGTTAGGAATGCTGGGAGCTGCAGTCCAGCAACATCTGGAGGCTCATACATACATTCCCCATAAATTTTCCAGCATTTCTAGTCCATCATGAGTAGTTTATGTTCCTCAAAACATGACTGGCTGGAGAATGCTGGGAGTTGTAGGACTTATTTCTGTCTATAAACAGGCATAGAATTTCACCCTAAAAAAGCTTGGCTGTGGCACAGGCTTATTAATTTCAATGGGATTTTCACAGGAGTGCCAAACATGGCACATTGAAATGGACAGGAGGGGAGGGGAGGGAAGGGGAAGGGAGGGGGAACTCAGCTGTTCAGTGAGACTTACTTCCAGGTGAGTGTGTATAGGACGGCAGCCACAGTAGAGTTAAAAATCGATTTTCCTTCCAGAGCTAGTTTATCTTTTCTTCTGCTTTTTCAAAACAATGCAAAAAAAAACCCCATGAAAGAACATGATAAATCTGCAGCCATGAACTAAAACAATAAGCCAGGTTAGGATTTGCCTTTGGTTTGCTAATGTAGTTAGACATTTTCAAGAGAAAGCAATGAGAAGTGGTCATTATCCATTATCTGCATGAAATATTTTAAAGAAAGAAAACAGGCTTATGCCAAAAATAGAAAAACAAAAGATACTCCTTCCAGAAGCAAAGGAAACAAGATCACGTCCAAGCTCTGTGAGACTGCTTTCATAGCCATGTTGTTTTAAGGGAAATTGGGGTGTATGAATGAAAAAACGCAGATGGCATATATGGGCTTAGCATGGATTACTAACTTTTTTTAAAAAAAAAAAATTTGGAGGACAATCATTCACTGTCCCTTTCCTTAACTAAAACTAAAAATTCCAGATTTGGGGAGAGAGAGAGAGAGAGAAGTATGTATATATTTTAAGAAATCTTGCTATATGTGGAAAAAGGGAGTCTATTCAACTGAGAGGTCATTTGCTGGTGGAAATCCTAATAGAAAAAGTACACATTTTAAAAAACTAGAAGAAAAATTAGGCCTTATGCATTAAAATTCAGAAATTAATAATTATATACTCTCAAAAGAGGAAGTAAACAACCTGCATGTGGCCCATTCAGTGGACCGTTTTGATCCCGCTGCTTCTCCTGCACACAGCAGGAGGTAGCAGCAAGTTCCATTTAAAAAAATTAGTCGGACTTACTGGGGTGGTTTTTTGTCACGTAAAGAAGGCTAGAAGGGGCAGGAGGCAATAAAACGCTTCTCTGATGATGCCCTATATCTAGGGTTGGGTGAAAAAATTGTTCCTTCCAAAGTTTTATGTGAATTTACCAAGTTCATACCTGCTCAACCAGTGAGTTAAGAGCAACAGAGTTGCATGCCAATATTCACACTTTCCCCAAGGTTAGCACTAGAGTTCTCAGGAACCCCAGAGGGACAGATTGGGACCTCCTGAGGGCTGGATTTGGCCCCCGGGCCTGAGGTTCCACACCCCTACTCTACATGAAGAAAGTCCTTGGTTCATTCCCTAGGATATCCAGTTATAAAAGATCACATCAGGGGCTGATCTACACCAAGCAGGATATAACACTTTTTAAACGGTATGAAAACTGTATATGTAATGTGTTTTGGGCCTGAACAGCTGTCATAACCATTAAAAACCGTTATAAGCAGTAGTGTATATCCTGCCCAGGGCTGGGAAAGAGCTAGTCCTGAGATCTTGGGATAGCTTCTGGCTCAACAATTACCTGGCTCATGTTGAGATAGTGCTTATTTAGTTAATTATATCCCATGTATTTTTCCATCATGGAACTCAGGTAGCATACACGGTGTTCCCAACCAGTCTTCCATCCAGGTTCTCACGTCATCTCCCATCCAGACCTGCTTGTCTTCAGCTGGGTGACTCTTGCATGTGCCCTTTAGACCAAGGCCTCATCTACACCAAGCAGGATATTGCACTATGAAAGCTGTATATAAGAGGCAGGAGCCACACTACTGCTTTATAATGGTATTGAAGTGCACTGACAACTGTTGGGACCCATTGACACATACCACATACCATTTTCATACCACTATATCCTGCTTGGTGTGGCTCCTGCCTTTTAGATACCACTTTCATAGTGCAATATCCTAGTTGGTGTAGATGAGGCCCAAGCGTCTCCAATGTGGCAAACATGGGCAGCACTGCACTCGTAAGGCAAGGTTGAGGCCTGGGCATTCACTTGCAGAAAAGCCCTCTGATGAAAAATAGCTGGAGGGGGGAACAAATATTCCCACCACCAAGGCTCCTGAGTCAACAAGTTCCTTTATGGAGGGGGGTGACCTTCGCCCCCTGTCCAACTGATTCAAAGAACAGCTCCCCAAATTCCCAACATTTTGGACAAATTCCACTTGATGAATCCTTCTAAATATTATGGACCAGGTGAGATAAGTTGCCTTTAAAATGCCGTTTTCAATGGAACCACAAGGCAGATGTAACATGCACTCCAGCACAAAGCTAAAAGCATAGATCATCCGTTTGAATTATGTCCACGTACACACTCAGCACTGGGCTTTCCCCCCACTTTTTACCATAGCACAACAACCGTCAGGCCAACAGCTATGGGTTATGGGAGTTGTAGTCCAAAATGACTTGCGGTTATGGGAGATGGAGTCCAAAACCAAGTTTCTTATCCCTGCTTTAACACATCCAAACATGGGGAAGTGTCTTTCTACATCCACATTGCCCTTGCTTGGTAAATACATTTTTGTGCAAAAAACTGATTGCATAGAATGCCCTTAATTTGTTACTTAAGGGTTGTAACCGTATGTAGATTTTTATATTTTTTAAAAAAATGCATGTGGCTCTTTCAAAATCTCTTCCGCTAATCAAGCATTTCAATGAATTAATCTCCTGCGTTTCAATTTATATGAAGATTTACATATGGTGAAACCTTCTTAAGAAAATCACAGAGAGGACGCCATGTGCATTCATTAAACACCCTGACTGTCTGCATTTTAAAGGATTGTGGATGTCTTACATGAAATGCCCAAAGCAAATGAATGATTTAGGGAATGTGAGTGCTTTTAAATATATGATATTAAACAAGATGCTTCTCCCCCCACCCCCTTTTCTTTTCTTTTTAAAAGGGGCTATTGGCATTTTTGTAACCATGATTCAGATGGACTTCAGCTGTTGGATGAATTTTTGATGGTGCTTTCCAATCTGTCGCCTTCTTAGTTTCTTTAGATCATGTTGGTGTTCAATACAATAAATAAATAAAAATGCAATAAATAATAATAATAATAATAATAATAATAATAACAACAACAACAACAACAACAACAACAAACAAGCAGCTTCAAAAAATAATAAATAAATAAATTAAAAGGACGTCTCAGCACGGGGTCCTCTTCAGTAAAGGTTACAGTAAACATGTCAAAGCCTAATTAAGCAGAAAATTTTATCTGTACTATGGGGGGGGAAGCAACTGGCTGTTACATTTTATTCCATCAGTTGGTCCACTTAAGAGGAGAAAGAATATCAGGAGGCAAAGAGGACAACAAGATAGAAGGAGAAATGCCCTTATTCAATGGTTGCATTCAAACCTCATGATAAACTATAGTTTATTGCAAGGGTGGACAGAAAGTAGGTCTCCAGATGTGGTAAACTTCAACTCCAAGCATTCCTGGCCACTGGCCATGCTGGCAGAGGCTTCTGGGAGTTGAAGTCCAAAACATCTGGAGTTTACCTTCTCCCCACCCCTGTTTAACATTTTTGGAGTGAGACTTGGGCACAGATTCCTCCTTCCCCCTGCTTCTACTCATCTGAAGTGTCCACAATCCCTTCTGATTTAAAATTAACCACAGTTTAGTGCTACGTTGAAAAGCTAAACTGCTTAATCTTAACTATGATCTGTTGAAACAAGCCAGCTTCTTAGCCCATGATTTGAAGTTGGCTTGTTTCAAACAAACCGTAGTTGAGATTAACCACAGTTTGTCGAGTTCAGATTACAAGACAAGCAAGCTGCAGTTAATAAAAAATGAAAGGAAATGCTTCCAAACCTGGGGGGGGGGAAGGATTTGGGTCCTACGTCAGGGAGCAACATGCCTTGGGTTGGCACCAACTACCTGCTTCGATACAGGCCACTGCAGAATCTGCAGGTCGGGTTCATAAAAATCTGAATTCATTTTGGTTCCATTGCTTGTTTCGCCAACATCCCAACAATGAATAAATAAATGCAAAGTTCCATGATAGAATACATACGTGGTATGCAGCAGATCCTAAAGGCCTTATCTAAACATGATGCTAACTGCATCACTTGCAATCACATCAGCATCTTTTCTTTACTGAATTACAGATGCAGGGTGATTTTTATTGGGACCATGCCATGTGAGGAAGGGAACTTTAACCCTACCAGAATCACAAAACTTCCCCCACCCAACTCACTGCAGTTAAGCTTAGAAAAACATTCCCATTGGTGCTGAGGCTGGGTGGCTGTCGTTACTGTGGTTCTGGAAGATGCAATCTGCCAGAACCATGTGGAGTATGAATAAGTTTTATAATCAACTTTAGCATGGGAATAACCACATCTCCCATGCCACTAAGGTATCGTTTGAGGCCTGCAGAGTACCAGATTGGGAAAAAACACTGCTTGATACCTTAGAACAGGGACTCGACTTCTTTTGGTTACTGGGCATGTTTGGAATGTTGAGAGTGTCGTAATGGCTCTCACAAAATGGCTTTCATGGGTGGGTGTGACCATTCATAAAATGGCTATCATGGTGGACATGACAGGTCACACAACACTCATCTTCCAGAAGGCAAACTGCAGAAACTAAAAGAAATGTGCCCAAGAATCAAAGGTGGGGTCTGAACTTCAAAACACAAAACCATTCTTTTGAACCCAAATAATAACAGTGCAGAAGCACAGCACTTCATTTTGCAGCATGCCAGTTAAAAAAATAATTGTTAAAATCTTAAAAAGGAAAATAAAAGGGAGACGAGCTTTATCTTAATTTAAGAAAAGTATGTTTGTTTTTAGATATATGTCATCTTTGTGTATATTGTCTGTTGTCCGATTTTATAGTTTTAAATTTTGTGTATTGCTTTTTAATGTTTTACTCTTCTGTAAACTGCACAGAGAGCTTTGGCTATGGGACGGTATAGAAATTTTAATAATAATAATAATAATAATAATAATAATAATAATAATAATAATGGCACAGTGGTACCCATGGGTGCCATATTGAAGACCCCAGCCTTAGAACACCACTGCCATTTAGAAGAGACAGTACTAGGTATGAAACACCAGTAGTTTGACTCCATGGGTTAGTACAAGATTAGGTTGATTCAGTTTGGGACACACTGAAATCAATGGTACAGCTTAGTTATAACTTAACTTAAATCCCATTAAGTATTCTATAGTGAAACCTTTTAAAGAAAGAACTAATAGAAACCATTACGCTTAGGAACCTTGTAACCATACGCATTTGACCTGAGGAAACCAATAAGCTTATGTACACACACTTATGTTAATAAATGCTAATTACTTCCAGACAACTGGTGTGATCTGTGGAGGAGTGACTGAGGAGAGATCAATTAATGGTGGCAGTAGAATGGGAAACTGAGGGCTAGGTTGCTGGGCTGTGGAGCTGTGGGGCCTAAAGAATAAAGGTGAGACAGGAGCAGCAGCAGTAGGCCAAAACCCTCACACACGTCATCAGCACGGGGTGGGGGGGGTGGGGGAGGAGGGATTGAAGTAGTCCCTGGTGCTAGTGGCGTGGATAGTCCTGTCAGGCAGCTTGTGGGCATCTCAGGTGAAGCCAAGATGACACAGGTGGACAGGACATTGTGTGTCTCCAAAAAGTTTCCATCTCAGTGTAATTCCACCTACAACTATTGTCATATATTCAAATGCTGCTGGCTGTTCGTGTAAGTAAAACTGGTGGAAGGTGGGGGACCAGTCATTTTTTATCTCTTTGAATCGATTGCAAACTTTATGGCATCCCTGTGAAAATGTCACAGTGTGTCTTTATTCGGTGAATGGCCCATAATTTCTTGGATGGATTATAAAACAGGACAAGATTTTCAAAAATAGAGAATTAAAATAATCTGTACCATCAAATAGGAAATGTTCTTCTAGTTTATCATTTTAAGAATGTTTTCAAATAGTTCTAATGAAGATTAGTGGTTGCTCAGATTAATGGATTGTGTAAATCACATGTTTCTGTGTCAGCCTTCCCCTACGTGGTACCCTTCAGGTGTTTCAGACTACAACTTGAAGTATTCCTGACCACTGGCCATGCTGGCTGGGGCTTATGAGAGTTGAATTCCGGCTCTACGTAATATGTAGTTAGCACCACAGATATCAGTAAAATTCCTCCGGAACGACGAAACAATCAGAATTGTATTTGGAGCTTATTTCTGCACCTCCTGAAATGTTTAATTGGCCTGATCATATTGTAGTGCCTTAAAAAATAACCCTTAAAAGCAAAATAAAAATTGAATTAGCTATTTTACTTCTACTTCTTTGTCCAGTTGTCATTTTCTGGAATGGGCTAATATCCGTTTGATCACATCATTTTAATGGGACTTAAAATGATCTCACATATTAATTTTCTAACTGTTCCATTAAGGGATGGTTAGAGCTTTACTATTGCAACAGGAAAATTATTAACTCAAAACCTCTAGAAGTTATGAAGAATTATGACCGTCTGCCAATAAAACCCCTCGCCAGCTTTTTCGCTTCTTGTGCTAACAGTCTATAAAGCAGAAGGTTAAACTGAAATCCGGTCGGGAAAGCAAATGGCAAAACTAGAGAAATGAATGTGTAATGTTCTTATTTAAGTTGATCTTTCACGTATCGATGTTCCCTTTTCAGGTTATGTCCAAGACGACGACTTGAAAGATGAGGAAGACATAAAAGAGGAAGAAGAAGATGACGATGAGAGCAATTCAACAGCCCAACTTCAGGGTAGCAACGACCCAGGCACGGATGAAGAACATGACGTGGGCCCCGATCCAAAAGGCAGCTTTAGCTACCAGAATTCTCCAGTAAGTCATGTCTCCAATCAGGATGTTGAAAATGAATCACTGTTGAGTGATGCCAGTGACCAGGTGGCAGAGATTAAAAGCCTTTGCTCGAGAGAGGTGCAGGACTCCAAAGCCAATGTCCACCCCAAACCTCCAAGTGAAGCACACAGTTGCATGGATAAAATGACAGCCGTCTATGCCAACATCCTTTCAGACTCTTATTGGACAGGTTTGGGACTAGGCCTCAAGTTGTCCAACTCTGATAAGAGGGGCTGTGACAACAGAAACGGAGCCAGCAAAAGTGACTTTGATTGGCATCAGGATGCGCTGACCAAAAGCCTGCAACAGAGCTTACCGGCTAGGCCGGTTTCCAAACCAAACCTTTTCAGTTCAGTCCAGCTCTACCGGCAAAGCAGCAAAATGTGTGGAACTGTCTTCACGGGTGCTAGTAGGTTTCGGTGCAGGCAGTGCAGTGCGGCCTACGATACTTTGGTAGAGCTTACTGTCCATATGAACGAGAGTGGTCATTATCAAGATGACAACCATAAGAAAGACAAAAACAGGCCTACCAGCTATTCCAAGCCCCGAAAAAGGGCCTTTCAGGACATGGATAAAGAAGACGCCCAGAAAGTTCTGAAATGTATGTTCTGTGGTGACTCCTTTGATTCCCTTCAAGACCTAAGCGTTCATATGATAAAAACAAAACACTACCAAAAAGTGCCTTTGAAGGAGCCAGTACCTACCATTTCTTCCAAAATGGTCACTCCAGCAAAGAAACGTGTGTTCGACATTAACAGGCCTTGCTCCCCAGACTCGACCACCGGGTCATTTGCCGACACCTTTTCTTCCCAGAAAAATGCAAATCTGCAGTTGTCATCGAATAACCGCTATGGTTACCAGAACGGCGCCAGCTACACATGGCAGTTTGAAGCATGCAAATCGCAGATCCTCAAGTGCATGGAATGCGGGAGCTCACACGACACCCTGCAGCAACTCACCACACATATGATGGTCACGGGTCATTTCTTGAAAGTCACAAGCTCAGCCTCCAAGAAAGGAAAGCAACTTGTTTTAGATCCCCTGGCTGTGGAGAAAATGCAGTCGCTTTCTGAGGCGCCGGCTGGTGACAGCCAACATTCGAAACCTTCTAGTAATGCATCAACAGATTCTACAGCTCCTGCTTCAGAGCTAAAGAAAGAAAGTAAGCAAAATAAATCTGAGGAAGTGAGCAAAGATGAGAAAGTGGTAAAGAATGAAGACTATGAAGACACTATTCAAAAACCGCTGGATCCTACAATGAAATACCAGTATCTTAGGGAGGAGGATTTAGAAGATGCTTCAAAAGGTGGTGGAGACATTTTGAAGTCTTTGGAAAACACTGTCACCACTGCCATCAATAAAGCTCAAAATGGAGCACCCAGCTGGAGTGCATATCCTAGTATCCATGCCGCCTATCAACTCTCAGAAGGAGCAAAACCTTCCTTACCAGTAGGCTCCCAAGTTCTACAAGTTAGACCAACTGTCACAAATAAGTTGAGGCCTATTGCTCCAAAGTGGAAAGTTATGCCTTTGGTTCCCATCTCAGCTAACATGGCCCAGTGCACTCAAGTGAAGAAGGAAGGAGAGACCAAAAAGGAAGCGCAAAAGGACTACATTAAAGAGGTCAACAGAGTTGATCCTGCCCCTGCCTGTCAAAGTGAAGGAGAATCTCCCCCTCAAGCCGAGGTGTGCGTGGAACCCAAAAAGTCAGAGCCAAGTCCTTTGAAGGAGGAGAACAAGGCAAAAGAAGATGAGGAGAAAGAAAAATCAAAAACAAAGGAGTCTGCAGCAGCAGCATCCCTCAGCAATGGATGTGCTTCTGCTAACCACTCCCCAGAGCTGCCTTGTTTGAACCCACTGAGTGCCCTGCAATCTGTCCTAAATAACCACTTGGGCAAAGCAAATGAGCCTTTGAGGCCTCAGTCGAACTCCAGCCCCAGTTCAAGTTCAGTCTCTATGTTCCAGAAACCTAATTTAAACATGATGGAGAAGCCCGTTTTATCTCCCACCCCAACGCCGACAAAACCTGCAGGCGTCACGTCCAGGCGTTACGTGTTTGAAAGCAACGATCAACCGATAGACCTGACCAAATCTAAAAGCAAGAAAGGAGAGTCAGCTCAAGCACAATCTTGCACTTCCCCACCTCAGAAACACGCGCTGTCTGACATCGCAGACATGGTCAAAGTTCTTCCCAAAGCAACAACGCCAAAACCCGCGGCCTCGTCCAGAATCCCATCCATGAAACTGGAAATGGACGTCCGGCGTTTTGAAGATGTCTCGACGGAAGTCTCCACCTTGCACAAAAGAAAGGGCAGGCAGTCCAACTGGAATCCTCAGCATCTCCTTATTTTGCAAGCTCAGTTTGCTTCCAGTCTCTTCCAAACTTCCGAAGGTAAATATTTATTGTCGGACCTGGGCCCTCAAGAACGCATGCAGATTTCCAAATTTACCGGACTGTCCATGACCACCATCAGCCATTGGTTGGCCAATGTCAAGTACCAACTCAGAAAAACTGGAGGGACAAAGTTTTTGAAAAACATGGATAAAGGGCACCCCATCTTTTATTGCAGTGACTGTGCATCTCAGTTTAGAACCCCGTCGACGTACATCAACCATTTAGAATCCCATCTAGGTTTCCAAATGAAAGACATGAACAAGCTGGCTGTGGAGCAGCAAACCAAGGTAGAGCAAGAAATCTCCAGAATTTCAGTTCAAAGGTCTCCTGAAACAATAGCTGGAGAAGAGGACACAGACTCTAAGTTCAAATGTAAGTTGTGCTCTCGGACATTTGTGAGCAAACATGCAGTTAAACTCCATCTAAGCAAAACACACAGCAAGTCGCCAGAACATCACTCACAGTTTGTAGCAGAAGTGGATGAAGAATAACCCCTAAGGTATGCATGCCTTAACTGCAAAATGTGTTTTAATATTATGTTTATCAGAGGAGGGCTCTTAAAGCACTTCCGCGTTCTTAAAACAATTATGTTCAAGGATGCCAATTTCTTTCCGAACACTGGCTCCACTGTCTGTAACTGTTGCATGATGGGAGAAATTTAGCAGGTTGCAGCTGCTCCCATCAGCGTAATTCCATGATGGGAAAAGGTTTGGGATTTATTATTATTATTATTTTGCATTTTCCTCAGCCAAGAAAGAAGTTGGCAACCTTGCTTGTTGTTGACACCAGGTTCCCAATTAGCTAACCAGCCCATTCATCTTGGATTTGAAAAGCAAAGCATGCAGAACACTTCACTCTAAATGGCACCTATTGAAATGACATTTCTTTGTAATATTTTAAGCACCTGTGTTGCCCTTTTGTCCCTAGCCTCTGAGCATAAGAGCAGGAATCACAGCAAAGTGGAGGACAGTGTCATGTGTTTTTAATGTCCAGTTTCAGACATGGGATTTCTCTGTTTGATTACGATTCCTTATGATTTCAATAACTTAATGTTTGTTGCTCCCCCCCCCCCTTCAATGCCCATTGTTGACGCTACATCGGGTCTGTTTTTGAGGACACTGTCTATAACCTACAGTCCAGTAAGAACACCTTCAACCTCCTACCCATTTTAGATGCAATGTTATGAGGAGGATCCAAAGCTCAAGGGCACAGCATGGGCCTGGAGTGCACAAAGTCTGAACTTCAACCCCTGCCATCTCAGGCTGATGTTGAGCTGAGTAGGTGAGCCTGAGGCCCTGGTAAGCTGCTGCTAGACCAACTTTCCCCAACCTGGGTCCCTCCAGATGGTTTTGACTACAAGTCCCATCAGCCCCATCCAGCAAGGCAAATGATTAATGACAAAGGAAGTTGTAGTCAAAAACATCTGGAAGGACCCAGGTTGGAGAAGGCTGAAGTACATAACCATGGATTAAATGAATCAATGTCCTTATTATAAAGCATCTTACCAGAGCATGGAGGGATCATTCTCGCCTCTTTCGAAAGGGAACTTTCTCCGAATGTCAGCCCCCCCACCCCCCAAATGGTGAAGATACAAAAACCTATGAACAACCAAACAGCAGATGGGGAAATAAGGTCAGTGAGAAAGAAGGAACTGCTCTGATTTAAGGAGAGCCTTCACAACGAGCGACATGCTAAACAGGATAGGCCTGAAATCTACTTCAAATATTCCCAAAAATGCAAAGGAAAGAGAAATGTGTAATTTCGTTCATTCATAAAATTTTATACTGCTTTTCAATGTCTGAGACGTTACACTAAAACAGTAAAATGCTGTAATTAAAAAACAAAAACGCATTGCATTTCATTTTCTCAAACTTCTCAGTTTTGTCCTTGAGGGAGAAATGCACATTAACTCCCTTCTCTGTACAAGACCTGGAAGCTCAGGGCGAGGAAGTCGGGAAAACATGCTTCCTCTGCTACTGCTTCTTTGGAACAGCCAAAGTGGCTTCATTTAGATTTCAGTGTCCAGGCTTACTACGCTCTTATGGTTTCTGCATGCCTAACCCATGAACAGCTGGGAACCACAGGCAGGCAGGGATGGGGGTCTAGACTCCAAAGTTAGGGTGGCCATATGGAAAGGAGGGCAGGGCTCCTGCAGCTTTAACTGTTGTGATGAAGAGGGGATTTCACCAGGAGCTGCATGCATACCTGCTGAAATTCTCTTTTCAATCCAACTGTTAAAAGATACAGGAGCCCTGTCCTCCTTTCCATATGGCCACCCTATCCAAAGCACAATTGCAGCTTAAGGGTCTTGATTTCCCCTGCTTATCCCACATCCCTTTGATATTGGTCACCTATGCTCCTCCAGGAGCGGAGGGAGGTGTGGGGGGTTACAATCAGGTTTTTCTTTGCCACAATTTTGAAAATCTGAATTCTCTAACCAAAAAAATAACCTGGAACTGTCAAGCAGACCAAATTCCATTCAATAGCCTCCAAGCCTGTATACCAAACGTGTTGGTTATTTAGTGATTATTCTAGGTAAACATATGGCATCCTAGATTCATTTGTGTAATAATAAATTCCTTTGTCACATATAAATGTATGTAGAAGTCTCACTTTTGAATTATTTTGCCAAATCGTACTGCCTTTTGAATGTTTACCCATTCTTTTCTTTGTAACTGGATTCCAATGTATCAGCACGAAGTTATATAGCAACCACGGGTGTGGAAAAAACACACCACTCAAACTGTTAGATCATACCATTATATACACATTATTTATAATTGTGCACGATATATTCCACAGAAGGGTATGGCCCCATATTTATTTGTCTGAATCATGATCTACATTTATACTGATGTGGCCTCATATGCAATGCAAACTCTGTTACTTTTGATGGGGCTAGCGTTAGGTCCTTGCACAATGAATGGTTTGAAATGAATGGAGGTGATACATGACTTTGTCATTCCTAGAATCTTTTTTCAGACAACGTTGACTTTTAAAAAAGATTTTCATAGCCCAATTTGTATGGATGTTGCTGGTTTCAATTCTGAAATGGAAAACAAATAACTCAAGAATACACTTACATCTAGTGTTTATGAATATACTATCAGTCCGATGCATAATTAATAAAACCTGCTTAACTCCAAAACCTGACATCTCATGAGTTTAAATAAATAACAAGCATGCCACCTGAAAGTCCAAATTGATTCTTGCAGTACTTATTACTCAGAAGTAAATTCCATTCAGTTTCAATGGCATTTACTCTCCAGTAAGTGCATTTAGGATTGTAACCCTAGCGTGCAGTCCTATCCACATCTACTCAAAAGTAAGTCACACTGACTTCAAAGGGATCTACCCCCAGGTAAGTGTATACTGAGTTGCAGACTAAATTCGATAAGACTTGTAATCAGCGGAATAGGATGAATGCTCTACAAAGATGTCCATTGCGAACTATATGTATGTGTTTGTATATATGCATATGCTACACATGCACAAATAGCTGTGAGACCTAACCTTATAGAGATATCAGGTTGGGTCCAAAGGTAGTCATACTAAGTATGACTTGATCTGGATCCAATCGAATATGTCAAACGTGTAAAAGTAAACAGAACACCTGTATGTCTTACAGCTGTTACATGGAATTTATGTTGTCATCATTTCAATCCTAAATTGCAAGTGCTTTCTGGTTCTCTGCTTTGTTTCAATGAGGAATCCAATTTATGGGCACAAAAGGAGGAGGTGTTCATGAAGCAGCTTCGCCCGCTGGAATAAAGAAGAAAAATCGTTGTTGGTGGAGGAACTGTTTGCCCCAAAGAGATAGCAGCCACTCTAAACAGGATGGTTGCGTGCATCAGCCTCTGAGTTCAATTGGTTCCTTTAGTAGCCCTTTTCTGCTTTCTTACCAAATCCCCTGAAATCACAGGCTTGGTTTATCCAACAAATGCCATGGGTACCTCTGGTCAATGTTTGGGTCCTCAAGCAAAACCAAGGCTACAAACATGAAAGAGGGAGAAATTAGAGCCAGATCTACACCAAGCAGGATAAAACTCTGTGAAAACAGTTTGAAAACTGTGTCCTGGAGAACAGTTGTCAATACGTTTATAAACCGTTTTAAAGCAATAGTGTAGATCCCGCCAAAGATTACCATATGCAAAGAAGGGCAGGGCTCCTGTATCTTTAACAGCTGTATAGAAAAAGCTGTACAGAAAAGGGAATTTCAGCACATGTCATTTGTATGCAGGTAGCACCTGGTGAAATTCCCTCTTCATCACAACAGTGAAAGCCGCAGCAGCCCTGCCTAGAGTGAACAGATACAAAAGAGAGCAGGGCTCCTGCAGATTTCACTGTTGTGATGAGGAGGGAATTTCACCAGGTGCTGCATGCATACAAATGACACCTGCTGAAATTCCCATTTCAATACAACAGTTAAAGAGACAGGAGCCCTGTCCTCCTTTCCATATGGTCACCCTAGAGAAACTCCTCCATGACAATACACATCACAGGTGCTATGGTAATGTGGAAACAAGGTGGAAATCAGGAAGTATTAAAGAGGAATTTCTTGCCAGGGTGGGCTATATACCAATACCTTTTTTTAATGTGATTGTAACGCTGCCACCCCACCACCAAGCTGATCCTGGTAGTCTATGCAAATTTACAGGTATTGGCAAGGGGATCATAGCCTTCAATGTGCATTGTAAGTTATTAATGCTGTCATCCAGAATGTCAGTCACGTGCAGAAGTAGGGTTGCCAACTGACCACACAGAAATGGTCGGTCCTGTTCCTTTCATCGCAGCCTCATGTGCCGAAATCCGCAAGTGAAGCTTTGCACAACATGTACCTGCAAAAGCTTCCAGATCAAGGTACATTTAAAATCACAGGAGCAGGGGCTGAGAAAGAGTCGGCAACCCTGTGTAAAACAGGCACATGCTAAAATGCTCTTCTCTCCCCCCCCCCCCCCCTTTGCAGTGGCATACTCCAAAGCTATCAATGTGTAGCATTTTTAATAACGAACTGACATCAGGTTTGGCTAAGTAGAAAGATTATGGTTCTAGTGCTATTGAGAAGATCCAAATTACAACACACAGCTGCACAAGGATCCCTTAGTACAAAGGTAATGATGCTGCTTTTGGACACTTACCCAGTAAAACACAGTTATTAAAAAGCCAATGGGAAAAAAGCAATAAAAACACACTCCAAGTGAATTCATTTTAAATAGTTGATTTCTGGACATACAGTTTGGAGTATATCGGTGTGGCGTTATTACATCAAGGGTGTTTTAAAATTCAAAAGGACCTGTTATTTCCCACACAAGGACGGGTTTACACTTATCATTATGCCACAATCTGAAATTCCACATATTTGATAATAAAAGAAGTGAAAAAGTTAGGAGGAAAAGTTACGGGGGTAATATTTTTGTAGCCTCCTTCCCCTCCCTTCTGGATAGATTTTTTTTTTGTACTATGTTTATGTTTACTAGTAGTATGCATATTGAAGACCAACAAATAATTTGGATACTGTCCAAGAAAGGCATCTGCTTGAATATGGGGAAATAACCATTAAGAAATACTGGAGATGTAGAACTGTAGCAGTTGAACAATACTGTTGGAGCCCACTGGTAATTTTCTCAGAGAAAAAATTATACTGATTTCAGGGTGACCTCATTCCTGACAAGCCCACTGTGACTGAAGCCTAAAAGCCTGATGCTTTGGAAGTTTATTCAGAAGAGAGTCCCACTAATACAGTATTCCGGGGAAGCTTTCCTTTAATGACCAGCCACAGCTTTATTTGCACTGTTTCTTTAAAAAAAATGTACTTTTAATGTGTTTTTATTCTATTTTTATGCTTTCATTCTGTTTGTCCACCACTCTGAAATTCTTGAACAGGGAGTGGTATATAAATATTGTAAAAATATAATATAATATTATAAAATAAAATATAATTACATGCATAGGATGCCAGGATTAATATGTAAAATAAGCTTTCAGACTTTACGTAGAGGTTATCTTCTTCGCCATTTTGGAAGAAAAATACAGAATAAAATGTTTGTGTAAAATGCACTGAACAAATCCTGGGCTTTTTTATTTTTAATTAATCTCCCCTATTTCTTACACATATGCAGCCAGATTGGGGATGCAGGGGGAAACCAAACTATTACTCCCACTATTTTCTCTGGTACCCAAACCTGTATCCACCCTCTACCTTAGTTCCTTAGAAGGAATATATTTAAATTGTAGTGAGAATATGATGGGATAGTTATTTGGAACTGTAATTTTACTTGGTATGCATGATAGCACAAATGGTGTGAAATGATAGGCTGTTTTGAATAACACCGGATTTTGTAACTTTTGGTTTTTAAGCTTTAAAGCTTGACTAAACTGTATAGAGCTGTGGTTAAAAAAAAAGACTCCGAAGTTTGATCCTGATCTTTACTTGAAAGCTGGAAGTACATCAGATGCTGTTCAAAAGTTTTGCATGTTCATTAGTACTGATAGGAGGGCATGTGCCGTTCCTATCCTATTGTAAAACTCAGGTTTGATTCTAAGTAGCTAAATATGCTAGCAAAAAATATTAAGTTTTACATATTTGATATGTACAATCATATTAAAATATTAACATGCTTAGAAATATCAACTTATTCTTGATGGATCTTGAAGTACGTTTAAAAGAAAATAAGTATATTAATTGTTCTGTATATTTTTTAAAAAATAGGATTTTGAAAATGAAAATTTAAGATCCAATACACATATATATAAATTTAATCTAAAAGTAATAAATGGTAAAATTTAAACTATCTTCTCCAATACATGAATACAATCTAGTACCTTTTCTCTGTGTGCTGAATTTTATTTTTACTAAATTATAGAATAGTAATTTTGAATGGATTTTTAGTATTTTTTTAAAAAAAAAATTAATGTAGATGTATGTGTTTTTCTTTTGAACATTCCACTTCTTTGCCTTTCCTCTGAATTTCTCACAGGTATTTACATTTTCCAATGCAATAGAATATTCTATTAGCTTTAAGGAATTAAATCAACCTTTACAAAAAAATCACCTTTTTAGTTTTAGCCAGTAGCAAATTTTGTCATCTGCCCCTCCCCATCCAGAACCCTTTGATCACCAGAAAAATGACTTCCTTTTAGTATTCTGATTTTTAGCTTTACATGTATTTTCCGTAAATCTACATGAACAGAAAAATTCTCACTTCATCCTTCTGATATAAAAAAAGTATAAAACTGGAGCCATTTACCTTAGCTCCTGTTATTCACATCTTGTAATTCTTTTTGTCCTAACAGTTGTCGGTTCCATTAAAGGAGTAGTGTAGATCCTGCCTGAGTGTTGAGTCAAAGGCAGCATAATACCAATTGAATAGTGGAGGTCAAACACTGTGAGAGCTGTTGGTTTATTGTTGGGTGTCCTGGATGCATCCGGCTAGCCACTGTATAGAGAAGATCCCTGCAGGGCCGCCCCTACCATTCGACAGAGTGTGGCAACCACATCAGGCAGCAGGTTCTGGGGGACAGTGGTGGCAGCCTCCCAGCTGTTCCTCCTAAGCTCTGTGGCTGTTCCTTTCTGTTGAAGGGCAGAGTTATATATGCCACACACAACCTGTCCTGGACTCCTTAAACTAGCCTGCTGCCTCAGGAGTGGTAGAGGACACTATCCGATCACCAGTGTTGTCGTAGAATTCATCTGCTAGTCCAACTGGATTCTATGAGTGGAATGAGAAGGGGGCGCCATCTTGTCGTTTGCCTCAGGTAGCAAAGTGTCTTGGGCAAGCCCTGGATCCTTGGTTTGATCTGGAGGGGCTTTTCTCCTACATCCTTATGAATTCATAGTTTTCAGACTAGATGAAGCAAGCAGTTAATGTCTAGGAAGTAATATACTGTGACTCACATTTTCCTCAAAGCAAGAGATTCTAACCAGGGCCAGATCTACACCTTGTGTCAAATCATTATGCACGTGGAATAAAAAGCAGGAAATGACACTATCAAAGAGGAATAGAAATGTGTCCTGGGCCTCAACAGTTATCCGTGCACTTCAATACCGCTATAAAGCAGTAGTGTAAATGAAACCCAATAAAACCCTTGTTTTATTCCCTTTGTATTATCTGGAAGTGGCTTGGTGGTGAGCAAAAGCACTTTGCATATGCTCTGAGGCACTCTTATTACAAGTTCTTCAGCTACGCCCAGGCATTCAAAAGCAGATTCTACATTACCTGAAGCAGAATGATTTTCCTACAGTCTTCGGTAAGTAAACAAGCGGCTCCCTGAAAAGAATCAATTTGAAAATACAAATACTACAAAAGGGGGGGGGGAGATGCATAATGATAAACAGGGGTGGGTGTTCCCCCCACCACCACCATTTCTTCCTTTGTCTTTTCTCTTTTTTCAAACCCATCAAGTTTAAAGATTCTATGGTGCTTCTCCCTCCCTCGCCCCCCCCCCCACTTCATAGGAGACAACTGACAATTCGGTGGTAAATGGAAGAAAGAGCAGAACAGAACTGAAAATCCTCTAATGCATTGACACTAACGTGCCCTCTATTGTTGAAAATGAGCAGGCAATCATGAATGTTCATCAAATGGCTCCTAATGCAGTTAAAGCATTCAGCTATAATTTCTCCTTGCATTTATAATTACTGTCATAGACTGCACACCTCAGTGAGCAGATTAAAGCTATAAACTATTTAGCCATAGCTTTAAGATGAGGAACTTGATTTGTCTGGCAGCAGTTATTTGTTAGAAGAGCTTGACACTTCACATAAAAATGACTCAACTTGATGAAGAACAATGCAGCTTGAACAATGCAGAGGTTTTAAATCAGTCATTTATACCACGCCCTGGAAGGATTGCAAAGCAATTTGTTAAATGATCTATAGGACACGCAGATAACTGCATGTGTTAAGTATACCAAAATAAAAAAGGTAGGACTTTAGTGGGTTGGTTGGTTGATTTTCCCACTTTTCCCCTCTGGTTGTTTCTTTTATATGCAGTTCTCACCGCTGAGATAGCGTGTTCTAAGTTCAGGCCGAGTATAAAGGCAGAAACAAATATTGCAAAAACATGGGCCTGGCAATAGAATGGTATTAGCTGATGGCAGCCAAGGAAATCTTAGGATAAAGACGCCAGGTCATGAGGTGAGTTGAATTAGATGTTCTGTAGAAGGAAGTGCTGATGCTGCTTTTGAGGGCAAGTCCCATAGTGCACCCTTTTGGAACATGTTGCCTCCAAAACTGAAAATGAATTCTTACAAAAGACTTGCATCACATTTGCATATGCTAATTTATCTATAAAAATAAAGGAGGAAGTCTGTCTGCCTGTCCATGCCATAGTGCCAGGACCATGAGACCTACATATCTGAAACTTGCTGAGCCTAGATGTGTGCACCTCCAGGTTGTTTGGTTTTTAAAAGACACTGGCCATGTTCGGACAACACAATAGTCAATGGTGGGGTAATAATCATAAGAACATAAGTGCCCTGCTGGATCAGACCAAGGGTCCATCTAATCCAGCACTTTGTTCACACAGTGGCCAACCAGCCATCGGCCAGGGATGAACAAGCAGGACATGGTGCAACTTGGAAGTTGTTATGTAGGGGGCATTCCCACATGACGCGATAATAATCAACTGTAGTATGGATTAGGATCAGCATTGAGTTGACTATTAGTCCATGCTGAGTTGACTCACTCATCCCCCCTCCCCCCTCAGTCTTCTCACTAGTATCCTATCAGCCATCGGTTCTGAAAATCTATCCTGGCAGCTGGACTAGAGTTGCAGCTGCCGATTTGACCACTTTTGCCTTGCAACTCTGTGGTTGACGAAATAACCAACAGTGGCCAAGGAAATAATCAATGGTGCCCTCTGCCTGATACAATAACCAATGGTGGTTCAAATAGCCAACCCCTCACAGTGTTGGTTATTTGAGTTGGTTATTTCAGCCAAATAAGCAATGGTTGGTTAAAAAACTCCTGCCACACAACTCTGTGTGTCTATGTGTTTGAACCCTGCAGTACCACCTTCAGTCTCTAGGTGGCAGGTGTGCCTAACCAGCACATAGCTTTGCAGTTGATACAGTTTGACGCCATGTGGGAGTAGTCCGAGGGACTACCTAACCAAGGGCTACTGAACCTATGCAAAGCCAGGTCCATTTGCGTGTGTGTGTGTGAATCATTACTAATAATTACCATAATTTAATTTATTATTTATTATTTAAACTGATATCCCACTTTACACAAAGGGATCAATGCAGTGAACATAACTACAATAACATAAAACCAACAATAAATATAACACTCAAAACAACACAATACAAAGGCAAGTCCATTTGCTTGTGTGTGTGTGTGTATGAAAAATTACTAATAATGACCATAATTTTATTTATTTATTTTATTACTCCAATTTATATACAACTTTCTACAAAGGTATCAAAGCAGTGAAAATAAATGCAATGCCATAAAAACAGCAATAAATATAACAATAAAACTAATACAAATTAATCAGGAATTTTAAAAAAACCACTACTGTGTGCTACAAACCACAGCTGGCTGGTTCACACTTTATGGAAAGCCTCTGTGAAGAGATGAGTTTTAAGAACTGGAGGGGGGTCTGTCTAATGTCAATTGGTAAACATTCCAAACACCCTACCTCTCCCAATTTTTATTTTAAAAATATGTTGTTGTTTTTGTTGTTGTTTTCTTATGGGTAACTGGGATTGCTTCAAACCCCAGTGGGAGTCTCTTGCTTCTGCCATTTTAATTTCTCATGAATGCCGTTACTTGTCCTTTGTGACTAGCCACGCCCATCCATAGCAGCCATTTTATGGCTGTGACCAGCACAGTTTCTCACATTTCCAGATGTGCCCATGGGTGCAAAAGGTTGCCTATCCTCTTGTTAAGGCAGCTTCATGTGCCTTTGTGCTTATATAAGGATGGGTGCCATGTCCTTCCCCCTTTTTCTGAAGGGCAATTTACTTCAATTCTTCCCCAAATGAGGGTATTTAAAATTGGAGCTTCCATTGTGATCACATCATTTTAAGTACTCTCCAGAAACACAGTTAAAAATGCATTTTGTTTTCTGGCTTAGTAAGAACCAAGAGAATACATGAAAACCCAAAGATACACAATGGATAGTTATCCAAGAACCAGACTATACATTACGCTAATCGCACAGTATGGAACTGAAGGTTATCTTTTTATTTACTCTAGTGTAAGCACATACATGGATTAGGACAACTGCATACTAGAAAAGGAACAGTGAAGCTTATTCCACTCCCACCCTCAGTTACTTCCTACGCGATTAACATAGCATGGAGTTTGGCTCCAAATTTCACTTTCAGGGTGCATAAACGTATCATTCTTGTTGAAATAATTAAATAAACCCAACATCTTTTTTCCCCATGGATATACACTTGAAAGATACAATGCAGAGTTGACTCTTCTTGGCAAATGTTGTCACCACCTGCTGATGTCATAGCCCTCCCTCTTTGATGTGTGGGCGTGTTTTTGGCTCTGTGCTTTGTGTTGCTTCTGTTCCCTGCGTGCTTTCTGCCTGAACATTGACGCCGTTGGCAAAGGACTGTGGGACACTGGGGGATAAGGAAGTGAAACAGTACGCCTCCAGACTCTCTCCAGCAGCTGGGTAGATGTAACAGAATGAGAGAAGGTGAAAGGTAAGGTCCAAGTTACCTCACTTCTTACAAAATGTTGGGGCTGTTACATCCGTCTTACTTCTCCTAAGCTTTCATTTCCCATATTACCTCTGCCAACAAACAGCATGCTTAGTATCAGATGACATTTCCCAAGATACAAAAGCTCCAAGAATGAACTAGCAATGAAACGATATGTTTAAGTAGACACAGTTTGACTTATAAGAAAATATACATTTTGAGAGGGTTTCTCCCCTTCCCCACACAGTACATTAGAAATATAGATGCATAAGTCTTCCTCCCCCTCTTTTTAATTATGCTGACATGTTTTATGATTTAATATGATCCATGTTTCAGAAAGGCTCATGCAGGGGATGGAGATTTGGAGGAGAGATTTGGCCTGAAATATAGGGTGACCATATTTTGGAAACCAAAAAGGAGGACAACATGGTCGCCCCCCCAAGGGGGCATGTCCAGCACCAAGGGGGCGTGCCCACCCGAACGTAGCCTTGGTCACATGTCTGATTTTACAGCACACATTTAAGACAAATCTGTTCTATATAACATCTTAATGTTAAAATCACTGAAATAAAGAACAAGTGAGAGATTCAATGTATCTGAAATTAACTTCGCTCACTCCTACTTTTGTAGGTTTTGCTGTACTTTGAAGCTTTTGCTATGCTCTGTGTGATACATTCTCTCCTTCCCTCAAATATCTTTTCTGACTGTATCTTCACTCATTGCAAGCTGCTGTTGCTGTTAACAGGGTTTGCTACTGGCCAGCCGGATGGCTGGCTTTTTTAAATTTCAATTTTTTAAAAAAGCTTATGTATAATTGTCACAAGTTTCTCTACTCTAACATTAGGATGGGTGTTGTGGCAGTTTACCTAAAGACTGGAGATCCCCTTAATGCCAAGGGCTGAAACTGCTCAATATGCAACACCCCAAAAAGGAGGTTTGACAACCTGAGTTTGAAGGATATGGCTCCAGCAGTTTTAAAACACAATAATTTTAAAACTTTGAACTTTTTAAAAAATCCTAAAAAAACAATGGATGAACAGATCTGATTCAAATTTGGCATGGCTAAATCTCTCCTTAAGAGCTATCATGATGCCAACTTTCAGCCCTTTATCTTTTAAAAATGTCATTTTAAAAAAGTAATTTTAAAACCTCAAACTTAAAAAAAATCCTAAAACTCAATGGATGGACAGATCTTTTTCAAACTTGGCATAGCTAAAGTCCTTGTTAAGAGCAATCATGGTGCCAAGTTTCATCTCTTTATCTTTAAAAATAACATTTTTTAATTAAAAAAAATTAAATCCTCAAATTTTGAAAAATCCCTAAAAATCAATGGATGAACAGATCTGTTTCAAATTTGGTATGGCTAAAGCTCTACCTAAAAGCTATCATGGTGCAAAGTTTCATCTCTTTATCTTTAAAAATGACAATTTTAAAAATAATAATTTTAAAACCTCAATTTTTAAAAAAAATCCTAAAAAAAATCAATGGATGAACGGATCTGTTTCAAATTTAGTTTCACTAAAGACCTTCCTAAGAGCTACCATCGTGCTAAGTTTCATGTCTTTATCTTAAAAAATGATGGAATTATAAGCATTTTTGTTAATTCCCTTTAGAGCTGCTCTTTGGAAAAATCCGGATTTCCCCTCCCCCCTCCCGGATTTGTCATCAAAAACCCGGACAAATCCGGGCAAATTCGGTCATATGGTCACCCTACTGAAATACAAAGCTCTTGAACTGCTACTCCTTCATGGAGTAAATACCATCTTGGAGGGGGCAAATTTTTTGACCAGAAAAATGATGTGAGGGTGGGCGATTAAACACCAACACCACTGCCAGTGGCAAACCAGGGGCATGTCAACACCATGGATTTTTTCTAGGGTTGTCCCTGGATCGTCCCTGTGAGTTCAAATGACACACAGGGGATCCCAGGGGCAGGCAGGACGACCCCTCCATTTCCCCAGGATAAATGGTTGCCCAGTTATCCCGATTTTCCCCACAGTTCCGGGACCATCCTGAGGACCACAGCTGGTGTGCCGCACACTCCTGGAGCCTAAAACAGGCACAGAGCCGCATAGGGTGGCTCCGTGCCCATGTGGGGGACAGCAATTTCACCATCCCAGGGATAATGGCAGTGTGTCTGTTTGGGCATGTTTTTTTAAAAAAAAAACCTTATCTTTTGGCATGGGCGTACGGCTCCTCCTGAAGGAAAGAAAAATGGTGGCCGCAACATCTGTCTTTCCTTCCGGGACATCGCGCTGCCATTTGGACGCTGGGGGAGGATCGTGGAAGCAGGTAAGTCCACGATCCTCCCCCCTCCCTCCCTCTACACCCTTAGGTATAGACATGCCCTAAGATTAGACCACTGGGCACAGGTCTGATACCCCACAGCCTGGAAGGCCCACAGAGGCAATAGCCACATCAACTTCATTATCACTATCACTGTCTTAGAGAAAAGGTTGGACGTGCTGTGGAGTAAAGCTGACATTTCACTGGGATATTCTCTAGGTCCACTTGGGTCCAGAGGCACTTTGGGGAAATCAGGATGCAGCATGCAACTTCAGCTTTATTCTGCAGTGCATCCATAAGGATCTACTATCATAAGAAGAGCCATGCTGGGTCAGACCAAGGATCCATCAAGTCCAGCACTCTGTTCACACAGTGGCCAACCAGCTCCTGACCAGGGACCAACAAAGCAGGACATGGTGCAACAGCACCCTCCCACCCATGTTCCCCAGCAACTGGTGCACACAGGCTTACTGCCTCTTATACTGGAGGTAGCACATAGCCATTGGGTCTAGTAGCCATTGATCGCCTTCTCCTCCAGGAATTTAGCCAACCCCCTTTTAAAGCCATCCAAATTGGTGGGAGGAATGGAATGGAGCACCCAAAAAGAGCATCGCTGGCTAGATGGCTGGAACCCAAACAGGAGCACTTCACACTGTTACATTTTGTTGCTGGTCACATTTGTCTTATGCTAAATGATAACCACCTTTAAAACTGTATCACCAGCAGACAAAATGAAACTGCATTTTAACATTCAGGCTTCAAGCAGCAACTGATAAAATAAACATCCGAGTTTCCGTAAACCACTGAAACTTTGACATACTTTGGGATGATGCTTTGGAATCTGCTGTTGATTCAACCCCAGATCTTCCAGACAGAAAATCCTTTAAGGATGGAGGATGGAGCAGATGATTCATTGAATCATCACTTTATCATTCTAACTACTAACCATATTCGTCATTGTGTGTGTCACCTTGCACTTCCTTAAAATCGTACACATGGACATACTAAATTAGTTAGTGAGCCTAGTAAACTTTAAAAAAATATCTAGGATTTGGGATTTTAAAGGCTTATTCCCAGGAAGTATAAATGCTAAAAAAAATTGAGATAGCTTTCCTTTCTGGTTTCTATCCAAACCCAGCAGATAGCTGAAACTATAGGCTCTTCTACACTTAAAGGGAAACTGTCCTACTCTCTAAGGAATCGCAAAAGGGGCCCTTCATTGAGGCTTCGCAATATGTATAGATACCCAAATGTAATTAATTAAGTGATAAATTAATCATTTAAAAGCCAGAATTAATCGATTTAAAAAAAAACCCTGATAAGTTGACCCTATACATTCCATTTTAGAAAAGGTTCCATTAAGACGGAGAGAGGCCTAACATGTGCCTCAGCCTTATGCTAGATTTATGAGCGCTTGCTCTACTCTTTAATAGAAAACTGCAGCATCTACTTCCTCACTAGTTCACCTCGAGATATGGAGCAGCTTGTGTGGGAAATGCACTTCATTATTAATGTAAATTTGTACTTCTTTATGACAATCCTTGAGGGAGTAGGGATTGGCAGAGATACTTGGGTGATATATGATTGTTTCCAACCATTGGTTGCCCTAGATCAGACCGTGAAATATCTGCAACTGCAAACTTCATAAAATGATGTCACAACACATAGAAGTGTGGAACAATTGATGTCTACCGCATTGATATGCTTTTACATGACTGAGGTCTAAAAATATTTTTAAATAAATAGAGATAACTAAACAAACACAGTGGAGGCTGTTAGCTCAATGTCAGTGGGGTGGTAAATCTGCTCTGGATTTGAGTCAGAACCAGTTAGAACTCTAAAACGGCTACCCAAGGTGGAGAAACTTGGGTAGACTCTCCAGTCTATCCTTGGATAGCTCCTTTAGAGTTCTGACTGAAACCCAGAGCGAATTCAACGTCTCACTGACATCAGAGCCACCAGCCTCCACTGAATAAACATTTCTAACAACTGTCCTCAAAATGGCTGCTGCCCTTACTTTCAGTAGTTAGGGTCACTAATACATCATCAAAGAAGAGGACAAAAGAGGGGACAGATTTGCATAAAATTAGCATATGCTAGTGTATAGGTGTACATTTAGAAATATTTAAAATAATTTAAACTGAAATACAATGCATCTCACCATAGTGGGGAAGAGTATGAAGTGCAGTATCTGTACAGCACCATGTACACTGATGGTGCTATATAAATAAATAAATAAATAAATAAATAATAATAATAATAATAATAATAACAGTAGTTGAGGAAGTAGTTGAACAATAGTTGAGGAATTGTGCTTCATCATGTTACTACAGTGAGCACTGGCATAATAAACAAGCACTGAGACAAAGCTGAGACAATAGCAGTGGGTGGGTAACCGGGTGGGTGTAAAAGAAAGAGAAGGAGAATGGGTTTGTAGAGAGGTAATTGGTGCTATCAGGCTCCTGTACCCTTTTTATAGCAAGTTTCCGGTGTAAATGAAAATGCTTCCACAAGAACTCTGCAAAGTCATGGGGAAATAGTAGGAAAATACTTTTACTTTCTCTTTCAGAAATAATACTCCTTTTCGTCATCTCTAAAAGAAACCAGGAAATTGCTCTTTAAAAAACAGAAACAAAACTGGAGGGTCATGACATCATCTAAAGAACCCATAAACAACCATGAGTAAAGAATGACAAGCGCACACCCTGGGGGGATCTACACTACTGCTTTAAAGCGCTTTATAACAGTTTTGACAACTGTTTGGGCCCAGGACACACTGCATATACAGTTTTCAAAGTGCTTTAAAGCGTTTTAAAAGCAGTATTATTATTATTTATTTATTTATTTATTTATATAGCACCATCAATGTACATGGTGCTGTACAGAGTAAAACAGTAAACAGCAAGACCCTGCCGCATAGGCTTACATTCTAATAAAATCATAATAAGACAATAAGGAGGGGAAGAGAATGCAAACAGGCACAGGGTAGGGTAAACAGGCACTGGGTAGGGTAAAACTAACATTATAAAGTCAGAACAAAATCAAGTTTTAAAAGCTTTAGGAAAAAGAAAAGTTTTTAGCTGAGCTTTAAAAGCTGTGGTTGAACTTGTAGTTCTCAGTAGTGTAGATCCCCCCTAAGTGCCTTATGTAGAAAAGCTCAAAGAAACTCAAGAGTATTCAGTGCCTCTCTTGTTTCTTTAACATCCGTAAAAAGAAATAGTGCCAACCAGATCCTTCCATCTTGCCTCTCCACTTGCAATGCAATGCCACCCACTTCCCCATCTCCACCTTCTTAAATATTCAGAAGAATTTCTTTTGAGCCCCAAATTTCCTGGGGGCTTTACTTCACCCAGTTTTTTTGCTTTACTGATTTATTTTCAATTTATATGCATGTATGCATGTATTTAAGCTGCAATACTACATTACCTGGAAGGAAGTCCCATTGAATTCAAAGGTGCTTAGTTTTGAGTAGACATGTATCGGATTGCTCAAACTGAGACAATTTTCTTGGAAGTGACATCTTTGCCTAGAAGAATCTTTTCCTACAGTGCAATATTTGGGAACCTGCACATGAACAAAGTCTGTAAAATCAAAGATAGTCCCAATCTCTTGTACTTCAGTGTACATATTGAAAGGAACAGAATTTGCTTCTGGGGGATGATTGTGCAGAATGTATTATTTCTCTTTTAGCTAGGATAAAAGTTCTTTAATGCTGACATCAACCCAAGAGACCCGTACGCTCTTTAAAATCTCATTTATATTGCCAGGGTCTATGGTTTTGTTATCCAAATAAAATAAGCTAAAATAAACTCTCCAAAAAAAAATCCACAAAAAGATTAGGTTGAAAGGTTTGCACATCCATATTTCACGCCTGAATAAAGGGGGGAAAGTCAGCACGATTAATTAGTGTAGTGAAAATCTGTGCAAAAGCACAGCCTGGAAAATAAAAATAAAATTGTTCCATATGTTTTTTGTATCATCCACCTCCCACATACAAATGGTATGGAATAATCTGGAGCATTGCACGTTCCCTTCCTCATGGTGATTATAAATCAAGCCATGCAGATCTGGTGGGGGATTTAACTCCAATAAAGCTGACCCACCATGTTTTGTCTTCTTTGGATTCAAAGATCCCACCGTGCTGAGCATCACGTTGCTCACTTTAACTTTAATTCATATCTCTAATTCCCTCTGTCTCCCCTTTCTTTGAATATCCCCACTAGGTGGTCCAGACCTCAAGTGGAAGATTTACTGGCAAGACTAGAATGTATGAGCACATTGTTTTTCCAATATGATTTAATGACTTTTTTTGTCGTTCCCATGCCTGTTGAAATCCTCTACAGTTATTCCCATTGGCGATAGAGGCTCCTGTTGGTCAGGTGAAAGCCTATGCAGATGTCAAATGTCGATAAATTTGAAATCCGTAAATGTAACACAACTCAGTGCCAGAGTAATCTGGGGTTAAACAGAGTGCAGTAATGGATATGTAAATCATGGACTAAACCCTAATTTTTATTGGTTGTACGAATATGAAAATTGGAAGAGATATCATTTTTAACAATTATGCTTTGTAAAACTTCCGCTCTTCACCTATATTTACAACCCAATAAGTAAGCACAGTTATATCTATATAAGGCTTGGAGCGCCTTTTACCAACTTCAGCTGGTTCGCCAGCTAAGGTCTCTTCTGGACAGGGATCTCTTGGCCACAGTGGTATAGGCATAACCTCAAGACTGGATTGCTGCAATGTGCTCTATATGAGGCTGCTCTTAAGGTTGCTCTGGAAGCTGAAGCTAGTGCAGAACGCAGCAGTTCAGCTATTATCAGGAGATGCCCCTTTTCAGCATGCAACACATTTGCTAGGGGAAATGCACTGGCTGCCTATTTACTACCGGGCCAGGTTTAAGCTTTTCATATTAGTGTTTTGTTGTTGTTGTTTATTCGTTCAGTCGTTTCCGACTCTTCGTGACTTCATAGACCAGCCCACGCCAGAGCTTTCTGTCGGCCATTGCCACCCCCAGCTCCCCCAAGGTCAAGTCTGTCACCTCCAGAATATCATCCATCCATCTTGCCCTTGGTCGGCCCCTCTTCCTTTTGCCTTCCACTTTCCCTAGCATCAGCCTCTTCTCCAGGGTATCCCGTCTTCTCATTATGTGGCCAAAGTATTTCAGTTTTGCCTTTAATACCATTCCCTCAAGTGAGCAGTCTGGCTTTATTTCCTGGAGTATGGACTGGTTTGATCTTTTTGCAGTCCAAGGCACTCTCAGAATTTTCCACAGTTCAAAAGCATCTATCTTCCTTCGCTCAGCTTCCCTTATGGTCCAGCTCTCGCAGCCATAGGTTACTACGGGAATACCATTGCTTTAACTATGCGGACCTTTGTTGTCAGTGTGGTGTCTCTGCTCTTAACTATTTTATCAAGATTTGTCATTGTTCTCCTCCCAAGAAGTAAACGTCTTCTGATTTCCTGGCTGCAGTCAGCGTCTGCAGTAATGCTTGCGCCCAGAAATACAAAGTCTGTCACTGCCTCCACGTTTTCTCCCTCTATTTGCCAGTTATCAATCAAGCTGGTTGCCATAATCTTGGTTTTTTTGAGGTTTAACTGCAACCCAGCTTTTGCACTTTCTTCTTTCACCTTTGTCATAAGGCTCCTCAGCTCCTCCTCGCTTTCAGCCATCAAAGTGGTGTCATCTGCATATCTGAGATTGTTAATGTTTCTTCCTGCAATTTTAACTCCTTGGATTCCTCAAGCCCAGCACGTCGCATGATGTGTTCTGCATACAAGTTGAATAGGTAAGGTGAGAGTATACAACCCTGCCGTACTCCTTTCCCAATCTTAAACCAGTCCGTTGTTCCGTGGTCTGTTCTTACCGTTGCTACTTGTTCGTTATACAGATTCCTCAGGAGGCAGACAAGATGACTTGGTATCCCCATACCACCAAGAACTTGCCACAGTTTGTTATGATCCACACAGTCAAAGGCTTTAGAATAGTCAATAAAACAGAAATAGATGTTTTTCTGGAACCCCCTGGCTTTCTCCATTATCCAGCAGATATTGGCAATTTGGTCTCTAGTTCCTCTGCCTTTTCTAAACCCAGCTTGTACATCTGGCAATTCTTGCTCCATGAATTGCTGGAGTCTACCTTGCAGGATCTTGAGCATTACCTTGCTGGCATGTGAAATAAGTGCCACTGTACGATAGTTGGAACAGTCTTTAGTGTTTCCCTTTTTTGGTATGGGGATATAAGTTGATTTTTTCCAGTCTGATGGCCATTCTTGTGTTTTCCAAATTTGCTGGCATATGGCATTCATCACCTTGACAGCATCATCTTGCAATATTTTAAACAGTTCAGCTGGGATACTGTCGTCTCCTGCTGCCTTGTTATTAGCAATGCTTCTTAAGGCCCATTCAACCTCACTCTTCAGGATGTCTGGCTCTAACTCACTGACCACACCGTCTGAGCTATCCCCGATATTATTATCCTTCCTATATAGATCTTCCGTATATTCTTGCCACCTTTTCTTGATCTCTTCTGTTTCTGTTAGGTCCTTGCCATCTTTGTTTTTGATCATACCCATTTTTGCCTGGAATTTACCTCCGATGTTTCTAATTTTCTGGAAGAGGTCTCTTGTCCTTCTTATTCTATTGTCTTCTTCCACTTCTGCACATTGCTTGTTTAAAAATAATTCCTTATCTCTTCTGGCTAACCTCTGGAATTTTGCATTTAATTGGGCATATCTCCCCCTATCACTGTTGCCTTTTGCTTTCCTTCTTTCTTGGGCTACTTCCAGTGTCTCAGCAGACAGCCATCTTGCCTTCTTGGTTTTCTTTTTCTTTGGGACGTGTTTTGTTGCCACCTCTTGGACAATGTTGCGAACTTCTGTCCATAGTTCTTCCAGGACCCTATCTACTAAATCTAGTCCCTTAAATCTATTCTTCACTTCCACTGCATATTCATTAGGAATATTAGTGAGCTCATAACTAACTGAACTGTGGGTCTTCCCTATTCTCTTTAGTTTGATTCTAAATTGTGCAATAAGAAGTTCGTGATCTGAACTACAGTCAGCTCCAGGTCTTGTTTTTACTGTCTGTATAGATGTCCGCCACCTTTGGCTGCAAAAGATGTAGTCAATCTGATTTCGGTGTCGGCCATCTGGTGAAGTCCATGTATAAAGCCGTCTTTTCGGTTGTTGGAAGAGAGTGCTTGTTATGCACAGTGAGTTGTCCTGGCAGAATTCTATCAGCCTCTGTCCCGCTTCATTTTGTTCTCCTAGACCATGCTTACCTGTAATTCCAGATGTCATTTGACTGCCCACCTTAGTGTTCCAGTCTCCTGTAACGAAAATAACATCTCTTTTTGGTGTATTATCCAGTAGGTGCTGCAGATCCTCATAGAACTGATCTACTTCTGCTTCTTCAGCATCTGTGGTTGGGGCATATATTTGGATCACTGTGATGTTAAATGGCTTACCCTGAATTTGAATTGAGATCATTCTATCATTTTTTGGATTGTATCCAAGCACTGCTTTAGCCACTTTATTATTAATTATGAAGGCTACTCCATTTCTTCTGTGATCCTCTTTTCCACAGTAGTAGATCTGGTGGTGATCTGATGTGAAGTGGCCCATTCCAGTCCATTTCAGTTCATTGACACCCAATATATCTATATTTAATCTTGACATCTCACCAATAACCACATCCAATTTGCCCTGGTTCATAGATCTTACATTCCAGGTTCCTATGGTGTGTTGATCTTTAGAACATCGGATTCGTCATTCACCACCAGCACCGTCGGCTGCTAGCCGTCCTTTCGGCTTTGAGCTAGTTGCGTCATCACATCTGGGGCTAGTTGAACTTATCCTCTGTTCCTCCCCAGTAGCATTTTGACCATCTTCCGACCTGGGGGTCCCATCTTCTGATGGTATACCGACATATCTCTAGTTGTACTGATCCATTTAGTTTTCATGGCAAGAATACTGGGGTGGGTTGCCATTACCTTCCCCAGGGATCGTATTTAGTCTGACCTCTCTACCATGACCTTCCTGTCTTGGGTGTCCCTTTATTTATTTATTTTATTTATTTATTACATTTTTATACCGCCCAATAGCCGAAGCTCTCTCTCCCTTCACGGTTTAGCTCATGGCATCCTTGAGGTGCTCAAGCTCCAGCACCACGACAAGGTAACGATCTCCTTTGCTGGAGCATATTAGTGTACAAAGCCCAAAACTACGTGGAACCATGTAAACCACCCAGAGAGCTTTGGCTATGGGGCGGTATATAAATGCAATAAATAAGTAAATAAATAAACCATGATACTTGAGAGAGTGCATTCTCCATAACCAACCTACCTGTTCACTGAAGTCATCAGAGGCCACGCTCCTGGTGGATCCACACAACCTATGGCCCCACTGGAGTTCACCTGGAGAAGAGCCTTCAGTGTAGTGTCCCCCTTCCTATGGAATTTCCTGCCTCTGGAGGTCAGGCAGACTGTGTTGTTTTCAGCACCTCCTGAAAACAGCTCTTTTCCAGAAAGCCTTCCTTAATTGAACAGCCACAGTTTAATTGGTGCTCCGTTTTAAAATAATAATAATGATAATGTCATGGTTTTTTTCTTCTTTTTACTATTGTATCATTTATCTCTCATTGTTCACCACTCTGGAATCTGTTTAGATGCAGAGCGGTATACAAATATTGTCAATAAATAAATAATAAATATTAAGTACATTGTAATCAGTACTTGACTTGACTTGGTCCAGAACTCAGCATTAGACATGGGTTAGGCAACCTGGTGACTCCCAGATGTTTTAGACTATGACTCCTATCAGCTTCAGCCAGCATACCCAGTGGTCAGGATTTAACCCCATGTGAAGAAAGAGGAAGTTGCTCGTCCCTATCATGGGAGAGAAGCAGGAGGCAAAGTGATGGTAGGTAAACATATCTCCCCCACCCCCGTCTGAAAATGCCAGTTTGAATTCTGGGGAGGGGTGTTTTGTGACACCAAAATTTTGGGGACCTAGAGCACAATTTAGGTGGCTTCTCTAGCCATGTATGAGTGCAACAGAGGAGCATTTTGCCTTCTTTATTGTGCTAGTTTCATTGCTCCTTAAAATTCCTTCAGAAAACGATTGATTGATTGATTGATTGATTGATTATAGGTATTCTTATACTGCGCTTCAATCCTATTTCCATGGAAGTCACTTCAGTGCCATTTTTCTTGGTAGAAAAGAGGGGTACAAATCAAATAAGAAAGTTTTAAATTATTTGTCTAATCACCCCTGAGTTTAAAACAGCAAATGACAATGTCACAGACCCAATCCCCCAACCTCCAGTCAGGGCTTGTGTTGGTTTGCCAACAGTTTGAAGATTGGAAATGTTTACACAACATTTAAAATTACATTTTTGCACTGAAACTACTGCTTCAGTTGTATCATGGCATGGCAAAGGAAAATTAATGCAGGATGCAACAAATACCTCAACATTAATAACAGCTCAGAATGAAGTATTCTGTACAACAATTCATCATTTCAAGCTGCCTTTCAATAAACTGAGGATTTGCACAGAAGCACTCAAGTAGAGGCAGACATTTTGTCATGAGAAACTGAATGTCACTAAATTTCACAGTGATTGCAGCGGAACAAATTCACAGAATAGGTCTCATTCAGTTTTAATATGTGAAGATGATTCTATATATGTTAGAGCTGTCAAATCCATGGTATAGTTTGGACATCCATCCATCCATTTGTATGCCGCTTTTGGACAAGATTCTGCCCAAAGGGGCACGTAACATATCAAATGGACAGCAAGAAACATAACAATTCAAAAACAAAACATATAATCAGGTGGATTCAAACCTAGTCAAACTAAGACTAGACCCACTGGAACTAATGGGACGTAAGTTAATCATAGTGTCAATAAGTAAACACTTGATAAAGATATACATCAAACCATACAACTAAAGTGTAATCCAATACATCAGAGGTGGACCCCTATGCTAATTTCAAGCAGCCATTAGGATTAGGTCCAAAAGCCTGCTGGATGTGGGTCAGTGGAGTCTGGTGGCTCCAATTTTGGTGGAGCTGTGATTCCATTCTGGATTTTAGCCAGAACCAGACAGAACTCTAAAGGAGCTATCCAAGGTGCTGGAATCTATTATTATTATTATTATTATTATTATTATTATTATTATTATTATTATTATTATTTATATAGCACCATCAATGTACATGGTGCTGTACAGAGGAATCTATCCACAAAAATGTCTGGGAGTGGGGAGAAACAGCATAATAAATGAGTGAATGGGAGAAAAAGGGCAGGGCTAGGGGCTAGGAAGAGAGAACAAGAAGGCTAGGGATGGTGACAGGAGAGAAATAGCAAAGAAAGGGATTGCATAGATAGAAATAGCAAGGCTAAAGATTGAGAGAGAGCAAAGGGGAAAGGTCTGCAGGGATGAAAAATGATTGGGCGTGTCCAGGAAGCAAATCTTTCCTTTTCTCCCTTCCCTCTGAACAGCTGATCAGAGGCAGGTTCAGGAACAGGAAGGAGAACCTGGTGCCCTAACCTTTTTCATGTTTTTAATTGAAAATAATTTTTTTGAAGAGAGCAGGATGTGGAGAGCTTCGTGGGCATGGTTGTAGGTCCCCAAGGATGCCACGTTGGGGGGCCTGTCTTAGCCAGTACACCACAATGGTGTAACTCAGAGAAGTCCAGCAAGTTCAGTTCCCCCGCCCTTTGCTAATTGAAGTAACTTGTTAGGTTTTGCATGCAATCATATACATAGGTTCTTCTCCGTCCATTTTATGTTGGCTTTCATTTGGAAATTGAGCTTTACATGAATTTGCCCAAGAATATATTTTGGGCTGCCATATTTTAAAGACAAAAGAGAATAAACAGCTTTAATTGGAAATAGTAGACAATTCGTTTGGCCTAAAAGCTATTTACTGTTCCTAAAATCAGAGGCTTTAAAGGGGAGATTCAAATATTATTAGGCTTTTGAATTTGGTTTATAATTCTGCTTTGATATATGATAAACTATTTAGTCCTTTGGCACTGATACTGATTTCAGTTATGCGCAATTATCCTTGTAACCACACCAACTGGCAATGCTTTGACATCCCAGCATATTCATGGCAAAGAAAGAAAGAAAAAAACAATTTAAGGCTGCAATTCTATTCTCATTTGTCTAGGAGTAAGCCCCATTCAACTCAATGGAGACATGTATAGGATTGCATTGGATGCAATCCTGTACCCATTTACCTGGGAATAAGGCCAACTGAACTCACCAGTACCTCCTTTTCAGTAGACATTGTATAGGATTAACCTATAAATGGAGGGCTTTGAAATTACACCTATGTATATGATTGCTTGCAATACAATGGTAGAAGGATATTTGAGGAATTCAAGCTTTGCAAAGTCTGATGTAAGCCAAATTCCTGGACTAATGCCCAGATTGGAATGTACTTATCCTTTGGATTTCACACTTCTCTGAATTTTATGATGGGGTCCACGGCTCAAAAAAATATCTCAAAAGATATCAAAAATGGGTAAAATACATTTAAAATGCATACATTTAGTTTAAATACATTTACAGGAGTATTTTGTAAGAAAATATGTATTTTTGAACATATTTTCTTACAAAATACTCCTGTAAATGTATTTAAACTAAATGTATGCATTTTAAATGTATTTTACCCATTTTTAATGGACTTAAAAAAAACAGGATAGAACAAGGGGAGAACAATTGAAGACATTGGAGAGAGGTTGAACAGTGACTATCATTTAGGAGTGGACAGATCAGTCTATGTAAATAGGGGGGGGAACCACTCCATTTTAGTCTTTTGTGTTTCTTGGCTATGTTATATGAACCATATATCAGAGGGGCCATAGCTCAGTGTGATAGAGCACATGCTTTCAGGAGGTCTCAGGTTCAATTCCCAGCTTCTCCAGGTAGGGTGAAGAAAGGAATCCCGCCTGAAACCCTGGAGAGCCGCTGCTGCCAGTCAGTGTCAACAATATTGGCCTAGATGGACAAATGGTCTGATTCAGTATAAGCAAGATTCTTATGCTGTATGTTCTGTGTTTTAGAATTTTAAATTTTGTATACTCGTTTTTATCTCAATTTTAGAATTTCTGTAAACCACCCAGAGAGCCCTGGCTATTGGAGCGGTATATAAGTGCAAATAATAATAATAATAATAATAATAATAATAATAATAATAATAATAATATAATTATGCTCCCAACCTCTTTGAGCCCTCCACTAAAAATAGATATCAGACAATTGTGTGGCCAAGAGTTTGCTCTTTGGGGGGCATTGTCAATATCATAGAATCATAGAACAGTAGGGTTGGGACATGCCTATAAGGCCTTCAAGTCCAACCCCCTGCTCAATGCAGGAACCCAGGGGCAGAACAAATACAAACCCTCTTTTTATCTGCATTCGTCTATGTACGAGCTCCAGTTGCAGCCAACAATATGAAATGTGTTCATTCGGTTTGTTCGCCATGGAGTGCATTTAAGTGTTGCCTCTTTGATGTTTCGCTCCCATCTCCATCTTTGTCATCACTGGCCCATCTTTTTCAATCTAATGAACTCAAACCATCAGTGCAACTTAAGTTCGGCTGTCTGTTCTTGCATAGTTAATATTAAAAATGTACTAACAGTGCGGCTGCAAAATCAAATTATGCACATAAATATGCTGGCATAGCAGAGGAGGCGGCAGAAGCTGAAGTTAGCAACATTGATGCCAGTTCACATTTGCAAATCAACCGTCAATCTGTCATTAAACATGTTATCAAATGATGATAAGTGTATGCTTCTTGCTTGCATTGGTACGCTTATTCCCGATGTTGATGTGCATTAATGGGATAATGTGCATTAACATAGTCTTGCTTGGGTGAACACAAAACATTTTTTATCCATCTTAGCTTGTTTCCCCCTGTGGCCCCCCAACTAAGTGTTTTATGTTATCAAATTGCCAAAAAATGGGAAAACATATTACTTTTAATTAGCAAACCATGAGTTATTATTAGTAGTATTTCATTCATTTTACTTTAATCCAGGCTAACTGCAGCACATTGCAATGTGTTTAAAGAAATTGGGATGGGGGGAACGACTGAAAATCACTCCACTGTCTTTCTTCTAGTAAAACGATTAATGTCAGAAACTCAGAGGCTGACAATTACGTGCTGTCTTAATGTACTGCCCTTTCATCTGCAGGCCTGACTTTTTGACAGGAGTGATGGTTTCAGTTCAATGATATGAAAGGCAGGAGAGGAAATGATCTTGGGCTACGGGAGTGTGTTATATGGCTGGCTTTGGCTAGTAGTTTCACATATGGAGGAGGTGATTCGTATTCAGTTTGATTCAATGGCAAACTACAGAAGCCAACGTTTAGGAAGGGGGCAGAATTTCAGGGTAGACTTTCTCCTTGGTAGTCTAACACATTGAGCCTGTTCAGACAGCACGCTAAGCCATGGTTAGGGATGCTAACCCTTTTGAAGCAAGTGGTTAGTGAGAGCATGGTTAAACTGTGGTTATATAGTCACCATAGTTATGAAAACACCATTCACACAACACACTAAGCTATCATGATTAACTCAAAACAGTTAACCATCATGGCTTAGTGTGTTGTTTCAACAGGGCCATTGGTCTTCAACTAGTGGCATGAAGCTTGACATGAGATGGAAATCAATGGTGAGGACTAGCTTAAATTGACATGCGATGGCATGAGATGGAAATCAATAGTCAGGACTAGCTTAAGTTCCATTGATTGCAATGGATCTATTCAGAGTAAAACTAAGTCTGGATCTAGTCCATTGTAAACAATTCAGAAGTAGCTCTACAAATGCATGTTTGAATTAAAGTTGGGTCCTACATCTGAAGAGCTTGAAGACTACTGGTCTAATAATTTCACTGAATAACTGTTGAGTATTTGCTTTACTATTCGCATGTGCTACACTCTTGTGGTACACCTATGCACCTTTGCATAGATGGAAATACAATTTATGTACAGGACAACCCAGATTGGAACCCAGAAACAAACTTGAATCAGATACCTTTGTAACATTTATTTATGCTGTGCTGAGAATTTCACTGTCTGCTTTACAATCATCATACAGTTAATTTGAACTGAAAAAGCAAACCAAAAAGTGGGGGGGGGGAGTTGCGGGGATGAGAGAAAGAAAATCAAAGCAGCAATTGTCACATCTACAGTAAGTGGAATCTATTGAAAATATTGTTCTGGATAGTGATAGAATTTGCTTTAGAAGGGAATGTGCTTGGGTAATATTTGCCATTGAGTTCATCATGTGGCAAAGTAGTCTACAGTTTTCAAAGGATAAGTGGATACAGACAATCATTTAGCAACTGGTAATTTATCACAGTGTGCATGATGCAACTCTATGGTAAGCTGACTATCTGAGACCACACAGACAATTAAACTGCCCCAAATTGAGAGAGCTTAACCCAAGGTAACTTGTTGATCTCTATGATTAAAGAGGACATCATCACATATGAGGTGCAGATGTGTGGTAAATCTGCGGTCACATATGTGGCAAAAAGGTTGCCTGTAGTACCCACTCATTGTCATCCAGTCACCTATAACAGCCTAACATATCTTTCCTTTGTCATAGTGATAATGTCAGGCAATGTGCCGTTATGGATGTCTTCTTCTCCATAAGCAGTCTCAGAATGCACTGATATACCAGAATGCACTGATCATTCTCATGAGACACATGAGAATGGATGGAATGTGACCTCTGATACCTCATCTAGCCACTGACCTCTGATACCTCATCTAGCCAATGTCACCATAATCACTTAGGGCTAAATCCACTGTTAATGCTACTTAGAGTAAATCCACTAAAATGAATGGAATTTAAAGTAGTCATGACTAAATTAATTCCTATTCATTTCAATAGGTCTACTCTAAGTAGGACAGATGTTGTATTTAACCCTTTGTTAGGTCAGAAATCGATCCTTTTGCAAGCATACAAGTTTCCTGCAGTTATCGTAGGACAGCAAAATGCACGGCAACTGTTCATTTGGCATCCCCCAAATCCTTCGCCATAGATACAGGAATTCTTTACAGTTCCTTAAAAACTTTGATACAATCGCCCGCTATGTGATCATTACGTGCTGTTATACTGATTAGCAGCAGGGGGGCGAGGAAGGGAGGGGGGAAAGCCGTGGGATTTGGCGTGGCAAGCTTATGCTGTTGTTCCTCTCACTCCCGCTCTCCGGAGAGTGATTCTTGTGACCATATTTCAAGCTGCCTTTAGTGTAGCTTTGGAGCGCATTCAGATTTTGGAAATGGCAAGTAATTCGTCAATATGTTTTCACCATATGTATTAAGCTTGATTTAAAAAATGACAACTAACGGCCCTTGTAATGGCACAGTAAGCTTCTTTTTTCCCCTCTTTCTCTCTGCATGTTTGAGTCTGCGCTGATGCAGGCCAACCATTTCAAAAGGGTGTCTTGTACAATATAAACTTGGGCTGTGGTCATATTACATTTACCCCCATCCCAGCCAGCTCAGCCACTAGACCACACACAATCAGACCACACACAGCACTTGGTTTCTGCTCCATTATGAAGAACTGTCTGCCCAGTTATTGAAAACAAATATACCTATTCTCATCTGACAAATGCTGGTGGAACATGTGATTCAATTAATCTGTGAGAATATGGAAGGGACTAGCTGAGTCACCATCAATGTCTACAGGTTTGGACCCAGAGAAGTAGGTGTTGGAAATGTCAAGCCTAGTATGTAATCAGTTCTAGGCCATAAGAGAAAGGCAGAATTAAGACAGGGGACTAAGATCTAGTCTGCCCATGAGCAGAATAAGGTGGACTATGCCATTTCAAGCTGGGGATGAAAGTGCCATGCTTTAATGCGCCCTCTAAAGATTCTCCCTTTCCCTGCTTTTGGGTGTGCTAAGTTTTTATTTGGAAGGATTTTGGTTTGGTTTGAATGCAGGAAATCATTCAAAACTGTCATTCCCCCAATTATTTGAAGTGGTATAATCTGTTCTACCGCCTCAGGACTTCACCGCCACATTTTCATCTCAGTTTTACAGCATTTCCCTACCTGGTGTCCTCTGGATGTGTTGGGACTACAACTCCCACCATCCCCAGCCAGTATGGCAATTGGCCATCAGAAGGGCGCCATGTTTATGAATTATATGGTCTATTATATGTTTAGATTAGGCTAAATTGGCATCATGTCAAGGATTACTAGGACATACAGGGAGGCAGGTTGTACATCAAGGTCAGCTTACACAAAGGCAGTGCAAGGGGGTCATTATCTATATGACATAGAATAGCGTTGGAATGAGCCTGGGGACATGCACTCTCCCCCACCCCATTATCACCACCAGGGCAGTATCCAACTGTGTTGTTCCATTAGCACAAATGATGTTGTGCCAGCGGAAGCTAGGTTCTGAACAATGCACAAGAGAAGCACAGTTGTGCAAGGTGTTGGGCATTATGCTCATGCAACTGTTTGAACAACGGATTCAGTGGAGTTCCACTCACACTGAGTTTTCAGAATGACATCATCAGAAACTGGCATATGTGTATAACTTTTAATGAGAACTAAAGCTTGTGTGTAATGTACAAATAGGACCTACACAGTCCTATTTCCCATCAAAGTTTGTATGTTAAAATAATAATTAAAAGTCATTTCATATAGGTTGTGCAAGTGGTAGTACAAATGATCCTGACATTTGGTCATGCTTTATCCCCTGCATAACCTATGGTAGCTTTTCCCAACCTGGTGTCTTCTAGGTGTTTTGGATTAAAACTCCCAGGATTCCTGACCATTAGCCATACTGGCTGGAGCTGATTAGAATTGAAGCCCAAAACATCCGGAGCACCCACTTTTCGTTTTTAAAAAAACAATCCCAAAGCGAGGTTTGTGTGCACTTTCCCCTAATATACACATTTTTGTACGCAATTTTGTTTGGAAAACTGAACTGCAAAGTTCTAAGATGTATGAATACTAAAAGACAACTCTGTTCCAAATCGTAAATTGGTTCAGATTGGGTAAGTTCTTAGCAAAACGCAACCCGAACAAAACTCTCCCCAATACCTAGTTTCTACCCCCTTTTCTCCCATCTGGTACCTCCCCCTTTCTCAGGTGTTACTTCTGACATGTCTTGTGGGGCTATATTGTTGGGCTGATTCCTGTTTGTTGAAAGAAGTGAAAAGCAGGACACTGGTGGTGAAGCTGGCCAAAGATGCTTCTTTTCACTATAGCAACCTTCCCCGATGGAGCGCCCTCTAGCTGTTTTGAACTATAACTCCCATAATTCCTGACCACTGGCTGTGCTGGCTGACGCTAAAGCTCCGGCTATTGGGCGGTATAGAAATGTAATAAATAAATAAATAAATAAAATAAAGGGAGCTGTTGTTGCTAGATTGGAAAAGGCTGACCTCAAGCAGGATAGGTGGACTCCCTGTAGCAATCATGAGATGGTAAATTAGTCAGAGGGGACACTTGTAGAGGATACATTTAGGGGTGAGGCATTGCAAGTTATCCCACAGATGATGTTGAAGTGGATTATTTTTCTTTATCTGTGCCACTGTTTTATTCTTTCTGGGGTTGCAGTGGGCATCAAAACTAGTGCTGCGCCGAAAATTTCTCCCATGAAAATGTCAACCGTTCTCATTCAATGTCATAGAAAAGAAATTGCTTTTGAAAAGGAATTGGAAGTAGAAGAAATTTTGGAGAAATTTTCATGAGTTTGGTTCAGGATTCTTGTGCTGAGGAGTGTACAGTTAGCCTGTCTTTCACTGTAAAATCATCTCTCTGGCAGCCTGTAGCTTCCTTGGCTTCCTGCACTTTGTACCCAGGGAAATACGTCATGAATTTATTCTTCCCATAGGCCTTTTTCATATCAGGAAGTGCAGGCAGCCTGGGAACCTATAGAGCAATGATGAGATGTGTAATGGAAATGAAAATACATGCAGTACCCCCAGCTACCTCACAGTGATTAGATCAAAACCATCACCAAAATGCCATGAGAACGAGACAGAAAAATGGAAGCCTCTTTCATGAGGGAAGAAAACTTTCAGAAAATCAGAGGATGGATTTTGGCACTGCATTAGCTCCACCCCTGAGAAATGTAACATTTGGAAGACCCTAGAGAAGGGTCTTTTGCAGTGGCAGTGCAAAAAAACCCAAAACTCTTAAGGGAAAAAAGCTGTTTTACACCCTTGCCAATGGTGATGCCTACCAGTGAGAAATTGTTGGAGATTTTTTTCCCCTGGAGAAATTTAGTGAAATCCCACCCCCCCGAATGTATCCACAAATAGGGTGGAGAATTTCGAGAAGCCCCTTGTGCACAGCTCTAATCAAAACAACCTATTATTGTAACTAAAGTACGCTGTGCTCGGGGAATGTATCCACACCATCCCTCACTTATTTCTCTTCCCCTTTCTCCAATCAAATATAGAAACAGTTTCATTTTCACATTCTCCTCTTTATCTGTCTTTCTTTCTTGTTGTATTTTTATTTATTTTTGGTCAACTCACAGTGTGTTATTCTTCTGCTGCTTAGGATTCAATCACCACTGCCATCGTGTTTCAAGGTTGGTGTACTGCACCCCACAGAGTCACACAGCCTCTGCCTTCCTAACACACTTAAGGTTTATTTAAACAAAGCCGTTCCACTGCGTTCTCTCAGGCAGTGGCCTCTCTCTCCTCAGGCCAGAAGCAGTGGGTGTTGCCCTCAACCACTTCCTGATTCCTCCCAGGAAGCACAACCCGCTCAGGATGAATCCAGGACTTCTTTCATATTGCTACAACCACTGGGAAATGCTGGCAGGTGACTATATGAAAAGGAGGACAGGACTCCTGCAGCTTTAACAGTTGCATAGAACGGAATTTCAGCAGTGTGCATGCAGCACCTGGTGAAATTCCCTCTTTATCACAACAGTTGAAGCTGCAGGAGCCCTGGCCTTTTTTTTATCTGGTCATGATAGGCATGGCTCCTATAGCTTTAACTGTGTAATGAAGAGGGAATTTCACCTGGTGCTGCATGCATACAAATGACCTGCTGAAAATCCCTTTTCAATACAACTGTTAAAGATACAGGAGCCCTGTCCTCGTTTTCATATGGTCACCCTAAAAGGCTTTATATCTAGGCATGCCTCTTAGGCTTCACTCCGTTGAACAGTGCAATTCTATAAGTATCTACTCAAAAGTAAGTCCCATCGAGTTCAGTGGGGCTTACTCTCAGGTAAATGGGTGTCAGCCTTACTCAAAACTGAACCAGCCCTCAGAAAACTACATCTCTGCTCTTCTATTATGGTGTTGCTGTGAAACTTGTTAAACCGCTGCCCACACTTTGGCAAAAATGCCTACTCTTTGCTTACATTACATACTGAGGTTCAGCAGTGAAATAATCATATCCCAGTCAACGAGGGAAAGCAAAAGCTTTGGGTGGGTGGGCACATTTTCTATTAGCAGCCAGAAATTAAAATATCTTAATATTAAGTCAGTTGGTTTTCTTAAAAAAAAAAAAACTTTTCATGAAAAGATGGATGAAAGGGTAGAGAGACTGAAAGGGCCACCATGAGTTGAGCAGACTGAGGCCACAGGGAGTTTGGTTACCATAGTGATGATCATTGCTCGGTGGCTGATTGGGCTCTCTTGGAATATTGTAATTAATTTCTCCCTTCTTCATTTGAACTGTATGTGGCATGGAACAGTCACAAGACCAGATTCACCTGCTCTACTTTTGTGTGACACAAAACAGAAATGATAGTCATTTTTAACAAGGACCTTAATGTCCACATGGAATTCACATATAAAGAAGTGGGCCAGGAAGAAGAATGCAAACACACCCACACCCACACCCACACCTTGAAACATCCCCAGGCTTTGTTTCCTGTTTATGCCGTCTCCCAAAGAACACATATTTTGACATTTTGAAACTGGACTCCAGGAAGATGTCTATCTAAAACAAACCTGCACGCATATCTTCCAAATGTTCCTGATTTAAACCAATTTTTATGTTGCCTCTTCTGTCCCTCATTAGACCTGCAACATCAACGGTTTTCACAATGTATTCTCATTCTTCAGTTTTGCTGAAACTGTTTCTAATGGCTGCTGGAGACCATTAAAACAGAAAGCACAAAACCTGAATAAAATTATAATAAAACCACACAGACACAAAATATCATTTTTAAAAAATAAAAAAATCAAACTTTTTAAACAACTAAAAGCAGCAATGTAGTTTAATGTACCAGTAGTAGCCTAATGGGAAACAACATACAACCTTTATGCCTGCAAAAGCAAGAAAAGAGAAGGAAAGGGGCAGGGAAGTTGACATCCTTGAAAAAGGCTGAAGCAAGTGAATCTCAGGCCATAGCAAGATGGGGCCATATCCCGGGGCGTTCCCCCGGGATCGTCCCTGTGCATCCACATGATGCACAGAGGATCCAGGGAGCAGGGAGGGATTATCTCTCCCTTGCCCCGGGATCTCACCCTACCCTTTCAGCCCACTTTTTCCACAGTCTCAGGCTGATCCCGAGACCGCGGAACGTGTGGGCGGGCGTCGCGGTTTGTCCCGGCTCTTCGCAAGGAGCTGGGACCTGTGCACGGGGCGCAGAGCTCCTCAGGAACTCTATGCCACCAGAGGTGGGGTGGGGGGAGTGGGGAAAATTGCTAAAAAACCAACACTCACCTTTTGCGCACTTACGCTCGTGCGCTCATCTCCTTTAAGGAAAAACAAAACAAAATGGCGGGCGTGACGTCCTCTCCCTCCGAGGTCATCATGCGCCGTGTGTAAACAGAGGGGGAGATCTTGCGATAATAATATCGTGAGATCTTCACCCCTCTGTCATGCTAGTCCTGTAGGTCTAGCTGAGGCCTCAGTGGCTTTTCTAGGAGGTGAATTCCACAGGAAAGCTGTCACCACAGAAAAGGCTCTTCCTTCCAGTTTGCCAGGCTACCAAAGCATGTGGCTACCGCCGAGCTGAATATTTGTAGGTTTCTATTTTCGTGTCAAAATCTGCACATTCAACAAGGGGGAATCTCACCAAACAGTAAAACCAAAAATGAAAGTAGATTTTGGCATTCTTTCCCAACCTGTTTTCCTTTGTGTTGTGTTTCTTAGAATGTGAGTCGTTATTTTTAAATTGCCTCAAGTACATTGATAGAAAGGAAGACTTTTAGTAAGAGGCAGAGTAATCCTAAAGTGGGATGGGAAGATGGAGAGATTCCATGGCAGAGGAACAGCCATTTTCTAAGCTTGTTGCACCCAGGGTGGGAGCAGTTTTTTTTTACCTTTTCCCTTCTATGTGTGTATTTTCTATTTTCCCTGTCAGGGGGATGAACAGATTTTGAATCGTGGTCCAAGACCACCCACAACACACCCACAGAACACCCTGTTTGGGGCTCTACTGCCAGGAACCCATTGAGTTTCTGCAAGGATACCAGGCTTGGGGACTCCAGGGCAGGAAAGGTGCTTTACTTCTTTCCGCCCAGAGAGCAGCACTTCTTCCACATCCAACAGTGCCGCGCCTGGCCTCCGGCCAGCTTTGGGATTGCTCTGTAAATAAGTAAGAAAATAACTAAGCCAGCCAGCTATAGAGTATTGACTCTGTTCTAATCAACTTTTTTATCCTTCACTGTTCCACTTCCCTTTGCCAGCACTTTGTCCTTATATGTGGTTCTCAGTGCTTGAAGAAGGAATGAGGAAAAGGGAAGCCGGAAGAGATCTGCCAGTAAAGTCCAGTTTGCCATTTTGCTGACATGAGAAGAAGGCAGTGTGAAACTAGACTTATATATAGGAAATCTAGAGAGTTATGAAAGTCACGCAGCGCTCCTGAGCAAATTACTCTTTGTCTGATATGCCGTGCAGGGGTGTTGTGAGGCTAAAATACTGCTTTGAGTTCCTTAAAGAAAAATATCTTTTTGTCTAGCTTTTTGTCTGCAGATATTGCAAAATATCTGCAGGCTACTGAAAAGATCAATGGATGTCCAGGATTGAACCAGAAGATTAAAACCATATTGTACTTCAATAATCTCCAAGGGCTGATTTGCAACATATCATGACAAATTTAGGCCAGGATCCTATTCCACGCCCCCATGTGTAAAATGCCTGTGCCCCCAACCCTCAACTTTCCCATTGCCAGCTAAAGAAATCCAGCGTTGTAGTGGCCTTGCTGACAAGGGATGATTGAGTTATAGCCCAACAGTAGGAGAGCACCAGGTTGAAAAATGGTGTCCTGGAGATTCCAAAAGGTTTTATCAACATGCAGAGAATTCTTTTAAAAGTTTTATTTTTGTTTGTTGTGACCTATCGTCACACTATAACATTTTATGAATACTAAAAAAAAGTTTATTGTGGACATAGGCCACAGCTAGACCTAAGGTTTATCCTGGGATCATCCAGGGTTCGCCCCTGCCTGAGCACTGGATCCCCAGTGTGTCAGCTAGATGAACAGGTTTGACCCCTGGACGATCCAGGGATAAACCTTAGGTCTAGCTATGGCCATAGTGTCCTTTTGAAGTACTTTGGCCACATAATGAGAAGACAGGATACCCTGGAGAAGAGGCTGATGCTAGGGAAAGTGGAAGGCAAAAGGAAGAGGGGCCGACCAAGGGCAAGATGGATGGATGATATTCTGGAGGTGACAGACTTGACCTTGGGGGAGCTAGTGGTGGCGACGGCCAACAGAAGGCTCTGGCATGGACTGGTCCATGAAGTCACGAAGAGTCGGAAACGACTGAATGAATAAACAACAAAGTGTCCTTTTAAAAGCACAAATAATTTCTGACATACCTTCCATCTCCATCAAATACAGTATGTTGTATTTTACAAACACCTGTCCTGGAAGGATTAGAGGACACACCAGTCAGGAAGCTAGACAAGAACTTTTATTCTCTCTCTCTCTCTCTCTCTCTCTCTCTCTCTCTCTCTCTCTCTCTCTCCAACAAGAACAGAACAGCAACAGGAAACTCCAGACTTCACTTGATGCAAGTAAGTCTAGTGCCGCCTAATGACTGAACTAGGTAATTGCACTGTCCACCGCGTTCTAACAGATCCTTTCTCACTGCTTCTGAGCAGAGAACTCTGCTTTCCAGCTCAGTATCCAGCATGAGTGAATTACCTGACCCCTTCCCAAAAGTAAGACTTAGCCTCTCATCTCACAAAGAACCAGAAGGCACTCAAAAAGCATCAAACCTTTCCCCCGCCATTTCTGGATATGCCCCAGTCTATACAAAATGATAGTGTGACTCTTCCCCAAATTCTCTTGGGGAGAAGGATTCAGGGAAGGAACTAGGTTTTTCCAGAAAAAGAGCAAGAGCCCTCTACCCTCTGAGTCTCCCAGTCAGATTTCCATATGTCTGATAAGCTTTATGCCTGTCCATAAAAGTGGTTCACATCTCTGGGAGTCTGCACTTACAGCATTTCACATGTAACATCTTTCCACCATGGCTGAACATAACATGTACACTCATATCAACAATCATGTGAAGATCGTGCATGTATCTATTTATCATATGTGTATGTGCTGGGAAGCTGCAGTTGCAGTGGGTAAACAACCCACGTACAACCATTAAAACAGGCATGCCCCCAATCTTCACACATAGCGCATATTAATCTGCAGGTTTTCCCTACGCACATGTAGGAAGTGGTCATTAGATGTACCTAACTTTTTCATGAAATGTTATAAACTGCTCAGACCTTCGGCTATGGGGTGGTATAGAAATGAAATTAATTAATTAATTAATCAACAACAACAACAGAAGTGAGAGCTGTACCCAGTATCTTTCAGGTATTGCTCCCGTTTCTGTACAAATGAATAACATTGCCTTCTCTACATATGATCAGCAAGGTGGGAGGAGATCAAATGAGAACGAGGCCTATACTTCACGGAATTTCTTTGAATTATGGTAACCTTAGGGAGGTACTTGCAACAACAGCAGATTCTGCATTTGCAAATAGAAATGTGATTTTTCAAGTTGATAGTGTCACTTTATATAAACAAAGTTAATTCTGCTTCCTGCTATGCAGGGCCCAAACTCATTACTGAAACCACAAGCAGCACAATATAAAATATTTGCTGTCAAAATAGCTTAAAACAAAGGTGGAAATGGTTTCTTATGTTTTTCCCCTCCCTTCCCAAAGTCCTTCAGTGGACATTAATGATCTCATCAGGCCAATTTAAACAGGCTTACGTGGCTTCAGATTTTGCCTTTTGGTCATTCCACATTAAATGGGCCTTCAGCATAATATTCCTCACTGTCGTATATTCCAAAATGTGTAGTATTTCCACAGTCTGGAGAACTGCAAGAGAGAGAGAGAGAGAGAGAGAGAATGAGAATGAGAATGAGAATGAATGAATCCAGGTATTTGGCTATATCCAGTGAAAATAAGCAGGAATTACCTCCTGACTTTCATGTGCCTTTTTTGCATGGCATCAATGTATGGCTCAGAATGTAGCTATACTAGAGTTTGCATTTAGGTTATGAACAGTTTAATTTAGTTAATGAGCCACTTAGCCCCATAGAACCTTGCACAGGTAAGTATTTTTACATGCCCACACCTAGTATTAACTGTCTCTTATTCTCTGCTCAGGCTGGTACAGACTGGAGGACAATACCATCATAAATCCATCATAATGTTATGAGCATCCCAATTCTCTGATTGTTGAGACCTTCCAGGGGTGCAGTGCTTTCCTGAGTTTGGTTTATTTAGGAATAAAGTCACTGGAGGATTAAGCATATATATTTTTTGTAATATTTGCATTTATTTACAAATATACAGGTTGAGCACGGTGTAGCATCGTGCAGGTACAGCATTAAACACTCCAACAGACAACCAACATTCACTGCTTCCTCATCAGATCTCTAGGGAGACAACCAGCACTGTAAAAGGTTTCACACATGTTAAAAACAAACAAAAAACCCCCAGCTCTGACTCTCTTTGTCTCAAACCAAACTGCCAGTCTCCTCTATCTCAACGGCTTCTTGTTTACATCATCCCCATCAAGTATTACATTAGCCATTGTTTAAGCCAGCTATTGATAATGATTAACTCATATTTCCCTAAGAAAGGGAAGGAACTGGACATCTTTTCCAGGACTACTAACAAGTCCAGGGCTCTGATCAGGTATTTCTCTGGCAACCCACACAGATAGAAACTCATTCACATAAGTCTTAGGGCTCATCTACACCAAGCAGGATATTCCACTATGAAAGCAGTATGAAAGTGGTATATAAAAGGCTACACTACTGCTTTATTGCGGCATTGAAGTGCACTGACAATTGTTGGGGCCCATTGACACATGTCATATACTGCTTTCATACCACTTTCATAGTGGAATGTCCTGCTTGGTGTAGATAAGCCCATAGAATCAAGAATCACTGAGTTAGTAATTCTTGAATCTTAGGCCTTAGCTAGACCTAAGGTTTATCCCGGAATCATCCCGCGGTCATCCCTGTTCATGTAAATGACACACAGGATATCCCGGGAGCAGGCAGGGATGACCCCGGGATAAACCTAAGGTCTAGCTAAGGCCTTAGAGACAAGAATCAGTCATCGAATCATAGAATAGTGGAGTTGGAAGGGGCCTATAAGGCCATTGAGTCCAACTCTCTGCTCAATGCAGGAATCCACCTTAAAGCACCCCTGACAGATGGCTGTCCAGCTGCCTCTTGAATGCCTCTAGTGTAGGAGAGCCCACAACCTCCCTAGGTAATTGGTTCCATTGTTGTACAGCTCTAACAGTCAGGAAGTTTTTCCTGATGTCCAGCCGGAATCTGGCTTGAACCCATTATTCCATTTCCTGCATTCTGGGAGGATCGAGAAAAGATCCTGGTCCTCCTCTGTGTGACAACTTTTCAAGTACTAGAAGGGTGTTATCATGGGGGAATCCGCACGTCGTACCGAGACCGCTTCTAAGCGACCCCAGTGCGACGTGAAAGCGATTGTGTAACTTGCCTTTGGAAGAGCCGAAGAGCCGGCGTCCTTGCCACCACCGCCGCCACCCACAGACCTCCTCGCCGGCCGGCGAGGAGAGCTCGGCTGAAGAAGGCGTGGTGGAGAGCGAAAGAAGCTCTCCACCCCGCCGTCTTCCCCCGAGCTCTCTGTCCCAGCCGGTGAGGAGGTCTGTGGGTGGCGGGTGGCGGCAGCAAGGACGCCGGCTCTTCGGCTCTTCCAAAGGCAAGTTACACAATCGCTTTCACGTCGCACTGGGGTCGCTTAGAAGCGGTCTCGGTACGACGTGCGGATTCCCCCCATGTCTCCCTTCAGTCTTCTCTTCTCAAGGCTAAACATGCCCAGTTCTTTCAGTCTCTCCTCAAAGGGCTTTGTTTCCAGACCCTCGATCATCCTCATTGCCTTTCTCTGAACCCCCTCAAGCTTTAGGGCCCTGAGTCCAAACCCCAATATCATAATAAAATAGTAATTGTCTTGTTGGATTCAGCAAGGAGCCATCTTGTTCAGCATTCTCTTTCTAACAGTGACCAAAAATTGTTACTGGAAGCTTGCTAGGGAAGAATTAAGCTTATGGGCTTATCCGGTTGTATGGACTTGGCTCCTTATTCCTCAGAGGTCCATTTCCCCTGAAGACAGAGGCTCTGTTTCACTATGTCAAATAGCCATTGTCTTCCATTAACTGGTGCAGGTATTTTAGGGGCAAGACCCTCAATTTGTGGTAGTCATTTCTGTAAGATAATTATACATCCTTCTGTCTGTTTTGAACCTACCACCAATCAACCACATTGGGAACCCCCCTTCTCCCTCCCAAAAGTCTTGAGAAGGAGTCACTCAACAGAGTCACCCATTCAATCAAATGTATTTATTTGAATCATTTTTACCCTGCTCCTCATCCAAAGGGAAAAAAGGGAAGGGAAATGCAAACTCAGGCACCACTGGTAGGCAGGGCAAGTGTCCTACTTTGCAGAGGACAGTCCTCTATTTAAAACTATCTTCTATTTGAAGGACTGTCCAGTCCACGTTTAAAGATGAAAAGAAGGGATGTCAGGGACCTTGAAGTTGCCCATCAAGAGTTAGCACCTGGTCACCAGATTGGGCAGGCACACAGGTATCCCTGATCCCTGTCTTCCTCATTATGATGTTGTATTGTACTTCTATTTAAATTATAATAATAATTTCTAAATTTGCATCTTTACATATACATTGGCATTTGCAAATATTATGCCAATCGTGAGACCAGCTCTGTTACCTTTGGCTCCTCTCCCCACTCCATCAAGTGTCACCTAGCAGTAGCCATTCCACCAAGGTACCTGAAGTGTTTCCATCCCATCCCCTAATGCGTCCACTCTATGCGCCAATTCTTATGGTTATGGTTCTAGTAAAAACTACCAGGGATGGAAACAATTCAGGTGCCTTGATGGAATAGCTACTGCTAGGTGACACTTGGTGGTGGCAGGAGCCAAAGGCAACAGAGCTGATCTCTCAGCCTATCCTCTGCCTTCTTACTTGGTATTTTGATGAACCTCTACCAAAGACAACATCCCTCACTGAATTCACTGGAATAATTTTTATCTACGGGGCCCTAAATAATGGGATGTGCCCCTATGTTAAGACTTCTCCTTTAAGACATTCTAACCATAGTGCCTAGCAACCCCCACAGATCATTCTAAACATGCAGCCATCAGCCCTTGTAAGGTAATTTGTAAGCCCTAACAACAGTGTTGTGCATCCTTTCCTCATTTGAAATGACCTTTACAGGATAATAATGTCTACCTTGTTGAGTCTTAATTGCCTAATTAGAGGAGTATATTTTTTTCAGTTAGACAAACATTTAAAAATTCCTACTCTTTTAATTGTGCCTAGCTTATTTTTTTTTCTTGCATTTGAATCTCAATCAGCTTCCTCTCCAGGCATAACTGAAAACTCATTTGATAAAATGTTAACAACAACAACAAAAAAGCCCTTTGAAAAAGTTGCTGCAAGTGCTCGTGGAGATTCTTTTGGTGATGGGAGAGAGAAATAATTTCCCCCTTAGTTATAGAGCTCAACTTCTGGCCCATGGGCCCATAGGATTAGTATATTTGAAAACAAAGTGCATTGAAGCTGAAATCCTATGCCCACTTATGTGGGAGTTGCAAGTCCCAGTTGAACTCAATGGGGCTTACTTCTGAGAAGAAATGAATAGGATTACATGAATAGCTAACAAATATTAGTTGTGGAAACTCTTTTGATTTGCATTCTTATCCAGCAATTTGCACAGATCCTCCAATGTACACATAGGAGACTTCCATCCACAAGGTAGGCTCACCATTTATGCATTGACAAAAAAGAGGTCAACTGAGGATGCCAATGTACATATGAAAATTTATATGCAGAGATGAAAATTTAGAAATAATGACTATAATTTGAATTGAAACACAATACATCTCACTATAGTGGAGAACATAAGAAGTGCCATGCTGGATCCGACCAAGGGTCCAACTACTTCAACACTCTGTTCACATAGTGGCCAATGAGCCATCGGCTGGGATGGACAAGCAGGACATGGTGCAACAGCACCCTCTCACCCATGTTCCTGAGCAACTGGTGCACCCAGGCTTACTGCCTCGAATACTGGAGATAGCACACAACCAGAAGACTGATCAATAGACCCGTGTGCCTGCTGCTCAATCTGCTGCCTATATGCTAAATGTTGATGAAACATGTCAGGACCCCTGAGATATCCCTTCTTATGGTCCTTTATCTTTAAACCAGACAGGGCAGCCCTTCAAGTAGAGGGCACCTTCAAATAGACGGGTGCCTCTGACAGTTCTTCAAATAGAGGGCTGACCTCTGTAAAGTAGGCCACCCTACTACAAGGGCTGCCCCTTCCTTTCATTGTAGAAATTGGATCCAGGGACAGCATAAATCCATTGGCACATGTGGCCCTCCCTTCCTCTCATGCACACACCGAAATGAAGTACAAGCCATGCACAGATCGTTTCTGACTATATAAAGCTTGCACATGCATAAGATCTGTTCATAGCTTTGGATCAACATGTGAATGGAAGAGCAGAGCCAGTTTAAAGGGGGTTCAGTTTCTAGATCAGCCAAGCTACTGGCCCTCCTCTACCCAGAATACTACAAAGGACCCCCCCCCCAAAAAAGACATTCTTACTTTTGCCATTTGTGAGGGCACTCAAAAAAATCCTACTCAGTCCCACAAATGGCAACTGGCTAACTCCATGCTGAAGATTATTAGTGGGGTAGGTTGGGTGGGTTTCCACTTAAGGAAATGCATGAGGGAGAAGGAAGGCAAAGCTAGACTGATGCTTGGGGTTGTCGTCCAGGGGGGAATCCGCACGTCATTCTCAGGCTGCTTCTAAGCGACCCCAGTGCGGCCCCAAAGCGATAATGTAACTTACCTGGAGAAGAGCCGAGGAAGAGACGTCCTTGCTGCCGCCGCCGCCACCCAACTCCCTCCTCACCGGCCGGCAAGGAGAGCTCGGGGGAAGAAGGCAGGGTGGAGAGCGGAAGCCGGTCGGCGAGGAGGGAGTTGGGAGGAGGAGGCGGCGGCAAGGATGTCTCTTCCTCGGCTCTTCTCCAGGTAAGTTACATTATCGCTTTGGGGCCGCACTGGGGTCGCTTAGAAGCAGCCTGAGAACGACGTGCGGATTCCCCCCTGATTGGCCCTTGTTTCCCCACTCCACATAGCATTGGCGTTTCAGTATCTCCTGTAAAGAGTGTAGGGCAAATCCTACCCTAAAGGACACAGGTGAAAGATGCATCATTCCTATTTCTCTGGCCTTAGCTAGACCTAAGGTTTATCCTGGGATCGCCCCGGGGTCGTCCCTGCCTGCTCCCAGGATATCCTGTGTGTCATTTACATGAACAGGGATGACCCCAGGATGATCCCTGGATAAACCTTAGGTCTAGCTAAGGCCTCTCTCTCTCTCTCTCTCTCTCTCTCCAGAACAGGCTACTAGTCCTGATGGCTATAGTAATTAAGCTCCATCTGACGAGCGTTTTACTGTACACTCATTACTGGGCACTCGCAGAGTTTGCTCAGGTCCCTCACATGGCCTTCCTTTCGAGACAAAAAAACCTTCGTTAAGTCCGATGTATTTTTAAACACGGAATTGCTGCTCTCTCCTGCTGTGTGCAGGAGAAGCAGCGCCATTAGAACAGCAGACTCAATGGGCCTTGTGCTCGTTGGGTACTTCCTCTTTTGAAAAGAGGAACGAAAGCACGGGTGGAGAAGCGCCCGTAGGGAATATGTTTCTCCCGGTGTGATGAAGCTCTCAGAGGCTGTATTCCAAGGTACAGTAATTGCTGGGGAATATGGGCAGAGGGTGTTGTTACAGTCATGTCCTGCTTGTGGCTTTCTTGTGGGCAACTAGTTGGACACCATATGAGCAAAACACTGGACAAAATGCTAGATGGATTCTTGGGCTGATCCAGTATGGTCCTTCTTAAGTTCTTAAGAACAGGATCCTTCCTCACTGGCATATCCAAATATTAATATTTCCTGTTTTTCATACTAGCTCATAGAAAATCTGGTGGGCTCCTAAGTTTTGCAAAAAGAAGAAAAAGACAACTCCCTAGTCACAATGTCTGGTTATGAATCTTTTTTTTTAATATAGTTTCCCTTGAAGATTTAGCAACCCCAGACATATTGGAGTCTAGTCAGAATCAGGCACATTTACCTCAGAACTTCACCTGTGTATGCGCAGGGGGACGCTGACAGAAAATAAAGAGAAAATAATGTTATAGTCGGAAAAAGGCCAACAACTCTTAGAAAATGATCTATGTCTAATATATGTCCAGTAGCCTTTAGGTTATACAGAGATGTCATTTTAGAACAACAAAAACACTTAAAATCTACTGGCTTGAAAATATCTCGCATGCTACCTCCAGGGCATTCCAAAAGCCCTTTTTTCATTGTGTCAATATCCTCTGGATCGTTCATATAGTTTGTACCACATATATTATTCATATTGACTATTTTGTTGTATTTCAGAGTCAACCCATCATTCTGTGTTAATAGTTTGCTTTTTTTAAAAAAAAAAAAAAACTTCAGCTATTGGGCATTATAGAAATGAAATGAAATGAAATAAATAAATAATATTGACAGTTATTTTTGGTATGTGCACCTAAAATGGCAGGTAAAATGAAGAACTGGCTTGTATTACAGTAGGGAGTTGCATTTAGATGTAGTTATGAAAGAACAGCCTTATCAGAACAATGGCCATTGAATCCCATACTGCCAATAATGGCCAGATTACAAATATATGAAATCTTTCTGTGTCCAACCAGCCAAAGGAGACTTTGAATGTTAATTGGAGAACCATGGAAAAGAGGTGTGCTAGCTAGTTGTGTTGCCTGGGCAGTATCCAATGCCTGCGGTGCCTCCATAGTTTGTGTTACACCAGCAAGAACCACTGCCAACACAACAGGAAATTAGCACTTTGTAGCGCAACCCCAGAAATTATCTGAAATATCATGAGATTGGTCAACGGAGGTCCCTTCTGCCAGCTCTGTTGACCTGTTCCATTCTAGAAATGAGTGTTATGGGTTTCCATTGGACTAGCAGTGAGTCGCACTGGCATGTGGACAAAAAAATAGGGTGACCATATGAAAAGGAGGACAGGGCTCCTGTATCTTTAACAGTTGCATAGAAAAGGGAATTTCAGCAGGTGTCATTTGTATATATGGAGAACCTGGTGGAATTCCCTCTTCATTACAACAGTTAATGCTGCAGGAGCCCTGCCCTCTTTGCATCTCGTCACTCTAGTATAGCTCCTGCAGCTTTAACTGTTGTGATGAAGAGGGAATTCCACCAGGTGCTGCATGCATACAAATGACACCTGCTGAAATTCCCTTTTCTATGCCCTGTCCTCCTTTCCGTATGATCACCCTACAAAAAATAATTTTCATCACATTTTTCTTTTTAGTGCCTCTCTTTTCTTCACCACCTCTCTCCCCTTCTGACTTCTGTTGGACACAACACACAGCTCCCTATTGGCCATTCTCATTATTCACATCGCACCACAAAAGCATGCCATACCTTATAAAGTAATATAAACAAAAGATATGTCCTCACCCCAAGGTGCTTACCATTTAAGGAGCCAACTAAAGCCCTCTTTAGGTATTTCGTCTGAATTCCTGAAGGAGCAAGCAGGACCACATGATGACATACACACCAGCCATACTCCCTGGCCATCATGTAATTGGCTCAGTCGAAAGGAGACCACCTTCTGTGTGCACAGGATTTCCAACATGGAGATGGGCATCTTTACTGAGCTGAGCCCCCATCCCTATGTTGGAAACCGTACATGTGCAGAAGGTGGCCCCCATCAGATTAAGCCAGTCATACATTGCCTGGAGAGCACGACGGGTGTATGAATCAACAACAAGGAAGCAGGGCAAGGCCCACATCTTCCTGCTTGCTTTTTCATGCATGTGGTACTTACTTATATCGAATGCCTGAATACAGCTCTATAATTTCACATGAATGACAAGGTGCTGGGTCCAGGATCTACCTTTTGTGAGAGGAAAGAACCTTCCACTGGAGAAAGGTCTCTTACTCACAGACAGTCCCTCCATTCAGTTTTTGGGCATCCCCCTGCCCCCACACACAGTTCAGTAGGGTCTCCTGACTTCCTCTGTACCATTTTCAGGGGAGTGGATGGGCTGCCGTAGGAAGACATGGATGGGGAAGGCCACTTCTGCCAGTGCAGCTGATCCAGGGTAAATCTACAACTGATCCTGGGAAACAACCCAGGATCAGTTGTAGCACCCAGAAGTCCCTGGCCTAGGAGGTTCGATTTCCCCCTCAGTCCTTCTTCCATTGTTAGTTTTCACTTTTATTTCCCCCCTCATCTAATTGCTCCTTTTTATATCTTATTGATCTGTTATACTTGTTCTTTAAGCAGATTGTTTACTATTATTTTACTGGTTATTTTTGTTGTCTTGCTATGTAAGCCATTTGGACATCTCAAATTGGAGGTGGAAAAAGCATGATAGAAGCTTGTGCACAAACACAGCCAACCTTTTATTCTCCCAGCCTCTCCATAACCTCTAGTAAAGTTAACCTCCTAAGATCACACCAAGATGCATTCCGTATCCACTGCTAGGAGCAGCCAACAATATGGAGTAGGTCTGTGGAAATCCACAGCCTCGTGATGCCAGGACATAGGTATGTTTTACTGCTGTGATGTAGCATCTAGCTCTACACTAAATCCTTCTGCACAACCCATTAATCTCTCCTCACCTCCTTGTATACTGCCTCAGAACATGTCAGTTCTATTTAGCTATTAGGGCTAAGCTTCCTTTGTCTAATAAAACAACATCAACATCTAAGCTAGTGGTCACCTCTATATCTTCTGGCAATGAATACAATAAGTTAATTATGTGCTGTGTGATAAAGCACATAGGCCTTCCTCATGTCAGGCTTGCCAATCTTGCTTACTTCCCATCAACTTCCTTAGTTGACCCCTGAGTTCTAGTATGATGAGAGAAGAAGGGGGGGGGAATTTGCACCTGCTTTCTCCACACCAAATGCACCCTTAACGTTATTTCAGGAGTGCCTGCAGGTGTGCACAAATGAGAATTGTATATTATTACCACTTCTCACTTTGTTGCTACCTACACGAAGGCAAATGTGGCTCTCATCACTTGGGAAATTGTAATGTGAGAATTGATCATAAAACAGGGGTACAAAACCCTAAAAATGCCACTTCTATTCACTCTCTTTATCACTTCGCTGCTCTTGTTCTGTGCCTCAGCCTCCCCACATATGAAAAGGGAATCATGCAATCTGTGGGTCTTATTTTCTAGGATGAGAACTTAATTTATATTCTAAAAAGGGTTCAGAGATGCATTTATTTATTTTGCTAACACAGACAGAAAGCACCCCCTGGAAAAAACCACACTCTCTCCCTCTCTCCCTCCGTGTGTGTGTGTGTGCTCAGATAGGAGAGACAATTAGGTCCCAGCAACTACCACTTTGCAGGCACCCAAATTGTTTAATCCAAAAGCCCAGGAAGCTTCTGGCACTCTCCTTCCTCAGATCCAGACCTTCATACCACATACCTGTTTCCCTCAAATTACCCTCATAGCGTAAAGCTGCTACTGTTGTTATTAGCTAAATCACATCCCAGGCGGCGGCGCTCCTAAGATCCTTTGCATAAAAGGGTATAAGGGGGAGAAATGTAAAAAATCAACGGATGACCCAATCCGATTCAAATTTGGTATGCTTAAAGCCCACCTTAATATCTATTACTGTGCCAATTTTGATGTCTTTATCTCTAAAACTTATGCAGATGTAAGCATTTGTTTAATTTGTACTTTAAACATATCAAATCCTCCTCCTGCACCCCCAGTGGCCACCCGGAGAACAACAAAAGATTCACTCCTAAAGGGGTAGTAAAATACATTGGTTCTTTTGGCTAAAAAGCACAATTAAGCAGGATGCAATAAATAAATAAATAAATACTTCACAGTCAAAGCAGATTATAAGCTGGAAAATTTCAGAGTCCTTTGCAGGCAATTCGCAGTGACTGCACAGTATAACGCTGGTGTGATGAGGCTACCAATCTCAGTGACTGCATTCTGGAGTCTCCCAATAACAAAGAACATGGATGGAGTATTTATTTATTTTATTATTTATTTATTACATTTTTATACCGCCCAATAGCCGAAGCTCTCTGGGCGGTTCACAAAAATCAAAACCATTAAGAACATAATAAAACATCCAACAATCTAAAAACCCAAAAACAAAATACAATATAAAAAGCACAACCAGGATAAAACCACACAGCAGAAATTGATATAGGATTAAAATACAGAATTAAAACAGCAAAGTTTAAATTTAGGTGTTAAAATACAGAGAAAATAAAAAGGTCTTCAGCTTGCGACGAAAAGAATACAGTGTAGGTGCCCAGCGGACCTCTCTGGGGAGCTCGTTCAACAGCCGGGGTGCCACAGCGGAGAAAGCCCTCCTCCTAGTAGCCACCTGCCTCACTTCCTTTGGCAGGGGCTCACGGAGAAGGGCCCCTGTGGATGATCTTAAGGTCCGGGCAGGTACATATGGGAGGATGCATTCCTTCAAATAACCTGGCCCCAAGCCGTTTAGGGCTTTGTATGTTAGTACCAGCACTTTGAATCGGGCCTGGACCTGGACTGGCAGCCAATGAAGTTGTAAAAGGACTGGTGTAGTAAACTCACGCACACGATGGGTGATGATGGAATATCACGTTTATTGAGAATATACCAAGAGTTTATATAGCCAAATCCCTGCTCCTTCTTCCCCCCTCCTTCTCACCCGAAACTCCTTTGATCACCTTGCTTGTATCCTGAATCAACACCCTTAATCCCTTCTGTCTCCCGAGTTAGTCTGCCTGGTTGTTGATTCCGTGCTAACCTGGAAGTCTAGCAGGACATGCTTGCAGTCAAACAATGGCCAATTAACTGGGGGAAGATCACGGCAAAAGCCCGTTTACCCCCGGACAGTCTTCTGTCAACGTGGAGTTCCAGGCCTGTGTGTAATACTTCAGACTGGCGTAATGTGATCTCACCGGCCAGTCCTTGTTTTGTACCAGCTGAAGTTTCCAGTCCATTTTCAAATGCAGCCCCACATATAACGCATTGCAGTAATCCAAACGAGAGGTTATCAGAGCATGGATAACTGTAGCTAGGCTATCTCTGTCCAGATAAGGGCGTAGTTGGTGTATCAGCCTAAGCTGATAAAAGGTGCTCTTTGCCACTGAGTTCACCTGTGCCTCAAGTGACAGTTCTGGATCCAAGAGCACCCCGAAACTATGGACCCGATCCTTTAGGGAGAGTGCAACCCCGTCCAGGACAGGGCAAACATCACCTCGCCGGACAGATGACCAACCCATGCATCAAGGATCAGAGATGCATGTATGCATCAGAGCTCCAACCTCACGACTTCCAATCTCTATTCAAAGATCACGGGCTCCATGTTGGGGGGGGGTGTCTTTCACTGACCTCCACTCTGGCAGCCTCCTGTGGCCACTGTTCTCATCCAGGTGGGCTATGGCCAATTTGCCTGGGGAGCTTGCATGCAGAGCAGCCAGAGAGCTAAAACTCCCACTCCCATCCCCTCCCTCTCCCACCAGCCAAGTTGTTACAAGCCACCGTATCTGTAGTCACAGCTCTGTGTATCTATACCATCAGGATATTAAAGTCACATGGGGGACTGGTTTTCTTCGGGGGGGGGAGGAGTGTTATCAGCGAGCCTATTCATCATGAGAGATTTTAATCCCACACTGCTTCTTCATTTCCCATCAACCCCCATTCTGAGAAACAAATGGTCAGTTTATAACCACTGTAGCTGATCTCCGTTTCTTCATTCTCTGTGGGGAGGGGGGGAGAGAGAAGGGGGTGGGGAGAGAGAGAGCCGGAGCACTCTTCAGACAGAAAAATGTCTCGCCTAATGTCAACAAATGGCCTTCCCTTTTAAAAAATGAGCTCCACATTTCAAGTGGCGCTTCCTCTGTCATCACCACCGCTGCCTTAAACTTTTGAACCCTGTCAGCAACTGCGGTTGTGGCGATGGCGAACCGAAAGAGGGGGCAGAGGGGAGAGAGAGGGAGAGAGAGAGAGAGAGAGAGATTAGTGGACAGAGGAGGAGGGAGAGGCCCACCCTTTCCACCACCATCACCAACACCCTCCCCAAAATAAAATAAAAATAAAAGGCAGAGTTGAAGCGTTCTCTCGGGGACGATTGAGCACTATCAAGCCCAACTGCAGTAATACTTTACTGTCTGCTGCAGATATTGAGCCCTCGTAGCAGTAATTGTCACGGTGACAGAGCTGGGAACACTTGCTGTAATTAGGACAGTTGTTTTGTCATGTGTAACGATCTGAAGAGAAGCAAGGAAAAAGAGGCGAATGAGCACTAATCTGCTGGTAGCACAGAGGAGGAGAGCCAGGCGGAGGCAACACGAAAACACCACCTCGCAGGAGCTCAAGTGCAAGGAGCCAGACTTTTCAGAGGGTGCATAAATAAATGTTCAAGTGGAAGCGTCTGCATCGCCCAGGCCCCGGGTAGATTCTTCAGGAACTTATCAAGAATTCAATAATGTGTGTGTGTGTGTGTGTGTGCTCAGGCAACCTTCATTACACCCAGAGTGACTTCTTAGTGATTGCTCTATACCATATATGGTGCAACCCACTTTCATTTAAATAACATTTTTTTAAATCTCTCCCTTCCCCCCTCCCCAATGTGGGGTAGGGTGGCCACACTGGGGAGGCAAATGGGTCCTAATGACTGCAGGACTGCCAACGGTTACCAGTATGCGGGAAGCAGCAATGGAGGCTGGTGGCTCCGATGTCAGTGAATCCGCTCTGGGTTTGAGTCAGAACCAGACAGAACTCTAAAAGAGCCAGCGAAAGTGCGGAAGCAGCAAACCACAAGTCTGCTTTCATGCCCTGGATAGCTCTATTAGAGTTCTGACTGAGCCACCAGCCTGCAATTGGAAGCAGGCACCGATTTCACTTAATCAACCAGGCAACATGGGGAGGAACACGTTAGGAAGAGCAGCACAAGTCACAAATTCTGCAGATGAATTTGCTTCTTTTCCTTTGTGTAGTTTTATTAGGGTGACCATATGAAAAGGAGGACAGTTGTATTGAAAAGGGAATTTCAGCAGGTGTCATTTGTATATACGGAGAACCTGGTGAAATTTCCTCTTCATCACACCAGTTAAAGCTGCAGGTGCCCTGCCCTCTTTTAAATCTGGTCACTCTAGTATGGCTCCTGCAGCTTTAACTGTGGTGATGAAGAGGGAATTTCCCCAGGTTCTCCATATATAAAAATGACACCTGCTGAAATTCCATTTTCTATGCCACTGTTAAAGATTCAGGAGCCCTGTACTCCTTTTCATATGGTCACCCTAGTTTTATTTAATCATATGCGTCCCACATGTTTAACACCGCCATGTACCCAGCTTACAATTAACATTCAAATATAAAATCCAGTAAATGCAAGACAGAGGATTATATAAAAAATGGCATCAGTAGCACTACAGAGTGGCACCAGGGTCAAATTTAGCTTGCAGCTGCAAAGGGTCCACCACAGTTGATGCTGCTGTTCTGGGTTCCCTTTCCCAGCACATTTCTGATTAACACAAGGCAGAAGCCATTATCTCTGCCCACAGTATTGGTGGGACAGATCTGCTCACCTGCTGTGTATCCAGATTTATAGCTTGCTGCAAACCAGGAAAGGTGGGATTGAAAGCATGTGAGGGGAAGAGACAGCATACAAGTTCAAAATACACTTCAGGCGTGTTCATATAGAATCAAACCATGCTTTGCAGTTAGGGTGACCATATGAAAAGGAGGACAGGGCTCCTGTAGCTTTAACAGCTGTATTGAAAAGGGAATTTCAGCAGGTGTCATTTGTATATATGGAGAACCTGGTGAAGTTTCCTCTTCATCACACCAGTTAAAGCTGCAGGTGCCCTGCCCTCTTTTAAATCTGGTCACTCTAGTATAGCTCCTGCAGCTTTAACTGTGGTGATGAAGATGGAATTTCCCCAGGTTCTCCATATATACAAATGACACCTGCTGAAATTCCATTTTCTATGCAACTGTTAAAGATACAGGAGCCCTGTCCTCCTTTTCATATGGTCACCCTACCTCAGCAGTATTTGAAAATGCAAAGTGCCTTTAGCATTTTACCAGATTTCTCTTTCCCCCCCCTCCAGTTCCCTCCCCTCCGCCACACACAAGCAGTTGAATACGGACCAGGAAGCCTCATGTCGAGTCTATCTGTGGGTGGACCAGCCAAGCATTCTCTTTTGGTGTTGATTTAATAGTACCGTGTAAAATATCCACGGATTACCCTTTGGAAGAAAGGAAAGATTGAGGAAAGCTTGCATGGTAACAATAGCATAGCAATTTGCTCCCCTTGTAGCAAATGGATGTTTTTGTGGGGCAGAAAGACTTGCAATAAATGAGCCTAGAAAGCCTTCTAAAAGCAATTGTACTCCTTAATACAATTGTGATCTGCATTGGCCTTTTGAGTGGTTAAGGTCTAAAGGCACAGCCTCATAAAAGCCCACACTTCTGATAGAACAATGTAAGACACTTACCTCTTTGAATAGGCCTGAGCCAGTCTCCAGAATGCCTGTTTCTTCTTCTTCATTTAAAACGAAAGCTTTGTGATGGTTGACAGCCCAGAATGGGTTGCAGATTGGCAGGTGAGATTGAATTAGAATGTGAGTTGCAGGCAAGAGATGATGAGTTCTAACGCGTTTCTGGAAGTGGCTTGGAAGCCAGGATTTGAAAGGGCCATCAAGGCCCTGTTAGGTGGAACCTGGCATAGTCTTTTTGTTTTAGCCCATTTACCACCTAAAACCTCCACCTGGACCACACCGATTTTCTAGTTCCCACCAGTGGCCTGCTGCACCTATTCCTCCAAGCCACTTCACCATCTAGAAAGCTGCCCACAGCAGCGGTGGGAGTAGTGTGCAAATGTGATAGGTAGAGTGTGAACATGGCAGTTGCATGTTGGAGGCACTATCCCCCTCCTGCTGCTGACATGATGGTCATTGTTTAAAGAAGGACTAGATGTATGTTGATTGTGGAAGCGGTACCTCTGAAATGGCAGCACATGGGTTTTGCATGTATACATGCTCACAATGCATACATGTGCGTGGGAGTATCTTACACACACACACACACACACACCAAACCCATTGTTACCACCAGCTTCTAAATGAACTGGTGACAAAACTAAGGGATGGCAACGTCTCGATAGCTTCACTGTCTGCTACTGGTAATAAATCCATTGAATAAAATGAACCCTCACCTGCCACCTGCCTTAATACCAATCAATTCTTTGCCAGGGCTGTCCAACAACCAACCTCTCTACCAAGATGGCCAATACAATCTCAGACATAATGCACCATGAGCAGATAGTGGACATTCTTGAATCTTGTGCCTGCAGAGCAAAGACTATGTTCTTCAACAAAACTCAGCACAAATAACAATATTTTTATACATGCTGACATAGGATGTTGCTACCTGTTGGATTGACCATGCAAGAAGAATGTGATATAGTATATTGTCCTCTCGTTAATTTTTCCTCTTGTTTTTCTACATTTCTGTTGTTGTTTTTCTCAAAGGAAGGAAGCATCTGATTAACAAACGGATTTATTTCATTCTTCCTCCTTTTTCCTTTCCTAATCAAATTTCTAATGTTCTTGTCAGTGCAGTATCTAGGTGTTGCAGCTGGCGGGAGGTGGTTGCTGGATGACCTTGCATTTCCCTCGGCTGCATGAACATTACCCATTGAAAAAATTGGTTTGCTCTGAAATGCGCTCATAGTGTTTCCCATTGGTTGCCTATTCCATTCAATGGTACAATGCTAGAGACAGGGAGAGTTGCAGGATTATTCTCCCTCTCTCCCTCCTTCTCTTTGACCCTGTTCAGCCAACACACTAAGCCATAGGGGTTAAGCATTTTGAGCTAAATATTATGGCTTAGCATGCGGGGTGAATCAAGACTTAGGGCATATCTACACCATGCCTATATCCCAGGGTCATCTCTGTGCATCCAAATGATGCACAGGGGATCCCGGGGTCAAGTAGGGACAACCAGAGACTTTCCCTGGGATAACTTGGATCATGGATTTCCCAGTTTTTCCGTGGTCCCCGGACACCCCCCGAGGACCATGGGCGGTATGGCACCCACTCCTGGGTTCGTCCCTTCTTCCCCGTGAGTAGCAGGGCTCTTCAAACAGGAACGGAGCTGTGGGGGGGGGCTCTGTGCCCATTGGGGGTGGGGGCAGCATTTTGGCCATCTCTGGGATGGATCGCAGCATTTTTTGGAAGTTTTATTTTTAAACTTACTTTTGCCGCAGGTTCACACCTGTGCTGTTGTGAAATTGCACAAAAGTCCCTGTGGTTAAAAGAAAAGGGGGGAAAGAACACCACGCCAGATGATTCACTTCCTTTTAGACCCTGGGGGACGATCCCGGAAGCGGAAAAGCCTGTGACCATCCCTCCCAACTACAGAAGGCCTCTAGGTGTAGACATGCCCTTAGCGTGACATGTGAACCATTCCTAACTATGGTGGCTACATAACCATGGTTTAAACATGCTCACTAACCATGTGCTTCAAAACAGTTAGCGGCTTAACCATGGCTTAGTGTGTTGTCTGAATAGGCCCTCTCTCTTTTACACCATCTAACTGCAGAGAGGGACCAACCTTACTTGTATTACATCTTGAAGTCAACATAAAAGGGATTGTGTTGATGCAGCAGCATGGACTTCTCATTTAGTTCATTAGGCAAGGATAGCTCAGTACAAGGATAAAATTGTTGTGAGATGAGGGAGACATTTGACTGGTTCACATTCAAATGTGAATTTGCTTGATTTCATCCTTTCAGACCAATATACACAAGCTGAAACTCAGTTTGCACCTCTCCAAATTTTGCAATGGATTTCTCCAAAAAGAAGAAAAATGCATACAGAAATTGTATATTAGGAGAATGTACACACACAAAAATGCATATGGATGAAAGTAACACTTTTAAAAGCAAAATATTAGGAAAACCACTTTTAATTTAATAATAGGAAAAGCATAATATTAGGAAAACAGGCCAAGATGACAATTTGTGATTATAGGTATACATTTCAAAAGAAATAAATGTTGAAAGAGAAAGGATGCTGCAGTGGGAATAGGACCAGTAACAGCACCGTGGTGAAGTGATGGTGGTTACACAATGGGGCATACCTTGCCACTCTCCCTGCTACTACATGGTAACCACAGGGAAATTCTTCATTATACCTTACAATTCTAGTTAATGATCGTCCAAAGGACCATGGAGAATGAGATCAACCTTTCTAACAGACTAGTCATTTCTGCAGTTTTCTCTATCGACCAAAGAGAAAGGGAGCTACATTCTGAACCAAAGAGGAGCCATGTTGGATCAGATCAAAGGCCTCTCTAGTCCAGCATCTTGTTCCTCACAGTGGCCAACCAGATGCATTTTGGGAAGCCTGCAAGTCAGACATGAGTGCCATAGCTCTCTATTGTTGCCGTTTCCCAGTAACTGATATTCAGAAGGATATTGGGGTATCTCCAATGAATTTACATGTGGGCAGAAATGAACCTTGCAGATCAAGGCAATATAGCCATCAAGGGGGGATCTACACTACTGCTTTTAAAGCGCTTTAAAGCACTTTGAAAACGTTTTGAAACCTGTATATGCAGTGTGTCCTGGGCCCCAACAGTTGTCAAAACTGTTATAAAGCGCTTTAAAGCAGTAGTGTAGATCTCTCCCCCCGACCCAGGTTAAACAGGTTCACCTGAATGTAATGGATAATGTCACGAAAACACCTGCAAGCCAGAGGTAGTCCGTCCGTCATCTATGGAGTAACTGATTCCTGATAGCACCTTGATAGTGGAAATACTGGTGTGTGTTGTTCGTTATCCTTTGCCACCCATTGTGTTTTATTAGTAGCACCTTAGAAGTTATGATTTTCCTACATGGATATCATGCCCATGTGGGGAAAATCCAAGTTTAGTGTGATTGGTTGGCTGATTGGCGCTTCCACACAGTTTAACAAGTTGCTTCGTCTTCTCTTCTTTCCTGTTCAGATGAAAATCGTATTTCTCTCTCTCTCTCTCTCTCTCTCTCTCTCTCTCTCTCTCTCTCTCTCTCTCTCTCTCTCTCTCTCTCTCCACAGCAAGTGAGGGAGAGGAGCAGGTGGAAGGACTGGCAAGGGAAAGGGTGATAAGAGTGCTGGCAACTACCTCCTTTCTTGCTGAATTGGGAAAATATGAAAGATTTTGTGTACTATCTGGGCTGCAAGCTGGGAAATCAAAGTAGTTCTGATAGTGTTGAGCTTCAAAAGAACAACCATCCTTATAGAGGAGAAATATGTATATTGTGCGCTACTGATGGTTGCTAATGGTGACTTAATCACTCCCTGCTCTAAGCTCCCCCCTGTTCTTCATAACCCTGCAAATGTTCTTTGTTTTTAAATGCCACTTCTCTCAGACACTATCACATTAGGCAAAAAGTGACCCATTCTGACGCTTGAGAGGATCTGCAATTAACATGCTGTGCCTAATCAGGTTATTAATGGGGTTGAGTTTTAATTCCTATAATATTTTCATCAGAAACAAACTCTTGCTCCAACGTGCATTAAGCCTCAACGGTGCATCCTTGGGAAGTAGAACCCTCTCCTGTTACCCCCCCTTTCAGATTCCCCCCTCCCATTCTGCATTAAAGCATATGCTGTAAATCCAAAGTCCTCTTACACTCACATTACGGGAAAGCTAAGTGACATTTTGTGTGATGAATTTAGGATTATTCCTTTGGTCGAGATATTTTGGGGCAAGTGGGCAATTTAGCTGTATCACTTTTATTGAGTTTTAATGGACTTTTCTGGCAAACTGTCCAGCCCTAATAAACTGTCAGTGTTTTAAGGAGATAGATGGGCAGACTGTACCTCTATATGATCTCCACCCAGCCCTTCAAACTGATAACCATGTGCTCCAAGGAAGGAGCACAGAGCCCACTACTATGACTGTTACAAATTTATTTAGAACCAGAGCTATGCAAGACTCCTTGGAGAGTAAACATACATGAAGTCCAAATCCCTGCCCCAAAAAGCTTACAATATATATTTAGACTCAGAGCTCCTCTAAACGAGTGGATTCTTGTACACTTGTGATTGGCCATTCACAGAAGTTTTCAGGTATATTAAATGATGTTGTCAATGACCAGGATGTCTCTTGCGGTATCCCCTGAAAATCCCTCTATGAAAAGAACCACTTTTAATGTGGTAATATCCAGGAAAGAGTGGGACCTTCTGCCACTAGATGGTGCTGTCTCAATAGAAATGAAGGGAGGGGAGGTATTCAATTTCAAAGCATGGGTTCACCCACCTATGCCTGTGTAATGCAGCCCATAACAATCACACAAAAGAACCAACAAGCACAAAGTCCCAGATAAGTAATGCAACATCCCCTTAATGTAGACTGTGTGTGTGTGTGTGTGTGTAGGGGGAGAGACCACAGAGGAAAATGCAATGGTGTATGTACAGGTAACAAACTGACAGAGAAAAATAGAGAACTGGAGAGACAAGGCTAAGAAGGGATAAATGCGAACACAAATGCAGTTAAAATGGACTCTTGGTCTGATCCAGCATGGCTCTTCTTATGTTCTTACATTATGTACACATAAGTAGGGCCAAATTAGATGGATTCTTGGTCTGATCCAGCATGGTTCTTCTTATGTTATATATACATAAGTAGGCCCAAACTAGAAGAAGATGGGCAGCCTTGTGTATTTTATACTTGCATCTCCCCTTTCAAACACAAAGTGAAAGGGTCTGATTTTTCCATGAAAAGGAGCATTCCAGTGTGGAATGAATTATGTCTTCTTAAATATTTTCCCCAGTCCAACTCACTTCCATTATTGACGTACACTGGGAGAAAAGTGTTTCAAGAAACAGAGCACCATGAGGAATGGCTGGGAAAAGGTGGATGGTTTTGCTCTTAATTGGTTCATTTATTTAATGCATTAATCCTCCTCCACTCAATGAGACAACTCTGTGAGACAATTTTCAATAAAACTATTCAAAGAATAAAGTACAATTTCAAAAGACTAAAAACAAAACAGACAGAATGCAGGCATCACAATAAAACAGGGGAACCCTCTAAAATCAAGGAGGGGCGTTCATCATTGAAAGCTCAGCAAAGCAGTATAGTTTTGAGTAATTGTCTAGAGGCCAATAATGAAGGTGCCAACCTAACCTCCTTCAGCAGAGAGTTCTGACCCATATAATAGAGCAGTGTTCCCTAACGTGGTATCCTCCAGATGTGCTGGACCATTGGCCATGCTGACTGAGAATGTTGGGAGTTGCAGTCCAACACATCTGGAGGACACCATCTTCAGGAAGGCTAGATCTTCCACCCCTAACTTTAGATGTGAATGGGCAAACATATGAATAAATACATATGGCTGTCCCATCAGATCTGATTTGGCCCTTGGGAGATGAGGAGTAAGTGGTAAGGCTTCACAAAAGAGATGGAGTTTTAGTTGGGGCATGATAAAAGAGAGAGGGGGGATAATATGCATGTGTTGGGGAGAGTATCAGCCAAAAGGGGCAATAGAGGTGAAGGAGCAAGAAACCTCTGGGCAGTGTAGGGTGGTAGGCCTGGAAGAGCAAAGGGTGGGAAGATCATAGGAAAATTCCTCCTGGATGTAGTTTCCCATGCACCTTTGGGGTTCCTAATGCTACTCAAGCCTGATGACCATTTATCAGAAGTGGAACCCTTTTATCATATTGTCGTGCCTTCCCGAAGGAAGCCCTTCCAATATGGAGGGGCTGTAGCTCAGTGTGTAGAACACCTTCTTTGCATACAGAAGGTCCCTGGTTCAATCTATGGCTTCTGCAGGTAGGGCAAGGAAAGAATCCTGGCTGAAAATCTCGAGAGCTGCTGCCAGTCAGTGTCAAGAATGCTGGGACAGATGGCAGCTTCCTATGTTCCTGTAAGCCCATCAGTGTCCTTAAGTTTTTAGGAAAGCTGTGAGGACATTTTTGTTCCTCCAGGCATTTGGGAATTAAAGCTGTAAAGCTTTATTTGTTGCTGTTATTGTCAAGGCCAGTGTCAGCACCTGATATCCTTGAGCAGCTGCCATGGCTCCAGAACCCCAGGTGGTTCCACTGCTGAAGTTTGCCCCGGTTGCTCCATTTGTGTGCTGTTGTTTGTCCCATTTTGTGGTGCCTTGTGGTTCACAGGGGAAGCTGGTAGGATTATCAAGGCAGGAAGAAAGTAGGACCTTGGATAGCTCCAAGTAGGTTGCATTGTCTGGAACTCTCTTCTACTAGAACAATAGGAGGATGTTGTCTCAGCAAGGAGCTAATGCCAACTGAAGCTTTATGTAGGCTGACAAGACCTGTAGTGTGGTCAACTCTGCCCTTCCTGGAGGAGTTGACTGGATTGTTAAAGGGCCCTCACCTGATTTTGTAGCCTGAGATTTCTGCAAGGCTTGGGAGATAGAAGATCTACTTGGGACGCATTTTCTGAGTTAGAGGACAATGTGTCCTCTGGCTGGGAGGCCCCTGAATAAGACACGGGTTGTCCTATGCCTGAGAAAGTAGCCTATGCCTCATCCTTATCAGAATCCTCTACTGCACACTGGAAGGCCAGAGGGCTGGGAGTCATGGTCTAGTTGCTGGTAGCATGGTTGTCTGCTGCTACCAATGAAGCCCCAGGGGGACCACTGCCAAAGGAAGAGGGCCAGGAGAGGTCACTTTGCCCCAAGCTGCCCCTGGCTGGTGTAAATCATTTAGTACAATACGTTATGGGTGCTGACCATTCCTTGAGTTTTGAATTTGTTTCTTAATTTTTGATAGATGTTTTATTATAACATTTTTTAAAAAAAATCATGAGGGCTTTGAACCCAAATGGGCAGGCTACACTTTTGAAAATGTTTAGAAGAATGATAAGTAAGAGCAGAAAGAGAAGGTAGAGCAAGGCCATAGAAAGTTTAATGGAGAAGAGACTGAGTTTGTGCTGGGTGTAGAGAAGCTAGTGTAGATTAGAGAAGGTGTGTCAAATGGTCCAGATCATTAGAGATAATTATGTAGTTGTGTGGAAGATAGGACACTGGGAACATAGGAAGCTGTTTTATATTGATTCAAACCTAGAGGAGGCTGGTGTCTCTGATGTGAGTGGGGAAGTGAATCTGCTCCGGAGTTCACTGAGAACGAGTCAAAACTCTAAAGGTGCTTTCCAAGGTGCTTCCTTTAGGGTTCTGACTGAAACCCAGAGTGGAATTACCCACCCGCCCCGAAATCAGACCCACCAACCTTCATTGACTAGAACTCACATTAGCCCCAGCCAGCAAAACTAATGTTAAGAGGTTATTTGACATGTGGTACAAAATATCTGGTGGGCACCAGGTTGCCCAGCCCTGATGTAGATTGAAAGTCCTGTACTTTCAATCTACTGGGACTGGGAGGTGGCAACACAGAGATTTTTCCCATATCACTGCAGGTTGTGCTGAACTGGGAATATCTCCCTCCCTATGGCTTCTCCTTCATGTTTTCCCTCTGGTCCTTTCACCTGCAGCTCTTTCCTCCACACAGGACTGTAGTTTTGCCACACAATGTGAGGATGGTGTGGACAAAAAGGAACAGAAGGAATGGGGGGTCGGATGGGTTTATCTCCCAATTCAGCATGGAAGTGGAAGTCTCTTGGCTGCAGCCTAGTAAGTTCACCCCTTGACTGTGATGATTGATGAGACAGGTGTCCAATCCTATCAGGAAATCCTTTGAACGAAGTGTGGCTTCCAGATCAGCTATAAGTTGTGGTCTTCCTAGAACCTGGGCCAATGTAGATTCCATCCTGCCTTTGCAAAGCTTGCAAATCATTTCAGCTTATCCATAAGCCTCCTAGGCTCTGTGCCAGTGAGCAGAACCAACAGGATGGTAAACTTTGTTTGCTCTCTGACTTAAGTGCTTCTTTTCCCTTTCAAATGATAAAAATCTAATTTTTTTCCCCTAGCTCCAGTGAAAACAGAGATTTCGCAGAGCTGTATGGCTAGCCATGTGTACTGAAGTCGGCTCAGGCTCCTACTAGTTTGCGAGTATTTCTTTGACTTCCCTGGAATCCGTTATATTAAGGTGGAATCCTAAGGGCATGGGCAGCTTTGCTGTTCAGCTGCAGGGAGAAACATTTGCCTATGCTGTGTTTTCAAGCATGGATTTACAAAAGCTGCAATAAACCAAGAGGAGGCTCATTAAAGACATTGGAATTTTCCCTTCTATACTAACTGTTTCTACAGTTTCCTGTTGTTCTGTATATCATTGATTCATTTGTATTATAGGGGAGCAGGGGACGAAAGTAGCAGAACGACTGGCAAGGTTTCAATGCGACACTTTGGGTCTTTGTATGAAATTCCATTTTTTGCAAAATGGAAAGCTAAGACTTATTTAATTTACTAAACACCTCTTAACATAAATTTCTCTAGGCATCGTACCATATAAAATAAAACTGAACAACAACATAATAAAATGTGATGTGTTCACAAGAAAAACAATAACACAATGCACTCCCAATAGACATACTGGCATAGCATAAACATGGTTGCGAAATCTAACACTTTCATCAGTTACAACTGTTAGAATCACACTATAGGGACTAAAATATTAGTCTTGAACACTAATGGTGCAATCCTATGCATGTTTAGGATACCTTTGTAAAATACTTACAAATCCTAGGAGAACAGGGAGGAAAGTCTTATCCTGGCACTGAAAAGATAGTATGGGCACCAAGTAAACTTCCCTTGGGAGAGAATTCTAGAGACAAGCTCTAGAACACACTCTCATGGCTGTTCTCATTATCACTCTCTCTTGTCACTGCTCTGGAAGTCTCAGAATGAACGGGGCACTTGAAGAAGAGGTTCTGTGGATAACCTTAAGGCTTAGGTATATATGGGAGAAGGCGTTCCATCAAGTTTGACAGTCCCAAGCACTCTGAATTGGGGCCCAGAAACAAATTGGGATCCAGCGCAGATGAGAGAGTTGCAACTCCATTTAGAACTCTTGCAGCCATGGTTTGCTCAATTGAGCCTCTAGTGACAATGATGGATCCAGGAGCACCCTCAAGCAACGCACCTGATATTTCAGGGGTAGTGCAACCCCCTTCAGAAGACCCTGGAGATTAGGGATGTGTGGATTTTGTAAAAACTGTTCTGCTGGCATTTTGTAGATTATCAGGTGCTGTTTGTTCTGTCATTTGCTCATTTGCAAAATTGGGTTTTCGCCTTTTTCCCAATTTCCCAAATTTGCCCAAATTCACATTTGTGCAAATTCACATTTCCAAAAATGCACACATCTCCCTCAAAATGCACATTTTCATGCTTTAGCCTATGGGGGAAATGAGCATTTTGGCCAGTTTTTTTTTTTTTAAAAACCCATATATTTCTATGACTAGATTTGCATAAAATTCAGGACCACAGAATCCATGCGACTCAGGAAAAGCTGGTCAACTGCAAAATGCGTAGCTCAGATTCATAGAAATCTAAACTCATTTGATTCCGTTATGGATTACTCAGACATTCCTATTGGAGATGCATATAGATTTGCACTTGTGACAAAGATGGCTCCAGAAGAATCCCCAAGCTACAAACCTGCTCCTTCAAGGGGTTGCAGCCCCATCCAGAGCAGATTGAGCACCCTCCATCTGGTCAAAAGGACTAAGCCTTAGGAGAGGCATTTCAAGCATTTAGAACGGGGTGTGGCCAGAAACCACCAAACAATGAATGGATGGGAGAATGGGGTGTGGTGAAGGGAAAGAGGTGTGGCCACCTTGAGAACTCTAGAGGACCAGACTGAGACCCCAGGGCTGGATTTGGCTCATAGAACCATAGACTAGTAGAGTTGAAAGGGGCCTAAAAGGCAGTGAGTCCAACCCGCTGCTCAATGCAGGAATCCACCTTAATGCATTCCTGACAGATGGATGTCCAGCTGCCTCTTGAATGCCTCCTGGGCCTCCAGTACTGCTCCCCTTCCCTGATGTAAGCAATGCTGATCTGGTTTAATGTAGGGATAGCTGAACATCCCTCTGTTAGGCACAATAATCAACTGGGGTTTGCAGTCATTCCTTGTGAGTACTTGCAAATATTTGAAGTACTTGTGAGCATTTCAAATGAGCGCTTGAAAGGAACCATCACGAAACCTCAATGGGAACCTGCACTGTGCGAAACAAGAGCAACACACACAGGAGCAAGAACAACACCCTTTATTTTTGGGAAGTAGAAGGGGAGAATCACACTTCTGGCTTCCTGGTCTTGAAATGACCACTCTATGCCTGGTGAGCTTCGGCTATTGGGCGGTATAAAAATGTAATAAATAAATAAATAAATAAATAAATAAATAAATAAATAAATACCTGCGCATCTGGATGTCCCTTGAATACCAGTTGCTCCCCAACACACACACACACACACACACACACACACACTTACTTTGCAAAGATAAATGATTTTTTGTTTCTTTGCAATGGGGAGTAAAGAACTGATAAATGACAAGTGGGCATTTGTGGTCCTTTTGGAGGACTGATTGGTCTGGATCAATCCCAAATGGGTCACAATTATTTTCTGAGCAGGGCATATGTGCCCATGTTCCAAGCCTCCCCTCCTCACCCAATGCAAGTACTCAGGGCTGTCCTATCTGCTGCCTAAAGCAAAGGACAAGATATCACTCCTTCCCCCATTCCACGAAAAGAAGTGAACTGTACTGACAACTGAATTTTAATTCAACATTGTTGATGAAGCAGCATCTTCCACCTCACCTGAGAGCAATGGGCTAGTTTAGCAGGTGTAGCTCTGTCCTCCATCCAAGGGGGATGGCCAAGGAGCTCATGAGAAATGGCCGAGGCATCTGCCACCTGAAGCAGTTGTCTCGCTCCGCCTAATGATAGGGCCAGCCCAGCCAGTACTTGGCCCATCCCTAGTTTTATGGCCAATGACCAACATTCCATCCATTCAGCCATGCTGACCCAGGCTAGATCTACACTAGTGCTTTATAGTGGTACTGCAGTGCACTTATAACTGTTGGGGCACAATCCGCATTCCATATTCCGCTTTCATGGTGTTATATCCTGCTTTTTATTCCACATTATCCAAAATACTGCAACAAATGTCATTGTGTGTCTTATGGGGTATAAATCTGCAAGAGGGATGTAGATCTGGCTCCAGTAAGCAAGTTTGGAAATCAAGTGTGTTGTTTTGGATGGATGGATGGATGGATGGATGGATGGATGGATGGATGGGGAGGGAGGGCCCATAAAGCAATGTGATAGAGCACATGTTTTGCATGCAGAAGGTCGCAGGTTCGATCCCCGGCTTCTCCAGATAGGATGAGGAAAGAATCCTGCTTGAAACCCTAGAGAGCCTCTGCCAGTCAGTGTTGACAATACTAGGCTTGATGGACCAAGGTTCTGGCAATAAGCTCCATCCAATGAGCGTTTTATTGCACGCTCGTTACTGGGCACTCACAGAGTTTGCTCAGGTCCCTCACATGATGTTATTTGCCTCCCGCGCCCCTTCCACCCCTTCCTTCCTTCCATGTGCGAAAAAAAAACCTCATTAAGTCTGGGTTTTTTTAAACTCAGCATCGCTGCTTTCTCCTGCTGTGTGCAGAAGACGCAGCACCATTAGAACAGCAGACTCAATGGGCTTCGTACTCATTGTGTACTTCCTCTTTTGAAAGAGGAAGTAACTGAGGAATGAAAACACGGGTGGAGAAGTGACGGTAGGGAGCGTGTTAACCCCCAGTGTGATGGAGCTTTCAGTATTAGGTAGCTTCCTATGTTCCTAGATAGATAGATAGATAGATAGATAGATAGATAGATAGATAGATAGATAGATGATATTTAATTGATTGTGTTGTAGCTTGGTGTGCATTTCTTATTTAGAAGCTGCAAGTGGAGTGTCAACCCTCTTCTTCCTTCTCTCTTCCCTCCCACACCTCGCAAGCCACCACTTTCTATGCTTTAAAAATCAACTTGCGGGAAGGCACCGGAGAGACATGCACTGTGATATAGAAAATAATCCCCTCAAATTAGGGTTTGTCGAACGTTGGTTTATAGGTCTCATCACTCTCACCCATTACCTTCCTTCAAAGTTGATTATACCTTCGCACCAGAGCCAAAATAACATTGATCCACCCTTTCTCCTCCTCCTTCTCCTCCCTCCTCCTTTGTTTTCTTCAGCAGCTCACACCTACTTCTCTTTCCAAGTTGAGCCTCCTCCCTGATTGTCTTGCACAGTCATATCATCCCAAGATAGATGCACAGGCAGCTTTCCCTGGATTGCCATCTTTTGGGGGCACCCCCTTGGACACTAACCAGACCAACGTCTTCTTAAGAGAAAGCTGGTTAAGGAGAGAGAGAGAGAGGGAGAGAGGGAGAGAGAGAGAGAGAAAGAGAACCCATGAGAGATGGAAGGGAAGTGGTTAGAGCTAGCAAACGGTTAATGGTTTAATACTTTACCAAAAAAAAAAAAAAAAGTCAAGACAGACTTGTGATTCTTGATGTTAATGAAGGTGTCACACATTGTCTAGAGAAAGTTGTGCCTGGCAATCTTCCTTTTTTCGGATGCCTACACCACTGACATTTCATCTCACATTCAAAGAGCACTACCTTAATGAAATGCATAATTAACATATTCTAATTGTGCTGAGCGCTGTGATGATTTTGACAGAACTCACTTTCCATGTCTAATTTGATGCTAATTTAATCTGTTCCTCTCCCGCTGACATGACCTTTCTTGATTGAGTTTCACTGAGGAAAAAAAAATTTTTTTTTTTTGATGGATTGATTTATCAGCATTGCGGAGACAACAAAGGCTCAGGGTTCATGACAGAAAATGGGACGGGAACGGCCCTCCAAGCCTGTACGCTCTGAACTTTCTAGCTGTAATGTCCTCTTCCCAGAGACTGCTTGTCTGATCTTCGATGGAATTTGAGAAATGTGACATACGCATACGGGTTTGATCTCAGCAATAAATGCAGTAAATATCATATTGTGCCTGTGAATCCTTTGAAAGGCAAACTTCTACTTCTTCTTTTTCTTCTCTCTCTCTCTCTCTCTCTCTCTCTCTCTCTCTCTCTCTCTCTCTCTCTTATTCTGTGTTCTCTGGGAAACTCTTTAGGCTGGTGAGGAGCAAAAAACAACCTGATCAAGTGTAGACTTGTAATAAACTGCCTCAGTGCTCCCTATGCTGTTTATTTTGGCTCCATTTGGGTTATACTGGATGTGCCTAAATGACTCACGCTATACTAGCTATGTTCAGTTTCTGGTTTGGTATGACAGAAAAGTAGTGGCGGAACTAAATTTTATTTATTTATTTTATTATTATTTTAATCCACCTGGTAATAAATTTTCTCTGAGCAGATCACAGACAATAATACAGATATAGATTAATGTAATAAAAACATTGTAGTGGATCTTTGCAATAATTTCACGGCTTCCTGTAACTTTAGGAGGGCTTCTAACAATTATGTAATGACATTGTGTAACTATGACGCAGAATTCAGGATCCTGAAAATCTTTCTTTTAATTTGTTAAAGGCGGGTTTCTATAAAGGCTTTTGTGAGGGGGGCATCATGAGTATATAACTTGCTGGATTTTAGAATAGCTTTTAAAGAAACCAGATAAATTTATCTTGAACACACTTTTTAAGTGCATCAATATTAGTGCTGAGCCAAAAATTTCCACCATTCCATTTTCTGCATTTCATGGGAAGGAAAAGATAACTTGTGTGAAAGAAGCTGGGAGAGGTGAGAATTTTGGAGTTTTTTTCTCCTTGGGGAGGGGGACAGGTTTTCCACATACTTTTTAAAGTGTAGCCAGTGGTTGAGTGGTCTTCTTTCATTCTTTTTATTTTTAAAAAACCACCCCACATTTTCAGGAGCCCAGGAGTTCTTCAGGAATGCTTATTGGAGAGGGAGAGGTCACATGGTCTCCAACAGGCATTCACTAAGAACTGCTGGGCTCCTCCAAATGCCAAGGAAAGGTTTTTTTAAACAACAACAACAACAACATTATAGAAAGAAAGCCCCTCAGCAACTGGATGTACATCTGGAAGCCCTGTCTCCCTTCCCAATGAAAAAAAATTCCCCTCTCCCTGTGAAAGAGGCAGAAAAAACAATGCCTCATTTGCAGGGAGAGAGAAAGTTCCCCAAAATAGGAGGCAGGCTTCGGACCAGCACTAGTCAATACAATACCATTTAAGCCTGTAATGATACAGATTTTGGTTTGAGATTCAGAATTCAGATTCAATGCAGGGGCCTTACTGGCGGTGGCAGCGGCGCTGCGGAGCTCCAATTCGGAGCCGGAGCTCCGCAGCGGAGCGGCCCATAGGCGGATTGACGCGGAGCGGGCCCGATCCAGAATTTGCGGATCAGGTGCGGAGCAGATGGGGGGTCTGTGCACAGCCCTAGTTTCTAGTCCTCAAGGTTGAGAAAATAAGTTTGAACATAGGTCATGGTGAGATCTCATGGAGGCAGAGCAGGAGTGCCCTTTGTCAAGATGTTAGGAACTAGTGGCCTTTTATAGATTTATGTTCCCCTTCGTGACTACTGGAAGTAGAATAAATTAAATAAGAAAAAAAAAACTTCTTTTGCATAATTTATATACAGGACAGACAATCCAGCTTTTTGAGGTTCACAGCTTATGCTGTGTAGCTATTTGTACACCTTGTCTTATGAAAGAATTGGAATATCGTAATTAACATCAAATGAAATAGTTACCACCAAAGTAAAAATCCAGCATAGCTATTATTAAAGAAATTGTAGGTCTAGAAGCAATCTGTGCTGAAGGTGGCAACTTGGAGATTGCTGGTGATTTATTTATTTATTTATTTATTTATTTATTTATTTATTTATTACATGGTGATGTTAAATGATTGCATGATGGATTGGAATAAAGTCTTGATAGTTAAATCTGGGCCACTTTCCACATTGAGTTGGACCTAGATGTAGTTGTGCTTAGAGTAGACCTATTAAGATCAATGGGTCAAGTTAATCATGACGTACTTAAATCAGTCCCATCATTATTTATAAATAAATAAATAACTTAAATCAGTCCCATCATTAAAGGTGCAATCCTATGCATATTTCAACAGAAAAAAGTCCTACAACTCCCAGCATTCCCCAGCCGGCATGGTTGATTGGGGGATGCTGTGAGTTGTAGGACTTTTTTCTGTTGAAGCATGCATAGGATTGCACCCTAAGGGATGTTAGATTGGTGGTTTTCAGGAATATGGGCCTTCCCAATAGTGGCCCCATGTTTGTGGAATTTATTCTAACTGCCACCCCATCATTATCATTTGCTTTTATTAAAAAAAAAAAAAAACTTTGAATAATTTTTAATTCCAGTCTGCATTTTATTCATTGATATCTTGAGTGAACATTCTTAGTGCTGTTCATTTTAGACATGATTCTAGATATATTTTTAAATGGTGATTTTATATTTATATTATTCGATTATTATGTTCTGTTTATTATTTGTATGCCACCTTGTGAAAGCTCTGCAAATTAATAAACAAACAAAAAAACAAACGAGACAGAGACAAAGTCTAGATCAAACCATCTCCATTTTTGGTTAGGTATACACCTGAGATGTTTGAAATATACAAGAAGGGTGGACAAAGGTGTGTTTCTGAATGCATATGCCATATAGATACCAGAATGGTCATGGTTCCTTGCCAAGTGCACGTCTGGTGGGTAACAACGTTTGTCACAGTGGTTGTGTTTGGAAACACAATAGTCAACAGTGGGGCAATAATAAACTCAACAGTTGTTTATCTAGTGTGTACTCTCCACACAGCATGATAATAATCAACTGTGATGTGGATTAGGATCAGCATTGAGTTGACTATTAGTCCATGCTGAGTAGTCTCACTCATCCCCCACTCACTCTCCCCCTTCAGCCCTCCTGATGGTATCCCATCAGCCACTGCTGCCAAAAATCAATTCCGCCAGCTTGACTAGAGTGGCAGCTGCCGTTTTGACCACTTTTGCCTTGCAACTCTATGGCTGACAAAATAACCAAGGACATAATCAACAGTGCCCGTTACACAGCACAATGACCAATGGTGGTTCAAATAGCCAACTCTGCACAGCATTGGGTCTTTGCATGGGTTATTTTGGCCAAATAGCAAACCATTGGTTAAAAAAACTCCCTCTACACAACACGCTAACCCATGGTGGGTTACATAACTACCCGTCACCTATTTAAACCACCATTGGTTATTGTGTTGTCTGAACCCTGTCAGTTTAATGTGTGAAGTGGACAACTGCCTTTGCTTCTCTGGATGTCCATATTCTTTAGCATAATCAAGGACCATGCTACATGGGTTTCACAAAACACTCATAGTGGCCTTTGAAGAACATCTACCCATCGCAACCAACATATCTCCATATTGCACTTGTCTGTAGAAAATGCAGTGCCAGTTGTGCAACTAGATAATTTTTAGACCCTGGACCCAAGGGAGCCTGTTTACATGGCCACATCTACTACTTCAGTTATGAAGCACATAACTCTTTAACCCTCCACTGACAACACATGATATAATAATAATAATAATATTAATAATAATAATAATAATAATAATAATAATAATAATAATAATAAATTATTTCTTACGTGCCTCTCCATTTTGATCGAGGCGGGGAAGAACAATAAACGATAAAATACATAATACTCAATTAAAACATAATTTACATTGTTAAAAAAAACATCCTAAAAAACATCCTAAAAACATTTTTTAAACATCTTAAAATTCCACGGGATAGGCCTGCCGGAAGAGATCAGTATTTATAGCTTTCTTGAATGCTAGTAGACTGTTAAGTTGACGAGTCTCCTCCGGCTGGTCATTCCACAGTCTGGGAGCAGCAGAAGAAAAGGTCTTCTGGGTAATAGTTTTTGCTAGCTGAAGTAGATTTTTCCCAGAGGACCTGAGTGTGCGGGGCGTATTGTACGGGAGAAGGCGATCCCTACTGCTATGACATTCCTGACACATTCAAGCCAACAACAAAAAGGAAACCTGTTAGCCATCCAATTTTGTCTGCACTGTATGTATAATTTTTTGTATGTATGGTAAGATGATGTTCTCAATGCAGTGGGGCCAAGAATAGGGCATGGCAGCAGGGTGTCAAGAAAGGCCTGGATCTGCAAAACCCTATGCCCTCTGATTTCCCCCCACCCAAACATCTCCAAGGAATTCCTAAAACTAGGGCAAACATGGAACTGGGTCCCAATCCAACTCTCCCAGGTTCCCCAGATGTCCTCTTTCTTCCTGGACGTCGCATGCTGCATGCAAACAGAGGGGGATGAACTCGCGATCATAATATCATGAGATCCTCACCCCTCAGTGCGCTATACCCATAGGTCTAGCTGAGTCCTTAGTTACTGGCAGGAAGAGCTTTAAATGAAAATACTCTGCTCCTTTTGCCTTTGGCCACGCCCACCATAGGAAAGTCCCCCCACACACAAGAGCTTCTCCAAAACGGAATTCGGGCTGAAAGAGTTCAAACACCCCTGCAGTAACCTCTGCACTGCAGGACTCTGTGTGCACATCCGGGCATTTTGGGGGTTCTGGATTAGGCTAGATCACGGTGGTGTCATGGCACCACCATATCGAGAAGATCTTTCTGGAACTTTTCCTTTCATGCCCATGTGCATGATTACAGCTATTTTCCTGTTGCAGCCAATTGGAATGATGAGGATTGGAATTGAATTTGCAGTCATGCTTGTTCATCAAATGTTCTTTTTCATTAGAACAGTTCACTTCAGTGGAAATCCTGGGCACTTTTGATAAGACAGCAAGCAAGAAATAAAGCTGTTAGAAAATGACTTGCTCGTAAGTTCCAGCAATAATTTTTGGCCTTAGTATATTACTCGGTGTTTTTCATTGTCATTTGAAAATGAAAATGTATCATTTCAATTGTTGTCCCATTAGAACAGAAGCAAGACATGCCACTCTTTGGGGTTGATATACAAATTGCAGCAGAATAAATTTGTGAACTTTTGATCCTCCTGAATTCACAGAGGTTGGAAATGTGTGTGTGTGTGTGTGTGTGAAAGTAATAGCATACCAAGCAAATGGCTATTAATTTGAATGATTGAATATTCAGCAAGAAGGTTTTTCTTATCAAGGTTTCTACAGAAGGGAAAGTGAAAATTAGTAGAGAAAATGCTGAGTGTAAACAAAACTTGAAAGCAACAAGCTAGGAGAGAAGGTACGAGAAGCCGACTGAATTGCAAATTCCTCCATGCTAAAATGTCAACAGCTTCTTCCCAGTTTATCAAGAGTATTGGTCATTTCATGCAACTTATTTCCTCTGTAGTCCCCCGCCCCCTCCATTTTCATGTGCTAAACGGGTTTTTGAGGAAGCATCCTGTCATGGGACCAGTGCATTGAGTGAGGCAGAAGAAAAGAGCAGAGACTAGCAGGAAAAGACAGCAGGAAAAGACGTTTCCTTACTGTTGCTTCTCTGCATGCATTTTTGACCCTCATTACTTCCTCTTTCAAAAGATGAAGTAAACAACGTGCACGTGGCCCATTCAGGAGATAGCGCCAAGTTCCGTCCCAAAAAATAATTCGGATTTACTGGGGTCTTTTTGTGTGTGTGTGTGTGTGTGTGTGTGTGTGTCATGAAGAAGGCCAGAAGGGGCGGGAGGCGCGCAGAACACAGACGACGTTGTGAATAGAACCCACGAAAATCCGTGAATGCCCAGTAACGAGCATGCAATAAAACACTTGTGTGATAGTGCCCAGAGTGCAGAAGTAGCAGCAGAGCATGGCAGCAATAACCCTGATGGGTGAATCTTGTCACAATTAAAGTTTTATTTGGGGAAATGTTTCTAGTCCACCCCACTCCCCCAAACACAACAAACAATTGAAAATATTGTCAGTAGCATTTAGAATATTTGGCATAACCTGACTCAGGGAATTGCAATTCCTTAAAATAAATGGGTAGGGGAGATTTGAACGTCTCTCTTTTGAAATGGGGGACTTAACATGCAGGCCTACCAAGAGGAGGTAGAGGTGAGCCTACTATAATGAGCCAGCAGGGGGCCCAAGTTCAATGGGGTGCCCCACTTTATAGAGGATAGTATACTCTTGAATGGACCATCCAGTCGAAGTTCTGTTTAAAGATACAGGACCATAAGAAAGGAGAGCAGGGGCCATGAAGTTAGCACCTGGACAGCAGACTTAGTGGACACACAGTCACTAGACCCCACTAGTACTTATATGTATTGTATTTCTATTTATATAGTAATTCTTTCTAAATGTACATCTACACATATACACGAATGCGTGAAAATACTGACCAAATCTGTGTCCCATCTTTGGTGATGCGTTTCCTCTCGTTCGGCAATGCATAAGTGGCCACATAAGGCTCCGGGTTTTGTTTTGTTTTGTTTTTTAAAGAAAAGAAAAGAAAAAGCAAACCTTTAGTCCTTGTCGAATGTGATTTACAAAGGAAAATGTGCAGGCACCATTCCAACCAATTGCTTTGTAAGAAGGGAATCCACTCCTGCTTTTCAGTGTTTTTAGCCAATGAGTGAAATCACAGCTGTGTAAGATTATTTCTTCATTTGAAATTTTACAAGATATGTGTATTAGATTGGGGTTATAAAGTTTGTTGGCACAGCATAGAGAAAGAAGCTTTTGGGGGCATAGAATGGGCTTAAATGGGTGTACAAGTGATAGGGCAATGCGTTAAAGGGGCAAGTAGGCATACACCCATAGAACACTGTATCAAGGGTTAGATGATTTAGTTTGGGTAAGGCCTGATGAGAAACTGATTTGGAAATATGATTTGATATTGTTCAAAGACATTACTCATGGGGACTTGCAACTTGGTTTTGCTCAAAAGACATTAGTCATATGAACTTGTGACATGTACTAGCTGTAACTAGGGGAAGGGTCCAGGGTGAAGGACAGGTGAGGTTGTGGCTAGAAAAATAAGAGCCAGACAACCACAAGAACAAGGAACTTGACCTTTCGTTGTCATAAACAAATATGTCAGAAAGGGGAAGAGGTTTTCAGAAGAGGATGGTCTAAATTATGAGGTGGTCCAATGGGTTTAGGAGTTTAGAGGACGTCAATAGGAGGAATTGATGATGTCAAATTGGGCATTTAAGGCTGAGCACAGAGGGATACGATGTCTTCCCTTTCCCTCAGGCATGGTTTGGTCTTGCCTGGGAGAGATGGGAGTCGCTCTGTGGAGAAGAGCTCCTTCACAGAGTCTGTGTTTGTCTGTCTTTGTTTGTGTTCATCTATGTTTGTCTTGTTCTCCAAATCAGCCGGACTTGTGAGTATGTTCCTTTAATTTGCTTTGCTGAGTGGAGGTTTGTGTGTCTGACTTTGACTTTTTAAAATTGTTTTAATAAATGTTTTAAAGTTATAACAGTTTCATTGTGCTTGTGAGTCTGAGGCCAGATCTACACCAAGCAGGATATTGTACAATGAAAGCATATGAAAGTGGTATATAAAAGGCAGGAGCCATACTACTGCTTTATAGCAGAATTGAAGTGCACTGACAACTGTTGGGGCCCATTGACACATACCATATACTGCTTTCATACTGTTATATCCTGCTTGGTGTGGCTCCTGCCTTTTATATACCACTTTCATACCACTTTCGTAGTGAAATATCCCGCTTGGTCTGGCCTTAGTGAAGCCAATCTTTCTGAATGTCTATCTCCGGATCTTCTTTACACCTGCTGTAGTGGCGAATTTAAGGAGTACTGTTACAAGGTATTGCAGGAACCTGCGCCTATGTTCAGTACCTCTTAAAAAGACCACCAGAAAATTCCTTCTACAGCTGTGATTGACATTTAGGGAATCTCTGCTATGGAGAGAATCTAGAGTTGCAGATGCACCTATTTCCTACTTGCAGATACTATTATTATTATTATTATTATTATTATTATTATTATTATTATTATTTTCTGGATGGTTTAAAGCAATTCATAAAAAGGCACCAACATTACAAAAAATATAACGTGATAAAAACACAATTTTTGATACACAAACTTAAAACAATATAAACATCTGAAAATATTTTAAATAAACAATATTCTGCAAGTAAGAAGGGACATTGCTGGCTCATTTTGAAGCATTTGTGTGGGTGGGTTGGGGTTGGGGGGACTTCCGTAATGCAAAAGTTAATGTTGCTCAGAGAAAAAAACCCTGAGAAATCCAGGACTTTAGTGTAACTGTGGCCGTAGCTAGACCTAAGGTTTATCCCAGGATCATCCCGGGTTCATCCCTGCCTGAGCGCTGGATGCCCTGTGTGGCATTTAGATGAACAGGTTTGACCCCAGGACAATCCTGGGATAAACCTTAGGTCTAGCTACGGCCTGTGACTGAGCATTAGCGTGTCCACCTATAAGCAGAAAGTAGCAGCAAAGAGAGGACTACCCTCTTTCGTCTTTATTTATTTATTATTTTATTTATTTATTTTATTACATTTATATACTGTGGGATGGTATATAAATGTAATAAAATATACCGCCCCACAGCCGAAGCTCTCTGGGCGGTTTACAACAATTAAAAATAGTAAACATTAAAAGTATACAAAAATTTTAAAAAACATAAAAAACAGTATAAAAACAACAGTATCCATTTAAAAACAACAATTCTGGGGTCCATTAAAAACAAACTTAACGTTGTTAAATGCTGTTAAAATGCCTGGGAGAAGAGAAAAGTCTTGACCTGGCACCGAAAAGATAACAATGTTGGAGCCAGGCGAGCCTCATCGGGAAGATCATTCCACAGTCGGGGGGCAACTGAGTCTTTCTAACTCAGTTTTAATTTAATGCATTTATTTATTTTATTTTAGAAGTCTGAGTTTGTAAACATTAGAAGAATTACCTTAATAATGTCAATGCAAATAAAATCATCATTAGTGTACCCATATTGCCAGGCAAGGGAGGTTTGAGAGAGTGTCAGATACATCAGCCCTGCAAAGTAGCTCAGTGTTGTTTGATGCAGTACCCAACATTGCTAGCTGAGAAGGAGAAGCGTATGACAACCTTGCAGTGTAGTCCAGTGTTGCCCAGTGTCTCTTGGTGTGTTGGCGTTTTTATGGACATGCAGGGGGTGTGTATAAAATAGTTTCAGCAACAAATCACCTTAGATGCCAAACGCCTGTTTGAATACAAATTATTATTATTATTATTATTATTATTATTATTATTATTATTATTTGTTACCCACCTCTCCCTCCTTTGCCTGCGAGTGGAAGGATAATAGGGATGTAGCTAATCTGACCTCCCTTGGCAGAGAATTCCAAAGCTGAGGACCAACCACTGAGAAGGCCCTGTCACATGTCCCCACCTAAATTGTGTCCTCTGTGGTGGGTGGGGCAGACAGCTCAATTCACATGCAGCGTACTAAGTCCAGAAAATCCCATTGGCACCCTTGAGTAGGGTGCCCATATGAAAAGGAGGACAGGGTTCCTGTATCTTTAACAGTTGTATAGAAAAGGGAACGTCAGCAGGTGTCATTTGTATGCGTGCAGCACCTGGGAAAATTCCCTTTTCATCACAATAGTGAAAGCAGCAGGAGCTATACTAGAGTGACCAGATGGTTCTGACTGAAACCTGGAGTGAATTCTCCGCCATCAGCCTCCACTGCTCGCTACATGATTTAAAATCCCATTCAATGGAGTAGGAAACCGGCAAATACATCCTTGTAATTCCTCCTCAGATGATGAACAATATGTGAGGAGGAATGCCTGAACAGGGGGGAATTGCGTGATTACTGGAAATGTCAAACAATTTAAAACGAGGAGGAAAAGTCTGCAAGAGTTCCATTGTCTATCACGAGCTTGAGTCAATCTGTCCTTTGCAGGACACAGTTGTCGCCAGGAATATTATCTAGGCTTCCACAAAGTGAGATCCGTTTACTAGTAAAAATATATTTGCGCCTACGTTCACGATACATATTCTAAAAGGGTGAGCCCCAGGTTGACTTTTTCACTAGGGATGGGCAGAAGGTACATTTAGGATGACCATATGACAAGGAGGACAGGGCTCCTGTATTTTTAACAGTTGTATTGAAAAGGAATTTCAGCAGGTGTCATTTATATATATGGGGAACCTGGTGAAATTTCCTATTCATCACAACAGTTGAAACTGCAGATGCCCTGTCCTCTTTTAAATCTGGTCACTCTAGTATAGCTCCTGCAGCTTTAACTGTTGTGATGAAGGGGGAATTTCACCAGGTTCTCCATATATACAAATGACACCTGCTGAAATTCCCTTTTCTATGCAACTGTTAAAGGTACAGGAGAACTGTCCTCCTTTTCACATGGTGACCCTATACATTGGGATCTACTGGTAGATCTCTGGGTGATTTGCATTAGATCAGCAAGAGTGTCCTACTCCAAATGGTTTAACAATCGCAGCAACAAAGTCTTCCCACCACCACCACCACTGAAATCAGGCTGCTTGGGGTATATGGGGGCCAGATTGACACATTGATGGTCATCAGACAGAAGGGGGAAATCGCATTTCCCTACTGTCACTTATTTATTTATTTATTTATTTATTTATTTATTTATTTATTTATTATAGTACTTTTATCCCGCCCTTTAGCCAAAAAAAGGCTCTCAAGGTGGCTTACAAAAATATTAAGACAGTCCCTGCCCACAGGCTTACAATCTTAAAAAACAATCAAACAAAAAACCATGACACAAAAGGAAAGGGAATTGGGAAGGAGGAGGAAGAAAAGAAGAAGCAAATTCAGGCACTAGATTCTTAGCTACAAAGTTCAGCAGCAGCTGCTTCCTTTCCCTCTCCCTCTAATAGCCTCATGTAGATCAAGGCATGAGGGAGGGAGGGAGGCCTGACTGCCACTTCCTTTCCCTCTCTGATGGCCTCAGCAGCAACAGTTGGAAGCAGGAGGGAGGGGGCTCTCACCTGGAGCTGGACTCAGGCATGATGGAGAGGTGCCTGGCTGCTGCATCCTTTCCATCTGACGGCCTCAATAGCAACACTTGTTAGCAGTTGTTACTTTGGCATCCTGCTGCTGTCCCACAATAGCAATGTACACAGTAAAGAAAGAGGAAGGAGCAATGACCAGGTGGCCCATTCAGCAGGCATTTTTAGCGCACTGCTTTTCATGCACATAGCAGGAAATGGCGGCAAGTTTTGCTTTCCCCCCCAAAAAAAAATTATGGATTTGCTGGGGTCTTATTTTGTCACGGAAAGAAGACCAGAAGGAACAGGACGGCAGCATCAAAAGGAGCCGCGAAAAACCATGAGTGGCCAGTAAGAGTGTGCGATAAAGTGTTCATCTTGTGTCAAATCATTACGAATGTGCAATAAAAATCAGGAAATAACACTCTGAAAGCGGTATATGTAATGTGGATTGTGCCTAACGGTCATCAGTGCACTTCAATATTGCTTTATGGCCTGGGAGTGGAGTTTTATGTGAAAGAACTGTGGGCTCAGTTCAGTTCTGATATGCAAAACAAATTCCTAGGCTCAGAATATTTTATTCATTTATTTGATTTGTAGCCCGCCTCTCTCCCAAGAGAAACAATGCTCAAGACAGCTTGCAAGCATAAACAAAACCTGATTCAAACAATGATAAAAGAGTGCATTAAAACACAGTATAACAACATAAAAACAGCATCCAATATCCAACAGACCCACTTACATGCTGAAGGGCTGCTTGAATAAAGCAATCTATTTGCTTGATGGCGGAAGGACGGTAGAGAGAGAGCTGACCTAGCCACCCTCGGCAGAAAGTTCAGCAGCCAGTGAGCGGCCACCAAGAAGGCCCTCTCTCGCTTCACCACCAAATGGGAAGAGAGCCATTGTAGTGTAGTGGCTAGAGTGCTGGACTGGGAGTCAGGAGATCTGGGTTCTAGTCCCCACTCAGCCATGGAAGCTCACTGGATGGCTTTGGGCCAGTCACAGACTCTCAGCCCAACCTACCTCACAGGGTTGTTGTTGTGAAGATAAAATGGAGAGGAGGAGGAGGAGGAGGAGGATTATGTACGCTGCCTTCAGTTCTTGGAGGAAAAAGAAAAGGCAGGATATAAATGCAATAATAAATAAAATAATAAATAAATAAATAAAACGTGCCTCTGAAGTTGGCAATCTCCAAAGAAGGTCCTCTCCTGAAGCCCTTAAAACCTGGGCAGACTCATATGGGAGATGATGGTCTGATATGCTCAGAGGCACCCTGTTCTTTAATTCCAAGTGCATGTCTTTTGCACCTGGCTCTTTGGGTTCTGGTTTTAAAAGACGAAGTAGATCCACCAAGCCCGAAGACTGCCCTCCCCTGTTTTACACACCATGCATGAACAGGTTTTAAATAATACCACCTTGCCTAAGGCCATCCAATGAATTTCATGGCTGAGATGAAACTTCAAGATGGGATTTCCTCCTTTATCTAGGCCTGCCTCTCTAGCCACTGTGCCAGACTGCATGCCATTTATTTGTGCACCGGAAAAGGACTCTGAGGTGCAAATGCACGCAGACTAAGTGGATGACATTTCCAGATCATGTGCTTCTTGCTTCAAGCCCTGCAGTGTGGGTGGGCAACATTTAGCCCTGGGCTACAGGTGGCTCCCGGTCTAGTTTCAAAAGCTCTCTGAAAGTGATCCATTCAGACTTCTGGAAAGAGTGATCTATCTCTCCCCAAGCAATCCACTAGATGGGGAGGAAGACGGGGGGGGGGGGGGAGAGAGAGAGATGGAGCAGGGGAAGCAGAAAGAGAGAGGGGGAGTGGAGAGTGGAGAGGGGGTGGGAGAGAGAGAGAAAGGGGTGGCAAAGAGAGAGAAAGGGGAGTGGGAGAGAGAGAGAGAAAGGGGATGTGGGGGAAGGAGAAAGAAAAGGGGGTGGGGAAAAGAGAGAAAAATTTATTTATTTATTTATTTATTTATTTATTTATTTATTTATCTTATATACCGCTCCCATAGCCAGGGCTCTCTGGGCGGTTTACAGAAAAGGGGTAGTCCCCTGCCCAAAGCCAGCATGCGGCCTCTGGCAAACTACCCCAGAGGGAAGACAGCCCTTTTGGGGGGGAGGGGAAGTCTCCCCACATCTGCCACAAAGTAAATAACATATCTTATTCTTAAACAGACTAAAATGTCAGCTCTAAAAGTTAACATGAAGCCCTCCTGTAGGAACAAAGCCTCCAGTAGGAATCTCTCGTTCTTTTCCCAAGAATTCTCTTTCAATGTAACATATGCATGTAATTATTCACGTACCTGTTTCCAACAGATGGTGACTCTGATTTGTGTTTATTCTGTAGACTCACAAAATTTTAGGAGGGTGATATAAATGACCCCCCCACCCCGCGAGACACGCAGAGAGAGAGAGGAGAGAGAGAGAAAGAGAGATTATGCATTTTGAAAAAAGAAAAAAGAAAAGAAAACTTGCTAGAGGTTATCCCTAATGATAATTCAGTGAAAGAGGATAATATCCAGATCCACACCAAACAAAGGGGTACATTCATCATTAGCTGAGGAAATGCATATGTCTAGAGTATCTCTTTAGAAGCAACGTCTTTCTAGGGATGCAACACACAGCCACATTCAGGACCATGAAACAAGAAACAAAACAAAATTTTAAAAACGATGAGGCAGCAGAAACATAAGACTCCTTTGCTTGTCGTAACAGACATCTACATATCTTTGAAGGTTTTTAAATAGAAATGCTCTATTTCAAGTTTGTCAACCAGCTCAAGTTTGTTGTTTGTTTGTTTTAAGTAAATTAAGACTGCAATTCTAGGCATACCTACTTGAAAGCAGGGGCTGGTTTGGATGTTTGTGTCTGCTGCTAGAGACCCCTTTTCCGTGCTAGTGATCTATGCAGTGGGGAGTAATGTTAAAATACCTCTACTGTTCCCTTGTCACATTAAACCAGGGATGAATTGCCCCCTGGACAGACCACCCCCTGCCACTGTGTGAACAGAATGCTGAACTAGATAGAACTTTGGGCCTCAATTAGACCTACGGGTCTAGTGCGACACAGAGGTGAGGATCTCGTGATATTTTTAGCGCGAGATCTCCCCCTCTGTTTACACGTGGCGCGTGACGGCCTTGGAAGAACAGGACGTCACGCCTGCCATTTTGTTTGTTTGTTTTTCTTAAAGGAGATGAGCGTACAAGCGCTCGTGTGCAAAATATTTTTATTTTTAACATTTTTCCCGCTCCTCCCACCTCACCCCCGATGGGGGCATGCGCGATTCTCAGTTCCTCGCGAGTAACCGCGAGGAGCCGGGACAAACCGTGATGCCTGCCCACATATTCAGCAGTCTTGGGATCATCCGGGCTGAAAGGGTAGGGCGAGATCCCGGGGAAAGGTAGGGATCATTCCTCGCTGCTCCCGGGATCCCCTATGTGTCATGTGGATGCACAGGGACGATCCTGGGGATTGCCCCGGGATTTTGCTCCATCTAGTTATGGCCCAAGTCTGATCCAGCATTTTCTTCTCATGTTCTTATGTTCTTAGCCTCTCCTCCCGTACTGCTGGGAGGAGGACTTTAGCAAAAGTTTCATTTCACTTTCCCTTAAAAGTTAGCATGTCGTTTCATCCAAACCAGGAATCATGGTTTGTAGTAAACTCTGCTTGTTTAACAAGACAGTTTCAGAAACCACGGTTTGAAGTTGGCTTGTCTCGAAACTGACGAGAGTTTTCTTTTAAATTCATGGTCCAGATGACAATACAAGCTGAAATTCAGGGAAAGATGCGCAAAAAAAAAGCCTGAAATGAAATCCTCCCTCTTCCTGTACAGGGGCATGTCTATGCCAGTGCTTGGATTGTCCCTGTATGTCCACATGACACAAAGGGGATCCTGGGGGCAATCAGGGATGAGCAAGGACTTTACCCAGGATATAGGGTTCCAGGACCATCCCGCAGAGTGCGGGCCATGTGGCCACTGCTCCCAGGTCATCCCGTCCTCCCCGCAAGTAGCGGGACACTTGAAATGGCCACCAAGCTGCATGGCAGCAGTCCATGCCCATCGGGGGTGGGAGTTGTGGAGCAAGGTCGGATTTTGTTGTTGTTACCTTTTGCACTGGAGCACAAGTGCGCTCCTCTCCGTTTTTTGTTTTTTTAAAAAAAAAACATGGCGGCCGCAACATCCTTCAGGGATGTCGCATGGCTGTCAAGACACCCAGAGAGGATCGTGGAAGCCAGTAAATCCATGATCCTCCCCCTCCCTTCCTCTATACCCTCTGGTATAGACATGCCCCAGGAAGGCGAGAGGCAGCATGTGGATCAAAGCAAACATTGGCTCCTTCCTGGCTGTGCATGCTTGGCTACACCATGGTTTAACTGTTAAAATTTCAATGTCATGTGTGAATACATGTAGTGCCCTCTAGTAAACACAGTGGTGGGTTAAGAGCCTCTTATTTTACAGGGGCTTCCCCCAGCCTGCCCACCCCAATTTATTTAAGTATTTATTTAAACATTTGTATGCCACCTTCCAGGACTATCCCTCCCAAGGTGGCCCTCATCATCTACACCAAGCAGGATATTCCACTATGAAAGTGGTATGATAGTGGTATATAAAAGGCAAGAGCTGCACTACTGCTTTATAGCAGTATGGGAATGCACTGACACCTGTTGGGACCCATTGACACATACCGGCCTTTGCTAGACCAGGCTATATCCCAGGGTGATACCCGGGATCGTCCCTGTGCGTCCAGATGACACACAGGGGATCCCGAGCTCAGGCAGGGATCAACCCTGCCTGGCCCCGGGATATAGCCTACCCCTTTGGGCCCTCTTTTTCCCGCAGTCTCGAGCCTGAGACCCCGAGCCTGTGGCCTGTTTTCGTGGCTTTTCCCAGCTCCACGTGAGAAAAGCCGTGAAGCCGGGAGCCGCGCATGGGGTGTAGCGCTCCCAAGGAGTGCTGCGCCCATCGGAGGCAGGGTGAGGGGGAGCGGGGAAAGACATTTTTTTAAAAAACACACACACTTACCTTGGTGCATGAGCGTTCATGCACTCCGTTCCTTTAAAAAAAATGGCGGATGCGACGGGTCCCTCCTTGAGCTTGTCGCGCCTGACGTGTAGACTAGGGCGACATCCTGCAATACTTGCATTGTGGGGTCTCCCCTTGTCTGGTGCAGAATTTCTGGTAGGTCTAGCAAAGGCCACCATTTACCACTTTCATACCACTTTCATAGTGTTATATCCTGCTTGGTGTAGATGTGTCATGGGCCACAACAGTTGTCAATGCACTTCAGTACCACTATAAAGCAGTAGTGTAGATCCTGCAGTGCACTTCAATACTGCTATAAAGCAGTAGTGTGGCTCCTGCCTTTTATATATCAGTTTCGTACCTCTTTCATAGTGGAATATCCTGCTTGGTGTAGATGAGCCCACAGATTCTCCAGATATCCATTAAGAGCAACTAGAAATAAGGTCTTAAGGTCATATTTAAAAAATGGCATTTAGGTTATTCCTTCTCCCATTTAAACAAATTGATAAATCAGATATTGAGGTTGGAATAAAGATGCATAGGATCGCCTGCTATCCAAGGCAGTTCTGGACCAGCAAAATGTCAATCATTATGATCAATGGGGGTAGTGTGTTGTGTATGTAGGGAGGGATGAAATATTGCAAGACCCACCCCCATCCTCAACAGAGCATGATCTGCACAGAAAAACACACTGAACCTCTCTGTGGGATCCCTTACAATGAGAACCAGGTTACTCAGTGTTAAGGATGGACTGCCAGATTCACTAATACTTCAGCAGTTTCCCATAGCAATGAATGGCAACCATTCACTTTTGTGGGAGAAACTATAAAGTGTGTTTAGGGATTCTGGAGAAATTTGAGAGGGACTAAAATCAATCTGGCTTTCTAAGAATCTGACCTGCAGGATCCACTGCAGAGCAGCCTCCCCAGACTGCGCAAAATTTGCAGACTTCTGGGTTTTTTTATTTTTACTTTCCTAAAATTTACACAAATTCATTCACATGAAAATATGCAAGTTTCTGCTGAGACATATGCTATAATGGAAAATATACAGAGGGAAAAGTCAAATGGAATGGAGGACAACGTGCTAAATGTTATGTAAATCACAAACTTCCTTGTGGAATTATTTGCATATTTTCTGCATAACGGGGGTGGGGGTGGGGAATTGAATCCATCTGCAAACAGACACCAGAATGAACGACACTGCACAACCCACAAAACACGTTGGATGGATTTCACAAAATCCGGACATCCCTGGTTATATTCAGGCATACCACTATCATGGGGACAAAACTTCCTTCCTTTTCCTGGTAATCTCAGCCATTGTGAATCACATTGTGATCCTATTTGCATAGCCCTGCCCCTAATCTGCATAACTCCATCCTGCGTTCTGTTTCTTGGCCATGCAACAGCGTGACAGAATGTGTTTTTATATACACAGAGAGAGCAGAAGAGACCATTGTTGCCACTGTAAATTACATCTCCCTGTTGTTCTTTGTAATTATTCTGAATCTATTCATATGCACAGCCCTGGATTGCCCATTTTACCTTTCCCACAACCCAGTGCCCGAATGGCTTCCTTCCATTCCCATTTTGCAGATGGGGGAACCAAGGCTGATCGAAAGCAGCTCACACAGGTCCACCCACTAAGCGACTGAGCAGGGCTTTTGTGCCCAGTTATCTTCTCGCTAATCTACAGGGGTTTTGATGAGCCTGACCAATAGATGCTAGCGCAATTAGTCTCTCTAAAAGGCTGTCTTTTGCCAGGCTCTGCTTTTCTGGTGGTGATTTATTCCGTTCGTGCATCTGGGCGAGCAAAATTGACCTCAGTCTCACAATCCAAGGCTTTGGCCTCCTCTCGCCAAGAACACTGCCCTAGAATTGGAGGCACTGCTGTGTTTACCGGCCCCTTCATAACACTGTCAACCGTTGGCAAGTGGGTAAAAAAAAAGAGAGAGAAGCCGTCCTTAAGGCTGTCAGAATCTTCTGCACTGTTGCACTCCCCCAGATGATATGCTAACTCTGCTACCATTTTGCTGGCAAGTCTGAGTTGAGATGATGGGTCAAGCAGGAATGACACTGCTCCAGTTGGGCTGTCTCCTTTGGGAGGGAGGAATGGATATTAGAATTCTTCCATTCCATTCTTCCTTGTAAAGCATAGGGGGGCTTTTTCCCTCTCCGCCCCCTCGCTTCATCTCTTTTAATTTGAAGGACAATTTTATCAAAGTTCTATCTTTGCCAAGTGTCTTTAAGTTTTCTTCACACTATTTTCTTCTCTTTTTAAATCCCCATTGTATATGTTCCATGGCTGTTAAAATCCCGTTGATTTCAGTAAGAGAGTTAAGCACAAGCTCCTTAACTTTGGCTCGGATGTTCTCTTTGATGCATTTTGGCTGGGTTTGGGGGCCAGGGTTAGGGGATAGGCCTTGGCTCAGTGGTAGGACACATGGGGTAGGTCTAGGGCCAGATCTACACCAAGCAGGATATAGCACTATGAAAGCAGTATGTGGAGGCAGGAGCCACAATACTGCTTTATAGTGGTATTGAAGTGCACTGACAACTGTTGGGGCCCATGACACACTTTTATGCTTCTTTCATAGTGTTATATGATGCTTGGTGTAGATGTCTCATGGGTCCCAACAGTTGTTAGTGCATTTCAATACCGCTATAATGCTGTAGTGTAGATCCTGCCAAGGAAAGAATTTTGCCTGAAAACCTGGAGAGCTGCTGCCAGTCAGTGTCAGCAATACTGGGCTAGATGGACCAAGCTTCTGACTCAGAATAAGGCAGCACCCTGTGTTCCTAGGCTGACATAGCACAATGTTTCTTTCAACAGATATATGGTGTAGATGTAACCTTGCAGAGTGTTATGCTCTGAAACCTTTGGGAAGGGATGAGGTATAAATCCAAAGACACAATCCCTTGAGAAGTTCCAATATGTTATCCCTACTTCACCCTTCCTCAAACTGCTGCCATCCAGATGTTTTGGATGTAAATTCTCATCAGCCCCAGCCTGTGCGGCCGATGGCCAGGAATGCCAGGAGCTGTAGTCCAAAACATTTGGAGGGCACAGGGGGAAGGCCATCACTTATTGGTAGTGCATGTGGTTTGAATGCATAAGATCCCATGTCCACTCCTTTATGTCCCAGGTTCCACCCTTTGAAGATGCAGCTGGTGCAAAATGCAGCAGCTAGACTGCTCACCAGAACATCTTATAAAGACTATATAATCCTGGTCTCAAAAGAATTGCATTGGCTGCCAATACACTTTTGGTAGGAATTCAGGATATTGGAGGTCCCAAGCCCTAAATGGCTTGGGACCTCGGTATTTGAGGAAATGCCTCTCCATATGCCTGCCCAAGATCTCCAAATGCCTGCCCAAGATCTGAGACCTCTCCAAATGCCTGCCCAAGATCTGAGATCTGTTGGAGGAGCCCACCTCTGCATCCCACCAATGCAAGACATAAATTATCAGGGGACATGGGAGAGGGCTTTCTCTGTTGTGGCACCCCAGCTGTAGAATGCCCTCCCCTTGGTGGCCCGACTTTTGCCGACACTGGGTTCATTTCAGTGCCAAGTTAAAACATGGCTTTTTATCAAAGCCTTTGAGGGCTAAATTCTCCATGGTTACGCATAGTTTAAATGGATTTTAATTGTTCTATCGCTTTAAAAAATTTCTACTGGTTTTAATTTGTTAACGATTTAATACCTTTTTAGCTGTGTACATTATTTATGTTTATATTGTTCTGATTTTATCTATATGCCGTCCTGAGATCCCAATGATAATAGGGTGGGATACAAATGTTTTAATCAATCACTCAATCAATCAATGTATGTAGAATCAATGTATGTAGAAGAATTGGAGATGGTCTCTGTCTGAGACCTCACAGTGGTCAGGTACGGATGACATGCCACAACCCCATTGAGGGTTGCGTATTTATAATGGTGGCTGCAGACACTCAAGATATACCACAGCTCATCGTAGATTAACTCACCCATGGTTTGCATGGCATTTCGGGTTCACCATGGGTTATTTATTTGAGGGTTCTGCAACTTTCCCATAACCCTACTACAGTTAACCCGGTGTGTCGTGTGAACTGGATCCCTGTCAGTCAATATTCACCTAGATGGATCTGGTTTTGTGTAATGCAGTTGTGTGGGAGCATTTCCTAAGGGCTTTGTTTGGCCCAGGCAGACAAATCAATCATCGCTTTGTCATTTTTAGTCCACTTTTCTTTCAAAGGCTTGAGACAGCTAACAGCGAGAAATGCAGAGCAACTTAGACAACAGCTTCACCCAGCCAAACTTGTGCCTATGATGTGTGAATGGCTGGGATAATGTAGATGTTGCTTGTTCATGCTGCTTGTCACTCATTTCTGTTGGTACCAAGATGGGGGGAGTGAATTAAAAGCATCTAATTTAATTATCAATCATGTTAACTGCCTTTCCCTTCCCCAAGCCATGAACACTACCAATTTTAATTTCCTCCAGTGCTCCAGCAATGGTGCCTTTTACATATCTGCTTAGGTAACAAACGTAGCACTGCAGACAGGTGAAGACAGGTGGAACAACCCTGCATTAGATCCCAAAGAACAAGGATGCACCAGCGGTACCCATCTCTAGTGAAAACCATTCACTTCTTGCCCATGCTCTCTGCCCATGTTCAAAGTGCAAATCTCCTTTCTAGACCCTCTACCCTCCCCCCACCCTAAATTTGAAGAGCATACAGATCACTGTGGCCAAATGTGGCAACAGTTCCTCTGTGCCATTTCTCTTCAGACCTTCCCTGTCAAAAGGGGTTAAGGGTGCGGACCCAACACACACATCCCGTATCCCTTTCATGTTTAGGATTTAATAATGGCTGAATAGGGCTACGATGAACCTGGATTGAGTGGACAGAGCTATTGGAGATGCAGCGATTTGGCTTAAATCCCTGACCTGTGGCACCAATTGCCTTGCGAAGGATCCATGGGGCATCACAGTAGGTATTGACAAATACATTATACAGTGGATGCACAAGTATAAATCAGCATGAGAAAAAGAAATACCAGCATAGCCTCTGTATGAGGACTTCCACTTTCGTGGTTTTCTGTACCAGTGGAGCTTCCTCTTTTCCAATTCTCATAGGCCCTGTGAGGATCTGAGAATCCCTCATGCTCAAACTGAAAGTAACCCATCTGTTCTATGATATTTTCAGTTTCACTGCCATTTTCCTATCAACATTGTTGTTTTGATTTTTTTAAAAAAATAATGATAATGAAAAAACAGCTTATCCTGTAGATAACCATTTTTGCAAACTGGCATTTCAAGCTAGCAGTGGACTTTGCTGCAACAGGGTGCAGAATAGCTCGTGCCAATCCCTGCTCCTGGGATCCCCTGTGCATCATGTGAACGCACAGGGATGATCCTGGGGCGATCCCTGGGATAAGCCCTCCTCTAGCTGTGGCCTCTCTCTCTCTTTTCTCTCTGATATCCACGTCTTTCTTTCCTTCGTTCTTTCCCTATTCCTCCCACCCAGGCTTCATAACCAGCCATTAATAGGCCTATCAAGTAAGCTATTTTAAAGGTCATGTTACATTGAACCATGTAGTAGTAAATTCCGTAACTTAATTTGTGGATTGATAGATGGAAACCACGAGGTGGTTTAAACAACAGTAATATACATATCCAATAATATCACAATTAGTCTACACAAAATAAAACATCAAATATCAAAAGAGATTATTAAAAAAAGAGCAAATAAAAGAAGGATTAAAAAAAAAGCAGCTAAAAACATGATATAAGAAGACAAAAAACATCAACCGGCACCACAAAACACATTAACTTAATTGGCCAAAAACTTTTCTGCAGAAAATGAAAGCCGAAAAAGGAAACCCCACTAGGGACCCCCCAAAAATACCTGCTAAAATCAAAGGGAAAGAACAAAGGATATTTTTAATACGATAAACCAAGTCCGACACATCTGATTGGGTTTATCGTATGCAAAAACAAACTTTGTTCTACTCCTTTGACTTTTAGTGGCACCCCCAAAAACTTTTCTGAACAAGAAGGTGCTCATCTGCTGTGGGAAAAGGTAATCTAGAGCCTTAGCTAGACCTACCTGATAGTCCGCGACGGAGGAGGGAAGGTCTCACGTTGCGATTAATGCGAGAGTTTACACGTGAGGCGCGACAACCTCAGGAAGAGAGGCATCTCGCCCACCATTTTTTAATTTTTAAAAGTTAAGTTTTTTTAAAAAAAATAACTTAATTTCCCCACTCCCCTATCCCCTACCCCCTGTGTGCAGCTCCTGGCCCCGCGTGAGGGATCGCGCGGAGCTGGGCCAAACTGCAGAAACGGGCCACACTTTCCACGGTCTCAATTTCAGCCCAAAACTGCGGAAAAAGCGGGCCCAAAGGGGAGGGTTCTATCCCGGGGCAAGGGAGAGATTATGTCTCCCTGATCCCAGGATCCCCTGTGCATCATGTGGACGCACAGGAACGATCCTGGGGTTCACCCCATGATAAAGCCCGGTCTAGCTAAGGCCTAAGAGAAGGCTGGGCAGGCTTCCTTAGGAAGGGAATTCCAGAGCCGCTGGAATTCCAAGATAAAGAAGTTCTTTCGTTTGCCTGCCCTAAATCTAGCACAAAACAACTTCACTGGCTGAATGTGGAATAGGGTGGGGAAGAGATTCATCCTGGTTCCTTGAACGCTGTGCATAGGAAGTGATCCCATTACAAGTTTCTTTATGTCCCTGGAAGATTATGCAGATGTGTAGCCATGCTTAGAGCAGACCCACTGAAATCCATGGGGCCACTTAATCATGACTAACTAAAGCCCCAGTTATTTCAGTGGGTCTCCTCTAAGCATGATGAAGCCTAGATTCAACCCACTGCGTTCTTTCTTAAGCACTCCAGCCAATGTCTTCTTTGGGTTAAATTCATTCCAGAAGAGGACAAAAAGGATTGAGTGTACCTCCTTTTTTTTTTTTTTTTATGATGATGATGGTGATATGATGATGATGATGATTACATTGAGATTGTAAAAACAAAACCTACAAAGTGAACTTTTTTGTTTACCAGTTGCTTAACAAAACGCTCTTTTAAAAAACATCGAATGTCTTATTCACAAGAGAATCATTTTAATAAGAATGGAAAACATACAAAGATAAGTCCATTCTTATGAAAATGAGTGTAAGGGGTGTGGGAAATTGTGCAATTACAAGTAGGACTGGATATTCTTCATTTTAAACATTTTTCGTTCAAAAAAATATATTTGCTATCTCTCCTCCTGGGGTCAGCTTTCAAGATCTACCATCTTTGCCTAGGCAATTCTCTCAACTGGAGTAAGTAGTAAATGCTTCGAGGTTTGACTCCTGCTGCGTCTATCCTGCGTTTAATGTGTTCCTTCTAATAAGGTTTACATAAGGTTTTATAATGAGCAGGTATGCAGGAAGATTTTTTTTAAAGTAAATGACTTTTATCTTTGAGCAACATGGAACGCTAAAACGAGGTTCGACTTCTTGGCATCTAAATGATGATGTTGTGTGTATTAAATTGTCTTTTTGCATTCTTGTTTGGATAATGGCATCAATTTGCATCCGCTGCATAAAATTCACCATTAATAGCTTCTTTAAAGAAACGGGGCAAGTAAAAAAGAAGGGCGAATTTATCGTGACTTCCTTGTTTAATCAGTTCTAAATTTAAAATTAAGATTATTCTACCCACGTATATATTTACATGTTAGAGATTACTGTTGTGATCTTATGTATATAGCATTGTCTGGTATGTATTTATAAAATACATTAACTGCCCTTCTGCAAAAGCACTGAAAACAGAGCACAGTAATTAATTGGCTAATGCCGCAGCTACAGCCAAAGAGATAAACCACTTTTTAAACGGAACACTGGCTTGTCTCTTCAGCAGTCGGAACTGTTGCAGCAAACGACACAAACCTTCAGCACAAAGGGGGCAGAGGAGGTGGGATATTTAAATTTGAAGTGCCAGTGGGAAGGTTTCAGGAATCGGGTAGCCTCAGTCATCCGCCACTGAAAGCACTAAGGTTATCAGGTTTACGAAAGAGCAATTTTCAGCGAGTAAAATTGCCCACAGACAAGCTGTTTTGGAAAGGTTAATGCTTGGTTCATTCTGCCGAAGCTGAAACTTCACACTTTCTCGAGAAGCAACATTGCAAAATCCCTCATCTTCTTAGCTGATGTGGCCTTGGCAGCCGACTCAGCTGACAAGCGCATGTATTTGTATAACAAGCCATGCTAAGTATTTTTTCGGCCTGGTGTTTAGAAACACACAGAGGGAAGTGGGGTGTGTGGGTTGGGGGGGGGGAGAAAATGAATAAATATGGAAATCAAATGTAAAAACTTCTTGCACTCGTAACCGGCTTCCCCAGGGGGAATTCTTTCCTGTGTTCTCTCCTCTTCCTTCCACTCAGCAAAACGACTGCCAGTCATTAAGCGAAGCTGTAAGGAGCTTACTGTACAGTAATTGAACACCAATGGGCCCACCTTCATTTGCATTTCCCATTTTTTGATTGGCAGCTGTACATGAGATGCCATATCAGTTGAAAGTATGTTGTGAGCTGGCACTAATGATCCGCTGGCTCCAGGGAAACCTGCCATATTGTAATTTGGCTATCAGGCATGAAAGAAATAATTCTAAGTGCCAGCAACGTGTAGCCGAATAAATGTTTCAGGGCTGTGGGTTGCCAAGGGTGACACTTCTGATTTACTATAAACGAATGCCCCTGTTGCCTCTGGGGTTGGAGGAGTTCGCATTGTATCCGAGATGTGTGTATAAAACATTAGTATTAGAAAATGGCTTCTGCGCGGGATGGGGAAACGGAGGCCTGCTCCCAGAAGGCGAGGGGATGTTTACAGCTAACGGCCGGATGAAAGGATATTTTCCCTCCCTCGCTTCCTCATGCAATGACAGGCAAAATGAGATTTGTTCCCCCCCCCCTTGCAAGATGGAGAATAATGGTGGTGTTAACCCAGCCTCCACTTCTGTTCCCCTCCCACAAATGAAATCTGTTTCGTTTTGCAAAAATAAAACAAACAAAAAACTGGATCTCTTTTGTCACACTGATTTAAGAAAAACAATCTTTTGTTTTTGGAGGGGTGCAATGGAATCCGTGGCTAGGAGTCCTATGTTACAGACGACAGTCCTCTATTTGAAAAGCTGTCAAAGCACAGTTCTCAGTTTGAAGTTGTCCTCGGTTTGAAGGCCTGTCCTTATCCAAGAATAAGGAACCATAGGAAGGGAGATCAGGGACTCAGCAAGAGTTAGCACATGGACAGCAGACCTACGCATTGACAGTTAGCAGATGGACAGCAGACTGAGCAGGCACAAAGGTCACTTAGGCCATAGCTAGACCTAAGGTTTATCCCTAGATCATCCAGGGGTCAAGCCTGTTCACCTAGGTGATGCACAGGGGATCCACTGCTCAGGCAGGGGCGAACCCTGGATGATCCCAGGATAAACCTTACGTCTAGCTGTGGCCTTAGTCAGTCTTCTCCACTATGGTGAGATGCACTATATTTCTCTTTGAATTATCATTATTATTTCTAAGTCTGCACACGGCTCAGGACCGCAATACCTGACAGAAAGCCTCTCCCGCCTTGAACATACCTAGGCACTATGATCAACGTCTGGGCCCACTCTCTGAGTGCCACCTCTGAGGGAGTCTCGGAGGCTGAAAAGGGGGCCTTTTCAGTGGTGGCCCCCCAAACTCCCCACTCAGGCCCACCTGGTGCTAACACTGACATCTTTTCAGCGCCAAGTTAAGACAGTCCTCTACTTCCAGGCATTTAATGGCATGTGATGAGGCCTTTATGCCAGCCATCTAAAAAGATATAGTATTCTATTGAATCTGTTTTTAGCTGCCTAAATTGTTTTAAATTTTGTAGATTTATATTTTTATGCTGTATTTTATTATCTGATGAATTAGTGTAAACTGCCCAGAGAGCTTTGGCTATTGGGCGATATGAAAATGAAATAAATAAATAAATAAAGCATATACATTTGCATATGTAAATCTTATGCAAATTGTTGATGCATTTCCTCTTTTGGGGTTATGCGTAAGTGGCTACCCTAATAACGGCTCAGAAGTAAACCATGCTTAGGTCAATGAGCATGGATTGCAACCATAGTTGCTTAGGAAATGAGTTGGGACTTCTTTGAAGCTCCGATATGGGCATTCACACATTCGGTCACCAACAATAATTCTGCTACCTGCGTGGAGTCGACACATGGTGCATCTGGGGTGGGTCATGAGTTCCACCTGATGTGGCAGGCTGAGCCTTTGCTTGCTTTGTGGGGCAAGGCAAAGGGGCTGCACAGCTAGGCAGATGTGAGGGTAGTCGTCACCACTCTCATTGTAGGGTTGCCACAACACTTGCCACTACTCCTTTTTTATCTCGGATCAATAGCACCATGCATGGCAACTACGGAGAAAGCACAGGTCTGGATTATTTGATCTGGGAGTGAGCAATAGTGATCTGGGAGTGAGTTCAAAAAACCCCATAACCTTTTATGTACAGATTTCATTGTTTATAGGCACACTAAGTGAAAACCATGCCTTTAACTGAAGATGGGGGGAAAGTACACCTTTGCTTGTTTGTTTGTCAACCAGCCCAAAATTTAGCCAGAATCCAAATAAGATTGGATTGCGTTCAGATTTAATAAAAGCAGACTCACTGGAATCAAGGGGACAAGTTAGTCAGGACTGACTTAAGGCCCATTGATTTCAGTGGATCTACTCTAAGCATAACTTAGAGTCAGCCTTTTTATACAAGACTTTTATTGCACTTATGACTCCTCACTCGTGGTAGTTTGCGGGTCTTTTACATGATGTCATCCTCCTCCAGAGCTTCTCCTGTTCTTTGCAAGTATTATTGCATTTTCCCCCCTAACAAGGAAAGGTTGGTATTTTTCAGAATAGCATTATAGAAGGAAAGGAAAGGAACCTCTCGTGCAAGCACTGAGTTATTACTGACTCTTGGAGGGACGCCAGCTTTCACTGACATTTTCTTGGCAGGCTTTTATAGCGGGGTGGTTTGCCGTTGCTTTCCCCGGCTGTTATTACCTTTCCCCCAGCTAACTGGGTACTCATTTTACCAACCTCGGGAGGATGGAAGGCTGAGTCGACCCGAGCCGGCTTCCACTGGGATCGAACTCAGGCCGTGGGGAGAGTTTCAGCTGCAGAAACTGCTGCTTTACCGCTCTGCGCCACACGAGGCTCTCACCATGATAGAATCATGGTGTATTTGTGCAATTCCACTATACCACAGCACCACCTAGTGGTTGTATAATGGAACATACAGAAAGGTAAAGAAAGAACCCCCACCTACCCAAAATAAAACACATGAAAAGGAACTGATTTTAATCCCGCAAAGGATCTGGAAGCAGAAGCCTCAGTAAACAAACAGATTGAAAGCCACGTGTAGATAAGCCCTACATCTGGATTCAACGCATAGCCTTCCTAGTTCCGGACATTTTTAAATTATTAGTTCTTTGTAAGATGCATATGAGGGATACCTGTTGTGTTATGCTTTCCCTATGGCTAGCCACCATAAAGATGTGATACAAAGACAGATTAGTTGCAATGCAAAGAAAAGGCTTTTTTTGTGGTGGGACCACTCTTGTGGAACTCCTACATGAGAGAAGCCTACCAAGATGATGATGATGATGATTTCTTACCTGCCTCTCCCTCTGGATTGAGGTGGGAAAAAACACAGAATACAAAAATAAATTATTATTATTAATAATAATAATAATAATAATAATAATAATAATAATAATAGGACTTTCAGAAGAAGTTGTATCTATGTATGTGTTTGGTTTGCTAGGCATTTCAGCTATGTGGATTTTAAAACTGCAAATTATATTATTTGGTTTCATTTGGTTTACCTTGTGATTGTATTTTGATGCTTGCAACTTGTGCTGACTTCCATTCGGGAAAAGAACTTTTAAAAATAAAGAAAAATGGGAAATAAGGAAAGGGGAAAATCAAAGGAGGTAGGAAAAATGTACAAATGTCTTTAAAATGTACAGCATAGGATTTTACTTTCTAATTTCATTTTCAGCAGCTTAATATTCCTCCAAAAGTGAAAATGAAAAGTCAGTCATTTCCAGGCATGTGAAAATTGGAAGTCAAAGTAGAAGGACCATCTTTCTGACATTGCCTGCATTCCTTCCTCTTGTCCTTTTTAGAACTCACGTGTGTATGCTTGAAAATACAGGCCTATCTCTCACAACAGTGGATGCATAATTATACTTGCCCAATGCATGCAATCTGCTTATGGGAGCAATTCTCCTGGCCTTATAGGCTTCATTGCTGATGCAGCAGGCTATGGGACAAGGCAAAACGGTAGCTTTACTTTTATAGGAGGTTCTGAATATGAGGCTCATTTTGTCCATTCAGTGGTCCATTTATCAGCACCCCAACTGACAAAATGTAAAGGATGGAAACCATGGCTAGACCAGGGGTAGCAGGGCAATGATCTCACGATTTTATGATTGCAAGATTGTCGCCCTGGTCTACACGCGGCGCACGACATTGTGGCCACCATTTTGGGTTTGTTTTTTTAAAGTGAAATCAGCGCTGGAGTGCTCGAACACAAGGTAACTATTTTTAAAAAGAAAAAAACTCTCGCCCTCCCCCCACCCCACCCCTGATTACTCGCGAGGAGCCAGGATAACCCGTGACGCCCACCCACATGTTCCACAGTCTCGGGATCATCCTGCGTCTGCAGAAAAAGTGGGCCAAAGGGTAGAGTGAAATCCCAGGCCAAGGGAGGGATCATCCCCCCCTGCTCCCAGGATCCCCTGTGCATCATGTTGTCCCTTTGATGTGTGGTGCATTTTCCCTTTTTTGATGATGCTTGAAGGGCCAGACCTGTGATGGATGACAGAAAGTAACCTCATTTCCAGTGGTGAAAATGCTCAAAGTCATCTGAGGAGATCAGCAGGCAGGTTTTCAGAGATGCAGGCAGATTCCTTCTTCTTAACTCTATTCCAAGGAACGGGTGTGAGGAAATTCCAGCTTGGATTGCTCGACAGGACCTTTCTGTACCTATTATGGCTAAGCCTACGCATGTTCACTTAGACGGGAGTTTATCCTGGGGAGAACCCCAGGATTGTCCCTGTGCATCCACATGATGCACAGGGGATCCTGGGATCGGTGAGAGATCATCCCTCCCTTACCCCCGGGATCTCGCCCTCCACTTTGGCCCCATTTTCCCCACAGTTGTTGCGGGTTCACCCAGCTCTGCGCCCATCGGGGGTAAGGTGGGGGGAGCGGGGGAAATAATTTAAATTTTAAAAAGGACTTACCTTTTGCACACGAGCATTCCTGCGCTGCTGTTCCTTTAAAAAATAAAAATGGCGGGCGCGACACCTGTCCTCCTGAGGTCGTCGCGCGTCACGTGTAAACGGAGGAGGGATCTCGCGTTAAACGCAATGCGAGATCTTTCCTCCTCCGTCATGGAATAGCAGGTAGGTCTAGCTAAGGCCTCAGTCATAAGCCCCACTGAGTTGCATGGATTTATTTTATTTTATTTATATCCCCCACACACACACCTTTCTACCAAGAAAAATGGCACTCAAGTTACTGCCAACTAAATGTGCACAGGGTGGCTGCCTTACTGTGCCAGCCCATGAAATAATTTTAAAAGAAAGAAAACTTGGGACACAATTGCACATGCAGTTTTAAATGCTTGGGCTGGTGTTGAACATAAATGACAAATGCACAGAAGCAGGCTTAATATGCGAAAAGATCACGCTTTAACCTAATAACGTGACCACTTGCAAAAGCTTTAGCACAACACTGAAAATCACTAATGGAGCACTGTGCAGATATTCATGATACAAACAGCCAGGAGTCATGCATAATGGAACAGTGCAACAGCTAACAGCAGATTCACACAAGATAATTTAAACTTGTTTGCATGGCGAGCGTGAGAGCTGATCTTTGAAGTGGTCTCTTGATGAGATGCCGCTTCATCCTGCCTCTAGTCGGAGAGACTCCTCCGTTTTCCATTTTTGCGTCCCTCACATCCACGCGTGTTTGCCCAGAACAGAGGGGAGGCTTGTTTAAATTATGGCATGCAATTTGCATCCACACATTAATGACTAATTCTTGATGAATATTTTCAAAGCCTGGATTAAAATTATGCACTCACATTGGTCAGGGATGCTTAAAGGCGGATTCCTACACTGAGCAGGGGGTTGGACTTGATGGCCTTATAGGCCCCTTCCAACTCTACTATTCCACGATTCTATGATCATTGCCAGGCATGCATTTCACATGCCTTCCCACTCTTAGGATGTCCATATGAAACGGAGGACAGGGCTCCTGTATCTTTAACAGTTGTATTGAAAGGAGAATTTCAGCAAGTGTCATTTGTATGCATGCAGCATCTGGTGAAATTCCCTCTTCATCACAACTGCTAAAGCTGCAGGAGCCCTGCCTTCTTTTGTATTTGATCACTCTAGCTAAAGAGGACAGTGCTCCTGCAGCTTTAACCCAAAAGATCAAGGGTATGTCTACACACCATGCCTATATCCCGGGATCTCTTTTGCATCTGGTCACTCTAGAGCAGAGCTTTCCAAACTTTTCATGTTGGCGACACACTTTTTAGACATGCATCATTTCGCAACACAGTAATTCAGTTTTACTAGCAAGCCGGAGGTTAAACTAACCCCTTATAAGAGATACGGACACATACATAAATTGTAATAACGAAATGTATGGGGACACAACATATGTCATGAAAACCTTTCATTTATATTTTTAAAAATATATGATTTGCAAGATAATAACATACATTTCCAAGACTTTTCACATTGAACCAATTTTGTTGAGCTGCAATCGAGCAGCGGTTGAGACGGTGTTCTATCAAAAAACTGGACCCATGGAATTTCTCGAATGCGTCACTTCAGGTGCAGCCACGTCACAGGAACTGACGTGGAATCAGCCGTTTTGACCCGATTATGCATACTGCACATGTGCAGTACCTGCATGATCCCTCGACTGTGGTGTGCATACACGGATACGACGGAAGGGGAATATACTAGTGCACCATACTAATCGGCACCTTTGCTGCGTAAAAATGCATGCAAGTTGGTATTGCTTATTTCACATAGACTCAGAGGTTCCTCGTTACGTTCGCGTGACACACCTACACACTGCAGCTGACGCACTAACGTGTCGCGACACACACTTTGGAAAGCTCTGCTCTAGAGGGTTCCTGCAGCTTTAACTGTTGTGATAAAGAAAGAATTTCACCAGCTGTTGCATGCATATGAATGACACCTGCTGAAATTCCCTTTTCTATACAACTGTTAAAGATGCAGGAGCCCTGTCCTCCTTTCCATCTGGTCACCCAAGATAAACCAAACAGACATACACCTAGAGGAAGGAACAGGGTGCCACTGAGCACATTCTGAGCCTAGGGATGGATGATAATTTCTTTTCAGTTTGGTTTTGATAAGAGTTTACTATATTTTGTTAAGCAGTCCATATTGGGGACAAAGGTAACCTCAGAGATGATGGTGGTGGTGGTGGTAGTGGTGGAAGAAATGTAAATTGACAGATTTGTCCATCCAGGCCCAGAGTTTTGAGTGCTGAGCTCTTAAAAGTCTGGATTTGAATCCCTGTGTATTCAACTGTGGGCCTTGCTACTATGCATCCAGATGATGCACAGGGGAATCCAGGGTGAGGCCACGCTGAAGCCTGCCTTAAGCTGGCATAAGCGAATTCGCTTATGGCCCGGCTTTTCCGCAGCCCCAGCCTCAGGCCGGGGCTGCGGAACGTCTAACAGGGTCCGTGGCTTTTTACGGCTACTCGCTCGCGAGTAGCCGAGAAAAGCCACGGACTGGGCACAGCGCTCATACGAGCGCTGTGCCCATCGGCTGGGGGGGATCCTGGGGGGGGGAGAGAGGGGCAGGGGGAAGGCCGGACCCGCCAGGAGAGAGGGGGGAAAGCCGGACATCGGGGATGACAAGGTGGGTGGGAAAGCCGGACATCGGGGATGGCAAGGGGGGGAAGACGGGGATCGGGCCTGGCAAGGGGGGGGGGGAAGACGGGGATCGGCGATGGCAAGCAGGGGGAGAAGATCGGGGACGGGATCAGGGATGGCGGATGGGGGAGGACGAGCGAGCAGGCAGGGGGGAATCAGGGGTAGGGAGAGCGGGGGGGCTTTATTTTTGTAAAAAAAAACCTTACCTTCTCCAGCGGGGCTCCAGCGCACATGGCTTCTTTAACAACAACAAAAAATGGCCAACGCTACGGGGCTTCCCGTTGCCCCGTCGCGTCGTGCGTGTAGAAGCCGGCGACACTCCTCCCTGCCAGCTTTTCTGGTAGGTCTAGCAAGGCCCTGTGTCAGTGCTGAATGAGGGTTGCCGTCACCTCTTTTTTCTAACAGCCTTTACTGGCTATATGGCAGGCAGGTAGATCAGGGTCCTCTCCATCCTGGGAAGAGCCGTATCTATTGAATTTGGCTAGTGCAAATGGGTGAGAATCCATTTTTCAGTCCATTTGTATAAGAATTTACCAAAAATTTGGGAGAGAAAGTAGGTGAGATTTTAAAAACATGAATGCAGGAGAAAGTGAAACAAGCAGATTTACGCAACCCTATTTGAGCCTGGGAGGTTGGTTTTCAGAACCAGAACTGAACGCCACAGTCCTTTCATGGTTACCAAGCTTTCTTCATCCCAGCAGCCAAATTTAGGTGGGAAAAGTTGGTTTGTTGATGATATTGTTAAACAATTAGGAGTCAAAAACCCTTGTCGATCTACTGTAAATCACTCAGAGATCTACTAGTAGATCGGGATTCCAAATCTGTCCACCTCTGCTGTACATCAGATTGTTAAGATCATAGAAGAGTAGCATTAAAATCCTGGATGTCTGCTTGTTAAAACTTCTCATAAAAGCAAATTAACAACAAGAAAGAGTTTCGGCTCAGGCCTCTATAGAACAGCTCTAGATACAGGAAGAGGATTGTGTTCCTGTAACCTTTTAAAGCAGCGTCATAATGGCCTGCAGTCCATTCACACACACACACACACACACACAAATACACACACACACACACCCTTGCAAAAGACAACAGACTGTTCCAGTCAATTGTAATTACTACATGTGGCGTCTTAGTTGCATGTGCAGGGAGGAGACGCAGGGAGGCAGTGTCCAGGGAGGCTTAAATTGTCTGAGCAGAGGAATCGAGCTGACGTTGCTTTTGTCTCTTGATCCAAGGTAAAGTTAGGGTCTGAACAGGAAAAGCAACAGTAAAGCTGGGCCAGATATTGTTTGCTTGCTTTTTAGTTTCAGGTCAGTTAACAGAAAAGGAAGGCATAACAGCCACCTTGAGTGCCATTTCATTTGGTAAACAGGTTAGGGAGACTGTATGAAAAGGAGGACAGGGCTCCTGTATCTTTAACATTGTATAGAAAAGGGAATTTCAGCAGGTGCCATTTGTATGCATGCAGCACCTGGTGAAATTCTCTCTTCATCACAACAGTTAAAGCTGAAGGAGACCTGCCTTCTTTTGTATTTGGTCAAGAGGGCACGGCTCCTGCAGCTTTAACTGTTGTGATGAAGAGAGAATTTCACCAGGTGCTGCATGCATTCAAATGACACTTGCTGAAATTCCCGTTCAATACAATTGTTAAAGATACAGGAGCCCTGTCCTCCTTTCCATATGGTCACCCTAAGACAAATGGGGTATCAATAAAATAAACACTGGGATTTCACCCAAACACACTTTTTCTTTTTTGCTCTACCTGTCAATTGTCCCTGTTTACTTGGAACAGTGTCCATTCTCCAGAATTTCTCGCTAGAATATTATTATCCTATTTATCCCCCTTTTCTCTTTTAGGCGTACCTTTGGTGGTGGGGGGGGAAAATGAACTTACACTCACTTTCCTTCCACTCTTCTAGCAAACTGGCTGCTAAAAGGAAATGATGACGGCCAGTTTATTAACAGACCCTGCTGCTGCACAAACCAGGGGTACAATTGCCCAGGGGTAAAATTTTAGGTGGGGGTCCACATGTCATCGTCCTCCCCGGTTTTCCTGCCACTTCATCCATCCTTTTTCTTTTCTTTTTTGCACAGAAAACCCACGAAGAAGGGAAAGATGGAATGTCTTTTGATGGACAGTCCGTCTATGCAATGTCTTTTGATGGGCATCAAAATGTCTTGGGATGTCCCTGGTAGCATCTGTCCTGCTTTTAAATTGCTTCAATATTTATTTATTTAATTTATATACTGCTTGTGCTGTTTAAAAAAATATCTCTCTAAGTGGTTCATGACAATGGTCATCTAATAAGAAAGGGTAAAAGAGAATGGCTTGCCTCTTCATATAGTGTGGCATAAGTTTCCCCCCCCCGAGGTAGCAGCCTTGAGCTATTCCTGCTGCAGCTTTATTAAGGAATAATAATCCTGTAATAAACCTGCGTACACCATAGGGTTGTGGGATAATTGTCTGTTAATGTCTGCCTGAGAAACACAAATAATGAAATCTGTATGTTACCTGATAATTAATCTTTGAACCGGCTCAGCAACTTCTAGTACAATTACCAAGGAATGTGCAAGAAAGTGTCAGGAGGATTCTGGTCTCCCTGCTGTAGCCAGGAGATTTACATGGGTCTCTCTCATTAGGGCTAATAGGTGCCATGTTTGTAAATTCCAGCGTAAAGGGGGGACATCCCTCTGGCATTGGCCGTATAATTACGAGGCACTGATACAGTTGCGTACGCACCCTTTAAAACTGCGGGAAAGCTGAAGAGCCCTGAAAGGTCACTGTTCTAATCCGGAGGTGTCGGTGCCTTTTCGGCAGAGATTGGCCAACTAACATTTTTAATTGCGATCCATGGTTCATCGCCACAAAGCGTAGGTCAGCTCCAAGCCTTTTTCCCGAAATGATCCTTCCGCTGATGAGAATCAGAGGTTTTCCATTTAGATCGAGGGTAGAATGAGACTCTTGTGAAGTTATTAAAGTCTGCTTAACATAAAGTCTCTGACACTTTCGATGTATTTTTTTGTGTGGATTGCAAGCGTGTGATTAGTAGTGCAGGGGACTGGGCAGGAATCGTGCCTGCTTGTCATGGATCTGAGGTGCTTTCATGCTAGCCTTTTTCTCTGGAATTACCATCCTTGGTTCTCTCACTTGTTACTGAGTTTGTACATAACTTTGGATGCAATGTCGGCTCCAGGTTTTTGAGGTCACCATCAATGGGACCCCTCTCTCAGATTCTTTTCATCCCTATCGTGGAAGAGAAGTAGAGAAGAAGCAAGAGAGGTGGTGAGGAGGAATCACACGGGGGAGGAAGGGAAAGCAGGCGGCAACCACATGGCCCGTTCAATGTAGTGGGATGGTGACCTCTAGTGGGCATTTTATAGCGAAACTTCTCTGCACACGGCAGGAAATGGTGACCAATTTCGTTATAATTCAGAAGAGTCACATTTTTTATGGATTATTTTACAACAACAACAAAAATGGCAGAAGGACCGGGAAACAGGCCGGAGATGCACAGGAAGAACACATCATCATCCAAACGCTTGTCTGATGACGCTGACTGTGTGTTATCTATTTTTAATTTCACTTCTAGCTAGATGTGGAAAACCATTGCCGCAGCTGAGCTAAAATGAACCAGTGTGGAAATCCCCTGCAGTTTCTCTGATGCTTTATTTATTTGGCTCGATTGAGACCCCAGTGCATTTAAAGAACATTTAAGCTGGTTTACATAAATATTTGCAGTTTTAAATTTTAAAAGGTGGCAGGGGAGACGGATGCTTGTCCCAGAAGAGCTCACACTCTAATTCGCCAACTTCAGGAGGAAGAGACGTAGGAAAGCAATAAGTGTCAGTAGCATGGTCAGTAGCGTACCTTGTGGAAAATTGGCTCTGTGCAGCAGGAAATGCATTAATCAGGACAAACAACACATTTGACACACACACCCCAATGCCTCACTGGCAAGATTCCTTCCAGAGGAACTCCCAAGCACTTCCCTGGTGGACCCCCACCCACCCCATACACACACAAGTATCTGTGATGAGCCCTTTCTGCTTCCACAAGCCACCATGGTGGTTCCTCTTTCCCACCGTGAGCCTCTGCGTGTTCCCTAGAGGCATCTTTCCTCACCTGTCATGAGCCTCCATAACAGCCTCCCTCCCTCCCACACAAAGGAAGGAAAGAGCAGGCACAAGCTGCACAGCCTTCTACACCAGCACTTATTCTTTCAGTGGCAGGCCCTTGTTGGAAGGATGGGGGCTGGGGACAACTCCAAGTAGGATCCTGGGCTGACACATTTGTTTGTTTCTTGCTTTCAAGCAAAAACTCAGTGCTGAATGGAGCACTAGTGCAGGGGAAGCCTATCAATGGCTACTAGTCCTGATGGCTATTTGCTACCTTCAATATCAGAGGCAGTAAGCTTATGTACACCAGCTGCTGGGGAACATGGGTGGGAGGGTGCTGCTGCACTTCTGTCCTACTTGTCCTGCTGTTGCACTCATGTTCCTGGTGAACAGCTCATTGGCCAGTGTGTGAATGGAATGATGGTCTAGATGGGCCCTTGGTCTGATCCAGCAGGGCCCTTCTTATGTTCTTAATGGCCACGATTTGCCTCTTTCTCCCATATTCCTCTGGCCCCTGACATAGCACCACTATTTTGGGGGCAATCCTCTGCAGCTGCCCAGATATCTATATCACACACACACACACACACACACACACATCCTAGTGTCATCCCATGTTGGGTACTGATGCCAGCCCTAAAAGCTTTGGTGCTTTTATTTTGGTGCTGTGACAAAGCACTGCTGGATCAGAACAAAGGCTCACCTAGTCCAGCATCCTGTTTTCGACAGCCAGGTGCGTCCTCTGACTCAGGGAGATCATTCCCTAGCATCTCCACTTAAAAGGATTTAAGGCAAGGCTATGGAAAAGCTCTGTCTGAAATAGAGAGCCACTGCCAATCAGGAGAAACAAAACTCTGCCATTGGCCTGACTGTGTCTTAGGTAGGTTCATATAACATAAAGACTGTATTCCTATGTTATTTGCCTTTTCCTTTAAATAAAATACAGCCGAATAACACAGGAATACAATCTTTGGCCATAGCTAGACAGGGCAATATCCCGGGGCAATCCACAAGACGCACAGGGGATCCCGGGAGCAGGGAGGGATGATCCCTCCTTTTTCCTGGGATATGGCCCTACCCTTTTGGCCCACTTTTTCCATGGTCTCGGGATGATCCCGAGACCGCAGAATGTGTGGGCAGGGGTTGCGGTTTGTCCCGGCTCCTCACGGTTAGTCGCAAGGAGCTGGGAACCACGCACGGGACACAAAGCTCCTCAAGATCTCTGTGCCCATTGGGGATGGGGTGGGGGGAGTGGAGAAATGATTTTTTTTTAAGCCACAACTTGCCTTTGAGCACACGAGTGCTTGTGCGCTCCTTCTGTTTCTTTAAAGAAACCAAAATGGTGGGTGTGACGTCCCATTCGGCCAAGGCTGTAGGGCACCATGTGTAAATAGAGGAGGAGATCTTGCGATAAAAAATATCACCAGATCCTCACTCCTCCATCACACTAGTCCCATAGGCCTAGCTGAGGCCTTTATGTCATTCTTTAAATGAAATGAATTACATTCTTGGAATGAGGATGAAATACACTGAAAAATATCCAGCACTGCCCAGGCACCAGCAATGGGGATCTAGCGCTTTGGATAGGAATTGGAAACAAGCAGAAATGCTTGTTTCCAGAAAGGGGCAGGTCAGTGTGGCTCTAATAATGGACATGAGCACTTGCTCTCATTTCAGAACTTGTTTTATAAAGTACTAGATCCCTGTTGCACAAGCAGTGGGTCCCGCTTGCACAACAGAATCGGTGGGAGCATAGCGGCCCATTGGATACTACCGTATTTCTTCGATTCTAAGACACACTTTTTTCCCTAAAGTAACAGCTCTAAAAATTGGGTGCGCCTTAGATTCGATGGCGCCTTAGAATCGAAGAAATACGGTAATTACATTTGTCGAGTCTGCAGCGGGACAGGCGGGGAAAGAGGGTAGGGGGTGAAGAGCGAGCGAGAGAGAAGGGAGTGGAGAGAGAAGCGGGGGGGAAGAGGGGCAACGTCTCGGAGCATCTCAAACGTTGCTGCCGGGAGCCGGCTGGGAGGGACCCCAGCTCCGGCAGGCCAGCGAGCTTCCAAAGAGCTCGGCCTCGCCTCTGTTAAGGAGATGGGAAGTGGAAGAATCATCTGAGCAGTGCTGGTTGGGCTCGCCCGCCCGCCCACCCCCTCCCGTCCATGTGAATGGTGCAGACCAGCTTTTGAATGCATGTGTGGCTGTCCGTTCCCAGGCAGGGGACGATTGGTTCCTGCTTCCCATTCATGTAACCTGCCTCTATGTGTGTGCGTGTGGGTGCGCGCGCACGTGTCTGTGTCTCGCTCGCTCCCTGTTCCTCTCCCCCTCCGCCTCGTGTATGTACCGTAAAATTGCTTTGCTGGCTGATTGGAGAAATTTATTTTTTCTTCGGATCAAAGCTTTTTTTCCCTGTTGGTGGCACTGAAATTAGTGTGCGCCTTAGATTTGATGGTGTCTTACAATCGAAGAAATACGGTACCCACTAAGGCCATAGCTAGACCTAAGGTTTATCCCTGGATCATCCAGGGATCAAACCTGTTCATCTAGGTGACACACAGGGGATCCAGTGCTCAGGCAGGGGCGAACCCTGGATGATCCCAGAATAAACCTTAGGTCTAGCTGTGGCCTAAGTCCACCAACAAAACTCCTGCATTGAGCAGGGGGTTGGACTTGACGGCCTTTTAGGCCCCTTCCAACTCTACAATTCTATGATTCTATGAACTAGGGCAGGATATACACAACTGCTTTAAAATGGTTTATAACAGTAGTGTCAACCATTGGGGCCCAAGACACACTACGTATACAGTTTTCAAACCGTTTTCAAAGTGTCAGATCCTCCTTGGTGTAGATCTGGTCTGGGAGTCTAATCAATTGAGACGGTAGACGTTCTTCCATATATCGTGCAAGAATTTCCCTACATAGGCACATAGAAAACTACCTTATCCTAGATTGGATTATATGGTCTAGTACTTTATTACTGATCTTATATCCTAAACCATTAAAAATGATGCATTTTAAAAGGCTGAATTGAAAAGAGTTGTCTTTCCATCTTTTCTGAAGAATAAGAGAGTGGTTCCCGAATGTGGTTCTTCGTGGAACACATTCCATGGTTTGGGGGGCCCTGTGGGTAATGGTGCCCTCAAAAGGGCCTTTCCTACAGACCATGGCCATGGCTAGACCTACGAGCTTTCCGGGAAGGAGGGGGGATGATCTCGTGATGTTATGCTCGCAACATCGTCCCCCTCTGTTTACACGTGGTGCACAACATCCTAGGAGGAAGAGGATGTCGCACCCGCCATTTTGTTTATTTTTCTAAAGAAGAAGGAGTGCACGAGCGCTCGAGCACCAAAATGTGAGTATTTTTTTTAAAAAAATTCCCCACTCTCCCCACACCACCCCCAATGGGCTCCTCGTGGTTACTCAGGAGGAGCCAGGACAAACCACGACACATGGCCACACATTCCGTGGTCTTAGGATGATCCCGAGCATGGAAAAAGCACGCTTAAAGGGTAGGGCGATATCCCAGCCCAAGGGATGGATCATCCCTCCTTGCTTCCGGGATGCCCTGTGCATCATGTGCGCGCACAGGGATGATCCCGGGGTGATCACTGTCTAGCTATGGCCCATAATACTCGGGCAGGTTCATAGCCAGGCTGGCAGTCTCTCAGACAGCCTTTCCGCTCTGACTGCAGTGCCTTTGCGGGTTCTCCAGCAGAGTTCCCCCCCCCTTCACCTGCTCCCTTAACCTTTTCACTGAAGATGCCAGGAATTGGGGCCCGCTGCACGCAAAACATGTGCTCTTCCCCCCACTTCCCAAATGGTGGCGTTTAAGAGTTTTGCTGACAAACAGTTTTGGGGCTACACTACATCAGCAGTGCCAAGTAATACATATGGCTGAGTGACGCTACAACAAACTCCCTGCCGTTGATTCCAGTTTATGTCTGTTTTATTTCAAAAAGTCAGAATGTACTTGACAAGAAGCTGTGGAGAACTGATGTTGCATGAACTTTGGGCTTTGTTTCCTACTGACAGCTTTGCTCTACAGTCCTCAGCCGGAGCATGTGTGTGTGTGCGTGTGTGTGTGCGTGTGTGCGCCGCGAACGCGCACCCCTCACAAAGATGGTCACTGGTTTCCTCCTTCCAAATAAGCCTGTGAAATGGTTGGAATCTTTTCAGTCTTTAACGCTGCCTGGTTGCAAATCCAGCCTGCTCATATGAGCAGTCTTCTCCGTGTTTACTGTATCATATTGCTAGAAGCTGACTCTGTGCCAAATGCTCTGACAGAAGGGAGCGAATGAACTCCGGCAGGATGACATTAATAAGGAAATCATAAAAGGCCCAACAAACGGCATTTATGTTAAATCAATAATGCTCTGTTTGTTTGTTTGTTTGTTTGAGGGTTTTTAAAATAATAATAACAATAATTCTAATCTTTCTTTGGGAAAAAAATTATCTTTCCAAACAGTTGGCAATTCCCATTCTTGTTCTTTTTCCTGAATATAATTAAAAACATGTTGCGGCATCTACTTAAGACATCAACTTTCCCAAGCCTGTCTTGTCCATTGCGTTTTAAACAAAGGGACTTCTTTTGGCGTCGTGCCCTTAATTAATCAGTGGAGGCGTTACTGCTGTACACACACACACACGCACACACACACACAACCCCCAGCCACAACAACCCCACGTCTTTGTTTAATCATTCATCAGACTCCCAGTTTCTGTAAAACTTAAATCGATTTACGGAACCAAATTTCTAATCAGATCATGGTAGGAAAAAGTAGAATATATATATATATATATATATATATATATATATATATACACACACACACACACACACACACACACACACACACACATATATATATATATATATATATATATATATTAGGCTTCCAGCATAACATCTGGATGAAGAATAAAAATGTGATGAATCAGTCATGATTCCAGCCTGTGGCATTTCATTGGCCAGCAACCCCTGGGTATTAGCACCATTATTATTATTATTATTATTATTATTATTATTATTTATTTATTTATTTATATAGCACCATCAATGTACATGGTGCTGTACAGAGTAAAACAGTAAATAGAAGTTGTACATCAGGGGTGTTGAATGTCTTTTAGCCTGAGGGCCAAATTTAAATGGTGGGTGGGGCCAGATGCAAAAGGGGTGGGGCCAAAATTACCAAGACTACCAGCCTACTTCAGCTTATAGCTCTTAGTGCCAGCAACAGTGGAGGCTGGTGGCTCCGGTTTCGGTGGGGCTGTGCACCCATTCCAGGTTTCAATCAGAACCAGCCAGAACTCTAAAGGAGCTACCCAAGGTGCTGAACCCTATCCCCCCCAAAAATGGTTCAGCATCTTGGATGACTCTTTTAGTGTTCTGGCTGGTTATGACTGAAACCCGGAATGGATTCACAGCCCCACCAAAATTGGAGCCACCAGCCTCCACTGGCCAGACACGAAGCCTTAGGAGAGACACTTCAACCTTTTAGAAGGGGGGGAGCACTGCACATGAGCCAGGAAACCACCAAACGATCAGTGGTCAGAGAAAGGGTCTGTGGATAGGGGAAGGGGAAGGGCCCTAGGAGGTATGGATTTGGCCACACGCAACCCTGCCATACATCTTGTTACAAGGTGGGCCAGCTTGACTCACATCACAACCTGTAGGGGTCAGTTGCTCTTCTCCATCACAGGATAAGTGAAGAATTGGCGCTGGGATGAGAATCCGCCTAGGCCCACGTGGGCAGTGGACATCCCTGCGTCCAGGCCTCCCTGGTCTCGACAGATGCGCCTGGTGGATTTTTGCCCCATCGCTGGCTGCAGGTCAAAGGGGCTGCAGGTCTGAGCAGAATTCACTTCTGCCCTGACCTGCATGTGCCCATTAATGTCGGGGGAGAAATACGCAATTTCACCAAGGCCTGGGGACGTTGCGTTTTTTTCTCCCTCCACTCTAGATTCAATACTGTGTTCCCAACATCTACAACTAGACTTGGAGCCCTACCCTGTCAAGTGACTGTAGAAACTCATTCAGTGGAAAAGCCATCTCAGTACTTTGGAGTCTTTGCAGTCCGGGTCATTTTGACCCAGCGTTGAATCCACACTCCATTGTGGGAAATGTGAAATCTCATGGAGATCGCTGCTGGAAGGAAGCAGATATTGAACGACATTAGGCAGGCTTTGTTGAAGAGCACCTCTAGGCTTTGCCAAGAAATTTGCAACAACATTCCGAAAGAAAAGCAATAATGAAATCCGTTTGCCATGCCATTATTTCCCACCACATGCTTTTCTTCTCTCAATTTTTATTTCAGAGGAGGGTGTAAGTGCTCTACATCTGGGTTTCTTTTTTTCTTTTAATCAGCTATAAACAACTATAAAGTGCTGTGCTGCTAATAAACGTTCAGTGGGAGTCAATGCGGAGAAGCGTGCCTTTTAAAACGTTTGATTCTTCCGTTCTCTGTTTTGCAATAAGGGTACGATAATGTTAAACAACTCAACTCTCAAGTGAAATAGGAATCTAGAAAGACATTTAGTGTAGATGGATTCACATGACCATATTCTCTCACTGTTTTTCGATCAGTAGAAAGCCAATTCATGCAAGTACGGTGACATGGGGCTCATCTACACCAGCAGGATATTCCACTATGAAAGCAGTATGAAAGCGGTATATAAAAGGCAGGATCTATGCTACTGCTTTATAGTGGTACTGAAGTGCACTGACAACTGTTGGGGCCCATGACACATCTACACCAAGCAGGATATAACACTATGAAAGCGGTATAAAAGCAGTATATGGTATGTGTCAGTGGTCCCCAACCATTATCAGTGCACTTCAATACCACTATAAAGCAGTGGTGTGGCTCCTGCCTTTTATATACCACTTTCATACTGCTTTCATAGTGCAATAGTCTGCTTGGTGTAGATAAGCCCCTAGTAGTTTCTGAATTGGCTAATACAAATTAATTCAGATTATTAACGCAGAAGATGGCTAATTCACTATGAGCACACATAACACATACTGTATATAGAAACTAAGAACTTGTTCACACATACACAAAACACAATATATCACCACTTGTTTACTTTGATAGATCCATGAACAAACTAGTAATTTTAACTTGACAGTTGTTCTGTTTGTTGCAATTCTTCTGTGACTGTTCTTTCACACATGCAATCTATCACTTGAGTGTTCACTCAACAAGCAGGGAACATGCACATTTAAAAGCTTCCACTTCAGCCACAATAATCTTGCCCCACATGTAAACCAGCCCTTGAGATCTCATCATGCACAGAGTTAACTGTTAACCAGTGCTGATGATCTCTTCCGGCAGGCCTACCCAGTTGAATTTTAAGATGCCTTTTAATAATGTGCTGCTTTTAATAATGTATTAGTTTTAAATGTTTTAATTAGTTATGTGTATTTTATGGTGTTTGCATTTGTGTTGTACCCCGCCTTGATCCAGAGGGAGAGGCGGGTAACAAATAAATTATTATTATTAATATTATTATTAACCCATTGGTGATTAAAAAAAAACTTCCATCAATTCATAAATTTATTTATTTATTTATTTATTTAAAAAAAACTCCCTTCAATTTGAGTTTGATGACACTCTATGTGCTGGGCTGATTTGCACATAATAACATCCCAGAATATAAATTGAGTATGGATTGTTGTTGAATTGTGGGTTGTTGTTATGTGTGAACCCTGCATGGGTTGTTAACCATGAAAAAATCAGGAAGAGAACCCATGGTTTCTTTTGGTTGTGGAGTTGCTTGTGGTTAGCAACCCATAGTAATGACAACCCATAATCCAACAACATCCCACGATTCAACAAGAACCCATACTCAACCATTACTCCACCTGTACTCTAGCTTATTGTTACATGCAAACCATGTCTATCTATGCTCATGTAAACCATTCAGAGGACTGCCCATCCTGTGCATAGATGGACCAATGGTGCTAAATAGACCAGTGCCCTAACTCTGTAAAAGGCAGCTTCTCATGTTCTTAGGCCTTCCCTCAAGACTGAGCTAAGTCAGGCAACCCAACCTGTTTCTCTTTTTCAATATAGATGGTGAGAGCCAATCACGCCAAGAATCGTGGATGACCTTTGGTAACCCTATTCATCAGGACTGGGTTGGATTTAACAGTGAACGTATAATCTGGGATTATAATCCTCCTTCACGTCCCGCTTCTCGCTCTTGTCGTGACTTGCAATCTATCAATTATGAGGCTTTTTCTCAGTCTCTAGCCTCCTCTCTTCCTTCTGTCTTTTCAGCTGTCTCCTTGGACTCAGCTGTCTCCTTCTTTAATTCCTCCTTATCTTCAACTCTTGATACTCTTGCTCCATCTACAACTCGGATAGTTCGCCCTTCTCAACCCCAACCGTGGCTCACCTCTTTCCTCCGCTACCTTCGCTCTTGTTCCCGGGCAGCTGAACGCCTTTGGCGTAGGACCAGGGACTGGGCGGACTTTGTCCATTACAAATTTGTACTCTCCTCTTTCTCTTCTGCCATTTCATTGGCCAAACAGCAGTATTACTCAACGTTGATCCAGTCAAATGCTAGGCATCCTCAGCGGCTCTTTGCGTCCTTCAATTCTCTCCTGAAGCCTAATCCACCATCTCTCCCCGCCTCTCTGTCTGCTAATAACTTTGCCTCTTTTTTCAGTGCTAAAATCCAAACTATTCGCTCTGATCTGGCCAGCTCTGCTCCTCTTCCAGTTCCTGTTCCTCATCTGTCAGTTCCTCCTGCAAATTTCTCTGCATTTCCTTCGGTCTCAGCTGATGAACTGTCTACAATACTGCGCTCTTCGAAGCCCTCCACTTGTTCTCGTGATCTGATTCCCTCTCGCGTCTTTATTAACCTTATCCCTGCTATCCTCCCTTCCTTGCTTCATATTATTAATTTTTCTCTGTCCTCTGGTTCATTTCCTTCTGCTTTTAAACATGCTACAGTCTCTCCTATTTTCAAGAAACCTACTCTTGATAGGCTATCTCTGTCTAACTACCGACCTGTCTCTTTGTTGCCGTTTGTTTCAAAGATCCTGGAGCATGTGGTCTACTCTCGTTGTCTTGATTTTCTTTCTAGTAACTCTGCTCTGGATCCTTTCCAATCTGGATTCCGTCCTTTGCATTCCACTGAAACAGCCCTTACTAAGATTACCAATGATCTTCTTACTGCCAAGTCTAAAGGCCATTATTCCGTTCTTATTCTCCTTGATCTAACTGCAGCCTTTGACACGGTTGATCATGATCTTCTTTTAGATTCCATTCATGACATTGGATTTTGTAGCTCCATCTATAACTGGTTTGCCTCCTATCTAGCGGATCGTTCCTTCAGCATGTTGGCTAATGGCAGCTCGTCTTCTTCTTTTCCCCTTTCTGTAGGGGTTCCGCAAGGCTCGGTGCTTGGCCCGCTGTTGTTTTCTTTATACATGTTGCCCTTGGGTAATCTTATTCAATCTCATGGCCTCCAATATCATCTGTATGCCGATGATACACAATTATATCTTTCTTCTCCGATCTTTCTCCTGATGTTCACAATCGTATCTCGGCATGTCTCTCAGATATCTCAGCTTGGCTGCTTCATCGTCGTTTGAAACTTAATATGGCAAAGACTGAATTGCTTGTTTTTCCTCCTAAACCTTCTCCTCATCTCTCATTCTCTCTTACTGTCAATGATGTTACACTTACTCCAGTCAAGGAAGCTCGTAGTCTTGGCTTTATATTTGATTCCTCGCTCTCCTTTATTCCTCATATTGAGGCAGTAGCTAAATCCTGTCGTTTTTTCCTGTATAATATTGCCAGGATTCGATCATTTTTGTCTGTCTCTTCTGCCAACACTCTTGTTCATGCATTGGTTATTTCTCGGTTGGACTATTGCAACCTTCTTCTCACTGGCCTTCCTTCTTCTCACATCAGTCCGTTGGTTTCTGTTCACCACTCTGCTGCTAAGATCATCTTCTTGGCTCGTCGCTCTGACCATGTTACTCCACTTCTGAAATCTCTTCATTGGCTTCCAATTCACTTCAGAATCCAATATAAACTTCTCCTGTTGACCTACAAAGCTTTTCACTGTCTAGCTCCTTCCTATCTTTCCTCTCTCATCTCACACTATTGCCCCGCTCGTGCTCTTCGCTCCTCTGATGCCATGTTTCTCACCTGCCCAAGGGTCTCTACTTCCCTTGCTCGGCTTCGTCCATTTTCTTCTGCTGCCCCTTATGCCTGGAACGCTCTTCCAGAACATTTGAGAACTACAAGTTCAATCGCAGCTTTTAAAGCTCAGCTAAAAACTTTTCTTTTTCCTAAAGCTTTTAAAACCTGATTTTGTTCTGACTTTATACTGTTAGTTTTACCCTACCCAGTGCCTGTTTACCCTACCCTGTGCCTGTTTGCATTCTCTTCCCCTCCTTATTGTTTTATTATGATTTTATTAGAATGTAAGCCTATGCGGCAGGGTCTTGCTATTTACTGTTTTACTCTGTACAGCACCATGTACATTGATGGTGCTATATAAATAAATAATAATAATAATAATAATAATAAATAATTTTAAAACTATTTGTAATGAGTAGGTATGGAGGCGGATGAGAGTTAGGAATCGGTATTAGAGCAGGCAGCTGCCCATTTTGCTGGCGACAAGGGGCATGTCTACACTGGGCGTTATCCCGGGGATCGTCCCTGTGCATCCACATGACACTCAGGGTATCCTGGGAGCAGGGAGGGATGATCCCTCCATTTCCCTGGGATATCACCATACCCTTTCTTCTCGGTTTTTCCTGCTGTCCCGGGACGATCCCAAGGTCTGTGGGTGGTGTGGCCGGCTGTCCCGGCTTCTTCCCTCTTCCCCGCGAGTAGTGGGGGACATCTGAGGGAAGGAGTCCAGGGCCATCGGGGGTGGTGTGGGGAGCGGGGTCAGGCCTTCTTTTCGGCTTACTTTTTTGCTGGAGCAAAAAAGGCGCCCGCCTTTAAAAAAAAAAAAGTGGGCGCAACGTCCTCCTTCCTCCCTGGATGTCATGCGTCGCATGTGAACGCAGGGGGAGGATCTCGCGATCAGCATATTGTGAGATCCTCCCTCCTGGATCACCAGGAGGTGTAGCCATGCCCAAGGTTTCCCACTGTGATTTGGAAGAAGTATGCCCCATCAAGGAGGGGCTGTAGCTCAGTGTGATAGAGCACCTGCTTTGCATGCAGAAGGTCCCAGGTTCAATCCCCGGCTTCTCCAGGTAGGGCGAGGAAAGAATCCTGCCTGAAACCCTGGAGAGATGCTGCCAGTCAGTGTCGACAATACTGGGCTAGATGGAGCAAGGGTTATAGGGCAGCTTGCCTATGTCCCTATGCTGTCATGTCTCACACCCCGCCCACCCCACTTCCACCCATGCCTTTCACTGCATACCTGAAAGAAACCCATAAGTCTTTCTATGGCACATATCTTTGTCGATTCCTATTCATGCTATTTCGGCCACTTGAATCACAGTGGGGGATGCGCCGAAGCTTTCTCGAGGGCCGCTCTGATGTGAATCTTCAAGCATGCCGGAGCTAGCTAACAGCCGCACAGTGTGTGGACAGTCAAGCGAGGTCGCTCAAGCAGCTTCACATTCTGTCGCTTCCTCCAGGGACACCACTTAAAATTATATGACGTGTCCTTCTGGCTGGATCGCTGGGGTTGCCTTTCTGGGCTGCTCAGCAGCAGTCAAAGTTGAAGCTTCTGTCACAGGAGCTAGTCAAGGGGCATCTGAATATCTGCTGTCACAACTGTTCCAAGAGCAATTGAAATATCCCATCAAATTTGAACAATCCGCAAGTATGGGCTTGTTTGTGTGTTGTTAGTTTTTTTAACGGGGATCTGGCAAAAGCTTGGATTAGGCCTGCCCCTAATTTATCCCCCCCCCCCCCAATTGATAATTCATTGACAAAATAGTCTTCTGGGACGGAATGGCCCCGAGAAGCAGGATGAATGTTGTCTAAGTGATGAAATTTCTCTTAGAGCAGGGTGGGCAACTTGTATCCCTCCAGTTGTGTTGGCCTACATCTCCCATCAGACCTAGCCAGCATCCCCAAAGATGGGGGATGATGGGAGTTGTAGGTGAAAACATCTGGAAAGCCACAAGTTGCCAACTCCTGTCTTAAAGCAGGAATACTGTTAGGAGCAAGATGGTAAATCAATAAAGATCAAAAAGCTTAATTTTTTTCTAAGCAACAGTTCATTGTGCAACGTTAAAATTGACTGAGAATGTTGTTGTTGTTGATATTTTAAAAAAGCACTAATTGCTCTGAAAAATTCCCAGAGTGGCAGAGTGCCATGAAATGCAACTGGATCATTTGATGGATATTTCAAAGGAAACTTAGGAATCAACATAGGGATTCATGTTCATCTCTGAGAGGTGGGAGTAGAAATTAGTATTATCTGGGCAATGCTAGGAGCATGGGGAAAGTAACAGTCTGGATTGTATGCATTTATTTAATATATTTATATGACGCCTTTCTTCCACCATGCAACTCAAAGTTGAATACATTGGTTCCCTAGAAGCACTTCCATCCAGGCACTGAGCAGACCCATACCTGATTAACTTCAGTACAGTAGCTGCCTCATGTAAAGTGGTTGCCTCATTTTTGTGAACTGCCCAGGGAGTTTCAGCTATTGGGTGGTATAGAAATGCAATCAATCAATCAATGTGATCTGAGAACATGTCCTGGGACCAACCTTGCTTTACTGACAAAGTTGTGGTACATGGGCTTGAAGCAGGGCTGTGCACAGACCACCCCAACCCACTTCGAAGGCTGAATGGGAGCATCTGAATCAGCCCTGATCCACCTTGGCTCACTTCGGACCTGGTCCAACCCAAACCAGATCTGGATCCAAAGTGAGATGCAGACATCTGAAGCAGGTTGGATGTTCCAGTTTCCCATGCTCCCACCTGCACCCCATGGATGTGACCAATGAGGTGTGAGCTCCCTGCTCCTTACTTGGACCTGTCGCGAGTGCCCACAGCTCTCCACCTCTTCAAGGATCACCATTTTCTTTTAAAATGGCAACTCGTCTATTTCTATATACACCAAATCCTGTGTAAATGGTGGCCATAAAGCAGCCATTTACACAACTGTAATGTTGTGTAAATGGCTGCCTTACATGAATGGGGGCAGTTGCTCAGCAGGCACCTGGGAAACTTTAACATCTGACCCTCTTCAGATGTCTTAAAATCTCCCTTTGGATCCAGATCCAAAGTGTGTCGGACCAAGTCTGAAGCAGTGCACAGACCTAGTTTGAAGCACGGCAGAAAATACAACTCGCTGTAGTCTAGGTTGGCTAGATTCTGGCCCAAGGAAGTTCAATCATGGCTGTAGCTTTTACCAGAGACCTCTAGTTCCCTTTTATTCCTTCCCACCCATTACCATTTGCAGCTAAGTGGGTGGAAACACGTCACAAAGTGTTTTTCTGATGCATGATACAGCAATGTGCAGAGAGGAGGGAAGGCTGTGTTTCTCATCTTCAGTCTTCTAGGTGGAAATTGCAAGGCATTGTCATGCAAAGTTCATATTTGAAAAGCGGGATGAAAGACCAGAGCTTAGGAGAACAAACCCTTCCAGATATTTAAACATGCATATCAGTGTAGTTTTTAGAACTCCTTGGTGATATTCGATTTTCTCTTTTAGATGTTTCTATAGCTATATGTGAGCTGTTGCTTCTCTTCCCCCCCCCCTTCTTTTTTTAGGAGTGATTTTTGAAATCGCAATTTCTAGCTTTCAAGTCCTTGGGAAATGTAGTACCATCCCACAAAGAAGGTCATTGGGGGCTTTTCAGATGTAAGACAATTCTGAAGATGGATTAACGGCAAAGACAAATGATGATTTTTATTTCAACAGAAGTTTCCGTGTGCTTCCTTTGCTGGGGTAGGGTTAATAAACTACACTTGACACAGAATATTGTAAGTTCCTGAAAAACAGCTTTGCTTTAAAGTTCAGTGAAGGATCAAAACGAGTGAATTCTCTATTATTGTTGTTATTATTTTAAGCCCTGAAAAAGGAAAGTTGTGTGGGGGGGGGGGAGGGGAGCTTTTTCCTTCAGGAAACTGCATCTCTGCCTTTTGTCTTTCCTTCTCTTTGTGGTCCAGAGACAGCGCGCGTTGACTGACTCCTTCAGAAAAGAGATCAGTGAAATTGTCAGTTGATTACTTCTCCTTGATTAGCATTTATAAGAGCCCTGTGATACATTATTTGCATTCCTATTTAGCCGTGATTTTGTGGGGCAGCAATGATTAAACTTGTCACGGGGTCTGATTGACAGGGTCAGATCTTCACTTTCTACTCTTTTGAAATTAAAAACAAATGTGTCAGCTCCCTTCATGGGCCGTAGCGCTGAGAAGCTTGCTCGCCTTGTCATCACAGATAGGTCAGGAATGTTTTAATTTTAGGGATGGATTCTGCTTGTCAGTGTAGGATGTGATGGCGTGTAGTTCTGGAGATGAGATGTGAAGGGTGTAAAACAAAGAATGGGAAGAACAAAGACAAAGACACTCACATTATTAGACAGATTTAATTAGTCTGAATGGATATTATGCTAGATGAAGCAGCGAGCTGTGAAATTAACCCTTGATTACGGATCGGCGGATCATGCTCGTAAAGAGAATCAAAACCTTTGTGAATAAAAGAGAAGGTGTGATTCTATCCTGACCCCCCTCCCCCATCCTCACAGCTCCTGTGAGGATCCAGAGGGAGGGGAACTTGATGAAACAACCCTTGATGTTAGCATTTCGAAAGCCAGGGAAGTCTTTCTTTCAACCCACTTTGCTCCGATGGGCTAAAGTGGTCCAGTCGTCAGATGTGAAAGTCAGCATTACACAAATAAGCAGACGTAGCAGTTACTATGTATAGTTCAACTCAGCCCACTACTATATATACAGTAAATCGAGGACGATTTGAAATTGTGCTGAAATTTGTGTTCAGAAAATTTCAGAGATTTTTCTTTTGCTCACTCCTCTGGATAAAGAAGGCTGATTTGCAGCCATTTGCAGTCCGGGAGAGAGGCTCATTGCCTGTTCTGGGTGGGGTTGCTCTCCGTCTGAAAGATCAGGTTCGTAGTTTAGGGGTACTCTTAGATCCATCTCTGTCGCTGGAGGCTCAAGTGGCCACGGCGGCTCGGAGGGCCTTTTACCAATTTCAGCTGGTTCGCCAACTACGGCCTTTCCTGGACAGGGATAGTTTGGCCATGGTAGTACAGGCATTGGTAACCTCAAGATTGGATTACTGCAATGCGCTCTATGTGGGGCTGCCCTTAAAGCTGCTCTGGAAGCTGGAGCTAGTGCAGAATGCTGCAGCTCGGCTGTTGTCTGGAGCTGCCGGTTTCCAGCATGTAACTCCTCTGCTGAGGGAACTGCACTGGCTGCCTATTTGCTACCGGGCCAGGTTTAAGGTTCTTGTACTTGTGTACAAAGCCCTAAATAACTTGGGACCAGGATACGTAAGAGAGCGCCTTCTCCCCTACCAACCTACCCAGTCACTGAGGTAATCTGAGGGCATGATCCTGGTGATTCCACATAGACCCATCCTCCAATTGGAGTCCACCAGGGGAAGAGCCTTCAGGGTGGTAGCCCCCCTTCTATGGAATTCCCTGCCTCTGGAGGTCAGGCAGGTGCCAACTTTGTAATCCTTTTGGCGCCTCCTGAAAATGTCATTATTCCAGGAAGCCTGTCCTTAATGACCAGCCACTGTTCACTGTACATTTTGCTTCTTTTAAAATCTATTTTAAAGTGTTTTTATTCTGTTTTTATTTTGTTTGATCTTGTACACCACTCCAAAATTTTGAACAGGTAGCAGTATATAAATATTGTAAATAAATAAATTATAAAATTTGTCCAAATATTCTCCACTATTTTTAAATTTTTATTTTTGTGTTGGTATCTGTCATTCCCCCCCCCCACACACACACCCTACAATGCCCTGGGGAATGGTAGAGGAAGCAAAATGGTGGCCATGTTGTTAACACAGTTGCTGCAGCAGTGAAACAGACAAAAACCTTATGAAAGAAAAGAAGAACCCTTTTCTGCTATCACAGCTAATGTGGGAGTAGCACAATCCCCAAGAAACCTTTGGAGAATATCTCTTCACCCTATAGAAATTCAGTGAAATAATGTTCCCCCCTCTCCCACCTACAATGTTTCTTACACAAATATAGAGAATTTTGAAAGACCATTTCCACACAACTCTTACTTACAGTACAGAGGGTAGTATCCTACAAAGTTAGTCCTACATAGAGTTGAGCCATTGAAATGAAAGGGACTTAAGTTAGTTGTGACTTATTTAAGTCTCCTCATTTCAGTGAGTCTACTCTACATAGGACTAACATTGAATTCTACCCATAGAGGATGGATAGATCAAGTGTAAATGTAAAATGCACAGAGCAATCCCAATCTAGGATGCTAATCCATTGTATTTAATTTCAGTTTTGTCCTAGAATTAAGATCTGAGCACTACATAAGGAGTGTTTCCTTTCCTGCTTTTCTGCTGCATAACACTAAGGCCATAGCTAGACCTAAAGTTTATCCCAGGATCATCCCGGGTTCATCCCTGCCTGAGCGCTGGATGCCCTGTGTGGCACCTAGATGAACAGGTTTGACCCCAGGACAATCCTGGGATAAACCTTAGGTCTAGCTACAGCCTAAGTGGCACTGTGCTATAGCAAAATAATACAAATATACAAAAGTAAATAACAGTTTCTTTCACATTTACAATTAATGCCACATTTTCCCCACTCTAAAAATAATAATAATAATAAAAAAACTTACTGAAAGTGCTGGTTAGACACAGAAGGGAAACTGGAAGATCACAACATCATCTAGAGAACCTGTAAACAACCATGAGTAGGGAATGACAAGCACATGATAAATGCCTTATGTAGAAAAGCCCATAGGATGTGATGAAGACTTCATGGCCTGTACTTTGTTTGAACTGTTCAGGAAATAAAGTTTCATAATGTAAGTGCAGAATTAAAATGATACTAAGCAATAAAATGCTATGGCTTAGATAAGGTCAATAAATGTCCAAGAGAACCAAATGTAGAGGACATTATCAAAGGATAAAGTGTTATTCTTCAGGGGTTAATAAAGAGATATTGGTCAAGGAAAGTGTATGAAAAAGACAAAATGTAGAAGATGGTGTTTCAGCAAAATATACAGAAGCTAGTTCTGCCAATAAAATGGAAGAAGGTAAAAATTATCCTCATGAATATATTACAGTTGGTGCGGGTTAAAGTGGTGTGAAACTGAATACACGAATGATTGGCCACAGGAACAAACTTCAGGCAAAGAGAGCCGTTGTAAAATAACAGACACATTATTATTCTATTTTCAAAAATAATCTGGATTTTATTTAATTTTTGTAGCTTGTCTTTTATCCAGTTATTTCACTGGAGTCTGATTTTCAAAATCTGTTGACCTGTTTGAGTTAGTTTACTTTTCTTCTTTGGTTTAATTTGGCTGGAGACTCTGAAAGTTCCCACCATCAAAGGAACAGCCACTCTGGGATTCAGTGCTGTTATCTTCTTCTTTTGGTCCACGGAAATGGAACAAAATTCTTTGGCAATTCCACTGGCTTCCTAAGAAAACTCAACAGGACCTATATATAATAACTTGTTCACATGATCAAACATGGAGGCATGAGGTTGTGCTAGTAACCCCATCCTTACCTGCTCCTGCCCATCAGCTCTTCTGCACAGAGCCTGCACACTGAAAGTTTTAGGCTCTGTATGTACAATCAGGGCCCTGCTTTTGGCATATTGTCAATGATAATCAGGTTTGGGGGAAATCAATGAGTATTTGAATGAATGTAAAGTGGTGGCATTACATGAAAAACTCAGAATATATAGCGACCAACATTTATACATCATCATATAACATAGCACCCACAGTCACAAAACAAGGAAGGATAAACAGTAATAGACAATTCTACAAGAGATATTTCATCTCAGTTATATCCATGTTTCCCTTTTATCCAAAGGTAATAGGGAACCAAAACACACACACACCTTTAAAAATATTATTGGCTAACTCACTGATAACGCCATTCTTCAGGCTCTTGCAGGCCATCTCTGCTTCAAGGCAGACAGCAGTGCAAACAAGCAAGGGGTAAGCCACAGTTCTGAGTTCAAACATCACAACAGCCCTGTTAATTCTGCCCAATCTCTCATCGGCTTTGAACACCATCAACCATGGTAACCTCCTTGATCGACTGTGCGGGATGGGAATCAGAGGCACTGTGCTACAGCGGTTCTGGTCCTACCTATGGGACTGATTTCAGAGAGTAACTTTGGGTGACTATTCCTTGGCCCATTGGCAATTGAGCAATGGGGTTCCTCGGGGCACCACCTTGTCCACAATGTTGTTTAACTTCTATATGAAGCCACTGAGTGCGGTCATTAGGGGATTTGCAGCTAAATGCCATCAGTATGCTGATGACATGCAGCTCTATCTCCCTGTGACATCTGAATCAGGTGTAGCTGTGCAAGTCCAGGACCGGTGCCTAGACACAGTAATAGGCTGGATAAGGGCCATTAAACTGAAACTGAATCCTGGCAAAATGGAAGCCCAAGTGATTCCCAAGTCCAGGAGATAGGCTTATTGCCTGATCTGGATGGGGTTGCACTCCCTCCGAAAGATCAGGTTTGTAGTTTGAGGGTACTCCTAGATCCATCATTGTCACTGGAAGCCCAAGTGGTTGCAGCAGTTGAGAGTGCTTTTTACCAGCTTCGACTAGTTCACCAGCTATAGCCTCTCCTGCACAGGGATACCTTGGCCAGGATGGTACAGGCATTAGTAACCATAAGCCTGGATTACTGCAATGTGATCTATGTGGGACTGCCCCTAAAGCTGCTCCGGAAGCTGGAGCTAGTGCAGAATGCAGCAGCTTGGCAGTCGTTGAGAGCTGCCCCTTTCCAGCATGCAACTCTTTTGCTGAGGGAACTGCACTGGCTGCCTATTTGCTACCAGGCCAGGTTTAAGGTTCTTGTACTAGTGTACAAAGCCCTAAACAACTTGGGACCAGGATATCTGAGAGAATGCCTTCTCCCCTCTGAGGTCATCTGAGGGCATTCTCCTGGTGGCTCCATATGGACCTATGGTCCCATTGGAGTCCATCAGGAGAAAAGCCTTCAGTGTGGTGGCCCCCTCACCTGCCTTTGGAGGTCAAGCAGGCACCAACCTTGTATTCCTTCTGGCACCCCCTGAAAATGTTGTTCCAAGAAGCTTTCTCTCAATGACAAGTTGCGGGTTTATTTACATCTTGTTTCTTTTGAAAATATATTTTAAGGTATTTTTATTCTGTTTTTGTACTTTTATTCTATTGTTCACCACTCCAAAATTCTTGAGTGGTGAGCAGTATATAAATTTTGTAAGTAAATAAATAAACAAGCAATGGTTTAAACAAGGCAGACTTCATAAGCTAGCAACAAACCATGTTCATAAGGAAATGTAAATCTCTTTCAGACCCAGAAACCTAGGGAAAAGAAGTACAAGTAACTCATGACTCTTTTCTCAGCATTGTTTGGAATATCCAAAGTGGTTCTTGGCTCATATGGGGTGGGACTCAGTAGATCAACTGAGTTAGGTTCACTGTGGGCCTTGCTAGACGAGGCCTTAGCGTGCTGTGAGGCCCGGTTTCCCTGCTGTGCGTCCAGACGACGCATAGGGGAACCTGGGGTCAAGGCGCACTGAAGCCTCCTTTAACGCGCCATAAGCGAAGTCACTTACGGCACACCTTTTCCACAGCCCCGGCCTGAGGCTGGGGCTGCGGAACGTCTAGCAAGGTCAGTGGCTTTTTGCAGCTACTCGCTTACTCGCGAGTAGCTGGGGAAAGCCACAGACTGGGCACAGTGCTCAGCGCTGTGCCCATTGGACTGGGGGGATCCCGGGGGGGGAGATAGGGGGGAAGGCCGGACCGGCAGGAGGGGGGGGGCGGAGGGTGACACAGGGGACAGCGAGGGAGGGCGGAGGGCGACACAGGAGATGGCGAGGAATGGCGGAGGGCGACACAGGGGACGGGGACGGGGATGGGGAGGGAGGGCGGGGAAAGAGTGGGCAGGAGGCATGGAAGGGGATCAGGAGCGGATGGGGGGGCTTAATTAAAAGAAAACCCACCTAACTTGTCCAGAGTCTTCGGGGCGCACGTAGCCCCTTTAACAACAACAACAAAAATGGCCGACGCTACAGGGCTTCCGCAGTCCCTGCGCGTCGGCCGTCTAGGAGGCGGGGCGGCGCGCGCTAAAGTTAGCGCGCCGTCGCCCCGCCTCCCTGCGGCAGGATCTAGCAAGGCCCTTTGTGACACAACAGTGTCTGCCGGTTAATTTTAGCAAAGAATCTACTTCTAGTTTCTAGCACCTTCCAATATTAGCCATCGGAAGAAAAAAGCCAGCAACTCAAATCAACTCCCAATAACAATGCATCAAGGGCTTTTTAGAAGGATAGATCTTTGAGTGCTAAACCTAATATAGTATGAAACAGTTACTTACTTTGAAATAAATGGTTCGGAGAGAATTAAAATCTAACTGAATAGCTAAGTGACTTTTAGTCTGGGCCATAGTACAGCTTCTGGAATACTTCAATAACAGTGAATGTCGATCTCACTCAAGTGAATAGGACTATAATGTCTTCAATCACAATGCTAACTTAACTTTTAAAAAAAACTTAGTTGAAAATATGTAGTTGGGAAGAATCAAAGGCACAAACATAGGCTGGGACATAACAGACAACTCAGCAGTTATTGTGGGGTCTCAGAAGAGTCAGTCTAGCTGTAGGCATGGGCTAGGAACATAGGGAACTGCCTTATATAGGCCTAATCTACACCAAGCAGGATATTGCACTATAACAGCGGTATGAAAGAGGTATATAAAAGGCACGAGCCACACCAAGCAGGATAGTAGCGTTATGAAAGCGGAACATTATATGTGTCAATGGGCCCCAACAGTTGTCAGTGCACTCCAATACAGGTAGAAAGCATTTGTGTGGCTCCTGCTTTTTATATACCGCTTTCATATCACTTTCATAGTACAATATCCTGCTTGTTGTAGATTAGGCCTTAGAGTCAGACCATTGGTCAGTCTAGCCCAGTATTTTTGTCAGTGCCTGGTAGCAGCTCTCCAGGATTTCAGACAGAGATTTTTCCAGCCTTACCTGGAGATATCAGGGTTTGAACCTGGGACCTTCTGCATGCAAAGCGTGTGTTTCTACCACTGAACTATGGTCCTTCCCACGGCTGTAATCATGCTTAGAAATTGGTATCTTCAGATGTAGATGTGTGTCGCCATATGCCTTAAAAGACACATCCAGCTAGTTCAGTAGGGCTCTGACGAGCATTTCCGAGCTCTTTTACAGCCAAAAGACTGATATTACAAGACTGGAGGGATAAATGTTCACCTCCCATAATGCCATGGATTGTGGACTTAACAACGCCATCAACATTTGAACGGGTGGTATACAGGCGCCACTCATGAATGGATAAATATAGGGGTATTTGGTCTGCTTTTCCTGAAGCTTGTATATAATCTCATGGGTTTGGTTTTGTTTGCTTTTGTTTGGGGTAGTATGTTGTATTTAATGGGACATTGATATTTCTATGCATGTGGTTTCTTGTCCTTTTTTTCTTTTTTTATGATTTGATTTGTTTTGTAAAAATCACAATAAAAAGATTCATAGAGAGGACTCAGATGAACATTGTGATGCAGAGGGGGACGCACTCCAGACATGCACGCACACCAACAATGCATGTAAAAGGTTGCTAATATATGCAGACAGCTATTTACATCTGCAGATCTCCTTTGCTGAAGATAGATATTAAATAAATGCTGGAAGATTCTGCCAGCAGTACTTATAGCTTTTCATCTGGGATGTTTGAAAAAGGTAGTCCAGGAATCAGACCACAGGCCATTTCACACAGGCCATTTCACACAAAGCAGCAAACCTGGGATTGCCAATCAACAGAGAACTGCAACCAACTTTCTAAAGAGTGTACATGTCTGCTTGCCATATTCACACTTAGCATTTTTAGATTTTTCACTTTCAGAATATCTTAAGTGCATGTCTTAAAAACGTATGTGTGATGAGATCCAGTTTCTGTTGTCCAAGACAGGAATTTATGGACTTTTTAAAGATAGCGCCTTCATTCCCCACCCTTTGACCTTACTCAAGCCTTCCCCAGCCTGGTGCCCTCCAGATGTGTTGCACTACAACTCTCATCATCCCCAGCAATCATGCCAGTTGTGGTGCAACACCTCTGGAATCACCAGGTTAGGGGAGGCTGCCTTCCTCAATGCATGAGAACATAGCCAGCACTTTTCTCGTCTATATAAGAGCACAGCAAGAAGCAGCAGCAATGAGAAGGTAAGAAGAGCCCTGTTGGTTCGGACCCAAGGGTTCATCTGCTCCAGTGTCGCTTCTGGCAGTGGCCAACCAGATGCCCCAAGTAGCCCACAAAGGTAGGGTGACCATATGAAAAGGAGGACGGGGCTCCTGTATCTTTAACAGTTGTATTGAAAAGGGAATTTAAGCAGGTGTCATTTGAATATATGGAGAACCTGGTGAAATTCCCTCTTCATCACAACAGTTAAAGCTGCAGGTGCCCTGCCCTCTTTTAAATCTGGTCACTCTAGTATAGCTCCTGCACTTTAACTGTTGTGGTGAAGAGGGAATTTCACCAGGTTCTCCATATATACAAATGACACCTGCTTAAATTCCCTTTTCTATGCAACTGTTAAAGATACAGGAGCCCTGTCCTCCTTTTCATATGGTCACCCTACACAAAGGCAAACGGCATTTGCAGATGATTGTTCGCAACATCTGAGCTATATAGTTTACTTATTATTCTCTTTCAGAAGATTTCCATACCACTTTTCATTTTAAATACCAAAAACCAAAGTAGTTCACAAGATAAAAGCATGATAAAAAATACCATAAAACCATTCAATAAAATAATAAAACAATAATAAAGCAATATAATCTCATTAAAATAACCAGGCATAGCTGGTAATGCTAGTGGCCAGGAAGTGCCAGGGCAAAGAAATGTGGCTTAAGTTGTCAGTGGGACCATGGGGAGATCATTCCACAAATTGGGTGCCACAACTGAGAAGGCCCTTCTCCACACTATGGCCAAATGAAAATCAATAGGCTGTGGAACTGTGAGCAAGGCCTCCTCTTAGAACGTAGAGACCAGGGTGAGTGAAGGCAATCGCTCAGGTAAACTACTTGTGAACACAACGGTTTCACTAAGATATTATTGCTAAGGGCAGTTGATTCACATCCCTTTAATCTTCATAAAAACGAATGTGCAGGCAGTACAGAACTGAAGTATTCTTGACTGCTGTAGTTAACATAGGAATCAGGTTCTGTTACTTAAAACCTGAGTGTCAATGCAAAACAAATGTTCAGGAAATTCAGTATATCATTCAGAATAGTTTCTTGCCTCAGTTCTGAGTGACTCATTCATCATGCCCAGAACATTCTAGCCTGTTTTTTGTTTCTCCACTCATTCTTATTCCATTCTTCCACACCCCACCCAATATGGAATTGCTCCTATAGTAGCTTAGCATGTCAGTTTGTAAGTCTATAAAACGGTTTTCTACCAGCTGGAGGTCTAACATGCTACATGAATACATAACAGTGCCGAACCAAGAAGGTTTGTAATTCAGTAATTAGCTGTAATTAATGAACACAAAGTGAAGACTCATTTACAGTTTAAATTATCACATTAGCTCCTGTCACCCTCTATGTACACAAAACAGCAGGAATTCAATTATTTTTATTCTTCGGAGCTAATTTAAAATTTAAGGAATGCCATTACATGAAATAATAGGTAGAAAATGTAATAGAAATCACTGCTGAACAGTTGGGCTGCCCATAGAAGGGGGGAGGTTCAGGGAAAGAAACAGCATTGGGGATGACATGGAAATATTTGCAGCGTCCTTTTTGGGGGGTCCTGTTTTGCTTTGTTAGGGGCAAGCACCGAAGGGTTAGAACCTAGCTTCTTCTTGGCGCATTGAAAATGAAAACGAGGGAAGAGACTGCCGACTCTTTGCAGCAAGACGAGTCGTTAAGTGTAATTGTAAAAAGCAGTTGATACAGATAATGCTGTTGATAGTAACATCGTGACAGCAGGGAAATGCTCCCAACATTATATTTAATGGGAGTGAGTCGGTGGTATCTGCACAGCCTCTGCTCGTACGATTCACCCATCTTGCCTAGCAAAACTTCAATCTAGCAGCCCTTAAGTGACTGTCACTTTATGATCTGCCTATACTTTTGTGCACTTGTCTAGATTGGGGGGGGGGGCGGGGGGCGGAATGCTTTTCCTTTTTGCTTTTAAGCATGTCAGGTTGCATATCCCCCTGTGGGCGCTGCAGCTATTTTTCACCAAGAGCTCAATTTTTAAAATTTCCAAACACACTTGATATTAGTTCAGGAGTTTCCACACATCGAAATTACTGCCCCCGTTTCCCTCCATCTTTATTTCAGATCCAGTTTCTTCTTTATTTATTCGTTCCTTTGCTTGTTTTAGCCTGAACAGGATGCTGCACGGCCCAGTTTTTCATAGGGGATCATCTGCTGAGTCGTGCATTTTCTGTAGACAGAGGGAAGGTGGTGATAAGGCGAAGAGAAGGGGATTCTATTAGGGAAATGTTGCCGTAATTAATGAAACCTGCCAGTAATTGGGAAGGTGTAAGACTCTGTAATATTGTAATGATAGTCATCCGTTCCATGCGCCTTTCTCTCCCACCCCCACCCCGAAATTCCCTCTCGAACAATCCCTCATCATCTCTGTGATCTCAGACACTTAGCCATGCAAATCTTCCTGACAACCCTCTATGTCTTTGTCTTCCTAATTGGACAGTATAGAGTTGTTTATGGATATTGGAGACATTTAGACCTCGGTTGGAGGTTGTTCAAAAATCGTTAGCAAAGTTGCCTTAACAGCATTGTCAAATATTTATCCTCCGTTTCAATAGCTGCCCTGCCATCTTTTATGATAAAATTAGCAATAGATTGTCTAATCCTGTGCTGAGCATGTCATTAATTCTTTTTACATACACACACACACACACACACACACACACACACACACACACACACACACACTACCAAATCCTATAGTATCATCAATAACTTAACATGGAAATAAGTTGGCCAAGAGTATTCAATGAACCTAAAAAGATATGTGAATCTGGACTCCCACTCCCAAACTGAACATTTGAAACCCTTCTACCAAACAGTCTCTCCATACCAATCTTCTTTAAGGGGAAATGATGTACACCATGATGAATTTTAAATATAAATAGTATCCTCCACTACAGGGGTGCAGAACCTCAGGCCCAGGGGACAATTTGGCCCTCCAGGATTCCCCAGATGGCCACGTCCCCTTCCCCTCGTCCCCTTCCCCTTACACCCCCCAGCTCCTTTCATAGAATCATAGTAGAGTTGGAAGGAGCCTATAAGGCCATCGAGTCCAACCCCTGCTCAATGCAGGAATCCATCTTAAAGCATCCCTGACAGATGGTTGTCCAGCTGCCTCTTGAATGCCCACAACCACCCTAGGTCATTGGTTCCATTGCTGTAGTGCTCTAACAGTCAGGACGTTTTTCCTGATGTCCAGTCAGAATCTGGCTTCCTGTAACTTGAGCCCATTATTCCATATCCTGCACTCCAGGAGGATCAAGAAGAGATCCTGGCCCTCCTCTGTGTGACAACCTTTCAAGTATTTGAAGAGTGCTATCATGTCTCCCCTCAATCTTCTCTTATCCAGGCTAAACATGCCCAGTTCTTTCAGTCTCTCCTCATAGGGCTTTGTTTCCAGACCCCTGATCATGCTCATTGCCCTTCTCTGAACACGCTCCAGCTTGTCTGCATTCTTCTTGAAGTGTGGTGCCCAGAACTGGACACAATACTCAAGGTGGTTTCCCTTAACCACCTATCATTTGGTGGTTTCCCAACTTTTCTGCACATTTTCCCCCATTCGAAAAGGTTGAAAGGCCTCTCCTAAGCTTAGGGTGGCCATCTGTCCCATTTTACAGAGGACTATCCTTGATTTCAAGACCTATCAGAGGACAGTCCTCTATTCAAAGGTATCCTCTATTTGAAGGACTAGTTTAAAGAGAAATGCGGTTTAAAGTTAATAAATTATAACAAGCTGGGAGAGCAGGAGCCTTGGCATTATCCTTCAACAGTTAGCACCTTTAACAACAGACTAAGGCTAGAGTTACACCTTGTGTCAAATCATTATGAATATGCAATAAAAAGCAGGAAACAACACTATGAAAGTGGTTTATGGAATGTGGATTGTGCCCCAACAGTTAGTGCATTTCAGTACTGCTATAAAGCAACGGAAGCCTTAGCTAGACGGGTCTTTATCCCAGGGTGAACCCCTGGATCATCCCTGTGCATCCACATGATACACAGGGGATCCCGGGATCAGGGAGGGATCAGGGATAGAGCCCTCCGCTTTGGCCCCGTTTTTTCCGCCGTCTCGGGCTGAGCCCGAGACCGCAGAACATGTGACCTGTTGCCGTGGGTTGACCTAGTTCCGCGCAATTCCTTGCTGGAAGCTGTGCCCATCGGGGTTAGGGTGGGGGGAGCGGCAATTTTTTTTTAAAAAAAAAACTGACTTACCTTTAGCACATGAGTGTTCATGCACTTCTTCTGCTTTAAAAAATAAAAAAATGGCAGACGCGACGCCTCTCCTTCTGAGGTCGTCACGCGTCGCATGTAAACAGAAAAGGGATCTTGCGTTAAACACAACACAAGATCTTCCCTCCTCCGTCATGGGATAAAAGGTAGGTATAGCTAAGGCCAGTGCAGATCTAGCCTGAGCAAGCAGGCACCCAGGTCACACTGGCCTAATCTACACCAAGCAGGACATTGCACTATGAAAGCAGTATGAAAGCAGTATATCAAAGGCAGGAGCCACACTACTGCTTTATACCAGTGTTGAAGTGCATTGACAACTGTTGGGGCCCATTGACACATACCATATACTGCTTTCATACCACTTTCATAGTGCAATATCCAGCTTGGTGTAGATTAGGCCCCTGTTCCCCACTATTGCGAAATGTATTACATTTTTATTTAAGTTACAGAAATTCTTTCTAAAATCGCATCTATGATATTAATTAATTGATGTCTTTTGATGCATTTCCTCTTGTTGGGGATATGTATAAGTGGCAACTCTATCTAAGGCTCGGTTACTTAGATTCTGCCCCTTTTGCCTTCAGTTCTGCCCAAAAGCTTTTCAAAAATGGAATTTGGCTGAAGGTTTCAAACATTACTGGGCCCTGTCTTCACGGTACCGAGTTGGCACCACCTTCCCCCAAAACCCAATGGTTTTTCTTACCTGGAGTGGCGTCAGGCAATCCGAACACCAAGGAGGGAGAACGGGGTTTCCAGGGGTCATCTGGGTACAACAGCCGCCCCCTTGCCCTCTTCCTGGTGGAAGGTGACCAATCACTGGTCACCTTCCACCAAGACTGCCCCCTGGATCGGCCCCGGAGTGAAGTCAGATGGTGGAGGAGCCATACTGACCTCGATCCCACTGAAAAAGTCGGGGGAAGTCCCCAATTTTTTCAATTCGCAGCTTCACAGGAAAGCCCACAGTGGCCTGATTCAGACAACACGCTAAACCATGGTTTAGCATGTTGTCTGAAACAGGCATATGACTGCAAATCTGTGGCTATGTGATATAACTGATGCAGTGCAAATCCACAGGCATAGTGAGACTTTCCCTGAGTATAGATACCCCCGTGCTTTACTCCATGGGGAATATTAATGTTCAAACAGTATCAAATATTTTCCACATTTTAGTTTGCTATTAGATTCTAAAATAGAGACATCAGTGAAGCCATCACTTGTCCTTGAGATCCACCGTGGGCACAAACTAATTCTCCTCTTCAGACTTTCTTTTAGAATTAAAGGATAAGGGAAATGTTCCTTGCCTCTGGTTTTAGGAAATATATTATTATTGCTAGCATCCTCTTTGGAGATGTAAAATGGCCTTCTCTCAGGTCTTTTGTACAGTTTGCTAGCTGTAGGAATTTGTTGCATTGCCTTTGATAGCTATTGGCTGCTAGGCAATGGACAACCCTAATCTGTTTAGGTAAGGACTAAGGATAATTTGGCAGATTCTAGAATGTCATCTGAAAAGGAGAAAGAAGAATAAGGGCTACATTCAGACAACACAAGTGGTAGGTTAACAGTCAACTCCATGGTTGACACAAGAGGAAGATTAACAGTCGACTCCACGGTTGATTATTTAGTGGCTACTCCCCATACAACATGATTATATTCATCTGTGGTGTGGATTAAGGCCAGCTTCAAGTTGACTATTAGTCAAAGGTGTGTTTGATTGACACATCCCCTGCCCTCCCCCACCCCCCTGGCAGTCCCCTCACTGATATCCCATCAGCCATTGCAAGTTCTGCCAGCTGGAGAAGAGCAGAAGCCACTGCTTTGATTGCTCTTGACAGGGGACTCTGTAGTCCCCAAAAATAACCAACTGTGTGCAACAAAATAGTCAACGATGCCTGACACATGACATGGCCACCAATGCTTCTTCAAAGAATCAATTCTGCACAGCGATGGTTATTTGTATTGGTTATTATAATCAAATAACCAAATGTGGTGTGAAAAAGTCCCAATAAATGACACAACAACCAACCATTGACTATTTAACTCACCATTGAATATTTAACTGACCATTGATTATCGTGTCATCCAAACCCAGTCAAGATTTTTGCAGTCTTGACTGGCAAGAAAAGTCTTTGAAAGGATCCCACTTTGAGCGTCTTGTAGAAATTGTTGCTGCCTTACTTAGTAGCACTGTCTATCCTCAACGTGCAAATAAACAGACTTAAGAACAACAACAACAGAAGTTTTGAGGCTTCTCTTCTCATAAGGGAACTGAAGGCTGTCTTTGAAACTTCCTTATATTCAGTACACAAACATTGACGATAGCTCTGCTGGTCCATGACAAAGAGGGGGTGAAATCCAAGACCCACAGTTAAGCAGTATCTTTTAGATTCATCCCATGTACCTGTTTCCCTCGAATTATCCCCTACAGCGATAAGCTGTCATTGTTGTTGTTGTTGTTGCTAGCTAAATCACACCCCAGGCGGCAGGGCCCCTAAAATCCTTTGCATACCAGGAAAAGGGTTTAAGGGGGGAAATGTAAAAAACCATAAAAAATCAACGGATGACCCAATCTGATTTAAATTTGGTATGCTTAAAGCTCTCCTTAATATCTATTACTGTGCCAATTTTGATATCTTTATCTTTAAAATTTACACAGATGTAAGTATTTGTTTACTTTGAAGCTTAAGAGTATCAAATCCTGGTCCTGTGCCCCCAGTGGCCACTCAAAAAACAACAAATGATTCGCTCCAAAACTAGTAGTAAAATAGGTCGGGTCTTTTGGTTTTACAGCACAATTAAAGCAGGATGCATGGGAGTACTTCACAGTCAACGCAGATTATAAACTGGAAAACTTCAGAGTACTTCACAATAAAAGCAGATTATCATAAGATGGAAAACTTTGGAGTCCTTTGCACGCAATTCACAGTGATTGCACAGTATGACGCTGGTGTGATAAAGCTCTTTATTTGAGGACAAACCAAAATTCCATAAAAATGTGCAAGCTTTCAAGTTCTCCAGAACTCTTCATCAGGTTAGGTGGAACCAAAAAAAAAGGCAGAGGATGTTATTTTTATCATACAGTATGCACATCCGTCCTGTAACTTCTAAGACTTTTTATGCAACAGTTTGAATGAATAGTTAATTAATAGCAAGCTAAAGAAATGGTGAACCTCAGACTGAGATGACCTCAGACTGAGCCTTGGATTATCTGGCCTTGGAAGCTGGTGTGTACCCTTCCCTGCTCCCCCTCCAGCACACTGAGGGTGGAACTCCATGTTGCACGTTACGTGTCATTCCATGATTTTTCTTTGTGACATTTTTAAAAAACAGAATGCACCCACTGCAGATTGAAGCACTGGAGGAAGGGAGGGTCTCTTTGGCCTCATCTACACCAAGCAGGATATTGAACTATGAAAGTGGCATGAAAGTGGTATATAAAAGGCAGGAGCCACACTACTGCTTTATAGCAGTATTGAAGTGCACTGACAACTGTTGGGGCCCACTGACCCATGCCATATACCACTTTCATACCACTATATCCTGCTTGGTGTAGCTCCTGCCTTTTATATACTGCTTTCATACTGCTTCCATAGTGCAATATCCTGCTTGGTGTAGATGAGGCCTTTGTCCACACAAATTCCCCCCCAAACTTCCACCGACCCTTTCCAAAAGAAAATATACTCCTCCCCCTCCAGTGGACATGAAAGCAGTGTGGAGGAGCAATTTTCAGTGGAAAAATAGCATAAAGGCAAAGTGTTAAGAAATCTTTATCCCCCTGTAGTGCCCTTGAGGTTCAAACTGTAAACTCAGGCCTTTGTTAGACCAGGCTATATCCCGGGCTGATACTCGGAATCGCCCCGTGCATCCAGATGACGCACAGGGGATCCCGAGCTCAGGCAGGGATCAACGCTGCCTGGCCCCAGGATACAGGCTACCCCTTTGGGCCTGGTTTTTCCATGGTCCCGGGCTGAGCCTGGGACCGCGGAAGGTGTGGGCTGTTTCCCCGGCCTCACCCCAGCTCCACGCAGTTACTCGCGTGTAGCCAGGAGCCGCGCATGGGGCTGAGTCCATCATGGCTAGGGTGGGGGGAGTGGGGAATCTTTTTTTTTTTAAAAGAAACCTACCTGAGTCACTTCAGCACTCGTGCGCTGCCGGCTCCTTTAAAAATAAAAAAATGGCGGATGCAACGGCTCTCTTCTTGAGCTCGTCGCATCTCGCGTGTAAACGAGGGCGAGATCTCGCGTTATTCATAACGGGAGGTCTCCCCTCCTCTCCCCCAGATTTTCCCCTAGGTCTAGCAAAGGCCTCAGTGTTTACATAAATGTGTTTCTATATGTATTTGAAGGGGAGAAAGAAATATGGAATTGTACATAAAATGTGGTTTTGTTTTGAATCCAACATGATTTTTTTTTTTTTAAAAAAAAAAACCTTCTCAAGTTTATTATAATACTGACACAAATGTTGTTTCCCCACGGAATTCATGCTGAGATGAGGGAAGGGTTCTCATTCGCCAACTTTCCTCGATGGTTTTCGTTTTGCTAAAAAAAACCATCACCATCTTTCCCCTGTGGTTCAGCAGACAAATGGAAAATGAAGAGGATCACTTAATGTGCTTCAATCTCAGACTTGATTGCATTATCAAGGGGTTAATCAAAGGCCTGGAGCAAATTGAAAGGAAGCAAAAGAAACTCCTGGATAATTTGGGTGCTTCTCTTGACTCGCTATTGTCTTATTTCAGATCCGCTGCAGGGCAGGGATTGAAGTTCCAAGACCATGCTTCTCTGTCACAAAAGGAACTTTTACATCCACCTCTGCAAGGATAGGGCCAAGTTAACTTTCATATAAACCTGTCTGAACTCTAAGATCATCCTTAGAGACCTGCCTCTGGGTGCTCCTGCCAAATGGGGTGAGTTAGGTGGATACTAAAAACAAAGCCTTTTTAGCGGTGGCACCCCAGTGGTGGAATGCCCTCCCCAGAGAGGCTCACCTGGTGCCTACATTGTTGTTGTTGTTGTTTTCAGCACCAGGTGAAGTTCTTTTTTATTTTCTCAAGCTTTTTAGTGCTTCAGTTTTATAAATTGTTTTAGTGCATTTTATTTATTTTATTTTATTTTATTTATTTATTACTTTTATATACGCCCCATAGCCGAAGCCCTCTAGGCAGTTTTAAGGTCCTTATACCGCTGCTGGGTTTTGCTATGGCTTTTCTGTTGGTTTTATTGAAGTTTTTATATAATGCTTTACTGTTTTATTGTATTTTATGTTTTGTTTTGTGAATGTCCCAGAAAGCTTTGGCTATTGGGTAGTATAAAAAGGCAATAAATAAATAAATAGGTGTATAAGCTCCTGATCCGATATGGGCATACCATACATGTCTCCCCACAGGCGAGATCTCTCTTTTTTGGAATATGACAGAAAAACATAAGGGGAAAGGAAATAGATGTCAAGAGCCTAGTGATGATAACCAGTAATTTCTACACTGTCATTCCCTATGGCAGAGGTAGGCAGGGGTTTCTGGGCCCATGGGTTGAGTTTGGGGAAGGGGGCTGTGGCTGAAGAGTGTACGTGGACGTCCTGTCATTCATTGTACAATAATCTCTCCAGCAGCCTGTGGCCTACTTGGCTTCCCGCACTTCAATTAAAGCGCAGGGAAAGACGTTGTGAGGTAATTTCTCCAGTAGGGCTTTTTCAGGTCTGGTAGCGTGAGTAGCCTGGAAGTCAGCAGAGCAATGGAGAATTGTATAATAGACAGAAGAAGAAAAACACAGACAGCACCCTTTAGCTTACAGTGACTAAGGCCTTAGCTAGACCGGGCTTTATCATGGGGCGAACCCCGGGATCATCCCTGTGCGTCCACATGACGCACAGGGGATCCCGGGATCAGGGAGGGATGATCCCTCCCTTGCCCCGGGATAGAGCCCTCCCTTTTGTGGCCCGTTGCCGCGGTTTGACCCGGCTCCACACAATTCCTCACACGGAGCTGGGAGCTGCCGCCCACTGGAGTTAGGGTGGGGGGAGCGGGAAAAGTAGTTAATTTTTTTAAAAAAACGTACCTTTAGCGCACGAGCGTTCATGCGCTCCTTCCTCTTTAAAAATAAAAAATGGCAGGAGCGCCACCTCTCTTTCTGTGGTCGTCGTGCCTCATGTGTAAACGGAGGAGGGATCTCGCGTTAATCACAACGCGAGATCGTCCCTCCTCTGTCGCAGACTATAAGGTAGGTCTAGCTAAGGCTTAAGTAAGCTCAAAACTACCACCAAAAGAAATTTAAAAATATTCATTTATTTCATTTCTATATCATCCATTAGCTGTAGCTCTCTGGGCAGTTCAGAAAAACTAAAACCATAACATACAGCATAAAATATAAAATATGGAAGCGTAAAAAAGCAAACACCACAGTATAAAAGCACAGCCAGAGTAAAACCGAGCAGCAATGCAGAGATTCAAAATATAGATTTAAAACACCAAAGCTAAAAGACTAGGATGCTAAAATAAAAAGGTCTTCAGTTGGTGCCAAAAGGAGTACAAAGTAGGTACCAGGCAAACCTCTCTAGGAAGTTCATTCCAGTCAGGGTGCCACAGCAGAAAATGCCCTGAGAATGAGGCAGAAAAATGGAAGCCTGTTTCAGGAGGGGTTTCAGGAAACTGGAGGGCAGATTTTAGCACAGTACTAGTTCCACCTCTTGCTTGGGGCCAGACACATCTCTCTCCCATCACACCTGCTGCCAAGTTTAAGTATTATACACATAAGCATTGAAGACAAGATATCTCTGGAGAAATTCCAACCTCCGAAATGGTGCCTTGAGCCTGCTCAGTGGAGTGTAAGACCGTTTCTACACCTAAGGATTATCCCAGGAAAATAGAGGGATCATCCCTGCCTGCTCCCGGGATCCCCTGTGTGTCATTTGGATGCACAGGGATGATCACGGGACGATCGCAGGAAAAAAGGCAGGTGTAGAAACAGCCTAAGTCTCCATATTGAAGTCTCCTCTAGCTTTTGAGAACTGTAATTTAGTGTCATTTTTTTCTGTTTGTTTGCTTAAAACGTTCTATGCCTATTATTTATTTGCAGGTGCTTAAGTACCTTAGGCTGCAATCCTATGCATACTTACCTGGGAATAAGTCCTATTTAACTGAATAGGATTTGTTTCTGAGTAGACACACATAGGATTGCAGTGTTAGATAACTAAAGCTTAGATAGCTTTCTTTTCATAGACTTTTACATATTTCTCCGTTTTTTTAAAAAAAATCCTAGCCCCCCTCTCCCAAAAAAAATTGTCCCGTCTTTGTGGATTCAGAATATGGCAACCCTACCCGTCAGAGAAATTCGGTAAAATTGCCCCCTCAATTTCTTTGCCCACAAATAAGGTGGAGAATTTTGAGAGGCAATTCATGCACAGCCTTTCCTTTCTGACCCCAAAGCAGGCCTGGGCAGGGGGTGGGGGCAGCAGTGGGGCCAGTTGGCATGGGCCTACGATTTTGAGGGGGCCTACTCCGAGTGTCCCTGGTAGAGGTAAAGGGGGACCCTTTGGTAAAGATTGAGTGAGTGAGCAGTACTGACTCCATTTTGAGACAGCCAAAAAGCCAAGGTGTCTTCACCCCCACATCTCCAGCAGAGATGAGACAAAAGCACATGAATGCGGCTGAGAGCAATCACAAAAGGCTAGATCAAGCGATTCAGTTCCTAATAGACTTCATAAAATGCACTTCCCAGAGGCAAAGGTGGGATTTTTTATAAATCGTTCTAGTTCATATGTATTTAGAACTGATTAAAAATACTTAATGAGCAGTTTGAAATGGGGCCTACATTTCCCATCAGGCCTGGGCCTATTACCAGCTTTGCCTGCCCCTGCCCCAAAGGTAAGAAATGCGGAACTTTGGCCTACTCTCCCCCAGGGCCGTTATTTCACAAGCGCTTCTTGGCCTGGAAAATACTCGTCTGCTGCATGGACTCAGTAGGTGTTGGGCTTTTCAGCGCCCTTGCAAATTGGCCTTCTCCTGAAGCAGCAGCAGCAGGCCTTTTCCTCTGGCAAGGTGTGTGTATCAGCGTTTAATGCTATTAATAGTCTCCCAGTATCCGATCTGTCTGTTGGTGCAGCAGTTGCACGCTCTCTCTCTCTCTCTCTCTCCCTCCCTCCCTCTGTTTCTGATGCCGGATACAAACCGCTGTGTAGAGTAATTGCCAAATGCTTACATCGACACATAAATAAGACAAATAAATTTATTTACATTATTCATATTTTCTTGCGCTTTCCTCCTCTTTTATTTATGCCTTAAACAACAGTTACAGTAAATATAACAATAAAAAAGAGTGCCTGCAGCAGGCCGGAAGATGATCAAAAAGCCCTGATATAGAGCAATTCATGTTTCTTCTTTACAATCGCTAACGAATCTTAACTTGAGCCGTGTTACGTTCCCATGTGAGTGATAAGCAATGATTTATTATGAAGTGTCATGAAATCGGAATGCCGTACAGTGAGAAATGAGTGAGTGGGAAACGCGTTCCCAGCTTCCCAGTCTCATTACTCAAAGATGCAGAGTCCCTTTTCGTAGTCTAATTTCCACTGGAGGTTTTGAGAAGCCCCCACCCACCCCCACCTGCCACTTTGCAATGGAGAACAAACTCGGGGTGAAATCCCTGACCCTGGTGTAGCCTTGCTGACTGTTGGTTGCATCAAATATCCAGGGTGAACATTAGTTTGGGCGGGGGGCTAATGAGAGTAGCCCATGCTCCTTGCATGAACAATGCAATACGTGATCCAGGGTGTCACAGATCTCAGCTTAGATGGCTTTAATATTTATTGGGTTGACTCCAAATTTAAGCTGGATCAACTGCACTGGTTTCTCACTCTGGGCTTAGCTAGACCGGGATCGTCCCGGGGTCATCCCTGTTCATGTAAATGACACACAGGGGATCCCGGGAGCAGGCAGGGATGACCCCGGGACGATCCCAGGATAAACCTTAGGTCTAGCTAAGGCCTCTTTCTCACCCCACTGCCCCTTTACTTTGCTTTACCTTCCTGCCTGCTCAACAGCTGATGAACGGCAGGTTCAGGAAAAGGAAGGAGAACCTGGCATCCGAACATCATTTGTCTTTTTTTTAAAAAAAATTGAAGGGGTAGGGAGGGAATGCAAGTGTCATTGGAGGTGCCGCAGGCCCTACATTGGGTACTCCTGGATTATATAATTTAGGAAGTTATGTTCTGTCAGGTTAGCCTAGCCTAGAACTGTGTCTTCTGACTGGCAGTGGGTCTCCAGGGTGACTGGTAGAGGACTTTCCCAGAACATGTTACCTGATCTTTTTTAAAAACTGCCAGTGCCAGGGATTGCACCAGGGGCCTTCTGCAGACCATATGGTCAACCCCTGAGCTATCGATCCTACCCAAGTCACAGAAGCCAGACCTATCAATGAGCTTCTTTAAATGAGTGTTCTATAGCACACTCTTGACTGGCCACTCACAGATGTTTCCTGGTCATTTTGACGACGCAATGATCCTACTGCACGTCTCCCGCTCCATTTCCCTCTTGAAGCAATTTTTTAAAAGGCTCAGAAAACCCAACTCTTTTTGAAAAACATTGGCATTTATCGATATTTCCTGCCGCATGCAAGATGATGTGCTATACAACACCCGCTACAGGGCGCTGTCCCATTAAACTACATTGAGGCTGTACAAGCCATGTGGTTGCTGCTCTCTTTCTGCTCTCTTCCTTGTGTAATTATAGCTCATTGCAGATGCAGAAGAGATCCCTCCCTGCTCCTGGGATCCCCTGTGCGTCATGTGGATGCACAGGGACGATCCTGAGAATCGCCCTGGGATATCACCCCGTCTAGCTATGGCTACATATTTTAATGGGGGTTAGAGTTGACAGATTCAATACAGTGTTTGGGGTGGGGCTTCTATGCCTTTAATGGTTGCATTGGAGGGTGCATTTTGTTCAAAGCAACTTGTCCCATCACAGTGACCAAAGAAACCATGACTACTGAAATTCTGACCTCATGTACACAGCTCTTAAAATGCAAGTAACCCTGCTTCATATTAAATCTGGCAAACGTGCTACAGAGATTGTCCCCAGCTGCCCCACAAGATCAAGGGAGAGCAGCCCTATATAGTTCACGAAGTTGATTGAAGTGCATCTTTCTCTTCCAATTTCATGATTAATTTCGGTGCACACTTCGAGCGTTGCAAAAGGCGGAGATTCCCACAGCAATGCCAGCTTCTTCTTCTCCAGAGAAAGGTTGACATGATGTTTCATTTAGGAAAGTTGTTAGCGATGAGCAAAGAATTTTTCATGGCAGCATAAAAAGGAAGTGAAGGAAAAATAATTTTTAAAAAGCTTTGTGGAAATGTATTAGTTTGATATACTCCTGACCTGCTTCTGACCCCTCATATAGCCTAGTAAAGGAAGGCTTTTGGCAGAGAAATGTAAGCTTACATAGATTACATTTCTTTCAATATGATACACCTTTAATAGAAATCTATATTCTAATGTACTTCTGGGCATTGGCAGTGGTGGTAGTAGTGAAGTCTCTGACACCGATTGGATAAGTGGGTGTGTTGTCACGGCATGTTCACAAACATTCTGCTGGGGGAATGAAACTGCTGGTGGAGCAGGGGGGATAGAATTTTTAAACACAGATCAGACGCTGTGATGGGAAGTAAAAGGCAAAATTTCCTGAGTAAAGCCCTCAGTGCAGTGGCTGGAAAATTAAGTAGCCACAGGCCCAAGAAGCAAAAATGTATCGTGTATGATTCTGGGCACCACATTTCCAGAAGGACACAGACAGTTTCAGAGGAGGGCAATAAAGATGATGCAGGGACTTGAGGGCACGCCCTATGAGGACAGGCTGAAGGAACTTGCGATGTTCAGTCTGGAGAAAAGACTGAGGGGAGACATGTTAACAGTGTTCAGGTACATAAATGGGTGCCACAGGAAAGATGGTCAAGAATTATTTTCCCTGGCCACAGGAATTAGGACCTGAAATAATGGGTATAAGTTACAGCTACCTAGATTCCAATTAAATATAAGGAAAAACGTCCTGACAGTAAGATCTGCACAACAGTAGAACAGTCTACCTATGGATGTTGTGGGTTCTCCATTTCTGGAGATGTTTAAGAAGAGGCTGGACAGCCACCTCTCATGGATGGTTTAACTGCTTTTCCTGTACATGACAGAAGGTGGTGTTTTTTTTAATCTAAGGATATATCTATCAGAAAAGGATCATCTTTATGAAGTAGGAAATATGAAATTGTGATTTATCTTTTGCAAATCACCACTGGTCATGGGTTTTAAAGTTAGGACCTGAAGAGAGCAATCCTATGGCCCCAAGAGCATGCCAGAGGAGGCCAGAGGATCCAGTGGGTCTCCCCTTCTAGGGCTAGAGATGGAGCTCTGACTTTGAAGCAGATCTGACTGTAGATCTCCCCTCCAGCCACCATAGAAAGCTTTGCAGCAGTTCTCTCTCCCAAGGCCATGACTCTGACCTCGGGAAGAGAGGAAATGGGTATGGTGACCATATGAAAAGGAAGACAAGGCTCCTGTGTCTTTCTCAGGTGTATATAAAATGGAATTTCAGCAGGTGTCGTTTGTATGCATGCAGCACCTGGTGAAATTCCCTCTTCATCGCAACAGTTAAAGCTGCAGGAGCCCTGCCCTCTTTTGTATCTGGTCACTCTAGGTGATCCTTTTCTGATAGATATGACTTTGGATTAAACAACAACAACAATGACTTGGAGGCAAGACTTATTTATTTATCTATTTGATGTGTTAAAGATACAGGAGCCCTGTCCCCCTTTTCCTATGATCACCCTAGAAACGGGTATGCTGGTGGTGGGAGGGGGAGAAACCATTAATCTCCTGGATCCAAAGGCTTCGTATCCTCTGTTCCTGCTAACAGCAAAGCGAGCAAAATGCTCAAATGGTTCAATTGGATTCAAAGGCCTCTCAGGGCTTCTCCACATTTAGCAAAAAATCCCACAGCCTTACCCAGGATTTGTTTTCTGGAGTCTTCATGGGTTGAATGATCGGCATGACACACATGTTCCCCACCCCTATTGTTTTTGGCAAAAACAAGTATTTTGGCAAAAACAAGCATTTTCAGGGTTTTATAAAATGATGGATTGAAAACGGCGGGAGAGGCATCGGAGGTTGATGACATCGTGAAAAGGACCGGCAGCCCAATCGTGATTGGTGAGCGACCAATCACGAGTGTGAAATAAATTGCTCATGCGGAGAAGCTTTTAGCCTTTACCCCCACCCATGGCAGAGCAAGCTAAATGTTCAAAGTAGGGCTTTGGATGAACGGAGGTCTCTGAGATCAGAGCCCTCTATTTGGGGGGGGGACACCCATAGGATTGCGGTCTGAGTCCCTTCCCTTTGATTTTCAGTCTAACTTGCCGCTAAACAGTACCCATAAACTTACTAACACATTTAAAATGTCCGAAAACATTTTCACCGGGTGCTGAAGAGACATCTAGACATAAAGGTGCCGATGTACGAAAGCAGAGAGGCTTGCCATAAATGGGGGGCTACCACATAGAAGGCCTGCTTCCCGAACACCACTTGCTTGACCTCAGCAGCCAAGGGAACCCAGAGAATGGCCTCACTAGCAGTTCTAAAGCAGGGAGTCAGCAGACCTTGAGGTACCCTTGTCCTAAGCCATAAGGCATTTAGGGTTTTATAGATGACTTGTCAATATTTACCGTTGTTCTTATCATCTCTTGAATCCCTCTGAAACCCATATATCTAAAAACATGCCAGCTCCATATATGGCTTGTGTGTGTGTGTGTGTTAAAAAAAAACAATTATTATGTTGCTGTTTGCATTGTTCTTTTTATGATTTCTAATTGCAGGACAAATGCCTTAACCCCCAGCTCTCCCATCCCGACTCGCCCACCCTGAGCCTGCCTCCTCTCATTGTGCCACTTCTGACATTGAACTTCCAACAACCCGGACTGAGAAGACTGCCAAAAGAATAATAAAAATCTCCAGCTATTCTTCTTCATCCTCACTAACAATTTGGTAATGAAGTATTGATTTCCACTCCCCCGCTTATGGACGATATTAGATTTTCATTGATAAACTGCATTGAGGGTGTCTGGTCTCCGCTGTCCCTTTTTACTGTCACTAAAACAAAGTACCACTGAAGTCGGATAATGACTGAAAACATTGATGTACTTATTTTGTCAATTTGTAACACTCGACAGGGGGGGGGGAGTATAATTCTTCATAGTTTAATGTCCAAGCGTGTTCCACAAGATGCAGTCACACTGGAAGCATTGCTTTTCATGGTAATGTCCGTTTCCTATTTATAACCCCTTTGGGATAGTTTGTCTAAAGGAAATGTTTCAACTCAGTGCAGCTATTACTGATGCACCTGCGTTGCCCAATCCAGTCATTGCACTAGGGATCAATACATCACCGTAAGTAGAAGAATTATTAAGTTAAAACAGATTCCGAGCCAAAAAAACTCGGAACAGTGTTAATCTTCCCAGCAAGTTGTTCAAATAGTTATGGTTAACCATGTTTCTGCCAAAGATTTGTTGGAAATGGATTGCTTTTCAGGCCTATTATTCACATTGTCTTTCCTTTCCTTTTTAATTTAAAAATCTCCATGGCTCTGTACTTCAAGATGTATGCAACGGAGTGACTCTTTTTTTTCCTTTTTTTTTTGCAAACAAACAAAATCAAAAAAGATTGTGTTTTTGAACATGTGTATTGAGAGCTAAAACAGTGAACAACAGTGCAAAGTCAACATCTCACTTATTGTCCAGAGAATTATTCCAGTTCCTCAGTAATGTGAAGAAGACCACCAGAAGCACTGACTCTTAGTACCCACTTTTAGGCTCATCAAAAGGAGCTAAATTGTCTTGAAAGGGGAGCACAAAGCTTTCTGTTTAAAAATGGTTGTTTTAACTTTTTTTCCCATTAAAACTTTTGAGGTCCCAATTTTAATTTGTGGAATATTCACGTTAATAATGAGATCTAATTAAGACATCCATTAAAAGCCCGTTAAAGTTAATTTAACGTAAAAATTCCAATAGAACTGTATTAGATTTTCTCCATTAAATTAACGTTATGGATTTTTAACGGATGTCTTAATTATATGTTATTATTAACAGGAATACTGTATTACACAGATTAAAATCAGGTTCTAAGTCAACTCAGAAAAGCATCCGAGACGTTTTAATGTTGAAAATTTCCCATCACCATTGCATTGTGTGTAGGGGTTAAATTCAGGGACAAGCTTCTTTTCTCCAGCTAAGCATTTTCAATATAACAATGCCAGCATATAAGAGACAATCTGTCTGTGCATTTAAAGAATCAGTTTCCTTTTCCTTAAAGGAGAAATAAGACTGTATCAAGTCATAAATTGCTACTGAAATTGTAAGGGAAATGTGGAATGGATGCTAGGCACAAAACTGAAAATATTTTTTTGTGGGGGAAGCAGAATTCGTAGAAGAATAAATACGGTACAAGGTAAGGCTAAAATAAAAACCTGGACAAATACACACAAAATAGGTCATATATGTCCAGCATTTTGAAGAAAAGAAAATGCCTTCATCAGAATCATCCGAGAAATTTTGACACGATCCCTGAATTCAACACGGAGGGGAGGAGGAAATCCCCTTCTTATTTACCTCCTAGGGAAAGTGTTGCCCTTATGCCACATATAATAGCAAATTGCTTTTTTTATGGCAAGCATAACCTAGATGGGAAAAAATATGGCGCTTGAGGGAAGGAGGGGAAAAGTAAATGAAGTTCCAGGAATGTCATTCTGAAGTAATGAGGCATGGACAGAAAATATACCCCTCACATCATCGGATTGAGATGGCAGTCGAAATAGCTTCATTGAAGTGTCAGCACTCATCCATCAATCAATCATCCACAAGGAAAAATAGCGACAGTGCAACGGGGCAGCTTTTATGGGATTTACTCATGGGCATAGGGAATAGCCGCTCAAATGTAGTTCTGACATGAAAAGCAAGGTGCTGATATTATTTTTTATGATGGGAGGATCATAAAGTGAATTGAGAACAGTGAGGTCTGTCTTTGCTTAACCTATTCAACTGGAAACAAACGGAGCTCAACTGGAAACGAACAGAGCCTTCGGATAGGTTAAGATTGAAGTATGCATGCGATGCGGCAGGCCAGTGGCCATTGATAACAAAATTCTATTACAGCCAAATCGATGCATTAGCATGGGGTTCCTGCGAAGCACTTGAATTGCACCAAGCCAAGGCTGGGATTATTAAATGAAGTTACGTAATGCGTGGTTCCGTACACGAGTTGCGGGAGGGGAGGCGGGGAGGGGAAAGCAGCCTGTTTCACTTTAGGGAAGACGTGGTCTCCATACCTAATGCAAAAGTCTCTCTCTTCCCCCACCCTTTCTATAGAAGCAACTTTTGCAGCCACAAATAGATTTTGCAAGGATTGTGGGGTCTGGTTTTGAACAGCACACCAGAGATGGGTTTATTATTGCTTAAAATTCTATGCACAGCTTATTGTGCAGAATAAAGGCCCAATGCAGTGGGAAGCTCTTATGCAAAAGTACCCATTGAAATGGATGGGGTTCACCCAAGAGCGCTAGTAACAGAGTGCTGGTGTAGTGTAGCGGCTGAGAGACTGAGCAACCAATCAGGTTCTTCACACGGCACATAGTTAAATTGTAGACTTCACTACCGCAAGATGTGGTGATGACCACCAATTTGGATGGTTATAGAAAGGGGTTAGAGAAATTCCTGGAGGAGAAGACTATCTATGGCTATTAGTCCTGATGGCTATGTGCTACCTTATCAGAGGCAGTGTGCCTGTGTATTCCCGTTGCTGCAGACATGGGCGGGAGGGTGCTGTTGCACTCATGTCCTGCTTGTGGGTTGCCTGTGGGCAGCTGGTTGGCTACTGTGTGAACAGAATGATGAGCTATGTTGACCCTTGGTCTGATCCAGCATAGCTCTTTTTATGTTCGAATGATTCCCAGGTTCAGTTATTGCTTTTGCCAATACGTAGATCACTTGTTGGCCCTCGGTGAAATTGTTCTCTTTCTGTCAGCATCAGTCACCAGATCTACAAAATGGGGACAATAATTATACCGATCTGCCTTTTAGGTTTTTGTAAAGATTACAGCAAGATAATATGTAATAAGAGCGTCATCAGACAGGTGGATTTCCATGTTTCCCTACCGTTGCTATGGCCTCCTGCTGCTGTCCCACAATAGAGATTATCTCTTTACATGGGGAGAAAAAGAGGAAGCAGAAACGACCATGTGGCCCATTTGGGGGGGGGCATTTTTATTTGCTGCTTTTCCTGCACACAGCAGGAAATGGCGTCACATTCCGTTGGGTTTAAAAAGAAAAGAAAAAAAAGATGGATTAAAGGTGGTCTATTTTGTGATGGAAAAACAAGTCGAAGGAGCAGGAGCCACAGAGGAGGAGGATTTCATCGTCTAAACGACACACGAACGTCCATAAGTGGGCGGTAGCGAGCGTGCGATAAAACACTCATCTGATGACGCTCTAAGTGCTTTGAACACTCCAAAGCACTATATAAATGCTTAACTATCATTATTTATGACTGGTGTGCTCTTGTGCAGCTCTCATTCATTTCAATGGACTGCATGCAAAACAACTTCCCGCAGGATTATGTCCTAAATATGCAAATTCCCGACATGTTTTATGATTTGACTTGATAAATTAAATCCTGTTCAGCATCAGCAGAACATTTTAACAAGAGCCTGATGAATGCACCAGATTCTGCCATTTGCAGCATGATCAATGCAGGGAGCCATTGACCTTGGGGAAAACTCTTATATAGCTTTCAGTGGGTGTGAACTTGTCTCAGCTAAAAGACTTAAATCAATCAGTGGGAACCAGATGTAAAATTCTCTGAAGTCAAGGGGGATCTTTTAAAACTTCTACAAGCTTTAGGTGTGATCTAAATGTACATTATTATTATTATTATTATTATTATTATTATTATTATTATTATTTCATAAATTAAACATTTTGGGAACATGGAGGACAGTCACAGTAGATGTTGCAGATCCTAGGGGGACCATATGAAAAGGAGGACAGGGCTCCTGTATCTTTAACAGTTGTATTGAAAAGGGAATTTCAGCAGGTGTCATTTGTATATATGGAGAACCTGATGAAATTCCCTCTTCATCACAACAGTTAAAGCTGCAGGTGCCCTGCCCTGTTTTAAATCTGGTCACTCTACTATAGCTCCTGAACTTTAACTGTGGTGATGAAGAGGGAATTTCACCAGGTTCTCCATATATACAAATGACACCTGCTGAAATTCCCTTTTCTATGCAACTGTTAAGGATACAGGAGCCCTGTCTCCCTTTCCATATGGTCACCCTAGCAGATCCTCCATAAGGAACTAGAGACTTTATGGTAAACAATGAGCAGACCCTTTTAGATATTATGGTCACCCTCTACCCTGGACATCAATATAATATTCCATGATTATAACTAGATATAGTCTGTATGTATGACATACCATTTGGCAGCCTGAGAATGTCAACTTTTTAAAAAAACAAATAAATAAATAAATCTAAGGTTCTAGTCCTGGCAATGGCAGAAAACCTGGATGATATTGTCTTAGGAATAATTAAAACCTTACTCATCTGTTCATACTTTATGTCAGTGGTGTAGGAACTATTGCAGGGCCAACTCCTTCCTGCGCTTCAGGGACAAGTCAGAGTGGTGCAGTGGCTAGAATACTGCGCTCAGAAGCAGGATAAGAGTTCGAATTCCCGCTAAGCAATAAAGGCTTACTGGGTGAGCTTGCAGCCTGGGGCCAGTTCTATCCCTAGCAGGATATAACACCTTGAAAATGGTTTGAAAACTGTATATGGAGTGTGTCATGGGCCCCAACAGTTGTCAATACTGTTATAAAATGTTTTAAAGCAGTAGCATCGATCCTGCCCTACTTACAGGGTTGTTGTGAGAATAAAAAGGGAGGAGCTTTATACTGCCCTAAGCTTCTTGGGAATATTTGTGATGATGATGATGATAATAATAATAGAAGCTCTGGGCTGTGCAGGATGAGGACAGCCTGTGATTCCTCCCCATGCCAGCAGTCTGCTGAGGAGAGAAACCAGTGGTACAGCTAGGTAATTTTGGACCCTGGACTTAATGGTCACATACATTCCTGATATGAATTTTTGCAACCCTGACCCCCACCCCAAATAATCCTTTGCACATGTGCAGTTGTGCATTGTAAGTTCAGTTGAATCATAGCAGTAGCGTGCCTAGACGTATAACACAGAGGTCACTCCTGCTGCCCTCATCACTTGCCTCTCTCTCTGTGGTTATTCCCCCCACCCAGGGTGTGAGCAAATGGGACACATTTTAGCATGGTTCTGCCCCAAGTGCCCCCAGGTTCCTGACAGTACCCCTACAGCCAGGGCCAGACCAAGACATTTTGCTGCCTGAGTCAGAGCACCACTGGTGCTCCTGAGTCAGCTACCCAAGGCAAAGTGCATAGTGCCCAAAGTTAGCTGAATTATTCTGGTACATGTGGCAGAAAATGTCATAATCACCCCCCACTCCAGTAGAAACACAATAACAACAAGATAAATACCTAATGATTTCTAACACCCAGAATTTGCTGCCTGAGGCAACTGCCTCATTCTGCCTCATGGTAGGGCCAGCTCTGACTACTGCAACTCCAAAACTGCCAGAATAATATGAGAAAGGCATCTACGGATTTGAGGGAAGCCTGGCTGAAGTGGAATAACTCCCAATCCTCTCACAACCACACATAAAAACCCACTATCCCATGCTTCTTATGTGTCCCCCTCCACATTCCTATCTCTTCTCTTCCCTCCTATGCTGCTTGCATTTTGTCAACGCATTTCAAAACTCCCATTGAACCGAGCTGCTTGAAGGAACATAGACTGCAAGAGAAACGCATGCATGCAAAGGCATACTATTTTCTTTTGTGGGCATGAAATGTGGATGTGCTTGGTGCAAAGAAAAGAAGAAAAAGATTCAGAATGAAAGACACGCAAGAGAAGTGCCATGATATTATCATCACTTTAACTGAGAGACGGAGCAGTCAACCAGGAGTTTAGATCTCACCTCTGCTATCAATATAGTGTAGTCTCTCAGCTTCAGCCAGCTATCAGCAATATAAGGATAATACTGCTGACCTGCCCTACAGTCAAACGACACAGTTAAATACATAGCATGCAGCTCCCTCTGTATTTTTTCTCTTCTCAAAAGTAAAGAAAACTTCCAGAAGCCGAACTTGCATGGCAATTGTGGGGCAATTGCTGCCTAGAGTATTTTTATACAGGCAGGATATAAATTGAATAAGTAAATAAAATAAATAATTAGGGAAAGTTTTGTTTTTGGTGGGGTTTTTTAAAAAAACCTCCCATTTGCACCACTGGGAGGTTTTTTACAATCTCTTAACTGGGAGGTTTATAATAAAAATAATAAATAAATAAAATATCAGTGGTTCATGTCCCAGGTGGCACATTGCTGATGTGCTAATGTTAACATGCTGGGGGCCAGCACACCTGTTAAGTTCAGGAGTATGTGGAAAGCTTACATGTGAGACCTTTACCATGGCCCAACTCCAGGACCTAAGCAGAATTCTTACTCCATCCTTCTGCATCATCTGTAGAATTTTACACTCAAGAGAGCAAGAACATCCCTTGACTATGTCTTACTCTTCAGGGCCAAACTACACATTTTAATAATCACATCAGTGCAGGTGAGTGCACCTTACTCTCGTGTGAGCACACATGGTGCTCCAGGAGGAAAGCACTCAACTTTTCCCCCTACCTGCTTTTTCCTCTGAAATTCCACCTCCACATCCCTACACACACACAAGGGGTGGGAGCAGTTTTAAAAAAAGCAAAAAGTCTCCATTGCAATCATTGGGACTGTGTGTGGGGAAAACAGCAGTCTCAGCTACACTGACATGATTAGCAGAATGTGCCATTGGCCCTCAGAAGTGTTGGCTCCAGGTTTAGCGGGGACTCTTGGCAGAGATGCTACCAGGGCCCCCTACCTAAATAGCCCCCACATCTTCCTGTCCACTGATGCTACCCTGGGCCCCTGCATCCAATCCACACCACCAACCAGAGGCCAGAGCAAGGTGAGTTGAGCCTGCTGTTGCTCCTCCTCTTTGCTCCAGACATAGGCATAGTCAGCCATTCTTTTGAGTGTTCAAGCATTGTACATGGTGATACTATCACAGTTTTGTTGCTCTTTAAATACCTTTGAAATACAGGAGTGAGCCACAAAGAGACGTGTCAGAACGTCCCCACGAAATGCCACCTTGCCAATTCACCACTGCCCAGCAGTTTGGAATTCACCCTCAGGGAATGAAGAGGACAAAAGAAGAACCCTGGAGTTTATTTTATTTTATGTAATCAATTTCTAGGCCACTTCACTATATCCAAAAAGACACCTCAAAGCAGTTTTCAACATAAAAAAATTAAACAGGAAATATAAAACAACCACAGTTAAAACATATACAAAAAAATAATAATACAAAACATCTCAGAAATCATTTTTTAAAAAATCTTCACTTACAGCATTTAAAATAAGGCAATTAACCATCAAAAATAGGGCAGGGCAATCAGCCAGGCCTTTAACTGGCACCTAAAATATGTCACAGTTGCCTTTCTTTCTTGCTTTCTTGCTTTCTTTCTCTTTCTTTACTTAAAACAAGAAATATAGATGGAATCAAACTCTCAAAGTGAATCCCTTGAAAAGCTGTCTACGAATCAGAATATTACATTTCTAAACCCTGATAATTTTGCCTGCATTGCTCTCCTTTGGGAACATTTTAGATAAACATTTGAATTAAGTGGCCTTGTTTTAAAACAATCGGTTATTAAAAATGAAAAGAAAATACTGCCTCCTTTTCTCACACTTCCTTTATTTCTTTGTATGAACCTGGATGAACTGATAGTTTATCTGTCATATAAATCAGGTAACGGGGGGGGCGGGGGATCATTGCATCTTTTGTCTGTTGCCTCTGCTCAATATTATCATCCTGACTTTTATTCCTATTGGAGATCATCAAAACATTAATTAAAAAAAACTGGTGATCAAACAGCCAAATATTTATGATTTGCATCCCTGCTTATTAACAAGTGGCATATTGATACAACCATATATCCAAGCTGTTTACTCTCTTGCATTGCAATAAAGCAGAAGGAATTGTTGCCATCACCTACAGCTTGGAAAGATGTACTTAGAAACATGATCTCTCTCTTGTTTTTTTGTTTTTTTACTGTCACTGTATAAAATAAAAAGGAGTTAAAGGGAAGATTTAGATTATGCTTTTTTCTCTTATCACACACCTTTGCAATGTCCACATTGACCAACTGACTAAGGACAGAAAGCTATTTAGCAACATTGGGGCTGACATCTTAGGAGAGTTGGGGTGAAGGCAGATATAACATCTGTAGAGCAGTATGGCTGATTTGTAGGTACCCTCATTACACCGAATCGCAAAGCGTCATCACAAGGGGGGAAATTATGTTTCCTTACTGTCGCTTCTGCACCCACGCATTTGTCCCTCATTACTTCCTCTTTCAAAAGAGGAAGTAAACAACGTTTACGTGGCCCGTTCAGTGGGCCGTTTTGATCACGCCGCTTCTGCACACAGCAGGAGATAGTGGCAAATTCCATCTCAAAAATGATTCGGATTTACTGGGGTCTTTTTTTGTTGCACAAAGAAGGCTATAAGGGGATGAAGATGAAGACATGAATAAGACCCACAAAAATCTGTGAGTGCACAGTAACAAATGTGCAATAAAATGCTCATCTAATGATGCCCCAAAAGTAGCTTTTCCTCTCCAGGGTCAAGCTCTGAAAACAAAAGCAAAACGCTTGTAGGAAAAGGAAGCTGTGGATTGTGCAGATTGGCTAGCACTTGTTATGTCAAAACAGCTCCCTTCATAATCTTTAAAATGTTTGCACTTTTTTTTTAACAAGTGGTAAATGGGTAAATATGCACGTAAATGGATAAATATGCATGTGGCACTTTTTATCAATCCTCAGGGAATATGGCTTACCTTAAGCATGAGGAGTCAATCAAGGCTGATGACTCACCTAGCATTCAATTTGCTAGAATGAATGTCTACTGGGACAAAGGTGGGCTTATCCCACAGGTAAAGAATTCCCTGCGACATCTCTTTAAACATTGCACTTGTCTTCACCCACATGTTATGTACCAAGGAACACATAAATTAAGTAAATGTACATTTATTTATGTATTTTAAATGTTTCTGTCCCACTTTTCTGTCAGAACAACACACAAAGTTCTTCACAACAGCACAAACCATTTTTGTGAACCGCCCAGAGAGCTCCGGCTATTGGGCGGTATAGAAATGTAATAAATAAATAAATAAATAAATAAACCACACAACATGGTCCTAAGACAACAGTCAGAACATAAACGAGGACCAAAAATGTCATAAAAGCAGATAAAATTAGCTACTCTAAACTCAAGAAGCCTATTTCCTTTCTCATTAAAAGGCAGGCAGTGATGGAGCCAGGCGGGTTGCCTTAAGGAGCGCTCTGCCCATGGGGACACTTGGCACTGGGCTCCCTCCTACACTAGTCATAAGAACATAAGAACGTAAGAAGTGCCATGCTGGATCAGACCGAGAGTCCATCTAGTCCAGCACTCTGTTCACACAGTGGCCAACCAGCCATCGGCCAGAGACCAACAAAGCAGGACATGGTGCAACAGCACCCTTCCACCCATGTTCCCCAGCAACTGGTGCACACAGGCTTACTACCTCGGATACTGGAGATAGTATACAACCATCAGAGCTTGTAGCCACTGATAGCCTTTGCCTCTAGGAATTTATCCAACCCCCTTTTAAAGCCATCCAAATTGGTGGCCATCGCTATATCTTGTGGTAGTGAGTTCTATAATTTAACTATGCGCTGTGTGAAGAAGTCCTTCCTTTTATTTGTCCTGGATCTCCCACCAATCAGCTTCATGGGATGACCTCGAGTTCTAGTATTTTTTGAGAGAGCGAGAAAAATGTCTCCCTATCCACATTCTCCATACCCTGCATAATTTTGTACACCTCTATCATGTCTCCCCTTAGCCTCCTTTTTTTTTCCAAGCTAAGCAATCCCAGTTGTTGTAACCTTCCCTCATAGGGGAGATGCTCTAGCCCCTTAATCAATGTAGTTGCCCTTTTCTGCACTTTTTCCAGCTCTATGATATCCTTTTTTAGGTGTGGTAACCAGAACTGTACACAGTATTCTAAGTGTGGTCACACCATAGATTTGTATAAAGGCAATCAACTCCCTTCAGTAGTGCATCTTTGATCAGCCCAATGCAGCAGCATTTCAATTGTCCCCTGACATAGCATTGCTTGAGGGCATTGTGGGAAATTAAAATGGTCCCAGAAAAAAAAATTAAAGGAAGATCTAGTAGGCACCACAACTGAAAAGGCCCTGTTCCTTATGGTAGGTGCTTTTTAATATTCTGAGAGTTGTGGGGGCTGAATGTTCAATTGAGGTCCACCCTTCTTTCTCACTGCACCCTGTATCTATGTCATTCTCCCCCACACACACACACTTTAGTTGGTGTGCACTGTCTGTCAGGGTTGATGTGCCCCCTTCATGTGTAAAGCCCAGGGCAATTGCCCCATTATCCCACATGGCTTTTGCAGGGGGGCAACACAGAGTAGGCTCTTTGGTGTAAATCTGTGTTCTAGGATAGATGTTGAAGTGCAAAGAGGTGGCCCTTGAGACGTCATCATCATTTAATTTATATCCTGCTTTTCCACAAAAAGTGCCCACAGCGGCTAACAACACAACAGCAATACAAAAACAAGAAAGCACACCAGTACATCAATGACAATAGTGCGTCATTACAATAACAAATGACCCAAACAGTTCATTTCACTAATATTAACATAAAATTTGAAATTAATTATAAAATAGGCAAAATCAACCATTACAAGCCAATGGGCTCATCTACACCTGGAGCCCTTTGGAGAGGGGGGAGGGTTGATGTCAGGGTTTCCAGCTTCCAAGTTCATCCCTCACAGTGCACATGCGAGGGAAGTTTCCCGGGAGTAAAGGAGAGCCGTTGCAGGAAGATGTGCACCCTGTTATGGTGCTTTCGAAGGTGTATCTGGAGAAGTGGATGGGCCTGGACAGATGGGTATGGGCTGTGGATTATTATTTTTTAATACCTCCTCACAGGTACTGTGTTGAAGATGCACTCCTGTGTATCAATATGTTTGTGTTTTTTTTAAAAAAAATACACACAGTCAGAGCCAAAACACGATGATAGGCAATCAAAAAATGTGCCGAAAATGGCGGCCGCCCACTCCCGCACATGTCCGAAACTGCTGGACACGCCCCTGACAGCAGGTTGGCCGTTCACCAAGCCACGAGCTCACGCTGAACAGCAACAGCTTCGGGAAGGGACGGCACACCAGCCACAGACTTCGGGATTGTAGCGAGGGATCCAGAAAAATCATGACAAAAACAGTCCAAGATATTCCTGAGTAACTGAGGGGTCGTCTCTAGATAACCGCGGGAGCAGGTGATCGTTATGTGGTGCGATAGGGACAACCTCGATATTAATCCAGAATAAACGGCTGGTGTAGATTAGGCCAATATCAATTATTGTTTATCAGCAGTGTATAAACCAGAGCCAAATACACTGGCCCTAAATGTTTTTAGGGCTTTAAAATTACAAAACAACATTTTGAGTTGAGCCAAGAAACAAACTGGAAAGGAAGTAAAATAACATTATCAAGGGTTTTGCTAGTCATACGGCTTGTTCTCGACAGACTAAATTGGGGATGGGGGTGGACACAGGGCCCTCTGGATGTTGTTGGACTGCTATTCCCATCAGCCTAGTCAGCACAGCCAACAGTAAGGGCTGATGGGAATTGCAATCCAACAACTGAAGGGCCACACTTGCCCCATCTCTGTGACGTGTATTGTAACATCTGAACATAGCATCTCTCTTCTCTCTCTCTTCCTCTCTCTATCCTCTCTCTATCCTCAGGATGTTAAATTCTATGCCCAGCACCAATTTCTACACTTGCATAACTGCTACTGCAAAATATACAAAGCCCTGCTTACGAGACATTGCATTCATTACTTTAAACGTGTGTTCAAGATTAACTCATCTTGTTTCCTTGAAATCTAAAAGGATATTAAAAGACATTCTGAAAATCAATAAGTTACATATTAATGCCTCCCCAAAAGCATTTACAGGAGAACACTGTTAGTCAAAGATATTTCCAGCAATATAAATGAAGGAGAGCTATCTTTTTTCTTTATTACTTAACAATAAATAAAGCACCATATGTACTAGGATATAAATACACTAAGCAGAATTAGACTTTTACAGCAAATGTTAATTTCACCTTCCCACACAAATGGATAAAAAAAATCCATCAACAAGAAAAATATATACATAACTAAAGTCGTAAAAAAAGATTGCCTTAAAACTTATTTCTCTTTAGAACATAGGAGTAAAAATACATATGATTTATTGATATAAGAACATTAGCATATTCTGACACATGGAGTTGACTATTTGCATTTTAGCATACTAATAAACCTTTTACCTTTTTTGAATTCCAACCTCTACTGCCATTAAATAATTTTTGTCTGACCTCTTGATTTCACAGACTTGTGAAAGTTTCAGCAGGAAAAAAAAGACTGGGGGCGAAGACTTAAAAGCTGTAATTTTCTGACATCCGGTGAACTGACATTAAATAAAAATCGAGAAGAATGATTTAAATGATCATCAACATTATTTTTAGAATTCTTTTGGGAGTGGGGGGGGGGAATCTTCCAAGTTGACAATAAATCAAGAAATGAATATCTGCAAAACCCGGAGTGAAATCTCGTAAGCCATAGACTATTTCCCCCCCAAAGATCTTGGCTCTAGCAGTACATGTCTCGAGCTATAACTTTCTTAATTACAAAACAAGGTCACTGTTATTTTTTGAAATTTAAAGAGGTCAAGGAAAGAGGGACCACAGCTCATTAGCATCCAGAACGTCCCTGGTTGTATCTCCACTTAAAAGAATTAGGTAGCAAGCAATGGGGGAAAGGCCCAGGGAGCTGTTACCAATTGACAATGTGAGGCTAGATGGACCAATGGCCAGGAAAAAGCATCTTCATATATTCATATGAAGCTCATTATAAAGTTTAAGAGCTCCTAGATTAGAGCATCCAACATTAGCAAGGTTTGTAGGGCAGGACCTATGTTGAGCATTAGTGGTTAATCCTGGTTACTGTATCACAGCTATGTTGTCTATGAACGTTATCACACCCGGGGGCGGGTTGGGGACGGGACACACACACACTTCCTTACCATCCTTCTCTGCCCCTGCATTTGTCCCTCATTACTTCCTCTTCTGCCCAGAGGGGAAAGAGGAAGTAAACAAAGACCACATGGCCCAATCAGGGGGCATTTTAATTGCGCCACTTTTCCTGCACACAGCACATTCCATTTTTTAAAAAAGGTCTGATTAAAAGCGGTCTATTTTGTGATGGAAGAAGGAGCGGAAGGTGCGTGGGAGGCAGATGTTGTCATCTTAAGGATGTGTGCACATCCGTAAGTGGGCAGTAGCGAGCGTGCAATAAAAAGCTCATCTGATGAACCTCTATGGCTCACAGGGAACTCTGTGGAACTGAGCGCTTTCCCATTTTCAGTAGGACTGGGGGAAACCCAGCGCATGGGTTTTCCCATTGAAGCTGGATTGAGGTCATATTTAGATAGGAGCCTCCCTACTGGGAGGGGAAAGTGGGGTGGAAATGATATAAATACAAGTGCACATTAGGTCAGTGATGACCACATTTTAAAAGCCATAACTCCTTAGGCTTTTTTTAAAAAAGTAAATCTCCTTATGACCAATAACATCAAGGTCTACAGACCATGCTGCTGCTGGGATCTGCTATCATTTCTCTCTCCCCAAAGCCTCAGCCATCTCTCCTTCTGCCCACCTGCCCTCAATTGACACTTCTCCACCCCCCACCCCCTGCCTGCCATCCTCTGGTATGTAGCTCAGAGCAGATAAGATGGAGAAACGCAATGTTCCATTCATGGGGCCTATGAGTAGATTTCTTATTCCTGTTGATTTGTGCTCAGCAACTGAACTTCGCCTTTGTGGGGCGGCGGGGATTCAGAAGCACCATGTGGGCACCACAACATACACACAGAAACAAGCAGCCCAGACCTAAAACTCCAGTTTGAGATCCAACACAGAGAAAAGGAAACAGTGTGAACACAGATTGCCTTCAGTTTCCAAAATGTTTCCAGGAAAGTGCTAGGCTTGCCAATGTAGAATGAAATGCCTAAATTAAATCAGTGAAATTATTCTAAAGCAAATTACTTCAACTGAGGCCAGAAGCAAACATCCCATGCCAAACATTGGATTCCAAGCCACAGTTTTGCTGCCTAAGGTACATGTAGGATATAGTATTTGTAGGGAAGCAAGGGCAGCCGGGAGTGTGTGGGACTTCCCCTGTTTGGTGACTTTGCATGGAGTTTCCTTCTAGTATTGGACCCAGAGAGAGAGAGAGAGAGAGAGAGAGAGAGAGGGGGGGGGAAACCAACTGGGGAGGAAGGCTTATGAGGCATTAATAGCAGGTAGGGAAAGGATTAAGCATTCCCTCTCACCTCGTGCTTCTTACCTGCAAATGGTCCCTTGTGGTCACATTTCCAACAGGACTGGGAATCCTGTGTTTCCTGCATAACAAGATGTTCAGCCTGAGACTCTGCACCTATATCCAAAACATTTACAGCAGTTTCTGTAAATGTTTCTTCCTTTAATGTTGCTAGGGGTACACATGGATGCAGGCAGGCAGGCACACACATGCACATACACACACATTTAAAACCCTGACAATGATGCTGAAAGGGTGGGACTTTATTTTGATGTCTGAAGTTTGAAAATGAAATATCAATTGGTTCTGAGGTTGAAACAGAACAAACATGCAATTGGTTCTGGCCCTTTTTTTTTCTTGCATCCCAGGGAAAAAAGAGAGACAAGAGGTTGGAAATGAAAAACAAATGTCCTTTTCAGTTCAAACCTACTAAAGCGTGTGGGAGTTTTACACCCGTGTTTCTGGTTCCTGTAGGGTTAGATTTCATTGGTGGCACTCAATGAAACTATTGGCTGACTGATCCCCGACGCCCCTGAGGGGTCAGATGGAGGGGGAATGTGTATCCTTAGTTGAAATGGTTGGATAACGATGGCAGATGCAGGAGACAGCTCAGACAGGATGGTGAAAGTACGAACAGGCCCCGTTTATGTCAGTGATCCATGCTGAGGGCTACTTGCCACTCAGCTACTGCATGCACGCATGGTGCTTACACTCCTCTTGCTATCGTTTACTGCTAAGGACATACATTCCCCTCTCTCCTTGATCACTCCTCAACAGTGGCAGAGTATGCTTAGCAGTACTGCTGCCTCACTTCCAGCAATGGATTTCATTGTAGCCTGCACCACCACCACCATCACCACCACCATCACCACCTCCTCCTCCTCCTCCTCCGCTTCCTCCTCCTCCTCCTCCTCTTTTTCCTTCTTCTTCTCTTCCTTCTTCTCCTTCTTTATCTATTTTATTTCTATACTGAAGCTCTCTGGGTGGTTCACAACAATTCACAAGATAAAATTCAGCATAACAATTTAAATTTACAAGATTAAAAAGCAACTTAAACAGCTAAAAATGACTTCAATAAAATACTAGACCTGTTCAAACAGTTGGCATAAATGCCGTACCGTATGCCATTAAAAGCCTGGGAGTAGGGGACAGTCTTAACCTGGCGCTGAAAATATGACAGTGTTGGTGCCAGGCAGGCCTCAGTAGGGAGATCATTTGAGGGGGGCACCACTGAAAAGGCCCTCTCCCTTGTTGCCACCCTGAGCCTCACACCTTGGATAGCTCTTTTAGAGTTCTGATTGGTTCTGACTGAAACCCTGAACGGATTCACCGCCCCAGTGACATCAGATATACTTTTTATGGAGAATACATAGAAAATGTGTCCACAGAATGGAATCATAATGCTTTTTGCTCCTGTCCAGTTTGTCCTCACTGAAGTATTTCCAAATAGCAAAGTTGCTTTCCAACTGGTCCTGCTTGAGAATAATCACCCCATAGGCTCATCTTGGCTTGGGAAACCCACACTAGCATTATAAGGGCACTCTGCACAGTGAAAATAGTCCAGCTTGTTCTTGAGTTCTTAATTGTGCAGTGTGAACATAAGAAGAGCCATGCTGGATCAGGCCAAGGGTCCATCTAGTCCAGCACTCTGCTCACACAGTGGACAACCAGCTGTCAACCAGGGACCAACAAGCAGGGCAAGACGCAACAGCACCCTCCTACCCATGTTCCCTAGCAACTAGTGTATACAGGCTTACTGTCTCTGATACTGGAGGTTGCACTTAGCCATCAGTACTAGTAGCCGTTGATAGCCTTCTCCTTCAGGAATTTATCCAAGTCCCTTTTAAAGCCATCCAAACTGGTGGTCATCATCTCATGTTGCGGTAGTGAATTTCATATGCACTGTGTGAAGAAATACTTTCATTTATCTGTCCTGAATCTCCCACCGATCAGCTTTTATTAGGTAGAGATGGCAGGAGCGCGCGCGCACACACACACACACACACACACAAAACCCCCAAGGCAATGCCCTTCCCCAAAATACCTATCCATTATAATATGGTAACTTAATTAACTGAGGGATCTGTGGAATCAAATTCAAGAGTAGAGGCTTTAATGCTAAGCCAAGAAACTGCTGCTTTAGATGTCTGCCATGAAAGACCTACGTGGAAATGTTTTCACTCGCTAAATGATCCATATTACAGGCTGGGAATTACTTATGAATTGATAGAGTCCTATATTATCTACAAATGCATCCATATAAAATGCTAGCTGAAGTAGAAATGCTTTGTCTTATATCAAGGAAGTCTAGCTGATGGTCCATAGGTCGAATCCAGCCTACAGGGATATTCCCCACCAACACCACAGGGGTCCTAGCAAATTTTAATTGAGGTGTGTTATCTCCCACATTTTTCTTATGAGGGGCGGATTTCTCTTCTTCCCAAAAAGTAAACATGGCATGGAAGAGATTCCACTTCTCTTTTGTGGTTCTATTGTATCAAGTGCTCTGTGCAACGTCTGAACATATACACTCCTTAGGTGTGCAAGGCCTTTACCGCAAGAAACCTGTCAACCCATGAACAGGGTGAGTTGTGAGGCAAAATGTACTTCTAGCGCACAGAGTACTGACAGTGCCATCCAGATGTTTTGGACTACAACTCCAAACATCCCTAACCAATGACCATACTGGCTGAGGCTGTTGGGACTTGTAGTCCAACACACCTGGAGACGAAGGCTTGTCTGGAGAAGAGAGGGGCCTCTAAGAACAAACGAAGTTGACCATCCTTACCAGGAGCAAGCAGATCTCCTTGCTACCCTTTAGGATTTACAGTGTGGCATTGGGTTTTCCACTGCAATATAGTCACAGATTATGACAAGCTGTATTGTTTTCATTCTATACAGAGTTCTTCACCCTCATGCAGCCTCTGGTACAAAATTGCCTTCCGTCAAGCACGTCAATATCACTCCTGAATTTCTTCTTTTGTTTTATTCCCCCCACTCCGCGGAACATTCTTCTTCCCTGCCTTGAATATCTCACAGCATGAGTCATAAAGATCCTTTCCTGTTTAAAACAGCCAAACCTTGCAGGCGAGCCCAGTAAAAATGGTCAGCTTTCTAACTCGATACTTTCCGTCGGCATGATCTTAGCAGCATCTTCAAGACATTTTTTTAATGACTTCTCAGTGGTTGGTTATAGATCACCTATGAAGAGTGAATTCTCCAAAGTGCACTCCTCTTTGATCAGGTGTGCCAGCCGGGACACATTCTTTTACACTTACACACACACACACACACAGGACAGACCTCTCTTTTTTTAAAAAAAAAAATAACACAACTGTACAAATGAACCAACCAAGACTCCTTTTCTTTCCATGAAAAATGGCAGCAAGTGTATCTGTAAGAATGTTTTGGTGCATCTGCACTACTTTTGTTACAAGTTGCATGTTGTATAGATTCTATTGCCTGTATACTTGGGTCAACTGGGGTTGAGGGTGGATTGGGCAGCCGGTGATGGGTGGGGAGTCAGACAGGGGACTGATGAACGAGGAAAAGCAAGCTGCTCTTCTGTGTGCACTGCAGCTTGAACGGATGGAAACTGAAGCCTTTGATGCATTTTTTTATACTGTACATATTTGTATATAATTAACTATATTGCCATGTTAATGAACACAGATTTTTTTTTTGTTATATTTGCTTGTTTCTGTTTCCTACAAAAAGAAGAAACCACCAAAAAAAAAAAAAAGAAAGAAAAAGAAAAAGTAAAACCACCCGCACAGCAAGCCCTGATCCATTATGCTTGCTATTTTGTTGTCGCTGTTGCTGGTGTTGTTTTCTTTGCCGGTCATCTCTTAATTCCGCTACGAGGAATTAAAATTGAGTTTACAGAGGAACGATGGAGAAAGCAAAGTCTGTGTTTGCATGAGGCCTGCCCAATTCTGGCGACAGGGAAAAAAATAATAAAATGATGTCCAAGTTTTGTTTTTGAAGGCATGTTTAACCCCCGTGAGAAAACTCATACATGTACCCTCTTTGTATTTTATCTAATAATGCCTGAATTTATTTATTTTTCTTTAAAGAAAAATCGGGGGGGGGGGGAGAGAGAGTCTTCTCCGAAGAACAATTCGTAATTGTCAAAATTTGAAACATTAGCTTAATTTTGTTTTCATGACCTCACATTTTTCCTTCTTATTTATTTTGTTGCTGTTCTAATGGGCCCCAAGGCCATAGCTGACATTGTAGTACTGTTCTTCCACATTAAGGATGTTTTTAAAATTACTAAGATTATTGAGCCAACAGGCTGTTTTAATCAAAACCATGTTTCACTTGGTTTTGATGATTATGAATGGTCCTTACAGTTAAAAAAATGTAAAGAAAAGAAAAGAAAAGAAAATTAAACTACAGAGCCCTCACGTTTAGGAATATAGCACCACCTCATGGTAAAAAAAATAATCATCATCATCGTGGATCTGGCTTTTCCAAGTAAAAGATGTTTCTTCTTTTCCGAATCAAGACGATTCTAAAGGGTGGCAATCTATTAGCTATTATAGGTGACAAACCTCCACATACTTGCTCCAGAGTCAGCTTCAGTGGTGTTCATGGGACTGAGTGAACAATAGGATTTCAGCAATAGCTGGAAAAATAGGAAATGTCAGCAGCATTATTTGAGAGTTGGTGGCGAGATAGATTCCCTCCCCCCCCCCCAAAAAAATCATAATCTTATTGCTTTGATTGTTTTGTCTTCCCTCAAAACAAATTACTATCACTGTCAACAAATCAGACTCAAATTTATCGAAGATTGATCTATTTTCTGGTTAAACTTTTTCACACAGCTATGTCCATTGGTAGAAGAAGTATTTCGGCACACGATTTCAGTGCACTGATACCCAAAGATAATAATAGGCTATAACTTTGCAATCGCAATTCACTTGGAGTTGGATAAAGTTATTGAGACGCATCAAACACTGGGACCCTCCCCCCATACACACACACACACACACACACACACTTTGAAAATAAAACTATTCAAGTTTTATAATAGTACTAATGAAAATCCAAAATAACAGGCAAATCACACATCTTTACCTATTGTGTTCATAAGGAGCAGGGGAAACTCTCACACTATGCATATAACCCTGAATGCTTCATTTCCATTAGAAAAGATTTCTATATGTATATTATTTACACTTTTAAAAAATAAAATAAAAACATGGCATTTATTTATTTTTTTGCTCTATAGCTGGGGAAACCCCCCCCCCCATCTCTTTCTTACCACAGTTATTGGAAAGCAAATGTTCCCATCTGAAATGTTATCATAATTCGCATCAGGAAACCCAACTGCAGACATTAAGGGCTTGGGTGTGTTCAATTACGATTTTGCTGGAGGCTGTCCCTCATTTTAATGCCTTCCTCATTGAACTACCTTTCTGAAATCTAGCTGATACGGTTTGCCATAGACATGCTTCACAACATCATTAGCTTTGCAAATAGCTTCATTTCAGTCAAGGCAGACTTCAGTTTGGGCCAATTGTAAAATGGAAATTTGAAGAAGGAATAATAATTAAAAAAACAGATGCACTTAAAACATGAAAAGAATTATTTATATGATAAAAAATATATTTAGATTTTCAAAGCACAAGACTGAACAGAAGTGCTCTTTTTATGCTTTCTGAAGATGTTAAAAGTCTTTCTACATCAGGCTTAATAAATCTGTAATGACATTTGATGGATTGATTTCTCCCTGTGTATGTGCGTGTGTGTTTTGAGGGTTTTTTTGGTGGGTGGTGGTGGGGAGGTTATTAGAAATGGGAGGTGGGGAATCAACAGACCTCAAGATGAAATAATAAGTCCAGAGACTGTGAGCCTTGCTAGACGAGGCCTTAGTGAGCTTTGAGACCCGGTTTCCCTGCTGTGCGTCCACATGACGCACAGGGGAATCTGGGCCCAGGCCGCACTGAAGCCTCCTCTAACGCGCCATAAGCGAAGTCGCTTATGGCGCGCCTTTTCCGCAGCCCCGGCCTGAGGCCAGGACTGCAGAACGTCTAGCAAGGGCCGTGGCTTTTTGCGGCTACTCCCTCTCGCGAGTAGCCGCAAAAAGCCACGGACTGGGCACAGCGCTCAGTGCTGTGCCCATCAGGCCGGGGGGATCCCGGGGGGGAGATGGAGCACGGGCGACACAGAGGGAGATGGAGCACGGGCGACACAGAAGGAGATGGAGCACGGGCGACACGGAAGGAGATGGAGCACGGGTGACACGGGACACGGAGGGCGACACGGGGGATGGGGATGGGGAGGGAGGACGGGGAAAGAGTGGGCAGGAGGCATGGGAAGGGATCAGGACCGGATTGGGGGGGTTAAGTAAAAAAAGCGGCTTACCTTCTCTGGAGTCTTTGGGGCTCACGTGGCCCCTTTAACAACAACAAAAATGGCAGACGCTGCAGGGCTTCTGCAGTCCCTGCACGTCGGCCGTCTAGGAGGCGGGGCGGCGCACGCTAATGTTAGCGCGCCATCGCCTTGCCTCCCTGCCGGCTTATCCCAGCAGGTCTAGCAAGGTCCTGTGACTACTTCTGCAAGAGACTTAAGTTGTTCTCTCTATGTCTGTCTTTATTTCAATTGTCCATATTTGTGAGGTGATGTCAGACAGCTTGAGGAGATCACATGAGGAGGCAGGCCCATTCCGATATTATCTTCTTCTCCAGAGACAGCCTGCACCAATACATGCTGTAAATTTACCACTCACCCCTCTCTTCCTGAGTCTCACTCTCCAACTCAAGCTGCAGTTTTTATTGAATCTTCTTTTTGCGTTCGTAGAAATGCCATGTCCACCATTTTCCACTGCAGGAGAAGATGCACCCCAAAAGAAAAGGCCAGGTGCTATTTATGGTAAAGATGAGTGTCTTCCAGACCGATGCCCCAATCCAGTCGAGGGCTAGAGTAGCCTCCCCCAACCTGGTGCCCCTTAGCTGTGTTGTACTGCAACTCCCATAATTCCCAGCCAGCATGTCCACATGGCTAGTGCTTCCCATTCATTACAGCAGAAGGGCTCCTGCAAAGGCACAGCCACACAGAAACGAATGGGGGCAGCCTTGTACACAGGAGAACCTCCCCATTCATCTGAGCACATGCAGATTTCTGACTTCATTTAAAACTGATTCCTATTCATCCAAACAAAGCCACGCTGACCTCAAATATGAACATTAAACAGAAATACCCTCCAGCATCACACAGGTGAAAATAGGGGCAGGTTGACAAACTATGAAGTTTAGGGGAAGACAGCCCATCAGTCTCCAGCTCGAACCACAGTTTTTACTGATTCTTTTCACACAGAGGCCTAAATTATATTATCCTCAGGTGAGCTGAGGAAAGAAGAAATCTGCCTCTTCTGGATATTTTTCATGTATTTGCTAGTCATTCAAAAATCATCCAGTGGCCACTTAGCCAATAATCATCCTAACAAAAGATGTGCCCTGCAAATTCACAGCTGCCTGATAAGGAACATTTGCAATCATTTTGGTTTCATTGACCTTCTCCTATCCAAACTTCCAATCTTACAACAATAGAAATTGGGACTTGTCAGAGGAAGGTCCCAGAAAATCCATCCCTGGTAAGTAGGGGCCCACTGGAGTATCTGAAATAGGTATCAAGAGCCTTATTGTGTAGTTTACTTCATTGGGCTAAGCCATGGTTAGGTTGCTAACCCTTTTGCAAAAATGGTTAGTGAGCATGTTTAAACTGTGGTTATGTATCCACCATGGTTAGGAATGGCTCACAAGACACACTGCTCTGTTCAGACAACACACAAAGCCACGGTGGTTAAGCATTTTCAGCTAAACATGGCTTAACATTTTGGGGGAGAATCATGGCCTAGGTTGTTGTGTGAACCATTCCTAACCATGGTGTCTTCATAACCATGGTTTAAACATGCTCACTAACCATTTGCTGCAAAGGGGTTAGAGGACTAACCATAGCTTAGTGTGTTGCCTGAACAGGCCTACTAAGTCCTAGTTCACGTGACATACTAAGCCATGATGTTTAGTTCAAAATGCTTAACCACTGTGGCTTAGTGTGTCATCTGCACAGGGTCAATGTGTCTTTGTTTTAAGAATTTCTAGACCGCCCTTCATCCCAACAGATTCTAGGGAGGCATACGGTAATAAAACCACAAATCTAAAACAAACAACACAACATCTCCCATCATCCTTCATAGAATAATAAAACCGAATTCTAAATTTCAGGTAGGGTGACCATATGGAAAGGAGGACAGGGCTCCTGTATCTTTAACAGTTTTATAGAAAAGGGAATTTCAGCAGGTGTCATTTGCATGCAAGCAGCACCTGGTGATATTGTCTTTTTGTCACAACAGTTAAAGCTTCAGGAGCCCTGCCCTCTTTTGTATCTGGCCACTCTACAAAAAAAAAAAAAAAAAAAAAAGCAAGGCTCCTGCAGCTTCAACTGTTGTGATGAAGAGGGAATTTCACCAGGTGCAACACACATACAAATGACACCTGCTGAGATTCCCTTTTCTATGCAACTCTTAAAGATACAGGAGCTCTATCCTCCTTTCCATATGGTCACCCTATTTCAGGTATATTTCCCACAAATTCCCTGCTGCATTAACCATCTCGAACAACTCAAAAGAAAACAGAATTAAAATTAAGCCACCTTAGACAGCCGCCAGGGCCATTTGTGGATGTGACCTGTGCTTGACGAACTCCTTTCCCTGCCCTCCTTGTCTGTATTTTAAGAAATTCAAAACCCAAGATGACTCCCCCACTCTGCTCCTCGCTGTTTGTTTCTACATCTCGTTCCTTTCTCTCATTTAGATTCTCTGACCACTGCGGACCTGGGTTATTTATGATGCAATCTATGTAAGGCACTGGATTGCTGTCACACAAATTCAAGGATTGTGGGCCATAAACCAGCCATGATTGAGACACCAAGTACTCTCCTCTCCCCTGCTCCACTTCAGACGGATGGCCCTGTTTAACACTTAGTTTCCCTAAGCACTCCCTCGTTTCCCTTAATGTCCTCGGCGAATTGGGTGATGCTTCACATCCTGGAGTTTTGAAGCAGAAGCCAATACTCTGAAAGGAATAATTTAGATAGGGTTTCTCTCTCACTCTCTCTCTCTCTCCTTCCTCCTCTTTCTCCTTGCTGCAGATGGACTGGAGTAACAAAGAAAGCAGAAACTTCCAAAGGTCTCCAGTTCATTAACTTAGGATAAATAGTGGATATAGGGAGAGATTTTTCTCCCTCTCTCATAATACTAGAACCCGGGTTCATCCCAGGAAGCTGATTGGTGAGAGATTCAGGACAGATGAAAGGAAGTACTTCTTCACAGTGCATAGTTAAACCATGGAATTCACTACCACAAGATGTGATGATGGCCACCAATTTGGATGGCTATAAAAGGGGGTTGGATAAATTCCTAGAGGAGAAGGCTATCAATGGCTACTAGTCCTGATGGCTAAGTGCAACCTCCAGTATCAGAGGCAGTAAGCCTGTATACATTAGTTGCTGGGGAACATGAGTGAGAGGGCACTGCAGCAGTGTATCCTGCTTGTGGGTCCCTGGTCTACAGTTAGTTGTCTAGAAACAGACTGGTAGCCAGCAAAGCTGTTCTAACAAAGGAAGCACCCTGTAATCTGCTCCTGTCAACCGTCTGGACACAACATTGTGGACTAGCTTCAGTTTCTGATCAGCCTTCAAAGGCAGCCCCACGTAGAACACATTACAGTAGTCCAAACAGGATGTAGCTAAGGCATGTGTGACTGGGGCCAAATCAGACATTTATAGGAATGAGTGCAGTTGGAGCAATAGCCTCAGTTGTGCAAGGCTCTCCTGGCCACCACTGAAACGTCTTCCAGATTTACGTCTTGTGTCAAATGTTTGCGAATGTGGAATAAAAAGCAGGAAATAACACTATGAAAGTGGTATATAGAATGTGTAATGTGCCCCAACAGTGCTTTTCAATACTGCTATAAAGCAGTAGTGTAGGTCTAGCCCTGGACATCCTGGTTCAGGGATAAGTCCAGAAGTACACCTATTCTCCAAGCTTGAGTCTTCAGGGAGAGTGTAACCCCATCCAGCATAGGTTGAGTCCCTATTTCCTGATCTGCCTTTCAACCAACCAGGAGCACCTGGTCGCTTAGAGCACCTATTTCTGTTGTGATCTTCTCCCTTCTGTCCATGTATTCATATCCATGGATGTCGCATGAACATAACTCTTATATCACCGATTTATAATATGGGGTTTCTACACCAGGAGAAAATCCTACAACTGTATCACAGCTTTCCGGTTTCCGTTTTCATCCCACGGTCCTGGCATGCTCCCTTTACACTCATTTCCCTTCTCCCTCCCCTTTTCCCCCTTCAAACAGAGGCTCTATATGTTTCATTTATGCAGCCACGAAATGGCGCAGTCTCCTCTCTCTTTAATAGCAGGATGTCCTCTTTTCACGGTGAAATAGAAGGGCGACTTTTTATTACTACTTTCATTCGTTATCAATTATCACACAGATATAATGACAAAGGCACTGGAGGATTGCAGCATCATTGACCAGGAAACTTCTATGAGTGTAGAGGAGCTCTATCACTCAAAGAAAATATTGTCAGGAAATGTTACTGGGAGTCCCAGAATAAAAGAACCCCCTGTTTTTTTGAAATAGATACAATGACAAAAAAGAAAAGAAAACCTCTAGGAATGTGCACTTTGCTTCTTCACAGCAAGAGAGGACTTGATATGCATGCAGAAATACAGGCAACTATTCAGGAAAATCATACTTAATAAGCTATGGCAAGACGCAAAACCCTGAGGAGCAGTCCAACTCACTAAAACATGCCCTAACTTACACACTGCAAGTAACGTGAGCTTATGGCAAGCTGTTTAAGTCTCCTCAAACGTAAGTGATGAAATGATACTGTAATACGCTATATCATGCAGCAGTTCGCACACAACTGAACACGAAAGACCTGAAGCTGATGGCTGCCCCTTACTCCTACGTCATAGCATAGTGGTGTCATGTCAGGAGTCTTTCACAGAGTTGGTAGAGATGGGAGTTTGTGGGACCACACACAGACCATCTCCCATCAAAGGAGATGCTGGCATCTTTTAAAAAAACATCTGGAGGTCATCTGAGCTTCCACCCAGTCACCACCATTGGCTTCAAGATATGACGTCACAGAACAGTCAGAAATATTCTAACTTCTGAGAGGGAAAGTATCCAACATATAATGCTGGTAAATGAGACACCTACGAAGGACATGGAAAATGGTAAATCAGTTTTGCTGGGGAGAAACAACAGAATAAGGCCAGGAAAAGGCACAGGAGATGCAGGACCTAAACATCATTCCTCCAGGCTTGGTACAAGCTTATAACACCCTCTTCACCCTCCCTCAATCCTTTGTTTGAAAAAAATATGAAGGATTGTTTCGTATCCTTCAGCTTCCATATATCACTACATTTGAGCTTGTTACAGTTCTGGATGCCTGATTTGTGTTTATAGCCAGACAACTGCAGTATGGCATGTATTATATTAATTACACATGAGTGACAAATTCCTTTTAAACATTGCTTCCGCTACCTGGGATCTCTCAGTTCTTCTTTGCACCCTGGAAACCAGAAGTCTAACACATTTAGGGTGTAATTCTATGCATATTTAGACAGAAAAAAAGTCCTATAACTCCAAGCATACCTCAGTCTACCATACTGGCTGGGGCCTGCTGGGAGTTGTAGGACTTTTTTCCTGTCTAAACGTGCATAGGATTGCTCCTTTACTTACCTAAGTTCTGAAACCTATCTATATGTTGTATCAGCAGCTTTGGATCCCACAAGTCCCTGGAATCTCAGTTGTCACTGGTTATTTTTATGTTGCTTGTTCCCCTCCTGTCTTGCCACATGCTGATGGCTCCTCCTGACCATGCATAGGAAATGCCAGTAAGGGTGGCCATGTGTCCTACTTTACAAAGGATAGTCCTCTATTTCAAAGGCTGTCAGCTGAAGACGTCCTATGTTTGAAGGCCTGTCCAGGCCAAGTCTGGTTTTGTCAGGATCAGGCCTGCTCTTTTAGTGTGGGGGAAAGGGTTGTGGGGGTGTGGGGGTCAATGAGAAGAAGAAGAAGAAGAAGAAGAAGAAGAAGAAGAAGAAGAAGAAGAAGAAGAAGAAGAAGAAATTTACCAGCCAACACAGGAAGTGGGGGAGGAGATTCTTCAAGACTCTTCAGGAGTCAAGGATGAATCTACCCAGCAGCTTATCTGAGAGAATATAGATGTCCTACAGACCATCCCCCTTCCTAGGCACTCAGTTTCTGTCTGAGGGGAGGGGACATTGGAGACAGTCCATCTCAGGGTCAAAAGGGCAAAGTTGAGAGGAGGTGGGAGTCGGTCTCTTACAGTAGCGGCTTGCGAGAGGCTTCTCAAGAAAGACCCTCCCTGACTAAAAGTGTCTGTTGGAATGATGGGAACAGTCCTGCTTGAGTTGAAGGTAACTGTCCAGCTTTGTTAGTCAAATTAAGCTTAAAGCATAGTTCCTAACATTTACACACCCTTCAGGTGAGAAGAGATATTTGTTGAATAAAGCTTTGAGGATTGCACAGCAGACATCTTTATTGTCTCGTACCAGCAGCAGGGCTTAGAATCAGGACAGGTTTGAAGAATCATAAGAAGACAGGATAGCAGGGGTGTTGGAAGTTGTCCATCAACAGTTAGCGGCTGAACTGCAGATTGAGCTGGCAGGCACACAGCACACCTGGTCAGTCTTCCCCACTATCATGAAATATATTGTATCTCTGTTTAAGTGATAATGTATTTTTCTAAATTTGCACATGTAATTACCCTATGCAAATTTTACGCAAATCATCCTCTTTTTTGTGTGGTGGTGTATTTCCACTTTTTTTTAAATGATCCATAAGTAGCTATCCTATCAGTGCCTGCTGCGTATCTTCCTTTGGTGAGATACACCAAAGAATGGCCCTTAATTCAGTACTGGATTTAGAGCTGCAGGTGGCAGTTATGAGAGGGGGCATACAACTCCCCTTTCACACATTCATCCAATGGCATCAGGGATTTGCTGGGCTAGCTAGTCCCTCTCCTTGCTAGCCATGCCTTCTGCCACAGCGAGAATGGGGGGGGGCAGTGCGCATACAGATATATGCTCTTCCACATTAGGGGGAATCCTTCAGTCATGTCATTTGTGAAAATAAAGGAACTACAGCAACAGCCCTATACCTAGGGAGGTCGTGGGCTCTCCCACCCTAGAAGCATTCAAGAGGCATCTGAACAACCATCTGTCAGGGATGCTTTAAGGTGGATTCCTGCATTAAGCAGGGGGTTGGACTCGATGGCCTTATAGGCCCCTTCCAACTCTACTATTCTATGATTCTATGATTGTACCTGGAACCATCTATACATAAAGAATTTGCTCTTACCAATGGGCCACAGCACCACCTCAAAACTTCTGGCCCTCTTATTTTCCATCATGACTCAACACACATACACACACATCCAGCCAGGAAGCCATTAGTTAGATTAGATTATGTATATTTGTAATTAGTAGTTATTCTAATCAGTTGAAAGGTCCTTGTATTTATATGACACCAGAGTTTTCAAGAGAACATTTTGGAGGAGTTCGACCGTGTACATTTCACAAGGTGCCTCCTGGGTGAAATAAAACACTTATGTATGGAGAGATGGCTAAGAATAGCCAATGAATCAGAGAAAGCTTGAGAGAGAAAAGAAACATTAGATCATCCAGTTCATTTCTTGAAGAAGATGAGTCCCCAAAGAACATATCCCAGGGCTTTTGTCTAACTCACTTGAATTAACTCTAGTTATGGAAATCTGGTCACTTTCCAGAGGGGACACTGAATAAGTACAGAACCAGCAATTGAAGCTAGATGGACTTCTACAGCGGTCTGTAGGGAGTGTGGAGCTGGGCATATAAGGCCCTGTTCCCACATTACTCACATGTAGGATATTTCCATGTTGAAGCAGGAGCAGAACCAGCTTTTATTCTAGCATGGCTTCCTTTACAGAGACTAGTCCTCTATTTGAAGCGCTGCCCAGTCCAACTCTGGTTTAAAGTTAAAGAACCATAAGAACTGTTGCTCAGCAACAGCTAGCATCTAAACAACAGACTGAACAGGTAGGCATGCAGGTCACCTGGTCACAGTCTATCACCCTGTGATGAGATGTACTGTATTTCTATTAAATTATAATAATTATTTCTAAATATGCATCTATATGCATACGCAAATCAATGTCCTTTTGTGTCCTTCTTTTGTTTTTGTGATGTGGGTGTTGTTGTCGTTGCTGCTGCTGCTGTTGTTTCTGGCACTTCATAAGTGTCCACCCTATTATACTTCTGCTTCTGATGGTGCAGCCCCTTCCTCCATCATCCAACCATTGAGTGCAGTTGTCAGCGAAAAAAATAAGCAAACAAATAAATCTATCAACATGTAACCAGCATACTCAGCTGCAGGGGTATCCTGATCGTGTAGAGCCCACTAGATGGAAGCAACTTCTTGCACCTTGTGGCTTGTTTTCCGAGAACTACACTCAATATGTAGATGTTGAAGGGAGGAAACGTTCAGGTGGAACCAAAAGCACAATTCTACTCCTGGTTCAGCACAGAAATGCTCTGTCTCTGGCCTAATCTACACTAGGGTGACCATATTTGGGAAACCAAAAAAGGGGACACCTAGTGTGTGTGTGGGGAAGCAGCTTTCTTAGTCCTGCAGAAAGTACATTATTCCCCCGCCACCTTAAAGAACCCGATTGGAGTGGAGGAGGGGAAAAGTTTTCATTCTGCACCACCACCATCCACTCCAATTGGGGCCTTTTCTATAATGTCCACGAATGACCCACTTTCCCCTTTAAGACCTCAATTGGAGCTCGGGGTGGGGGAATGATGTGCCTCAAGAAAGCATGTCATTCCCTCCTGCCATGCTAATGGCAGCCTTAAAGAGGAAGGTGTGTCATTCCAGGACATTATTGAAAATTATAGAAAATCCCCCCTGACACCATGGAAAGAACAAAAACCAGGACAAATCCGGGCAAATCCTGACAGTTGGTCACCCTAATCTACACCAAGCAGAAGATTGCACTATGAAAGCACAATGAAAGCAGTATTTAAATGGCAGGAGCCAAACTACTGCTTTATAGCGGAATTGAAGTGCACTGACAACTGTTGGGGCCCATTGAAACATACCATATACGGCTTTCATGGTGCAATATCCTGCTGGGTGTGGCTCCTGCCTTTTATATACCACTTTCATACACCTTTCATAGTGCAATATCCAGCTTGGTGTAGATTAGGCCTGAGTGAACCTGCAGTGTGGTAATGCCAGGGCTCACATTGGCACCTGCACTTCAAAATGTAACACCTTACCACTGCTAGCAACCTTTCCCCCCCCCCCTCTTCTTTTCTTCTTTAGGTTAAAATGGAATAACTCTTCACCACTGCCACCTGCTTGTTCACCTGCATCTCGCTCTGGCCCAGACAACGGTGGTAGTGAAAAGGAGCAGCAACAGATACCACGGCCTACTTGCTCACTGGGTCTGGCCCTCTGCCTGTCCAGCAAGCAAGTGTAGCAGTGATGGGAAAGAGGAGGAGGAGGGAATCTTACCCACGGAGCCAGTACTGATCCTGTAGCAGCACATCACTATTACTACTATCTTACATTCGCATCACACTACTTTTTAGACACACACACACACTCACAACTTTTACCCTCCAACAACATTATGCTATTGGACAGATGAAATGCTTTTCAGAAGAGCAGAATGATTAAGAGGAACAAAAGGGGAAATACACTTTAAACTCACTTTCAAGCCCTGGAACCCACTGCACTTACACTAAAATACTCAATTTATGGTCCATTTTGAATCCATGGGTAATTTACTGCCCTAAGTGCAGAGGAGATTTTAATATACACCCATTTTTCCTGCCTTTTACTAGCTCCCTCCCCTTGAAGCTCTCCATTCCGGGGAGAAGGTGAACAAACAAATATTTCACGGAAAAATCCAAGGCCATGTTTTTAAGTGTTACAGTCTTCGGTCTACTGCAGTGAAATGGAAGCTCCCCTTACCTCTTGTTTGCCGTAAACATAACTCAGCTAGCAAGGGCTGGGCATCACTGGAGCCCAAGTTCCTGCGTTTAAAGATTAGATTATCCCCAATTTCACAATTTTCTTGCATTTTTCCTTTAGGATTCTTCAATTGTTTGACACTGAACATAAGAATCTAAGAAGAGCAATGCTGGATCACACCAGCGGTCCATGTGGTCCAGCATTGTGTTCACACTGTGGCCAAACAGCTGCCCACAGGAAAACCACAAGCAGGACCATCATTTTCAGTTAGTTACAGCATCAAAATTCCACAGAGGTAACACAACTGATCCTTTTGAATTTGACTGTAAATCCATAGCTGTTGCTTGTATCCGGAGAAGTGTGAGCTGGGTTCTGCTTGTGCCCTTTGAACCCCATGCGCAAAAACCACAGCTGAGATGCAGGAGACCCTTCAGAGCAGTGTTGGGGTTGAGTGAATGGGGACCTGGAGGAAATTACAGCTCCTTACCCCCCTCCCTCTCTCTCTCTCTGGATCCCACCTGATCTCTGTAGGGAAAGGACTGGGGTAACGTATTCCACCAGGGGCAGAGGTTGTTTAGGATTCAAACAAGGCAATAAACTAGGGCTGTGCACAACCTCACCCACCCACTTCAGTGTATAGACAAGAGTAGAGTGACCATATGGAAAGGAGGACAAGGCTCCTGTAGCTTTAACAGTTGTATTGAAAAGGGGATTTCAGCAGGTGTCATTTGTATGCATGCAGCAGCTGGTGAAATTCCCTCTTCATCACAACAGTGAAAGCTGCAGGAGCCCTGCTCTCTTTTGCATCTGGTCACTCTAGAGGGCTCCTGCAGCTTTCACTGTTGTGATGAAGAGGGAATTTCACCAGCTGCTGCATGCAGTACAAAAGACACCTACTGAAATTCCTTTTCCAATACAACTGTTAAAGATACAGGAGCCCTGTCCTCCTGTCCATACAGTCGCCTGAGTAAGTTTAAATATGCTGTTTGTATTCTTTTACTTTATCTATTGTTCACTGCTCCAAAAACTTTTGGATGTGGGGCACTATATAGTGTAAATAAATAAATAAATCTGTGTGTGCAGAAGGTGCTGAGTGCAACTCTGTTAGATTCCAAATGTAAAGTAACCTCAGCCTTCAGATAGGGTGAACATATGAAAAGGAGGACAGGGCTCCTGTATCTTTAACAGTTGCATAGAAAAGAAAATTTCAGCAGGTGTCATTTGTATGCAGGCAGCACCTGGTGAGATCCCCTCTTCATCACAACAGTTAAAGCTGCAGGAGCCCTGCCTAGAGTGGCCAGATACAAAAGAGGGCAGGGCTCCTGCAGTTTTAACTGTTGTGGTGAAGAGGGAATTTCACCAATTGCTGCATGCATACCAATGAAACCTGCTGAAATTCCCTTTTCAATACAATAGTTAAAGATACAGGAGCTCTGTCCTACTTTCCATATGGTCACCCTACCTCAGATAAATAACCTTTTTTCCCCTTTTCTCTTTTCAGATCTCTCCTTTATTTCATGTTCATTCCAGGTACCTCTCCATGAGCTCATACTGTCACCTTGTGGTCAGAAGACTCGCAACATATTCTAAAATAGAAAGCATTTGCTAATGCTGTTGATGTTTAGGAATATCTAATCCGCCTAACTATGCACCGAGCAGCAATTACTTATCCCAATTAAATGACATTCATTTCCATTTAGTTATGTGTATAACCGGACCTAAATCTTAGGCTCAGAATGAGTACTATATAAATTTTGTTAACCTGTTTAAAAACAGGTTAAGTCTCTCACAAAAAGAAGGGACATTTCTTTATAACTATGACTGATATTTGACCTTTACCCAAGGGGATAAAAATATATACATATATACACAAACCTGAAACTCACCCAACCTTAGGGTGACCTCTAGTATAGCTCCTGCAGTTTATAGCTTCATGGATGGAGAGGTTGCTTCAATTGTTATTGAGAGCTACCTTTAGCTATGGAAAAAGAGCTAAGCAATCCAAAGCAGGTTTATTATTATTATTATTATTATTATTATTATTATTATTATTATTATTATTATTATTTGTATCCCACTTTTTGCCCAATACTGGGGCTATATAACAAGACGGAAAGGGAACATCACTCCATTCTGGTTACATTATAGCAAAAGTGTTGCTTCTTTACCAGTTGGGAGTCCAATGAAGGTGAAAGAAGGTAAAGTGGCCCTTATATTTTTTTAATTTTATTTATTATTACATTTATATCCCACCTTCTTTCCTCTTGCAAAGCAGCCCAAGGCAGCTTTACATAGCCCTCTTCCTCTACATTTTAATCTCACGACCACCCTGTGAGGTAGATTGGGCTGAGAATCAGTGATTGTCTCAAAAGTCACCCTGTGAGCTCCACGGCCCAAGTGAGGCCTAAACCTGGATCTCCCAAATCCCAGTCCAACACTCTTAACCCCATCGGCTTTCATTTGTTGAGAATACCATGCTAAGCTGGTGAAGGTTTTTTTGCTCCCCAAAGCGCAAGAAACGTCCTTGCAATTCTTATGCTTTTTGTACAATAGCCTCCAGCTGGTGGGGGAGAATTGCCGGAGGCAACACACCCTGTGCTGAATTTATTTGCCGCACAGCTAGAGAGCATGCGGCCTTTTCCACAGGTTCACCACATTCAGCTCACTGGCAGAATGTGCAAAAACAAGAGCTAACGACATACCAGTATAGTTCTGATTAATGCACAATAGGCAAGAATGAGGTATGTTTAATAAATGGGCAATATTGACATATTTGAAGAAAATTAGCATTCAAATAGAGGCCAGGATTCCCCACCCATCAAAAGCAGCAATCAGGACAGGATGGATTTAATCATGAGATGCAAATGAGGGACAAATGGAAGTTGACATATAAGAAAGGAGGAAGCAGCAGGACAGGGAGAGGCAATTCCTACCCAACAACTCCAATTTTGAACAGGTATATTGCGTCCATCTTTGAACTGCTGCATACCTAAATGGAACAATTTAAATTGCATACCATTCCAGTGTACTAAATATTGAATAATGAATCCGTGATTGCATCCTATCTTTCTCTTCCCTATTACACAGATGTTTCAGGGAAAACCAAGTAGGCAACAGACTTTGATTGAGCTTATACCCCGTCCCACTCCCTAGAATTGATGACTCTCAAGAATAATTAAGTCGTTTCCTATGTTCTCAAGACTCAGTACTCAATCTCTGTTCCAAAAGGGGTTAAAGCCATGTAATATTGTGTTGCATAAGCTGCCTTGGGGGGCCCTCTTGTGGGCTACACGGTAAGAGGATCCACTCAGAAAGTAGTCTTCTCTCTGCAAGACTGCCTTCCCTTTCTGAACCTCTGGACAGAAATGGTTACAGGAAGCCAGATTCCAGCTGAACATCAGGAAAAACGTTCTGTTAGAGCAGTACAACAATGGAACCAATTGCCTAGGGAGGTCGTGGGCTCTCTCACACTAGAGGTATTCAAGAGGCAGCTGGACAGCCATCTGTCAGGGATGCTTTAAGGTGGATTCCTACATTGAGCAGGGGGTTGGACTCAACGCCTTATAGGCCCCTTCCAACTCTACTATTCTCTGACTCCAGTTATGTGATAGGTCCACGTGGAACCACCAGGAGCATGTCCTCTGATGACCTCAGTGATCAGGCAGGCTGGTAAGAGAGAAGGCAGACTCTCAGGGATCCTGGTCCCAAAGTATTTAGGGCTTTGTGGACTAGTACCAAAACCTTAAACCTGGTCAGTAGTGAATAGGCAGGGAGTGCAGTTCCCTCAGCAAAGGAGTTGCATGCTGAAAAGGGGCAGATCCCGATAACAGCTACTGAGTTCTGCACTAGCTCGAGTTTCCGGAGCAGCCTTAAAGGCAGCTCCACATAGAGTGCATCACAGTAATCTAGTTTTGAGGTTACTAGCACCTGTACCACTGAGGCCAATCTCTCACAGCCCAGGAGAGGCTGTACTTGGTGAACCACCCATCCGCATGCTTAGCAACCAGAGGGCAAAGAACCTGCACTTTTAACAGACCCAGATGAAAAGGGTCAAGTATGAGGGTGTACATAGAAAACATTACCCACCCATTCAGCCACAGTCCAGCCTTATGGGAACCTGCCTGCACATAATTTAGGGAGGATTTTGGTAGCAAACATGGTGGGGGGGGGGAGACTTTCAGGACAGCCCTCCACAGAACTAGACCACTAGTGCCTGCAATTCTCATTTAAAAAATGACTCAGATATCATAATGCCAAAATGGTTTGGCGTTATGCAGGTGAGGCCTGTGCCTTCAATGCTCTATTTCAATTACTTATTTCTCAGTTTTATTGAACTACATTTACATCTGAACCAGTGAATAGCGTTTTGTGCTTGCCCTCTAGAAGCTGCTTTTGCCAGTTCTATTCTTCCATCAAACCCAGCCTTGTCCACACTTAACTCCAGTATCTCAGGTAAGGATCTCTCCCATCACCTGTTATGTCTTTTAACTGGAGATGCCAGGAGTTGAGCCTGGGACATTTGCCATGCAAAGCACGGGCTCTGTCACTGGGCTATAGCTCGTGCCCCCGCCACCCCAGCTTCAAACCACAATTCACCAGCCCAATTTAGAGCAAGCATAAACCGTGGTTTGCTGGTTTGGATGGAACAGCAAACTGCGGTTTGGCCAAATCAGGAAGTAACTAACTGAAGTAAAGCACATGAGGGAGAATGCTCATGCGCAAGTAGAGTTTGTTGCAATAGCTCCTCTCTATATTTCCCCTTCATTTGGCAAAGTCCTCTAGAACTTTTGGCCAAGTGGATGGTAGTAATTGATACTCACCTATGAGATCCCGTGTAAAAAAAAGGAGCAAACAAGGATGGAGATAGCACACAAAGTGCTGTAAATTAGAGTAAATGTGTCTTTCATCCACACTCTTATAAGCTCATCCCAAACCTCTCTTTTGCCATACCAAGTGTCATGGACCCCAATTTAGTCTTTGACTTCACACTCATAAGCCCATGGTGCATCAGCCCAGACTATTCATGCAAGTCTGCAGCCTAGCTTTAAGCCCAGGAGCCCTCAGATCCAGCCACTGAGAAAACTAAGCTCATTTGCCCCAAATCTGGTTCTCTCTGCATCCACTGGTAGTTTTGCATGTATGTTTTGATTCATAAATATTTTTCTAAGATAATTTCCCCAATTAGTGATTGTAACATTTAATTTTTTTCTGCTTAATAAATTCCATTCTTGAAGAAGCCAGTGTGTGTGTGTGTTGTCATTTGGTTCTTCCTGCTGGATACCCTTTTGCGAAATTTAAAAGGTCCCTTAACAAATCTGCATTTTAAGAATGTGAGCATGTTTCTACACGTGTCTGGAGAAACACCTTTGGTAACACTACATTACCAAAGGGGGTGCTTTCAACGAGTGAGTCCTTGCATGCCTTGTAAAGTGGTACATGAGGCTTCAATATGCTTTAGGGAAGCCCTTTTCGTAAAACTCATGTGGCAACATAGACAGAGGGTACACACATCAGGCAGTTGATGCTCAGAGTGGCAATACCAGTTTTTAAAAATAAAAAATTAAGCTTATATGCATATTTATGAATAAAATTACTTGTATGAAGCAGCTTTTGGATATGGTAGGACATTAGTTCTCAGGGTTTCTTTTAGGCAGCAGCCCAAACAGCTGCAAACAAGACTTCTTCACTGGAAAAATATGTAAGCAACTTCAGCAGAAGTATCAGCCCTTAGAAATACTGGTTTCATTTTGTCTCTCAAATAAATGCTTTCCCATCACTCTTTACAACAACCCACCTACCTTGGAAGGGTGCCTGTAGAAATAGTGCTACTGATGTAATTTATGTTAGACCTCTTTTCATTGGGCAGAGAGGGTCTTTTTTATTGTTGCATGAAAGGATGTTTCCAGATACAGGGCTCCTAGCTCTACCAATTAAAAGGCACTATGCAGTTGCTCCATCTTTCCCGCCTTTGTGGATATTTTGTGGCAAGAAGGGGGGAAAAAAACAGAGGTGGTGAGAAAATGCAGGAGGGTTACAAATGGAATACGGCACCGGGATCCTTTTTAAAATTCTGTGAATGAGGCAGGGCAATAGCACAACGAAAGCATCATCTGGAAGAGAAGTATCCAGGTTTCTAACTAAACATACTGTTGTAGAGAACACCCTCTGAAAAAAAAAGTTTGTTTCCATTTGGTGGTCAGGGTGCAATTCTAAATTTCAGGTGTTATGCCACCATGACACCATAATCTGACATCCTTGAAAATGTGTGAGCCAGGAAATGCCATATTCTCTTGAATGTTGAAGTTATTTTCTACTTTTTGCAATGGTTCTGAAATTAAGTCTCTTGAACGTTGTGATTTATTTATTTCCTACTGGGGCTGCATATAGCAGATCAACCCTCACCTATTTACTCCTTTTCCTTCCTGTCACCCCAACTCCAAGGAACAAATATTGGAGAGCATACGTTTGCTCAAACAAGGTTGTGGGGTATAAAGCATCTTTGAAGAACATCTTTTTAAAGTAATACAGACCATCGTTACAGTGACTCGACGTTGGTGTAAACCTTTTACCCCCAAGCATGTTAGAAAAATATATTTCTTTTTTTAGTTTTATCCCTTAAGATGGTACATTACCTTCTGCATATCTTCCCTCTTTAAAAACACACTTTGGACATTCCCTTTCACTAACCCACTTGGATGGGGAAGTTTAGAACGTGAAATTTTGTATGCCACCATTGAGATACAAGTCACACGACTACCTTCAAACCACCTCCATGAAGTGAAATCCTGCCTGCCAAAGTATATTCAAATGTATTTAGAAGACAACAAGGACAACAGGAATATTTGCAAAAACACCATGTTTGTATTTACATCCACATGTAATAACATATTCCACTAAATTGAAAAACACATCATAAATTAAATGACTTGCATGGTGTCTACAGCTTAACAACTTATAGGTATCACAATTAAAATAAATCAAGGTGGAAGGAAATAAATATAACAAATCAACAACTTGTACCAGTATATTCATTGATATTGCAAAAAAAAAGTAGGGGGGAACACAGTAGTATCCCATAGTTAATACTGATGGGCAAAACCTACTTTGGAGACCAGGGTTGTAATTCATAAAGCACTGCTGGTGCAAATCCTCAATTTGGTTTCTACAGGATTTGTATAGCACTTAACCAGCAGAAGTGTTTGGTGGACTCCGCTCCAGGGCTGCATGTGTCATGTGACCTTTCCAGTGTGGGGAGCAGCTTCATCCTGTGCTGCAAAGGGAACATCATCAAAAACCTAGGGCCACATGGGAAGAGCCCACACTGTGGCTCTTGCTTCCATCCGTGTCACTCTTCCTGGAATCTGACCCAACAATGGGCCCGTTCAGAAGACACCATGGCTTTAACCATGGTGGTTAAGCCAGAAAGCTAGGTTGTGTTCAGAAGACACCTTAAACCATGGCTTTAACCACCGCGAATAAGGCCTTTTGCTTTATTCACCATTGTTAAAGCCGTGGTTTAAGGTGTCTTCTGAACACAACCTGGCTTTCTGGCTTAACCACTGTGGTTAAAGCCATGGTGTAAGGTGTCTTCTGAACGGGGTCGATGGTACAGGTAGGAGCAAGGGCCAAGGCTTTTGATATTGCCTTTGCAGGTCAGGAAGAAGTTCATGCTGCACAAAAGATAATGTGAGGCGTCCCAAGTTTGCATTTTTCATTCTCACCCAAATTGAGACGAGATCCTGAAAGCGTCAAAAAGACTACACCAACACAAAGTGGGAGATTCTTTTAAAAGATGTAATTAAACATAGCCCTGGACTTTCATATTTCCTTAAGATCCATTTTTTAAAAAAAAGGTGGGAAGAGAGAAACAGCCTAGTTATAGTTCGCATCCTATAAGACTCATTGAAAGTTCAGGCAAAAATAGATTAACCATCTTCCAAGTGGATTCATCTTAAAAAAAATAGGCTATAAAAGTGCAAAACTAGTAAAACAATTCTAGATTTTATGTACATATGGCTCAGCTTATGAACAGGAAAAGGGTAAATTGTGTACAATTTCCTGATACACAGCACTTCATTACATTGCCCAGTTTTACAGAGACATCAAAATTACATATCTTTAATACACAGGAAGTAAGACATTTGTTTAAAACGTCCCCAGCTTCCATACTGGGATGTGGGGAAATCTCAAAGTTGCATATTGAGGTGTGGAGAAATTTCCAAGAATATCTAGGTTATGCTATTTTACATCCGATAAACACTCATTCAACAGTGCAAAAAATATTTTTGAAACCATTTTTGTCCTGGGAACATTTAGATGTCAGACTCAAATAAAAGAAAAAATAAATTGTCACGGAAGGCTTTACATGATGCTTAGAACATCCAGCACCATAACTTCTTGGCTGGTAACAGACAATTCTCCTATTCAACATTCAGTCATGTGCAGTGGAAAAACCTCTGGGTCTACAACATGAACAGTTGCTTGATAAATATATCAAACCAACTTTGATATGTGCTGAAGGATGTCCTTATAGAATTCTAGTGACACACCAACTCTTGCCTTTGGAAAACAGTGCTGGATGCACTAGAATGTGCAGGCCATGACCTTCAAAATAGGAAGGCTAACCGATGGTCCATATATGTAACCTTGTGGAGGAGTCTCCACAGGCCTCTCACTGAAGGTAACACACAGCTGTCACACAGAGGATCTGACATTGTATTCTGACACAGTGGAAAGGAAATACAGTGGAAGAAGCCTCCATAGTGCCCTGTGGGAATCTTCTCCCATGCAACTGGCTTTGTCTACTGAATATACAAGGGCTGTTCTATTGTCAAATAAAAATATTTCTACTTGGTCTGATGAACTGCATCAGTGTTTGATGGGAATGTTAAGATGTGAGCATTGGGCATATGTACTACACATGCTTAAAGCTATACATTTTTTGCAATGTGATGTGGAGCCAAAAAAGGAATATTAAGGGGAAATGATGAGGTAAACTGAATATCCCTCACAACTGCAAGCACAACTGTCTCCAGCAATAGTTAAGAGGCTAGAAGGCATTCAGCTAAAAACCTTCTAAGGGAAAGATTGTGACTGCATATGAAGGGTTGTAAGAAGTCTTGGCGCCTATTAACAAAGAGTACAATCAATGAATTCACTTTCTCAGAGGATGTTCAGGAAATCACATCAATTTCAGCAAGTACATGGTTTCTTTGAAGAGGTTGTGGTCTTCGTTTGGTATCAATGTTCCTGTCTTACTCTGAGGGGCATTCAAACTGTGCATAAGATGAACATCTTAAGAGTACATAGTTCATTTGGAAACTTGTTTTTAAAATGTACATAATTTAAAGCACAAAGCAAAATCTGACAAACTGCTATCCTTATACAAAAATCGTCCCATTATTTTAAACCAGACAAACATAATGCACAGATTTACCTGAGGTGCAAGGATTACATACAGGTTCAAAAGTGGATCTCTCTTCAGCAGCACTCAAGTATGCAAAAATATACTTTGTTGAATATTTGGTCTATGATAATTATAAGAAAAATATTATTCAAGTTGTGGTAATGATACACACATTTGCCAGTTCTTTGCAACCCAGTCTTGGACAGAAAGTTTTTATGTCCACATCATATAAATGGGATCAGACCTTCCATTACAGAACTGTAGTGTTTGTCTCTATACATAGTACAATCACAGCTTAGTTTGGTAGCTTCCATCATTCATTATTCTCAAGAGATGAACTGTAAGGGAATTCGAAATCTGCCTCCTCATACCTGGAATACACAAACAAAAAGTTTCTGTTGCAGTGACTCACTCACAATAGATGTCAAAACAGTATGTCTGGAAATCATTAGAAAGATTTCGTCTAGAGTTCCTAGGTTTATCTACCTTCTTAAAGGGCAAACTGTATTAAACTTTAGTATAAAAATTACACTCTCTTTGGGGTCAGATTACATGCTATGTATCATAGGGCTTCCGTGAAAAACGGCATTCTCATAGTAAGTTCTCTGCCATAACATAAAGGAAAGCTTACCCAGCAACACAACATCAGTGTCTTGTAAATTTCTTCCCATTCCTAAAAGTGACAGGGGTTAGGTGGTGTACTAAACCCAAGTCCTAGCTTCCATGTTCCTGTTGACAGCCTGAACCACAAAGCCATCTCCACAGCTTCTCTTTGTAGACAAGTGATTAATGCGTTATGTTACGTGGTCGAACAAGGCAAATGAAGGAAATGCACTTAGAAAATTAAATAAGGAAACGTTTCCTGGGGCTGAGGAATCTTCACGTACACAATGACAAATCCAGAGCACCGTAACAGCAAAAACTAGTTGAGGTATGTCGACGCACAAACATTGGGTAGTATCCAACACTAATGTGAATTACTTGGCACTAGTGTAAATGACCTCTAGTGCAACAACAATAGCGTTAGCTGGCACAATGTGTCTCTCTGGAAAACCCACTACTGCACTTGAGGTTGCTTATGCTAGCACAACACAGTTTACATTAATAACAACAACAACATATAATAAAATAATATATTATAAAAATATTATAATAATATAATAATAATAATAATAATCACTACTATTTATTTATTATTGCATTTATATTCCACCTTTTTTCCTCCAAGGAAAATACATAATCCTCCTCCTCTCCATTTTATTCTCACAACAACAACCCTATGAGGTGGGTTGGGCTGAGAGTCTGTGACTGGCCCAAAGTCACCCAGTGGATTTCCATGGCCAAGTGGGGACTAGAACCTGGATCTCCCGACTCCCAGTCTGACACTCTAGCCACCACACCACACTACTATTGCATTGGATACTGCTGCTTGTCGGTGTTTAAGGAGATGGTGCACGAGGGAAACTATTAGAGGTATGATGCAGCACAAACCTGATCATTGGAATCAAGACCACCGGCCTAAAGCAGTTTATGCCAAGGAGCCCTGTAAGAGCAGTAGGTAATTCAGACTGATTTCTACACATCATGCAGAGCACTTCAGTGGAGACATTGCATAGGCTGAGCATTGCACTCTACTTTCTCAAGTATACACCAACAGGTCTTTACTTTTGACTAGTTTGCGGGAGAACTGCATCCATAGAACAGATGAGATTTTAGCTGAATGGCCCTAGGGCAGCCATTACGTTACGAAAGGTAAGCACGAACAAATAGGAGCATCATTTCAATGCCACCATCCTCCACAAGTAAGAGAAGCAACAGCCAGATTTTTAAAATAAAGTTTCTGTGTTTTGCATTAAATAGACATGGTTCTTACACTCACAGAAAGTAAACCGCATCAGGCTGACACCACACATAGCTGCATCTTGCCAAATGCTGGATGAGAAAACGTTATGCTATGTGTACATTTTGATCACTCATTAACTTACAATGCTCAGTTATTTTTCCAACGTTTCTAGACAATGTGGGAATTGCAAAAAATAAATATAACACACTTTGTGTAATATTTAAATATAGTTTACCATTCACTGCAGCCAAATTATGTTCTCTTCTCATTCAGTCGATTATGTGCATTGCCAATAAAGCTCTCGTAACTTCGCTTCTGTAGCATGGTGCTAGACAAGTGTTGATACGACACTGGCCTTTTTCCTAATAAAAGCGATCATTGGGAGACATTAATGATCAGGCTAGAAATTTCAGGAACTTGGTGAGATTCATATAGCACCATTCCCTCTATTACTGCTCAAGCTCATAATGGCTGGGTTCACACAGCACGATAACGGTCTTTTCCGTAGTGTGGGTTATTGTGTTGTCTGAACGCAGCGCATTTCCCACAGGTTGGCTTTTTAACCGTGCAGTGTGTGTGTGGGTGTGGGTGTCCTCAAACAAGTCACTTTGGAACCCATGGCTTGTTGTTGCCACACTGCATGGTTAACTAGCAACGGTGCAGAAAACACACTGTGTTCAAACAACGTAATAACCCAGCATGCGGAAAACGCACTGCATTCAGACAACATAACCCACTGTTCAACAACAACCTACACTGGGTGGGTTAGCGTGTTGTGTGAACCCAACCAATGTGTCTTATAAACTGTTTGCAACTATATATTGATCATCCACGTGAAGCTCAATAGGACAGCAAAACATACCATTGTCCCCCTCTTAAATGCAAATGATTAGAAGAATAACGTAGCGAATTGTTTCAGACTATGACATTTAAAGAGAATATTCACATGCACCAAAGAAACATATAGGCCTGGACCCAATGAACTATGGAATTACTTCCATGAGCTCAAGCAGCCTTTACGTTGCTTCCTCCTCAAAACCGCAACTTAGAGCTTCACCACGAGAGCTTCGGCTATTGGGCGGTATAAAAATGTAATAAATAAATAAATAAATAAATAAACTCCATTCTCAAATAGCCAACTGCTTTTGAAACTAAAGGGGGGTTTCAAATTCAGCATGGAGGTCAGTTGCTCAAAGAAAAAAGGTCAAACATTCCACAGGTATAGCACAAGTTTCTTGCATGAGCCTAAACAGCTTTTCAGATTCTGCTTCTGTATGCTCCAAATTACCAACTTTTGTTTCCAAAATGAATGATTTGCTACTTAATACAAAGTCTGAATTTTTTCCATTACAGAGGTGACTGTAAATGCTGAAAAAAGCCTTATGTTGGAGAGAGTAATTGTGGGAATCCAGTCTTATTACAACCAAGGAGGAATATTGATAGAACTGTGGATTTAGATTGGTCCCAGTAACCACCTAGCCTAAACACTGGCCTGAGGCAGTAAACCTCCTCTTGTGGATGTCTGTCCAACTTCAACACACATAAGATTCATAAAATATACAAAAGGAAACCCCCAAACTCCATGAATACAATAATGAAATCTAGACCCACTTTCCATTCTAAGTGGCCATTCTAAGAACTATCTTCTCTCTTCTCTCTGTACTCATTTTTTCTCCTTTTATGCTATGTCATTTAGATTGTAAAGCCTATGGGTAGGGGCTGTCTTGTTTTTATCGATCGTATGTCAACTGCCCTGTGAACCTTTTTAGCTGCAGAGTAGGGTAAAAATATGGTAAATGAATGAATGAATATATAGGAATGCAGAAGCCATGCAGGAGAGATCTGAACACATGGAGAAAACCTCACCAGTATTGCAGACCATACAGTGATGCAAATGCATTGGCATAGTACTTCTGACATGATCGTGACCCACCTTACATTCCTACTTTACTGGAGCAGTGTGGGATAGGACCAAGGGAGAAAAGCAACTACACCACTTATAACATAAGAGCTGGCCCTAATACACACCTCTAGTGAGTCCTTGCTATTGTTAGTACTGTCCCATATACATTTTACACCTACTGCTCAGAAGCACCCCCCCATTTTAAATTGTTTATTTTAATTTAGGGCCCAGTCACCATTTGGGGTAACCTGTAATGCCCCTGAACCCACTCCCGATGTAGCATCCTTCTTTGATGCTACATTGGCCCTCAGAGGCATTGTGGAGAGATCAAGATGGCCGTGGCTTCAACTACCTGGCTGACGTATCTCAGCATCTGTCTGAAAGAGCACCAGGGGACGGGGGATGCTACTCCCTTAAGAGCAGAGCATTCCCACACTGCCACTCCCAATGCCAACTCTACACTGGTAAGCTGGTTGGAGCGGGGGATGGACCAGAGTACATCTTTCTCAGTGCCCCCGCCAAACTGGCTCTGGCCCCAGGTTTGTAGGCCTTATGCTCATGTTCCCCAATACATGTGGACACGAGGTACACACAGGGGGCAGGGCCAACAGGTTTTTAAGAGTAAGTAGCACTAAATGCCATTAGAGCTCATGTAACTAGTTCAACAGTTCATTGGATGTAGGCCTATGTATTACCTTGGTGCACACACATATTCCCCATAAACGTCTGAAATAATTTACCAAGTTATTCTTCCAAGTTTTGCGATTCCCAGCACCCACGTTAAGAACACATCCACAGGATTTATGGTTCTTCTTCCCAGCTGTAAAGAGCTACCCACAATGCACATCTTCCTTTGAATGCGCTGGCAGCTAAACATGGAAGTGGCTGCATAGAAGTTTTACACGAAGTGGTATTAGTTGGTATACTGCAATCTAAGAGTGACTGGGATAAAATGCCAACACCTTCTCAATAAGAAATCTAAACACACCCACACCCACACTGGAAGGCCTTATGCTCAGTGTTCCAGCCCACCCACCCAGGCTTCTTCCACAATACTACAAGCTGTAACTGGCTCAATGCAGGCCAATTCACTCTTCTCCCACTCAGTTTCCTGTTTTTCTTTTTCAACTGACACTACACATTCTCGGGATTCTGGGGGCCACTGAGCATCCTCAGTCGTTATTGGGCTGGTTTTTGACCTTGCCCCTCTTTAAAAAAGAAAAGGGGGGGAAAGGTTCTATGCTTTAGCATATCTCAGGATGCATTCAAGCATTCTGATACATCCCTCTTGTTTCTCAGTGGCCCCATTCCATCAGCACTCAGCCACCTAAGTTTGCAATGAAGAGGGGATGACTTAGTTAGGACTGACAGAACGTGGAGATGCTAGGAAGTCTAGCATTTGGGAGCTAGATTTGTGATGATACCTCGGAGTTTACATTTTTTTTCAGCGTATCTGAATGCAAAAACACAGTGTTTCTGAGTAACAGCAAAATGACTATACTGAGATAATATGTAATATTTTTTAGTATGTAATGGGGAAATTAAAACAGGAACTATTAATTGATCTAATTTTTAAAAGCGGACTTGTATGCAGCTGACAAATATTTGTCTACTATACTAATGCTTCCAGATACATGAAATGTATCCCAGACACGTGCCACTTTGGGGCTGCACTGGGGGGGAGGGGGGATTGTAGACACACTGAGGATTATGTGAACGCCTGGCAAAGTCTTGGCTCTTTCTCCTGTGGCCAGCGGAGTTGCTAAAAGCACTACAATTTGATTCAGCAAACAGAGCGCATTACTTCGTTTTAAAGAATATTTCATCACCCTACAATTATTAAGTGCTGAAAGAGAGGCTGTTGTATACCTTCTTTTGAAGAACTGGGGACTTGGCTGCTGTTTGATCCACAGGAACTGTAAAATGGTCCAGGCCCGTACGTTTCGTATGGCTTTAGAGTAGTCACTGGGTTGATAGCATCTACTTCAGAGCTCATGAGCCCTGGTTTGACTGGCAGGAAAGAGGAGGCAGGTTTGGTGTGTGAACATTCCTGAGGTAGCAGGCTTGCATATCTGCCCGCAATATGTAATCTGCCGGCATCAGTCCCTCTCCGATACAGGGCAGAGTCAATCTGTTCTGGAGCCAAGTGACTAGGCCTCAGTCTTTTAGAAGGCAGGCCATCGAATTCCAAGTGGCTATTCCCAGCAGGTCTGTTATTGAGAAACTCGATTCCTCGATTGCTTGAGCAAGCGGCTTCGTTCAATGGAGTCTCAAGAGAGCCATTGAGGTTGCTACTCACTGCGCCTAATTGAGGAGCCAAAACCCGTGCTTTAGAATCCAGCCTTTTCCCTCTATCCTGTACTGGAGTGCTATTAGGACTGTGGTGCATTTCATGCTGATGTCTAGAGCTATTCACCTGAACTCCGATCATCTGCGGTTTGCAGGATTTCAAGTTACTTGGTGCCAAGCTGCTGGAGTTTAACCCTGAAAGGATGGGCGCTTTGCTCTGTAAAGCAGGACACTGTTTCACTTTCTCCGTGTGTAGGGATTTCGACTGCGTAAGCAGGGAAGACTTGATTTTCCCCAAGTTAGGAGGCAGCGGGAGAACATCCTTGCCCAAAAGACACGGTGGGCATCCAGTACGCCTGGCTTTAAGAGCTGCCCTATTTCTGAGACTATTTTTATTAGCAGTATTGGGGGATTTATGCATCAATCGTCGATGCACGCTTAGAACTTCTGGATATAATGTCCGGAAAGTACAAAAGGGGCAGGTGCTGGTTGCTAAAGAGCCTCGAGAAAGAGAGATGACTGGAGCATCCTGGGAAGAACCAGTAGATAAATTTAAGGGATTTTCTTGAACTATTAGTCTGCATTTTGAGTTTTCTGTGGATTCGCTTTGAAGATCCATATTTGTTCTGCCTTTCAAAGCACCAGTATGCAGTGTATTTTCTGGCAAACCGGAACTCCTTTTCCCAATCCTACCTGCAAGATTGTTTGCCTGATGATCCTTTGTGTTTTTTTCCAATTTTAAGTTTACAAGGCAAGGAACTGACGCACCCTCATCTGAGCCATCACAGTCTGTACCTTTGCTTGGGTCCTGAGTTACAATTTTCGGCTCACTCTGAAAGGAGGAAAGCATTTCTTTCTGTTGTTTTACAGGAGGGCCTCCTTTAGCATCTTTGGCATCTTCAAGGAGCCTTTTGAGATTTTTGGTTTCTGGAGCACGGCTGCTGACTGGCAAGAATCCCATCTCCTGAGAAGGTAGCAAAGCTTTGCTGTCGTTTTTCACATCTGTTGCAGCTTCTATGTTTTTGTCCTTGTGATGCCTCTCTAGGTGATACCGCAGAGATGTTTTCTGAGCTGCGGCATACTCACAAAATTCACATTTGTATGGTTTTTCACCTGAAAGAGTTGTGAATCAGAAGTGAGCATTATCGTCATTGCCCCCTTGTTCAAGAATACAAAAAATACCTTCATACTCTTCTTTCTCACTCCTACAAAATATACTAGCAGGATCAATGTTTTTGCTAAAAGTTAAAACTAGGTTTGTTAACCAGAGTGGTATCTTTTATTTAAAATAAATACTTCATTTTAAGAAATTAAAGGTAACAATTTGCTAATGGATTTACTCTCAGGTAAGTGTGTAATGATTGCAGCTTACATCTCTCTTACTTGTTAACTCCCTTAATTTCTCAGACATTTTCCTGGTTTCAATGAGCTGGATCAGGATTCTGAACACATGGAGTTCATAGCAGCATAACTCTTAACCACCCCATCTGTCTGTAGGTATCAACTACTACAAAGGAGATTTATTGCATGCAATACATTGTTCCCTAGAAGTATATCAACACCAAAGCCAGACATATTCTTATCATAATAAAATTCCTTCCACTTCAGACTCCAATCTTCACTGAAAAAAGGGGGTTGGACTCAATGGCCTTATAGGACCCTTCCAACTCTACTATTCTATGATTCTGAATTTCTTTACCTTTTCCAACTCTACTATTCTATGACATGATTCTATGATTCCATGAATTTCTTTACCTGTGTGAGTTCTGAGATGAATATTGAGGTAATAGTTTGAGCGGAAATACTTCCCACAATAACTGCATTCTCTGGAGGCTCCGAGGTTTTTAACTTTTGCTCTCTCCATGCCATCTTCATTTTTATCTTTAGATGGTGAGGGGAAAACAAGGAAATCTAAATTATAAGAGCATAAAACATGCATACAGGATCATTATGCACCCATAATGACAACAGTATATGGTATTTGGGATACCACTACTAGACACACAAACACACACAGCATATCTCATCCACCCTTTTCTTTGCCATTTTTTAAGCATCCACCTCCCTGCACCCCCAAATAGTGCAATACCTTTCTGTCTGGGCTAATATCTCAAATTCAAGAGCTACACTATATACGGTGAGTTAGCGTTTTATAGGGGTTTTTTTTAGTTTCAGATACATTTTACACCTGTGCTAGAAACATTTGTTTATGTCTAAGTCTTAAGTGGTCTGGTTCCCATTTTCTTACCCCCCAAACAATCGTGGTGCAGCACTGCTCTAGGACATTTTTTGGGGGGGGGGAGAACATGGTGGCAGTTGACAGTGGGACCATGTGTGCCACCACTCCTGCCCATAAAAAAAAAATCCCTACACCACCACTGGATTAAAGTCATTCTGAAGTTAAGAAAATGGCAACTTGGCTGTTAAAACTCATGGCAGACTAATTACACACATCACTGTTTAGAAGAAAATGGGGTGCATTCGATGCATACACTCCTCGTAAACTGGGGAAATGGCCTCCAAAAGTATGGAGCGGAGTTATTTAAGGCCTTTTCAGCACAGCTGTAAGTGGTGAATGCATACAACGTGCTGGCTTAGTTTCTCAAGGCCCATTCCAGCCCTTCCCATAACATATGATTTGGGAGTTGCTGGTCTTCAAGTGCCATACAGCATTATCCTTCATAATCCAGAAAGCAGACATGGACCAGAAAGAATTTTAAGTGGGATGATGCAAGATGGTGTAATAAATTTGATAGACCATCACTACCAGTTGTAACTATGACAACAGACTCATTGGCTTTTAATACACACACACACACATATATACGGAAAGCCAGGTCACAAGTCCAACAGAGTGCACTGAACAAATTTCTTTCTGAGATGAACAGTATTAAAATAATTGTTAAAACCATCTTCAAGGCATTTTTTTCATTTGTTAGAAAACAGGGATTTATTTATTTTTTTTAAAAAAAACCCAAACTGTATTGGGTTAAATATTGAGTGAGGGATGTCTTCATATTTCATTGCCCTTCATAATTTTGCAACAGAATAATTCAGCTAAAAAAAGGAAGAGCTATGTTTGAGAAAGAAGTTCATCCTGACCATGTTTTCTATGAGATGTTTCATACTGGGGGGGGGGGGGGGCTTTATTTCCTGTTTATGTGCTTTTCATCTCAATGGGTAATAATTGTTCGTATAGCTATCAAATTAGCCAAAAAAACATTTTGAAAGAACAATGATTTCTTTTCATTGACTCTCACATGCAGCACCTAAGAAGGACCACTAGAGGGTAGCAACCACAGTATTATGCTCACCAAGGTTTTCTCAGGTTATTAGCAATTGCATTTGTGAGAAACCAAATTCTGGTTACCAGGACCGGCTGCAAAATGGTGGTGAGCACAGAAATACTAGACAGGAAACATAACTAGTCATTTTATTAAAAAAAAAAAGGAGTCCGAACTTAGCCTTCCCCAAATGTTCACTGTATTTGGAAAATTAACACTAGCAGTCACACACTGATCATGAGCCTATACTTCTCCCTATAATGCTTATGGGTCAATACCACATGATAAAGAATTACAATAACTCCTTCCAGTTGATACACAACTGAAACGAAAGTAGATTCAGCATCAACAAAACACCTGTTGCTCCATTGCACCATCCTGAACTGCAGGTCGGCACATTGCTGGAAAAGGCGAGATGCAATCATGTGTACGTGGAACAAGTTGTACACTGTGCCTGTACTAAGGATTGAGTAAATGTCCTTTCCTTAAGTGTAGATACAACAAAGAAATTATGCCATGGCTTAAACAGCAAAATGTGGAGGTCATTCACATACCTAGGAAGAAGGGGTTTATATTAGCAAAACCTCCCCCTGACTTCTCTCAAAAGCTGTATTATGATTAAATTATGTTTAACCAAACAAAACGAGTTAAAGGGGAATCCGTCCTCTTGTAACACTTTCTTAGTATTTCTTACCTAAAGTCTCTATTAGCCCATCCTCTGATCCATCTTCAGATCCTCCCTCCATTCGGTCTCCTGATCCATTCTCATCCAGAGTCACGACGTCTGGAAGACATGCTCTCGGCTGCTTTCCTTCCGCTGAACTGGCCTCTAGGTCATTCTTTCGGTCTCGCTTATGTACTCTTGAGTGAAGGACTAGCTGGTGGTACGTTCGAAAGGCTTTGCCACACTCTGAACAGTGTGTGGGCTTATCTTTGTTCTGGGACAATTTAGAGTCTATCTCCATAGAAGGCACTTCACGGCAGGGGTATTTGAATTTGTCCTGTGGCACGTTACCAATGCCTGCATAATTTCCACTTTTGCTTGCCTTGGTCTTCCCCGTGCTTTCAGTTTGGCTCACTTTGTTTACATTCCAAATTTCCCCAAGCTCTTCTTTATCAGAAGACGAGTCATCATTGTCTGTACTTCCCTCTTGCCCTGGTTCTTTTATTTGTCCATGGCCAATAGCAATTTTACCTTTGGTAGCCAGTTGCCATGCCTGATACGTACTGAACGGATCCAACTCTCCTATCCATTTCACAGGCTTTTCTTGTTCGCTACTGCCAGGAGGCAAACGTGGTTTTAAGTTTAAGAACTGCAAAAACTCTTCTCTGGGTGAACTGTTCCCTTTGCCGTCTCTGTCAGCTTGTGAGCCATCACCACTGGCTACTGAATCTTTGGTATGTACTTTGCTGTGCTCGATTAAACTTTCCTTATTCTGAAATAGGAAGCCACAAACCATGCAGATTTTATAAGGCGATGTAATGCTCTCAGTTACTTGGTCCTGTACAACCTCATTTATTGTTATGGGGCTCTCGGAACCTTGGGACATCTTGCTTCTAGCGCCAGGCTTGCCAGTATGTGTTCTCATGTGATTTTTGAGGAACCAAGGCTCCTTAAACCTCCTTCCACACACACTGCACCAGTACGTGAAAGAGTCCTTATGCTTCCTCATGTGGGCCTCAACATCAAAAGCCTCATCAAATGTTTGTCCGCAAACCACACAGCTGAAATCTTGTCTATCCTTTTCATTGACATCCAATGATGGCAAGTCTGTTTTCACTTGTCCTTTATCAAGATGGCTAAGATATTCTGCTTCTACACGTAGAACGGCTGGTTCGCAAAGTGTTGGCCTGTGCTGTGTTAAGACATGCTTCCAAAGATCTTCTGGATGCTTGAAAGTCTGATCACAAAACATGCAATCCAAAGGCATGCATCCTTCACTATGCATCAAGAACTTGTCTTGCAAGTTCTTGTACGAGATTGTGTTCGCCCCTTTTATTGGCATAGTGGCATCATTGTTCTCCATACGTGAACCAACAGTACTCGCTATACCATCTGGCCCATCCATATACGCTAAGAGAGGTTGAGTAGGCATATTTCCTTTGTTGCTGTTAACATGAATCGTGGAGGTCTTTTATGTTGGAAATAAGGCCACTTCAATAGTTTCCAACCTGTTTGCTTACAAATGTCGGAGCCCAGACGACTCCTTTAAGAGACGTTAGTTGAATGTTTTTGCTCATCTGTAGATGTAGCTAGCCACACACAATACAAACTATTTATAAAAGTGTTCATCAGTTCTTCCACTGAAAGTACAGACTTGCTTATGCTTCCTTCCAGTTCTTTTCAGTTCATTGAACTTGCCTTCAGAAAAGCTAGTCCACTTATATCTCCACATGTAATAATTCAGATATTCTTCAGCTTGAAGAAATATGGAAATGGCTCAGCAGCACAAAGAAATTCACCACCTAAGGAGAAAGGTTAAAAACACAAACATTAACTAGAGAAACAAAAATGATGTAATAAAATAGTTTTAAAATGAAAGAAGCACCCCAGCATATTTAAACACTACCAATAAAGTGTTTTAATTGGTTTAAGAATAGGATGCCTTTGATATTCTGATGGAGATGGAAGATGAAGGAAGGTGATTCCCTTCCTTTAAAAATTCTACACACACATACACTGTGATCAACATTATTCTTCCTGGATTTCAAAGATGACTTTAAAAAAAAACAACCAAAGTCTGTCCAAGCACTTTCTAAAAACACTCCTGTGTCATCCATGTTTAAGGACATGTAATGCAGCTACTGAATTCAGATTTCACTAAATGTTTATCTTCAAAATGATGCAACTATCAAAGGAAGTTACTAATCTCTGCAAGGAAACTGCCTTAGGGAGTTACTGTAATATTCAGATTATCTTTTATACTCACATGGAGGAAACTGCCTCAGTGAAAGGAATCAAATAAGACAATTATTATGCTCTTCCAGTTCTAGAATTCAAAGATTCTACATTTTAACTGAATCAAATGTCAAGTGAAGCAAAATCACACTCCTTTATGAATACTGTTGCCTTACTTCCTTACTTTTGGCGGGGTTTATGCATGCTGTGACGTCTCAAAAATGATTGAATTTTAACAAGTACTTATTCATGACAACATGAAACTTCAGCTATGGTTAATGCCCATCTTGCAGCCATTTTGAATCTACACTGCTACTTCAACAGCCAGCCATTTGCAGAATTGGGAGTTTCTACCCTTTTGGATTACTTAAAAGCAGAGCAGCAACAGGCCTTTCAGATAAGAAACACTGTAAGACTACATAAGCCCTAATGCATGAATGTGCAAGCATATGTGTTTTTGTGATTCATTATTACTTAATAATTTAACCTCTTCAACTTCAAGCATATGAGATAAAAGTTGAATAATTTTGATTCTCCTTGCTTATTAGTCCAGCAGACCTAGTAATCCAGCTTTCAAAGCATACATTTCTAATAGAAAGCTCAACAGCTTGTTAAACACATGGACTACAAGTTTGCATAATAAAAACAGCATTTTCATAGTGCTTTCAAGCGTTCAAGGTACTTCACCTGCTGTGTAATCCTTACATAAAATATTATTATCCCCATAGAATAATGTAGATGGGAGAGGGGGGCTGATATTGGGGAGTGTGTTTTGCCAAAGTCCACCTAATGAATTCACGGAGGACTACCGACTTTGTAGCTCAGCCTTAGCTACCACAATACACCAACATGTGCATCCAACAAGTTACCATTTCACCTCCATTTGTGGACCTTCTTACTTGCATTTATATCCAGTTCTGTGTTTTATTCCTGACTGGGTGGGAAAAGTTTTCTGCTACTTGAAAGCTAGCTTTTGTACTGGCTAATAAAACCCGGTCCAATAAAAAGTATCATTGGAGCCATCTGGAATGCTCTCTTGATTTTTAAATCCACACATTCTATGGCACATTTACTCAGCTATTGTTTGATGTTGAATGTTCCAGAGGGAACTGCACTCCCCCTTAAACTTTAGGGCCTAAAGGGTCAGGTTAGCAATCTGGGGGTGCCCTTGGGTCGAGCATTGACACTGGAGATACAGGTGGCTTCAGTAGCACACAACACCTTTTATCAGCTTAAGTGGATTATTTCCATTAAAACCTTATCTGGACCAAGATATCCTAGCTACAGTTATTCACATTCAGGGTAATCTCTCATTTGGGTCACTGCAATGCATTATATGTGGGGCTGCCTTTGAAAACAGTATGAAAATTTCAGCCAAAAGTCCAAAATAGGGCAGCAAGATTGCTAAAAGGGACTGGCCTATATGATCAAATAATAATAATAATAATAATAATAATAATAATAATAATAATAATAATAATAATAGCAGCAGCTTCCAATCAGTTTCTCAAGTCAATTAAAAGTGCTAGTATTAAAATTCAAAAGCCTAAGCGGTTTAGGGCCCAATTACCTAAAGGACAGTCTCATCCCATATAGAACTGCCCAGACCTTAAGATCATCTTCAGATACCTTTTTCTGGATGTCCCCACCAAAATGGTGGCACCCCAGGTGTGGAATGCCCTGCCCTCCCCAAGAAGGCCTGCCTGGAACCTACATTGTAATAATTTAAGCTCCAGGTAAAGGCCTTCATTTATTTATTTATTGCATTTCTATACCACCCAATAGCCGAAGCTCTCTGGGCTGTTTACAAATTTAAGACAATTCAAAACATAACATTAATATAAAACCATAATATAAAATTTCTTAATCTCCCAGGCATTTTAGTCATTCAGATTTCTAAAACTTCTAGCATTTTTTTTAAGATCTTCCACTACTGCTGGTTTTTCCTTTCAGTTTTATTCTATTGCTTATTTGTTGCTGTTCGTAAAACATTTAAAAGTTTTTTTAAATTGTGCATTACTGGGTTTTCATATTGTGTATCATTTTGCGCTTTATTATGTGACTGGCCCAGAGTGCTTTGACTACTGGTCAGTAAAGAAATGTAATACATATTAATCTCTGTTCTTAATCTCCCTTGCAACGTTGTACCACTGCAAGATAGTTTCCTGGTTCATACATAACAAGAAGCAACCATGGCTGAATTTCCCTGCAAGACTTTTCATTGCAATGGCAGCTGCCATTTTGAATATTCAATCCATGATGTGTGGGTGGGTGGGGGCTGTACCTTGTTACATGCAAACTCAGAAAGGCTGTGGGTTGTAGGGTTGCATGGGAGATTTTACAGTTACGAGTGGCTTGTTAACCACCCCCACAATCCAATTTCACTAGGTTCACACATAACAAGCTTTGGCGTGCACTTGGATATTCAGAATGGCGACCACAACCATGGTTTCCTTTTTGTAAACCTCCCAGAGAGCTTTGGCTATGGGGCTGTATATAAATGTAATAAATAAATAAATAGAAGTCCTGTGGGGAAATTCACCCATGGTGGGTTCTTGTTACTTGAGAACCAAGCCATTTTCACAAAACAAGGTGACTTAATGAGAAACAATATTAGTCCAGATACCTAAATGGATGATTGCTTTCTCTTCAAAGCCTTAGTTCTGTTCATTTGAGGAAGGTTGTTTGCTGGCAATAAACAGTGCAGTTACGCTTATTAATTGCAGTAGAGTCATAGCCAAGAGCTTGTGTGGCAAAATGGCTGAAGTACCAGGTTTAGTTGCAGGAGAACTCGGTAAATGATTTCCCTTCCAGTTGCCCTCCCTTCTAGAGTACAAATTCTTCTTGTTGGACCTAACATCAACATCAATCCTAACTAAAGTTACTACTTAATCCAGGATCTGAAACCAACTCATTTTTATTACTACTTTTTAGCCCTAGTGGGAATGACTGGTTGGCAGGAGCCAGCTTGCTGGCTAGCTCCTACTTGTTCACATTAACCCAGGTTTTAAAAAAACAAACCTGGGTTGATGTGATGTATGTATGAACCAAGGTCATCTAGTGAAATGTCATGGCTGAGTAGAGATTTGAACTTTGGTCTTCCCAGTCCTGGCCACCAAAGTAACCAATATCATTTTGTCTGCCAAACATTAGCTCCTTAATCCCTTTTCTTGATTTAAACTGTATGCTTTCAGTCCTATTCATCACAATACATGCTAAATACACAGGCACACCACAAATTTCTAATAGCTTGGAAGTTCTGATTACTACAGAAGTTAACAGCTAAAGCACTTAGGAGTTTCAACATTAATTTCATTTGAACACAGATTTCCATTGCAGCCCTTTGGCATCCTAGATCAGATTTTCCAACTGGGGTGCATATTAAGTTCAGAAGTTCCATTTTTCATGACAAAGAAGCCTGCATAACAAGATAAAGCCCCTTAAAATCAAGTTGCCACATGTACACACACTCCATTAGTAGTTCATACTCCCGACTGCTTCATTTTAACAAAGAGCAGATGACAACTAACTTAAAGGAGAAAAGATACGAAGACTGAAATGATCAGACAGCAACTTCAGGCTCTCTCCCACACTTCCCAGACAGGAAGCTTTTAGGAGCAGGAACTGAGCTTTTTATGTGGAAATGACACCCAAGTACATCATGGACTCTATTGAAAATTTAAGTTAAACAATAAATCAACATAAGAATTTCTTGCACCTAGACCTCAACTCAAGCAGATATAGCAAGTCATTCTCCCATTAAAGAAAAATAATAATCATTTAGCCCTAGAGTGATAACTGAACTGTTTACATCAAACAACACAAACGTAACACCTCTATGCATTTTTTTTAATTGCACCTAGGAAATCCAAATTCTGCAGTCTATAAATTCTGCCAATTGAACAAACTTGCATACTTTATACTGGGTTTTTGATTTTTTTTTTTCGTGATAGGAGAAGAGAAGATGCCCTGGCTCCAAAAGACTGTGGCCATTCTGGCTCCAAATGACTGGCTTCTGAAATTTCAAGCAGGTGTTGCCCATGCAGATCTTGATAGTCATTGTTTGTGCTCTTTTTTATTTTAGAATGAAAAGATTCTTAGGAAGCTGAATTCTTTGCCAATTACCACGTTCTGAACTCTTTAACAAAATCAAGACGCATAGGCAGAGAAGCAAACTTGCCAGGTGCGATTTGGCTCTAAGCCCCAACATCAGTCAATGGATTCTGCCATGGGGGAAGGGAGGCAGAGAGCAGAGAAGAATGAGACAAACCCAAACTTTCAGATCAAGTTCCAGATTATTCTGTCTTGGCTCCACAGACGAGATAAAATTGAGTACTATAGTGGATCAACACTTTAAAAAACATGTCTTTAATCCACCCATTATGCTGTGTCCATGCTGATTTTTTAAATTAATTATTCTGATAAAAGAAATACACTCTCTCTAAAAATGTGTCTTAATAGTAGTTTTCTCTCTTGTTGACTATTCAGCCATGAAGAGTTGCAGAACTTTGTTCCTCTAAGACCCAACATGCCAAACAAGAATCACCAAGCACCTCATAACTTGGGCTTTACTGGCTATGAGATTGCCTTGTGAGCGCAGCCCGAACCATTTTTTTTTAACTTGGCATAACTTTCTCTGTTTGATGCTTCTTAGGGTGCAACTTAGTTGGAAGGGGTGCAACTTCATTTAGCACGTGTGTAAGTAGATTCACTCAAAATTAAAAATTGCACTCTCCCATTCTCATAATAACTTGATCCTTTATATGTATACACAAGGCATGAAATCATGCCCAGCCCTAGCAATTAAATGTCTGCATAACATGTAATTTTTTGCCCAAGTACTTTCAGCACTTCTGTGCGTATGTTATACAGTATGATATGCAGCTTTAAAAGCAGCTTGAACAAATGCTTCCTGTCTTTCTACAGGTCACAGTGAACCAATAATTCACCCTCTCTGCACCAGTAATTTTCAGATTGGCATATATGAATATCCATGCTATCAAATTGGTAATGTCTGTTTTATAGATTTTCTTAAATATTTGCTATTCCCTTGGATTCTTAGGTAATCAAAACACTTATTCATTATTCAAAACACTATGATAATCACACATTAAACCTGTCATCTAGAAAAAAGGTACTCATAACATACCTGAGTGGGGAAAAAATCAATCTTTCCCTTATTATTCTCTCTAATGAGGCCAATAGATGCTTCAGTAGATAAAGTGTTTAATTATGAAACACTTACAACCAAGAGGCAGAAACCATTTGCAAGTACGCAGTATTTGACAGATGTATATAATATTTGCCCTCTACAGAATCACTAAATTTTCTTCCTGTACAATGTAATTGCATGTACAGACATTAGGGCTGTTCACACAACACACTAACCCACACTCAGTGGTTGAGTGTGGATTGTTTTGAACTGTGGTTTGTTTGTTGAACCATGGGTTTGCATGTTGTCTGAACGCAGCACGTTTTCCACAGGGTAGGTTATCATGTTGTCTTTACAAAGCAAGGGTGGCTTATGACCATGCAGTGTGGCTTGATAACCGCCCTGAACAACCCAATAACAAGCCATGGGTTCTCAAAATGTCATTTGAGAAAATAAGCCACTTTGCATAGTTACAAGCCGCCCTGGCTGCATTCAGTCATCATGCTAACCCACAGTTCAACAAACAAGCCAAAGTTCAAAACAACCCATACTCAACTGAGTGTGGGTTAGCATGCTGTGTTAACAGCCTCATTGCCTTAGAAACCATTCATGCTAGCCACCTCTTAGGCATAAAAACCAAATGCAAAACCGTATTTCTTGCATTAACCTGATTGGCAGGGCTTTGTTCAGCTTTCTGCACTGCTGCTGATTTTATTCTGGTTGTGCTTTTACATTGTATTTTATATCATGCTTTTATACTGTTTGTTTTATACTTTGTATGGTTTAATTTTTTGTGAACTGCCCAGAGAGGTTCAGCAATAAAAATGCAATAAATAAATAAATAAATATCTGTTTATGCCTTTGTTTGCATAAACCAATGTCAACATTTTAGGGCAGGAGAAGGCAGGAAAATAACTTACAGTATCTAATGCTTTTTAATGCTTAAAAACTTACAGTATCTAATGCTTTTTAATGCTTAAAAAGCACTAATTTATTTTTCATTAGTTGTTGATATATATATGTGTGTGTGTGTGTGTGTGTGTGTGTGTGTGAAGGTAATTTTGGTGAGAAGTTAGTTACACATTTTACAAACAAATAAACATGAATAGTGATGTCTAAATAGCATTAAAAAAACACAAAAAATATGCAGTGCCAACTGCTTCAGATACAATTCCATTTTGTGTTCTCTACTGAGAGTTGCCAATGGTCCTTTAATTTAAAAGGAACAGCAGTGATTCTAGAATATGACAGCTTCATAGAATGCAGCCAATGTCCCTTATTGCAGAACACTCCTATTTCAGCGAGTTCTGCAGAACATATTGCACTTCCAGGGTTGCTTAATTTTGACCTGACATCCCTCTCTAATGTTTGATCTGGCATTGCAATGCCAAAAGCTTCCTTATTTAAACTTAAAAGACATTGAAATACTTTCTTTAGACTGCACCACAATGTAGCTCTGCAAGAAAGGCCTGCTTTAATGAAACAAGAAGTTTCACACGTTGATCTGATCATTAACAGCATTGCTGCAGCTTGAAGAGGAAAATGTGTTTTTGCCAACTCCATAATAGCCTTTCGGTGGGTTACAGAACCATTCCAGAGCTTGTAGAGGGTTCAAATTCTGACTGTGAAGTATGTGAGTCTAAGGCTAGGGAACCCTTTTCCCAGCATTCAGCTTATCTGTACTCTGGTGGAGATTAAGGACAGTATCCAATGGTAGTCCTACATAAACCAGGCCCATGGTCTACTCTGTGTAGGGGTGCCATCGGATACTGCCCTAAGACTGAGCCGCAGCACAGGACCTAACTTCGTCATGCTAAGAGGGAACAAAGAAGTTTCTCCCTAGCCGTTTTCCTTCCCTGTTCTCTCTGGCATCTGCTGCTTTTCCTTGCTCTTACCAAAAACAAAACTGCTGACTTCAAAGAGGGCAACAGCTGGGAAGCGACTTCCTTGTGCATTTCGGCAAGAAAAGGAGCAACTTTAGGAGGGGCTGAGTTGGCAGCAGTGGCCACTCCAAGTTCTGGAGACTTCTGTACAGGTGGTTATTCATCATAGGACTGAGGTATGAGCAGAACTTGTAACTAAACTGTCTGAATTCCAACAGATACAAGTTAACTGTGTAGATAAGAACACCAGTTGGGAAAAGCCATTATATGAGTCCAACACAGTCTCCTGCTGTGTATTAAGTCCCCTTCTTACTAAACTCCAAGGGCAATTAAGAGGCATTTGTGAAAACGCTAGTCAAAGTACATTGTATGGCACAATACCTTCATTCAGATCATTCAAACGTCAGTATTCCTCACAAACTGAGGATAAAAAGTAACCATAAGCCCTAAGCCCTAGTCCCAAAACTATCTATTCATGGCATCCTATTCAAACATGAGATATTTTTTTTTACCATTTTAAAGCTCATTTAAATTCAAAAAGATAGAAATCTTCATATAATTTGATTATTTGGTGGAGAATATAATATTTGGAAAGCACATAATTTCTATTTGAGAATATTTGGGGGTGCCTCAGGTTCATAAAATGACATTTTTTAAACATCATTTTCACAAATACCTTGCAAATTATGAACTCAGAATAAGGTTTTCTAGGTAGAATCTACAATTCAGAAGCCACTGTCCCTTTTTACAGGATGGGGTGGGGGAGTTTAAATGGGATATCATATATTGTAGCACACTCTTTCTATGGGGAATATATTCTTTCTGTAGAAATATATGCTAATTGGAACGATTTAATTCACATGTATACATAAACATGCTTAAAACATATGATATATTTGATTCAGAATGTTAATATCCACTAAATTTTGAAAGGAAATCAAGTTGTACATACTATTTCAGCCGCAGAAGAGATGAAAATAAGATAATTTCTAAGTCTGGGCATTTGACCTCTAACCCAAGCATAGAATAGTAGAGTTGGAAGGGGCCTATAAGGCCATCAACTCCAACCCCCTGCTCAATGCAGAAATCCACCCTAAAGCATACCTGAGGGTCCAGCTGCCTCTTGAATGCCTCTAAAAGTGGTAGAGATTTAGCTTCAAAATTATTTTAAAATAAATTGCTCTTACAACTAAGCTATCATATGCAATAAATAAATAAAATAAATAAATAAATATGAGAGTATTGCTACAAACCATCATTTTAAAACTACTGTTGGCCACATGCTACTGAGAGAGTTTTACATTTTGTTTTTAATTGTTCATAAGAGTCTCCATTAGAATAATGCCAAGTTACTTTTTCTTTCTTTTTTTTAAACTAAGATGACGATTCATAAAAGAGCACAAGCCCTGGAACCAAGTGCACAGAAATTTGGCCACTTTCATTTCTTTGCCACAAAAGCATTTTATATAGGTTATCACATTGCCAATGGACACCACAAGTTCCAGAAAATTTCTGGTTTTGCTTTAACAGATTTATCGTAGCCTAAGTTTGATGCACTAGAGCTCCCTTTAGTTAGATGTGGATTTTTTTAATACTCATACACAGAGATACCTGTGTATGGATATGGGAGGGAGGGAGATGACTCCTGACTCCTCGCCTGCATCCGGTGCACTAAATAATTCCTGGGTTGTTCTCCATGATGTGTGAACCAAGAACTCTGGATTACTGATGGAGAAACAACCCATATTTGAACTCATACTTTGTTCTTGGGTTAAAACTCTGGGTTGTTTCTCCCAACAACCCAGAATTCTAGGTTCACGTGTAACAAAGAACAACCTAGGGATGGGGTGTGCTCAGGAGCAAGCACTCTTGCAAAGGTGTACTCCAAGTCAATCCGTTACCTAGGGAGGTTGTGGGCTCTCCCACACTAGAGGCATTCAAGAGGCAGCTGGACAACCACCTGTCAGGGATGCTTTAGGGTGGATTCCTGCATTGAGCAGGGGGTTGGACTTGATGGCCTTGTAGGCCCCTTCCAACTCTGCTATTCTATGATTAAAAAATATGGGTTGTTCGTTGCATGTGAACCGGATCATAGGACCCAGAAACATTTTGAAAATGCTGCATCCAAAATGCCAGGAATTCAACTGATAGCAGTAAGCGATATTTATTTTAGTCTGTGAGCCATCAAAGTGCAAGTTTGTAGATAGGCGTGGTATAAAATTGCATAATAAATATTTCTACATAGCTCCCAAATGGAAAAGAATGATCCATTCACAATATTAGTCATTGTGGTTAACACTTTCTTTCTAGCTTTGCTAATTTAGGGTTGTACTAAGAAAGGGCACCCACACACACACCAAAGTCCCTACCAAGTTCAAATTATAGCTAAGAGGTTTTTACATGGAATTTACTTTTGAAGGCTCAACGAATTTGGTTTGGACTTAACTGGAACTAAGGCGTTCCTATTTCCCCAATAAAACCTAAATTAGCTTAGCCAGAGATATAGTATTATTATAGTGACTGCTCCCCTCTGAACAGGTCACTTTCTGTTCTTATATTCTATATTCAATGAACAAAAAACCTACGGTTTATAAAACAACGTTAAGGCCGTACACTTTTCCACCAAGCACCAAAAAGCGGGGAAATTGGGAGTTAAGGCTCGCCAGCCTTAACGCCACATCCTCCCTAAGGAGGCAGAAAGTACCAGTGAAATTCTCATTCTGCCAAAGCAGATAAACCATGAGGACAGGATGGAGAATAGGATATGCAGAGGTGACTGTGGGGTTGTGGAAAACTGATGACGAACAACTTAGAGCCACCTACTTCTTTTTTTGTTTAGAGCAGCCCTTCCCCAACCTGGTGCCCTCCAAAGGTGTTGGACTACGATGATCCATCATTGCAAGTCAGTATGTCCCATGGTCAGGAATGCTGGGACAACAGGATGGGGAACGTAGGGCGGCGCCTCCAGGCAAGCCCCCCCACCCCCACCCCGCTTACCTGCTCTGTCGTCGTTGGGCCCGGGCTTGAACTAAACGCCCTGGTGCACCCGGAAGCAAGGCCACACTTGCAGCCTTGCTTCTGGGTGGACCCAGGGGCTCAATTCAAGTCAGGGCCAGCCGATGACAGAGCAGGTAAGAACACACACCCCACACACACCTGGCCCCTTACCTGGACCTGCTGCCACCGCTGCACAAAGTGTGGCAGCTCCAGCCAACCCCACTCCTGCCTGGCCCCTTACCTGGAGCTGCCACTGCACAAACTGTTGCGGTGGCAGCTCCAGGCAAGCCCACCCCACTTACCTTCTCCATCATGGCCTGACCCGTGCTTGAATGGAGCCCCTGAGTCCACCCAGAAGCAAGGCTGCAGGTGCGGACTTGCTTCCGGGTGGACCAGGGCACTCGATTCAAGCTGGGGCCCAGCAACAACGGAGCAGGTAAGTGGGCTGGGCTGGGGTGGGGGCTTGCCTGGAGCCGTTGCTGCAGTTTGCACAGCAGTGGCAGCGGGTCCAGGTAAGGGCCCAGGCAGGAGGGGGTTGCTTACCTGCTCCGTCGTCCCCGGGCCCAGGCTTGAATTGAGTTTCCTGATGGACCAGGGTGCTCAGTTCAAGCCCGGGCCCAGTGACGATGGAACACGTAAGTGGGTTGGGGCTCACCTGGCAGCAGGGCCAGGCAGGAGGGGATGGGGTTTCTTACCTGCTCCGTCATTGCAGTCCAACACCTTTGGAGGGCACCAGGTTGGGGAAGGGCTGCTCTAAACAAAAAAAGAAGTAGGTGGCTCTAAGTTGTTCGTCATCAGTTTTCCACAACCCCACAGTCACCTCTGCATATCCTATTCTCCATCCTGTCCTCATGGTTTATCTGCTTTGGCAGAATGAGAATTTCACTGGTACTTTCTGCCTCCTTAGGGAGGATGTGGCGTTAAGGCTGGCGAGCCTTAACTCCCAATTTCCCCGCTTTTTGGTGCTTGGTGGAAAAGTGTACGGCCTTAACGTTGTTTTATAAACCGTAGGTTTTTTGTTCATTGAATTTCATGGCTTTTTGTAAAGGATGACGAAAGCCCTGCCCTCTTTTAAATGTGGTCAATGTAGTATGGCTCTTGCAGCTTTCACTGTTGTGATGAAGAGGAGATTTCACCAGGTTCTCCATATATACAAATGACACCTGGTGAAATTCCCTTTTCATCACAACAGTGCAAGCTGAATGAATCCATGGGTACGTAAATCCTACAATCCTATGCAAGGTTAGACATAAAATCCTACAATCCTATGCATATACCCATGGATTCATAGACCCACTGACATCGGAGTCACCAGCCCCACCATGTGACCATATGCAAAGGAGTACAGGGCTCCTGCATCTTTTACAGTTGCATAGAAAAGGAAATTTCAGCAGGTGTCACTTGTATTCATGCAACACCAGGTGAAATTCCCTCTTCATCACAGCAGTGAAAGCTGCAGTAGCTGTACTAGAGTGACTCCATTTAAAAGAGGGCAAGGCTCCTGCAGCTTTCACTGTTGTGATGAAGAGGAAATTTCACCAGGTTCTCCATATATACAAATGATATCTGCTGAAATTTATATTTATAAATATAACTGTAAAAAAATTATATTTTTTACTTAATTAACATTAAAGAATGCACAACCATTCTTTAATGTTAATTAAGTAAAGAATATATTTTTCTCCTGCACCTTTAACTGGTGTGATGAAGAGGGAACTTCACCAGGTTCCCCTCTGCTGAAATTCCCTTTTCTATGCAACTGTTAAAGATACAGGAGCCCTGTGCTCCTTTTCATATGGTCACAGGGGCAGGGGGCTGGTGACTCCAATGTCGGTGGGGCTATGAATCTGTGGGTACATAAATCCTACAATCCTATGCAAGGTTAGACATAAAATCCTACAATTCTATGCAAATACCCACGGATTCATAAACCCACTGACATCGGAGTCACCAGCCCCACCTTGTGACCATATGCAAAGGAGTACAGGGCTCCTGCCTCTTTTACAGTTGCATAGAAAAGGGAATTTCAGCAGGTGTCATTTGTATGCATGCACCACCTGGTGAAATTCTCTCTTCAAAACAACAATTTAAGCTGCAGGAGCCCTGCCCTCTTGACCAGATACAAAAGAGGCAAGGCTCCTGTGACTTTCAATGTTGTGATGAATCCCAGGTGGATCCTGCATTAAGAAGGGGGATGGACTAGATAGCCTCTCAGGGCCCTTTTCAACTCTGCTATTCTAGGATTCTCTGAACATGAGCAGAGTGCATTGCCTCTGGCTGATGCGAGTCAAACATGCCACGATAACTGGAGGGACAAAGTTTTCCAAAACTGCCAGCTAAATTCCTGTATCTAAATCCCAATGTGTGTGATGTTCCCCAGCAACTACTGTGTACAGCTCAGCTGGTGCCAACTTCATTAACCTCTCAGTTGCCGGCAGAGGCATTTCTTTACTGCTAGGATAATTTGAAGGTTTTTGCCTTGAGGGTTATTTTTCTTGTTCATTCTTATGCTGCGTGGGGTGACCTTTGGAACGGACATTTTTTAGTACTTGTGTATGATTTAAATGAGAATGTTATTATATATTGTATTCTATCCTTGTTTGTAAATTGCTTTGGGACTCCTTTTGGTTATGTGGAGTATATATCAATTTAATAAACTAATCTAAAATAAACATGTGTGCATTGTCTAAAGAGAAAACGCGCACCCAAGAACAACAAAAAAACCAAGCTAGCCACAAAAAAGCATTTCTTGTGAAAGCAACCCGAGGCTTGACCCAGTCTTTGCATCCTCACCAGTTTCTCTTCCTCATCTCCAGCTTAGTATTTGCTTGCCTTTTCGGCTCAAATCACTGGTGTCTCATTATGGATGCCAACTTTTCAACAGGTCTCGATACTTGTGCCATGTAGGCAAGGGTTGAACAACCTGTGCTTGTCTACATAGAATCATAGAATAGCAGAGTTGGAAGGGGCCTACAAGGCCATCGAGTCCAACCCCCTGCTCAGTGCAAGAATCCACCCTAAAGCATCCCCGACAGATGCTTGTCCAGCTGCCTCTTGAAGGCCTCTAGTGTGGGAGAGCCCACAACCTCCCTAGGTAACTGATTCCATTGTCTTACTACTCTAACAGTCAGGAAGTTTTTGGACTCCAATTCAAAATATTCAAATTGTTCTTGCACTCCAACTTTACCTACTTCAGCCAGCATGTCCAATCTAGGGATGTATGGCGAAGCCCTTAGGGTAGGATTGCCAACTTACTATACTTGGCCTGACCCTATGCTTCCAAAGGGAAGTTGGATCTGCAGAAAGCATGATAAGAATTATCGCATTACCATAATGTATGAAAATGAAGTTGCTATTAGAGGGGTGGTTAAAAAAAATGCTAACTCTACCTTGGAGTTACCAACTTTGGCAAAATTCTGGTGCCTTTAACAGTGGCACAACACACATAAATCCAACATATGAATCTTTCTTATTTGCAACATGGAAATGCAGTAGTGAAAAAAAACCAAACACCTGCTGCTGGCATACAAATAAAGGCATAACAGTCCTGTGAAAGAGAAGGTGGCAAATCTGGGTGTGCTTTTATTAATCCAGTTGGCAAACTGCAGTCTTTGAGACAAGTATAGATATTTTGAAAGCTTTTGGAGGAACATGTGCAAAACAGGAGGTTTAATCCTTGTGTTTATTACCTAGAATATGTTTTTCTTTTCCTTGAAGTCACAGTGTACCAAAGCCTTAAAAAGTTGCAACATCCTTCAAGCCACAATCTTTTGTGCTTATATAATTTATAAAGATTGCCAGTATTTCTTGTTTATTTCCTATAAAAACAGAGATCAGAAATGATAGCAGGAAGAAATCACAGTTGTACAAGAATGGGAATCACAGAGTAAAATTTTATTTATTTAAAATACTTTTATACCAATTTACAATATAAAATGTTAAAACAATACAACATAAAATGCAATTAACTAGAACAGCAGCATAAAGTATTTAAAATAACAGAAAGTTTAAAAACACCCCCCCCCACAACCCTCCAATTCATAAAATAAAGATGGACATGCATATTTTCAAAAGCAGACTAGAACATCCATATCTTTAAGGCCTATTTACAGGAGCCATGCACACATCCTGGGTATTGCAAAATGGAGCCACCACACAAAAGGCCTTGTCTTTTGTGGCCACCAACCTAAAAAACCTTTGGGCTTACAAGGGAGCAGGGCCTCCATGACTGATCTTAGGCCCCCCAAATATTCCTACAGGTGCTGAAGGCATTTAGAGCTTTAGAGGTGATCACCAGTGCCTTATGTGAGCAACAAGAGTAGGTTATTATGCTCTGATTGTTTGGTGGTTGGGTAGAATTATGCAATTTAATAATCTTACGCACATTTAGCCAGAAAAAAGTCCTACAACTCCCAGCATTGCAGGGTTTTTTGTCTGGGAATTGCAGGACTTTTTTGTTTTTGTTTTACAGTGCAATCTCATGCACGTCTAAACAAAACTCCCATTGAGCTCAGGTGAATAGGCAAAGAATTGCAGTTTTAAGGCAGCAATCTTAGGCAGGCTTGAGAGTAGATCCTATCGAACAGCATTGAATGCACAGGATAGACATGCCCATCTCAGTGAGGTTCAATTGCCGAAAGCCTTGTAATAAGCACTAATTGCCTTTCCCTCATCTCCTCCTCCTCTTTCCTTTAAGCTGGTGAGTTCAGGGGCGCCGTCGCAGGCAAATCCCGATCCCCCCCTCTCAGAAACTGTTCCCAACTTGCCTCAGCAACCTGCAGTTCAGCCCTTGCATGCAAATCGGTGGATACCGACAAGAGAGCCGCGCTGGCCCAGGCACACACGGGGCGGCAGCGGCGCCTTTTGCCGCTCGGCTGGACTACGAGGGTGGGGCTTCGCTTTATTATTATTATTATTAATAATATTTATAAAGCGCCATCAATTTTCATGGTGCTGTACAGAGTAAAACAAAACAAGACAATCTGCCATATGGCTTACAATCTAAAATCACCTTGTGATCATGAGTGTATGGCTCATGAGTGTCTTAAGTAGCTCCATCCTTAAACCACCATTTTGCATCTGATTCCACAATAGGCACACACAGTCCCTGGCTGAGTTCAGATGACATGCTAATCAACAAAGTTGGGGTTATGAACAAATGGAAAACAACTGTTGATTAGCGTGTTGTCCAAACACAGCCACTATTTTTCCCCTGGCACCAATTCGTTATCCATAGTTCCAGCCTTGATTCCTCTAGAAACAAAGCCTGAAGTCTGCCTATACCTGCTGTTAGACAATGGTCACATTCAATTACCCAGAGGTTTATCAAATATCTCTACCAAAATATATCACACCTCACTAGTATTCAATAGACTGCTTCTAAATGGAACATCAGTGAAGAGATGCTATTGTATGATAACATTGTAGCACATGCTTTTTCACTATTATAATTAGATATCATTATCTAGAACTTAGCTGGAAAAATTACAAAAGAGGAACAACATCTGGGATGATTAATTTATCTCAAGATTATAAATCACTGTGGCTGCAAAAGGATGGACTTGGTTTTGGATACATATTTTTGGACAATATTTTCCCCACTCTGTCTATGACAAATAACTCCTCATGAGGAGAACGTTGTGTCTGTGTGTAAAAGCCTAGAAAGAGCTTTCCAATGATTCAGGCAGGGATCATCTCCAGCTATCAGGTATCACTTAAACAGAAAGACCAAGAATTGATCCTGGAATAACAGATATATAAAGCATATATCCTGACACTGACCTATGTCCCCTCCCAAGGTTGACAACATGGCTAAAGAGATCCTGGGACCCATACACAGATAGTGGCCAGGAAAAATAAAGAATGAAGTCAAATCAAGAAGCATGACATCAAACTGGTAAAGAAGCATGGATTAACTAAAATATCAAGTCCTTAAAAAGCAACACAGCTCAGTTTTTACAGAAATAAAAATACGGAGTCAAGTAATGTTGTTAACCACAGAAAAGCAGATCTGAATTGGAAAATTGTTTTTTATCAAAAGAATATGAAAGCCAATTTTCAAATCAACAATATAATTTTTAAACTGTAACTTTTAGCCTAAACCAGTTACTTTACATAAGCAAGGACAAATGAACAAAATGTGTAAAGTTTTTGTGTTAAAATCCAACAGCTTCACCTTAAAGAATTCTTGAATCAATCTCACAATGACAACCTTTGCAGCTGCATTTCTGGAGCATAAAAACAAGCAGACAGTAATAAAATTTCTTTCCATTAATGATCCAGCACTTCAGGGTTCATAATTTCAAAAAAGGAAGTCATGCATTTCAGCACATTGCAATACAATTCCACATCTGCTTTCAATCTGTTCAGAGAGCTTTGGCTATTAGGCAGTATAGAAATGAAATAAATAAATATTCTCATATTTATTAAAAAGGAATCAGAGTCTCAGTCCAAGAGAATTCTGTAAAGATGCTTTAAATGAGTCAGACAAAACACACTAGACTATATATAGCAGAGTAGCCATATTATACTTCACAATAGACTCTAGACAGCCATCACTTGTAGTGAATGAAATACCAAGTACCACAAGACTACATTAAAAAAAAAAAAAAGATAGACAGAACTGATCTAAGGTTATGGAAAACACATGAAGATGCTGGTACTGTTAGCAGCCAAAACTGCTCAGGAACTTAACAGGCCAGAGTCACTACAGATAGCATGCCTGCATTTACACTCAGTAGGGGTATAGTACTCAGTACAGGTATACAGGTATAATACCTTTTGTGAACTGCCCAGGGAGCTTCAGCTATCGGGCGGTATAAAAATGCAATAAATCATCATCATCATCATCATCATCTCAGCGACACAAGGTAAGTCCCTGCTCTCCCCCGGCGCGCGCGTGGGGGGGGGCGGCTACCCTGGCGGCGGCGGCGGAGGCAGCGGCAGCGGCTACCCTGGCGGCGGCGGCTGTAGATCAGGGTAGGCCAAGCCGCCCCGCCCCGGTGGGGTTTGGGGCCTTCTCTGCCCCGCCGCCACTGCCTCCGCGGAGGCGGCGGTGGCTGGGTTACGGAAGGCCGCGCCGCCTCGCGCCGGTGGGGTTTGGGGCCTTCTCTGACCCAGCCGCCGCTGCCGCCGCCGCGGAGGCAGTGGCGGCGGGGCAGAGAAGGCCCCAAACCCCACCGGGGCGGGGCGGGGCGGCTTGGCCTACCCTGATCTACAGCCGCCGCCAGGGTAGCCGCCGCTGCTGCTGCCTCCGCCGCTGCTGCCGCCGCCAGGGTAGCCGCCCCCCCCCCCTCACGCGCGCGCCGGGGGAGAGCAGGGACTTACCTTGCCTTCTTCCTCGTGGTTCCTCATGGCTGGTCTGGCCGGAAATGTACTTCCCTGCCGGAAGTGACGTCACAGTGACGTCACTTCCGGCAGGGAAGTACATTTCCGGCCAGACCAGCCATGAGGAACCACGAGGAAGAAGGCAAGGTAAGTCCCTGCTCTCCTCTCAAGTCGTCTACAAGCCCGGATTTCAACTGAGCGGGCCTGGCGCTCATTTGAAACCCGGGCTTGCAGCCGGGAATCGCCGCTGGTGTGTGTGTGTGTGTGTGTTTGTGTGTGTGTGTCTGTGTGTGTGTCTGTGTGTCTGTCTGTCTGTCTGTCTGTGTGTGTGTGTGTGTGTGTGTGTGTGTGTGTGTGTGTGTGTGATTGATTGCCTAGCCTCCGGCCACTGCCGCAGTTGGCAGCAGCGGAGACCAGGTAATCAATCACACACACACACACTCACACATACACACACCAGCGGCGCGCTGCTTCCCTGCCCTCGCCGCCGCTGCAGTTTGAGCGGCGGCGAGGTTAGGGAAGGTCCCCCTGCACCCCCACCCCAGCGAAGCGGGCCCCCCTCTCCTCCCCCCCCTCCGCCCAAGTCGGCTGCAGACCCGGGCCTGCAGCCGACGGACAAGGTGAAACCGGGGGGTGGGGGACGACTTCCCCCCCCCAATTTCCCCCCTCCCGCTACGCCTGGGCCCGCTGCTGCACGAATGCAGCAGCGGCTCCAGGCAAGCTCCCCTCACCCCACTTACCTGACCGGTCAGGGATGAGCGCCAGCCGCGCTCTCCCTGCTCTCCGTCTCTCTCTGGGGATTCTGAAGCTCACGCGCATGCGTGAGCTTATCAGATTCCCCATTGAGAAACATGGGATTTTAAAAAATTAATTAAAAATTGATGGAACGGTCTTTTAAAAAAAGAAAGGCCATTCCATCAATCGGATAGATAGGGGAATTTAATCCTGTTTTTAGATTACGCCGGGAGGCTTCCCCTTTTGCGCTGCGAGTGCGCAAAAAAAAAGTCGCCACCCCCCGAGCAAAACAAAGCAGATTGTGACAGACAGACTTTCTCTCCCTTTTTCTGCTTTAAACTCCCACCCAGACCTCAATATTTCAGGAATCTCCCTGAAACGCGCAGGGAATGTAAAGCCAGCATTTCTTTCTGGCAGTACCGCGTTTCAGAAAGATTCCTGAAATATTTTTCATTTTAGGACCCTAAATTCCCCTTCCCCCCCCGCTAATAAATTATAATGGTAGAATGCTCAACTTACTCATCGGCCTTAACAACAGGAATCACGACTGTGATTCCTGTAATAATTGGGAACTACATAGGAATGTCACAGATGTACTGCTGCCCCCTGTTTCTATGTCCTTTTCGCCCCACACTTTTACACTTTGTTCTCTTCTGAACCTGTATGTATTTATAATCTCAGTCAATTTAACAATTTATGCATCTGGCAAAGTATGCTCTAGCTCATGGAAGCTTATATCAGAAATAACTTATTTCTACAAGTACAAGGACCACGTGAGCCAATTCAATACACATAGGATCAGAGCACCCTCACTCTGGCACATTCATTTTTTGGAATATGCTGCCCAAGATACGCTTACACTGTACTCCTTTTGTCGCCAGCTGAAGACCTTTTTATTCACTCAGTATTTTAACTTAATTTTAACTTAAATTTAAATTTTACTGTTTTAACTCTGTATTTTAATCTTATATCAATTTTGCTGCGTGGTTTTATCCTGGTTGTGCTTTTTATACTGTATTTTGCATTTGTGCTTTTAACCTGTTGGTTGTTTTATTATGGTTTTAATTTTTGTGAACCGCCCATAGAGCTTCGGCTATTGGGCGGTATAAAAATGTAATAAATAAATAAATAAATAAGATCCAAGGAAATGACAGAATTTTTTCCCCACAATTTGTTTCAAGAGAATGCTATCTCTTGAAGAACTACAACCATGGTGTGTGGTAAATTGCTTTTACATCTGGTAAGGCAGTTGCAACAGTAGTTTGAAATATGCCTGAGTGGCTGTGATTTTGAGGGGGGGGAGATCTCACTAGAATTTGCACCCCTGAACTAACCCAATTAATGCTTTGATCCCAGCCTGTTCCTCCTTATCAAGTCATATCAATTGGTCATTTGCAGGGAACGACTACCCATGAACCCCTGGAAAAAATCCATAGTATGCCATGTGCTTAAGATTTAACAAAGAAAAGCCTCACATATTGATACTAAAAGCCTTCCTTACCTTTGGATTACACCCTTCCCATGTTCTAACCCCACGTTTGACAGAGAAGACAATGGTCATACTAGAAGTTCTTTAAGGTGGAACATTTGCCTGCATCCAGTTCTGAACAAAGTGTTAAATATATTCTAATTAGCACTGGAAGTTCCAGCGTACATCAATTAGTTCAGTCAGCCTGACCTAGGGTAGACACAAACAGCTAAGGCATGCCTTCAGCCTCTTCTTGCATTTTCCTGTTATAGAATGTATGGATTAGTTTCCCATTGTTTGGTGTGCATTAGAGAACCAGGATCTCAATTATGCAATTCTGCATTTGAAAAAAGGTGTGTGATGTGTGAAAACCTCAAGACATATTGTTAAAACACTTCAGCTTTAGAAAGGGAAACTTTTTTAATACATTTGTTTCAGTAAAACAATATTCATGTAAGTGAACCCTGGGGCATGTGATCACTTAGTAAACACTTCACATGTAAAAGGGAGAGGGAGAAAAAGAAAGGTGATTTATTTTATTATTGCATTTATATCCCTCCTTTTTCCCTGCAAGGAACCCAAGGTGGCGTACATAATCCTCCTTGTCTCCACTTTATCCTAACAACAACCCTGTGATGTGGGTTGGGCTGAGAGTCTGTGACTGGCCCAAAGTCACTCAGTGGGTTTCCATGGCCAAGTGGGGACTAGAAGCCGGATCTCTCCCAGTCCAACACTCTAGCCACTACACCACACTGGCTCTTAAAGGTGATGTAGGTGTGATCCCTATAGGCTACCCATCCCCAGCCTGTGGATGTTTTAGACCACTCTCAATATTCTTTACCATTGGCTATGATGGCTGGGGCTGATGGGAGTTGAAGTCCAAAATATCTGCAGGGCACCAGGTTGGGCAATATGGCATTTTTGGAGTTCATACTAGTAGGTCAAAACTGGGGAACCTACAGCCTTCCAGATCCTGCTTGACTCCAATTCCTATCACTCCCAGCCAGCCTGGCTAAGGATAAGAAATGATGGGAGTTATTGTCCAACATCTGGAGCACACAGGCTCTCCACTCCTCTAGTAATTGGTCAAGGTAGTAAGATAGTCCCTGTAATGCAATTCAAAGTAAGTTTCCTTACTTTGGGTCATTCTGTCTCACGTAACATCAAGCAGCAGCTAGACACTTTTATGTCTTAGGAAAAAGTTCATTCTCTCTGTGAACTGGAGTTGCCAAATCTAGTTTTGTAGGTTAACCTGCTATGAGTAAGACTGCAATTCTTATTATACACACACAACCTTATTCCCACTTTAAAAACTATTATTTTAACAATACTAAAATTAATCTGTCTTAAAGCCCATCAAACATAATTCGAAGTACTACAGTGTCAATAATCCACTGTGATAATCCATCCCTTTGTGTTGCATTGCTGAGAAGAGTCAGTTTAAGAACTAAAAACAATTTTATGAATATATTCCAGAGAAGCATTTTTTTTAAAATAAGGTACATCTAAAGACATAAGACTTCGTGTACAAGAACTCTAAGAAACCCCAGATGGACAAGCAGTATCTAGTTTCTTTCTAATGGCGTGCATAACATTGCAGCAAGGAAGCATACTAATGCTATGACTATTTATGGCCAACAACGTACTAAGAGCCAGAATCTTTCCCAAAGAGAAAAACAACTAGAAGAAGTGCCTGATAATTGTTACATGCCCTGCACTCCGTAAGGCAGAGCAGCTATAAAAATCAACAAATTTGGTCCAATCTGTGTTTTCCAAAATCAGTATAAACATTCAAATACATCTTGTGGCCCCATGTTACTGGGATCTTAAACCAGGTGGTGTATTGTATGACTGAAAGTTACTCCAAGACTTCACACACCATGGAAAAACTAGCCTATCAGAGAGAGTTCTAGCCTAGCATTTTCCTTAACATTTGCCATATACAGGGAGGATTTTGTTTTTGTTTTTAATGCGGAGGACCATGCAAAGACATGATCTCTCACCTGCAGTCCATGATGGTTTATTCCCAACATTCTGTACCACTTTATTCATCTGAGTGTGTCAACTTGCACTTCACCAAATCTAAAATAGATTTGACAGTCAGCAGCATGCCTTTAATTAAAAATCAAGTCATCAACAGACCCACAGAATGAATTTGCGGCGAGTGAGAAAAGTAAGTATTTGAATCAAAGGCTTCATCTCAAACACTCAAATGTTTGATTCCCACACCAACGCATGGCTGGCCCTATCATTAGGCAGTGAGGAGCCTGCCTCAGGCAGTGGACACTGAAGGGGGACAGAAGCACTTCTCACCCTTCTCCCCCCCCCCCGCGCTCCCAAGCCCCCTAAGTTTGCTGGCCCTAGGTAAGCATGCTGCCCTCAGGAACAGTGGAGGATTGTGTACTGCAACCAGGATTGAAGGTTCAACTGCCAATCCAGTCAGCTGCTGTACCGTGAATGGGGTTGAGTAGAAGGTGCCACCATGTTCTTCACCTTAGGCAGCAAAATATCTTGAGCAAGACCTGACAACACCATATTCATCATGTGGGCCTGTTGCTGATCAAGAGCAAAGTGGTTTTTTTTTTTTTTATGTAAAATGTAAAATTTTCGCACTGTATATGAAAATCAATTGGGAAGTTCTACCATTGCAAACGAAGATACACACAGTTGGACTAGTAAACCAAGATAGAAGAGACTTGAAAGCAGATATATTCAAAAGTTAGAATTTCTGCACAACAGTTCTCTCTCTAGATGATCAACACAGAGCCCAATTTAATACTTTAAATATTATCTGCAGGTCCAGAAGATCGCTATTCGGATTCAATGTGACTATTTCAGTAAAAACTAATGCTGTTGGAAAGGTTTCACTTAAAAAAGGCTGCATGAAGTAATCTGCCAAGTAATTATAACTGCTCACCAGATTCATCACTGCAGGGTAACTAATATTTAACAATTTAGTTGATTTGTTCTTTCAAGGGACTGCCATAGCCATCCCAGCCATACATGAAACATAGGACGTTGCATAATGGGGTTATAATAGACATTCACGTTTTTTGACAAAATGATGTTCATTTATTAAAATGTTCACTCCCTTCCTTGCCTTGCCCAACATATAGGCTAGAAGGATTTTAACAAAGCACTTGCTTTCAAATCATAGAGTTCTAGTCACTCAGCCTTAACGAGTATAAAAAAATATAGTTGGTTAAACAACCAAGAACATGATATTCAAGACATCTGTGGAGTTCAGGAACCCAATCATCTTTGAACATAAGGTCCAGAGAAGATTTTCTAATTGGATAAAACAATTTTCAACTCTGAATAGCTGCTATATGACCAAATACATCTGAGTGTCACGTAAAAACATGTTGCAACGCTTTTGGTTTTATTCCAAGTTCCTTTTCTAGTTTCCCTTGTGATACCTACAAGCAAGATATATTCACCATAAAGGAAAGGCAATAAGGTGCTGATTTGCATTTTGAAGTAGATTTTACATAATACAACAATTCTTCTCTCTTATATTATTGGGCTGGAGAGAAACAATACAAAGTAGTCACTGGCTGCCATCAAGCCCCTACCCCAGATTTCTTGTTCAAGTTCACAGCCTCTGCAGAGGGAATCCATGTTTTAAGGAAGCCAATGGTACATTTATTTATTTTTAAGTTTCTATTCGTCATGACATACAAGATTATTTTGTTATCCTACAAAGTCGTAAACAACTTTGGACCAACGTATCTAGCAGACCGCCTTCCCTTATATGCACCCGGATGACAGGTACAATTGTCAGAGGAGGTTCTAATGGCCATTCTGAAACAAACAGAATGTCACCATGAAAAACCTTGGGGCCAGGCCTTCTCTGTAACCCTCCCTTGGGCAGTTCGGGAGGTAGAAAACGTAGCATCTTTTAAACACCTCCTGAAAACATACCTTTTCACACAGGCTTTCCGTGGATTTTAACTTAGCTGGTTTTATATTGTCTTTTTTTAAAAAAAACTCTTAACGTTTTCAATTTATCTGACACTTTTTGTATTTTATGGCTTTAAATGTGCACTGCCCAGAGCCTCAGCTAATGGACAATATAGAAATGTAATAAATAAAATAAACGGAGCAATCCTAGCCATGTTTGCTCATGTCCCATATTCAATGGGATTTACTCTCATGTAAGAACATAAGAGCCATGCTGGATCAGACCAAGTGTCCAACACTCGGTTCACACAGTGGCCAACCAGATGTTAACCAAGAACTCACAAGCAAAACATAAGTGCAACAGCACCATCCCACCCATGTTCTCCAGCACCCAGTGTATATAGGCTTACTGCCTCTCACACTGGAGGTAGCCATAACTATCAAGACTAGTAGCCGTTAATAACTTTCTCCTCCAGGAATTGATCCATCCTTATTTTAAAGGCCTCCAAATTGGTAGTCAATTCCATAGTTTAACCATGTGCTGCATGAAGATGTACTTCCTTTTATCCGTCCTGAATTTCCCAACAATCAGCTTCATGGATGACCTGGGATTCTCGAAAAATGTCTCCCTATCCACATCATGCCTAATTTTATACACCTCTATCATGTCTCCCCTTATCCTCCCCGTTTTGCAAGCTAAACAACCCCAGCTGTTGCAACCTTTCCTCATAGGGAAGATGCTCTAGCCCCTTGATCATTTCAGTTGCCCTTTTCTCCACTTTTCCCAGCTCTATAATATCTTCTTCTTTTTTAAGTATGGTGACAAGAACCGTACACGGTATTCTAAGTGTGGTCGCACTACAGAATTGTATAAAGGCAGTGTCATACTGGCACTTTTATTCTCAATTCTTTTTCTTATAATGCCTAACATGGAGTTTTCCTTCGTTACAGCAGCCGCAGACTGGGTTGACATTTTCATTGAGCTATCCACCACAATCCCAAGAGCTCTTCCTTGGTTAGTCACAGCTAGCTCAGATCCTGTCAGTTTATACCTCAAGTTGGTTTTTTTTGTCCCAATACGCATCACTTTACATTTGCTTACACTGAACTACATTTGCCATTTGGATCCCCATTTGCCCAGTTTGGAGAGATCTTTTTGGAGCTCCTCACACAATCCCCTTTTGTTTTAAACACCCTAAATAATTTGGTGTCATTGGCAAACTTGGCCGCTTCACCGCTCACTCCTAAATCCAGATCATTTATGAACAAACTGAAAAACATTCACTCCAATACACATTCCGCTATTTATTTCCCTCAATTGGAGAATGTATCATTTATTCCTAATCTCTGCTTTCTGTTCTTTAACCAGTTACTGATTCATGAGAGGACCTCTCCTCTTATTCAATGACTGTTAAGTTTGCTCAAGAGTTTTTGATGAGGGACTTTGTCAAAAAACTTTTAGAAGTCAGGACTTACCTTTACAGAAGCTGTGCTGATTCTTTTTCAGCAGGGCTTGTCCTCTATATGTTTACTAATTTTATCTTTAATAACGCTTTCAACCAATTATTTATTTATTTATTTAATTACTTTTACATACCGCCCCACAGCCGACGCTCTCTGGGCGGTTTACAACAATTAAAAATAGTAAACATTAAAAGTATACAAAATATTAAAAAACATAAAAACAGTATAAAAATAACAGTATTCATTTAAAAATTACTCCACAACTAGGCTGACAACTGTTACCCAGAGGACCTTTTCTTCTGCCGCCCCCAGACTGTGGAATGGCCTGCCGGAGGAGATTGGTCGGCTTAATACACTCTGAGTTTAAGACAGCCATAAAAGCTAGTCTCTTCTGGCAAGCCCACCCAGATGAATTTTAAACCTAAGAATTTTAAGATGTGATGTTTGATTGCTATTTTAATTAGGCATGTGCTCCGCTCCTATTAGAAGCGCAGAAGCAGGAGCGAATTGGCCTGCTCCGCCTTGCCCAGAGGCGGAGTAGAAGCGGACCGCGGACCCCTAGAAGCAAGGCGAAGAGAAGCGCCCATTTTCGGAGCGCTTCTCTTTTCGCGGAGCGCTCCGATCACCATCTTGAAACATTTCGCCCATAGATAACTGGGTTGTTTTTGAAGCTATCGTTCTGAAAATTCTTGTGCACAGAGAGTCGTGGATGGGGGTCATTTTGAGACTACTCTCACCTCTCTGCGTGGTGCGGGTCGTGCGCTAGAATTTTTAAAAAAGTAGGGTAAAGGCGGGAAAAAGATTACCTTTTCGATTGCTGAGGGGCAGAGTCAACTCCCGGTCATGATCACATGATCCCAAAGTTGGAGGAGGGGATAGGCAAAACGGGTAACTTGGGATTCTGGGAAACTTCTCTTTCTTAGTCTGAACAGACTTTTCCCAGTGTTTTTTAAAACAGTAGCCCCACCAAATGCACAAACACAACCTGTGAAATCATATACTAAGCCAATAATAAGAGATAGAAACACAGCACTGCTACCCACCCTAACTTTGGGGAACAACTGAAAAGATGTGGTGCAAGGGGATGAGCTCCCCTAGGGCATCTCATTGTGGACGTGCCCCCACTCTCTCCTGTACTTGGAAGGCCATCAGAGCCTTCCAAAGAGAGTAACCCAGTGGAGCAATGCCTATCATGAGTTGAAGTGAGCAGTCTACTTCTCTTAGTGGTGGAGCAATGCCTATCATGAGTTGAAGTGACAGTTCCACTTCTTAGCGGTGGAGCAATGGCTTTCATGAGTTGAACTGACAGCCTTGCTTCTTAAAAGACTGGTTGACCACCAGTCAAATTGGCAGCTGCTGCTTCCCCCTCCCCTGGGCACGTCCCCCTATTGCTGGTAAAAGACAGATATAGCCTTTTTTAAAAGTTCTTCTTGCTGTTTATTCAGCAACACTGCTGCTTTTAATTCCACCCCTCCTTCGTTTATTTATTTATTTATTCCATTTTATATGCATTACTGGCTTATCCTTGGCTCACTTCCTTATGCCCCCAGAAATGTCTGCTGCCTGCCTTCCCTCTCTCCTCCCCTGCCCGCCTTGCAGGGATGTTGTGTGTGTCTGGCTTTGACTCAGGGGAGAAGTGATTCCTGCGCTCACTTGGAGTTTTGGAAGTTTCAAATCCATTTTTCAAGTGTGGAAGAAGATTCATATAGGTTGATCTCTACTCCCCAATTCATGGCATGTTGGGATTTCCTTTGAAATGGCCCCATTGAGAGGTCTGCAGGTTTAAGCCCTGCCAAAAAACAGGGGATGATGGGACTGCCTTGAGTCTCGGCGTGCGGCGTATGTATCCCTGGATAAGCTGTCATGGTGGTGAGTTTGAGGTTTCTTTTTAACGTGCAAATTGATGGAGCTAGTGGAAAGGGGTGTGAATGGGTGTTGGATTTTCATAAATTCCCCAAAAATCAGGGGATGATGGGACTGCCTTGAGTCTCGGCGTGCGTATGTATCCCTGGATAAGCTTTCATGGTGGCGAGTTTGAGGTTTCTAACGTGCAAATTGACGGAGCTATGGAAAGGGGTGTGAATGGGGTGCCCGATTTTCAAAAATTCCCCAAAAATCAGGGGATGATGGGATTGCCTTGAAACTTGGCGTCCATGTGGACACATGGATAAGCTATCATGGTGCCGAGTTTGAGGTTTCTAACGTGCAAATTGACAGAGCTATCGAAAGGGGTGTGACTTAGGGTTATGGGTGGTGCGTTAGAGGTTAGAGCCCCGCCAAAAATCAGGGGATGATGGGACTGCCTTGAGTCTGGGCGTCCATGTGGACACATGGATAAGCTGTCATGGTGGCGAGTTTGAGGTTTCTAACGTGCAAATTGACGGAGCTATCCCAAGGGGTCTGAATGGGGTGCCCGATTTTCATAAATTTTCCAAAAATCAGGGGATGACGGGATTGCCTTGAAACTTGGCGTGCGTGTGTATACGTCCATGAGGTGTCATGGTGCCAAACGTGAGGTTTCTAACTTGAACCGAAAAAAAGTTGTTTAATTTTTTAGCTTTCAATGCAACCCTATGGGGGGGGGAAAACGGAGCTCCGATCCGGATCCGGAGCTCCGAGCGGAGTGGAAATGGGCGGAGCAGGGGCGGGGCGAAGCGGCCCGATCCGAAAATCGCGGATCTGGAAGTGAAGCAGAGCGGGGAGTCCATGCACACCCCTAATTTTAATATTGTATTGGTTTTTTACGCTCTTTTAACCTGTTTTATGTATTATATCGTATTTAATGCTGTTCCCTGCCACAATCCAGGGGGGGAGGCAGGTAAGAAATAAATGTATTATTTATTATTATTATTATTTAACCTGGAACAGAAGTTAAGCTAACCAGCCTGTAATTTCCGGGATTCCACCTGGATCCCTTTTTAAAAAATTGGTGTAAATGTGCAGGATTGCAGCACAAGTGGGTCTTGATTGCAAACTGTATGATTTCTATGCTGAGCTTGTTGTTCAGGCCAAATAAAGAATCTCACCTGACAAAAAAAGGGGAAAAAAAAAGAAGTCACTTTATCCAAAGTGCCAGGAATAATTTCCTGAAAAGTAGAATGCCATCATGGGCAAACATACACCAACTCAAGTCCGGGTTGGCAAAAGTTAATCTAATTTTTCACACACAAACACTGACAGGCAATAGTAAGTGCTATTTACTGGCCTCTACTGCTGTGTCATCTGAGGATGCTAAACAAAAGCTGCTGATATGGTTGATGTGAACAGTTCACAGAGGTTGAAAAATGAGCAATTTCTACTCTTGGAATTCTTTCAATTCTTGGATAGACCAAAGGATGCCTTGCTTGGACAAACTGTTCTTTAACTTTATTATGAACCAATCTTTTAAAAAGTGTAAAGGAAAAATTCAACTGCTGGTCAACTACAAAACAGGCTTTCAGAACAACCACATGTGGCCCCAGACTGGGAACAGGAACAAAAATAGGAGAAGTGCTGCCAGCTCAGCTTTGGGCTAGTAAACCTCCCTTTACAATTACTAAGCCCCATTTACACACACAAGCTGTACAGACTGTTCACCCCTGTTCTAAGGTCCATAACCTCTGTAAAACACACATTTATCCAAACATGGTTTTCCCCAGTTTAAATCAATGCTTAAATCTCTGACAAGATCATCCATCCTTTTATTTTTATACTTTTTTCCTGTATTATCTCACTGCTAATGTTTATTTGCTGGCAGCTTGCACAAGGGTTAGTATCATTAAAAATGCTAAAAAGATGTTCATTATGAATAAATATTCTCTATGCCAAAGGCGTAGCAAATGTAATTATGTGAAGTGGGGTGGGAGGGAAGGACCAATTGTATTGGACTCCTGATGTTCTAATCAAGTGAATGAGAATAAAGGAGTGCTTGTAAGCCTAGTAATGGCAGCCCTGCTGTGGCAGAAATTTTGCTGATTTTCTACATTTAAATAGAAGGCTGAACTGGAAAGGATGACATGAGATAAATAAGTAAATGATAGTGCAATAGTCTTAGTTATTTAATCATCCTGAATCTCTGTGAGAGCAAGTAAACTCAAAGGTCAAGCTTCTCTTTCAAATTTGCCTAAAGATAGGAAAGCTTAGTCATTTTAACTATAGGTAAAGGGCAGAGAAGCCATTCCCTCCTATGGGTTAGCAATAGGTTTTTTGTTTTGTGGCATGCATAACATTTCTACATACTTGCATAAAAGTAGTGGGTTTTCTTCTAGTTTTAGATATATTTTTAAAATTAGACCATATTTATTACTACTTCCTTGGCCTATAAAGCTTAATCACAAAGTCTCAGTATTACACAGCAATTACCATACTGAAAGCCAAATGAGGTATATAATTCCCTTTCCAACTCTTTTTTTTATGCAACCAATGCAATAATTTGCACCTTGATCAAAGTATGCCGCACTAATAGTAGTGGGACTTACTTTCAAGTAACATGATTGGAATAAGAGACGTGCATTTCACTTTGATCTTGTACATATTGGGGGCAAATAAATCTTGAACCAATTTAATTCTTTAGATGGATGGAAGATCTAACCAGAGTCATAAGTAATGCAGATCAGTGTTTGGGATGTTTAGAGTTTGATAAAGAAGCCCAAGATGAAACAAACTAGTGTAAAAGGCTAGTGAAGAGTACCTTCTTTTTTTCCTGCCATATCCCCACCCCCCACCCCGCCTTTCCATTTGCCACCAAAACAAAGGAGATATTCCAAGCCATCCATAGCTCTCCATCTGGAATCAAATGCAATTCCTGTTGAAAGAGTCAGTAGCCATCCTCTTAAAACTCCTCTAAATATCAGCCATCTTTCATGAGTCCACTTCTTTTTGGTAGCTGCAAGTTTATAAATAACTGAGCTTAATTAAAACAAATCCAGGAAATGGCTTCTCATCCACTCTAAAATGAGTTACTATTATGAGAAATTAACTACTTTTGAAACACACACACAACTAGAAAAACCCAACATCTATAGATCATGAAAAAGTTATTTATATTTAACTTTCATAGAAAAAGACATTGTACTTTAAAGTATGCATGCTGGATTACAGAACTTGGGGTAAATTATTCAATTGTGGCCTTTATTTCCTTTAAGACAACATGGATGAACTTCAGGAAAAAGAGCTCATCAGTTGGTCAATTTAAAGTCAATTCTTTCTTAATGGGGATATTCAACATTGCAGTTTTGCTTCGCATTGAATTTCCAGAGACACCCGTACCAAAAATAAGACTTGTTTCCCAGCAAGAATAGTCAGCTGCCATTAAAGCCACACCTTAAAAAGTTCTTACCACACAGCAACCAAGCAAGTACAAACTAGTGGTGTGTGTTTTCAGCCAAAAAGGCAGCACTGCTAAAAGTTAGAATCACTCGATATTTTAACATCAAATCTTTTAAAAAGTCAGGAATATGCACCATTGTGTTTTTGAGAACCTCTAAATACTAGGGTTTTTTGTTTTTGTTTTTTTAAACAAGTGTAGTCTAACAACCTTTCACAGGAATATAAATATTTAACATTTAAACCTGACAACACAGCACTAAAAGATAAAATGCCTTCCTGCTAAGAGCAATAGTGCCTCAGAACTGGAAGGCAGCTGTTGTTCCCCTGCCTTCTCTTTTGTTGCACCTAATCTCATGTCAAGTCATTCAACCAGCTCCAAAGCGATGAAGACATAATTGAATCAACCTTATACAAAAAAAATCAGATCTACTGTTCTTAAATAGTGATATGCACACTTAAATTATTCCAAACAAGCTAACACTATTCTCTCTTTCAAAAAAACACACCAAAAAAACAAAAAACATCACCACAAAAACAACCTCAGCGAAACTGAAATCAACAACTCCTGGACTTTGCGGAAGAGAATATAATTAGATAGGTCAGATCAATAGTCTACTGTAATATCTTTTCAACTACAGCTGTTATGCATGATCATAACTTGAAATAAACCCTCAGGAGTCCCATCATTTCAAGAAAGCCTCGGGAATTCTCTCCCCCCTTCTCCCCTCCCCCCAAAGTGATTTCTTTCTTTTTAACGTGAAACATACATTTTAGAATTCTCTCGAGTGGAAGGGAGTTCTTCATATTAAGAACAAGTAACTGATGACCCATCACAAGCTGGCATTCCCATTGCAGATGTTAAATACTGACTCATCAATTCACATAAAACTAGTATGGGGGGGGAATCAAACTCCACCCACTTTCCCTCCCCCACCTCCAAAGAAAGCAGTTTAACCTACTTATTTGAGCCAGACCTTTCATGTCGTCCAAGAAAACATCTAATCGTGAGCACAGTCATCACATTTTTTAAAAAAAGGATTTTCAAGTCCCAAATCTACAGAAGACCCCCTGAAGTGTAATAAAACATGGCGAGAAAACATTTTCAAGCCATTGTTGTAAGCACTGTGCTCAGATACCTTTGCACACAAAAACAGCCCCTACCCGCCAACAGAATGTAAGCAGTGGTCAGCAAGCCAATGCCTGCTATTCAATTTGTAGTTAGGCATTTTATTTCTCTGCCTTCCTGATCATATCAGGGCAAGTTTTTCAAGGCCTAATCTGCTGTGAAGAATGATATGAGGTGTCTTCCCCCCCCCCATCACATTTTTGAAACTGTGTTATTTCCTTCTGTCCCTTCACATACAGAAACTTCCCTTTTCACATTCTTCTGTAAAAGATTTCACTTCATCTACAGACTGAAGTTCCTATTTCTGCTTTTCACTGCATACTAGATTCTTTCTTCTGCTCACTCACCCCCCCCTTTCTATGAATCAGGAAAAGTGGTACATATTTTAAAGGTTTCAAGGTCACTCTAGAAAGGACAGCTTTTTTAAAAAAAACAAAACAAAAAACATAACACAATTGGCTTTTTTTGGTTTTTCTTTGTGAATAGTCCTTCTGAACAACAAAACCGAAGTTATTTTGACATCCAAACGCCCTTCAGAAAGAAGCCCAGTATAGAAATTTTGCTTCCCATTACTTCAAAAACTCTTACACTTCAGTTCAGATACTCACAAGGGGATTCACACATAGAACATTATAATGGAGAGCAGGGGCTCATGGGATTGCATGTCGAAAGACTGCTTTTGACGATAGGATTTCTGCAACTCAAATAAACAAAACCCAAACACACCCCAAATGAAGCTCATTAGCGAAGAATTAATGTCTCCCCATATATAGGTAAAGTATCAGCATACGGAAGTGAAATCACATTGCCACTCGTGATTAATTTTGTGTCCTTTTCCTCTCCTAGCCAAATCTATTGTTGTTGCAAGAGCCAAGTAAGTAGTTTATTTTAAAAGACATCCCCCCCCAACACACACTTTAAATAATCTCTAGTTTATATCTTTTCATATACATACACAAACTCGAGAGCAGATCAAATTCTGCATGAGCATTCAAAATGAAACTGACAAAGCGGATCAATAAACTTTTCATTAGCAATCTCACCCCCACCGTCTCCCCAACCTTGAGCCAAACACATTACAAACCTTGCTTCCAGGAACATCCCTGACTCACAAAGAGATCCTCCCTCCCTCCTCCTTCCTTCCTTCCTTCCTTCGGCTTTAAGATCGACATATTGAGTATTGAAAACAAATACCTATGTATACACCATGGAAGTTTCACAAACATCGGCTTGGAAGGGCGGGGAGGAAGAAGAGAGGCTGCAGACAGAATAGACGAGGCAGAAATCACACACAAGCAGAAGTTTAGAGGAAGCAGGAAAGCTAATCTTCGTCTTCCTCACCTATCTCCCTCCCTCTTTGCCGGGGGGGGGGAGTGGGGGGGCTTGTAAAGAAAGAGGAAGAAATCTAACATAACGAGGAGACCTTTAAAAGAGGTGGGTATTTTGGAAAGGGTTCCTTTACCTGCTGCTGATCCTGCTCTGCCTAGTGGCTGGTGGTGGAGGAAGAAGATAAAACTGACACAACAGGAGTTGCTGCGTTTGAATGAGAAAGAGAGGGAGGAGGGATACTTGAGGGAGGGGGGAGGAGGAGGAGGAAGGAGGGCTATTGGGAGTTTTTGAGGCTGGTTGCGTGAGCTACTGACACACACACACACACACACACACACCTGATCCTCTTCCTGACACCATGGAGGCGGGGGGAGGCGGGAGGATTTGGAAGAAAAGAGATTCATTTCCCAGTAAGATTCGTAAAAGAGGAAAGAAGATTCTAGGATGCTGTAATAAACACAACCTTGAAAAGGATGGGGGCAAGAACTGGAAGAAGGTGGATGCTCCATCTGTACGTGTAAACACACACGTCCATGATTCAACAGGGGAGGCATTGTTGTTTTATTTTAAGTATTTATATCCCGCCTTTTATACTCGATTTTCCCCAAAGGCGGCTTACAAAAGTGGACAATAAAATAAGCACACTCACGCTAAAACACCAATTAATTCCCCTTTCCCCCCACTCCGGTTCATCCTGCCCCCAAGGGTCGATCTCCACCCATTAACCACAACGCAATTACAGGGTGGGATAAACCATATATATATATATATATATATATATATATATATATATATACACACACACACACACACACACACACACACACACCAGAGAGAGAGAGAGAGAGTATAATGAAGTGACTGCATTTGCTCACATTCTTCTGTCCCTTCCCTTCTTGTCCACGGAACCCCACCCTACCCCATAATACTTTGGACTGTAAATGCCTTGGGGGATGGGACTTGCCGTAGGCAACTTTGCATTCGTATCTAACAATTACGAGGTGCCCGCCCCCCCTTTTACTCTATACAATAGACACAGCCCCCCCCCCCCAACATCCAGATCAGGGCCCCAGCGTGTGAGGGGGGAGGGGCGCTTAAATAATAGCATGATCTTAGGCATGTCTACTCAGGCGTAAACTCCACTGAAAGCAATAAGACTTACTCCCAAGTAAGTCGGACTGCAACCTGAGTGGGGTCATCTCGGTTCCATGAACTCGCCCTTCCCTTTCAGGGAAATATTATTCCTCCTAAACATGCCCTTGAACAAAACAAAAAAAGAGGGGGTTTATAAATCCCTAACACGAAGTACCAACTCAAACGGAACAACACCCCCCACCCCAAACACCCCCCACTAGGTAAGGGGCCCCTTAAGCCCCCTTACCTAGTGGGACTTACTTCTAAGTAGACACGTAAAAGACTGCACTGTTAATGCCCTTTGAAAAAAGGATTGTTTTTTACCCATGGAGACCCACTTTGGAGAGGGGTCTCCTAATGTGGAAGGGGTAAATCATCCCCCGCCTTCCAAACAGAAGGTGCAACACAATCCCATTCTGGAGGATGGAGGTTCATTCCCCACCCCTCCTAAAAAGCCAGGCCCTTCTCAGGATGGGCGACGTACACTGACTTGTTCATACCTACCCTGCAGTACAGGATGATATGTGCCCTTGCAAGCGTACATCCAGCGGCTCATCCTAGCTGGGGGGAAAGAAAAAGAAAAAAAGTGGGGGGGGGGGGAGGAAGGGGATAACTTGCCGTCTTGAAGTGGAGAAGGAGGTGGGGCAAGTTATCCGACTCGGTTTGGCCCCGTTTGCTCTACGAAGGTAGGGACGGTTCCCACCCCCACGAAGCTCTCGCCGCGGGGGCCTGTCCTCCTTTACCCCCTTGTCCTTCCTTCCCTGCCCCGCAGAGCTCCTCCCCGCCGCCTCACGGGCCTCCAGCAGCAGCGAGGAAGGCGGGAAGCAGAGGCCGGGCTGGCCTGGCAAGCCCGAAGAGTTAAAAGAAAGAAACCACCCATGTGCCCATATACATAAGGGTGGTGGGCGTTTGGAGGCCATTTCCGGTGGGCAGGGGTGTACGTTAAAATGGTGGCGAGGGAGAAGCTGAGGGTCCGGTGGGGCTGGTTCCCAGGACTTGGGGGAATGGGAACTCTACTTTTGTTCTGGAGGAAGGAGTTGGGGGGGGGACTTCTATGGGGAGAGTGTTAAAAGTGTTGAGACACTTAAAATAAATGTTAGTTCTCTTCCACTGTCCCTTGCAGTGATAAATTTGAGAAGGGGAAAAGGTGTCCCCCACCCCACCCCCGTACACACCACCCCTTCCAGGCACAGAAAGTGGTAATGAGGAAACAGGGAAGTGAGAAAGTTATGGGGCTAAGAAAGAGGCTTTCTATATGAACAAGGGTTCAGTTGGGGGAGAGAAGTATGTTTCATAGAGGCTTAATATTTTATGTTTTGGCCTCCCCCACCCCACTATTTTAATTGGACGTTTCCCAACAAACCTCATGGAGGTATACATGGGACTAGCCCCTTATGTTCTTGCAACAAATCTTGGGATTTCTTGGTTAAGGCAGGGAGTTAGTCACTGACTGGGCTATGGTCACCTGTCCAGCTGAGAGCAGATTGGAGTTTGAACATGCTGTCTGCTACTCCAGCTCTCTTGATACATTTTGTGAACCGCCCAGAGAGCTCCGGCTATTGGGCGGTATAAAAATGTAATAAATAAATAAATAAATAAATGAAAATTTAACAATCATGAAACTTTTGGGGTGCTTGAAATGTTTGCATTATGTTGATAACAACCCTGTAAGGTAGGCCAGAATTACTATTTCTAAACAGTAGATGAGGTCCTGAAGTGGAGTGATTGGAGCTTATCTAAAAGCATGGTTGAACTTTGGCGATTCTTGCATATATTCTGTATTCACATGTTTGTTATTATTTTTAATATTTATTTGTTAATGTTCATCTGACCCTCTAAGGAGCTCAGGATGGCATGAGTGGGTGTCTCCCTGCCCCATTGATTTTATACTCACAACCACCCTGAGAAGGAGGTTACAGCTGCAATCCTACACACATTTTACTGGGAGCAAGTCCCATTGACCTCAGTAGGACTTATTTCTGAGTAGAAATGTATAGGATAGCTCTGTGAGTGAACCCAGGACTCCCCAAGTCCTATACTGTCACATCTTTACCATGCTTAATGTTGTTGGGATGGGGAAGTGATACAAATTAGAGAAATAGCTAGGCAACACACAAACACATACACACAGAGTGGGGTGGTGGGAGAGAGAGAGAGAAACAGACAAGGGATGCTAGAAACTAAACTGGAACAGAGAGGGGGTACTCTAGTTAGAGGTACGGGGAGATTAGCAGGAATCAGAGAAGGGACACAAAGGGGCTATGCAGAATCGAGGGGCTACCCTAGGATTGATGGAGGAAGGCAGGAGAGGAGGATGGACTAAATGGGGACCCCATGGGGTAGGAAGGGGGTGTTGTTTGTTTTCGTTTTACAGACAGTGAAGGACAGGAGAGAACGAGAGGCAGAAGAAGGTGATGGGGAAATAATGGGATGAACTATGGTGGTGAGAGTGGAGATTTGTCATTTGTTCCCTGCTTAGTTAATTTGGGCAGATAGAGCAGATTAATGCAAAAAAGAGAAGAAAAAGTACCTTGTACAGAAACCCTTTATTCTTATACACAAGGAAAAGTTCCGTGCACATTTGGTCTATCTGCCCAAATCTCTTCTTTAAACAGTGAAGATGCTAAAACTAAAAGTTTGTTTCTCTTTCTGGACTTCCTTTGTCATATTTGCACAAAATACTACAGATTTCTGTTTATCTGAAATAATAGGAATTGCTTTGTTTGGATCTGTCATTCTAGGCTGGTAGAGTTTATGAGGACTGAAGAAATATTAGCTGAGCATTTTTGAAGAGCGGTGTTTTACAATGTTTATGGGCCCAGCACTGTAACTGTCTGTATCAAACCGTTAAGGTTCCAATAAATAATAAGACTACATTTATTAGAATACATTAATAATACTTTTACACATATGCTGGGGATGAAACAAAAGAGCTAAGGCAGGCATTTTCCTGATGGCTGGATAACCTTAGGCTGAAAACTACACTGATGTGGAAGGTCTACATATTTAAATGGGCCTACCAATTCACATGTAATGAGGGAGTGTACTTTAAAGAGTCAAACTGGTAGAGTATTTGTGCTGAACCTTTTCCAACCAGGAAAGCTAATTTCTAGTATCGGAAGCCAGCTGGAAGAAAAGCTCCTCTAGAGGCAGACTGCATAGGTAAGAACAGAGCATCTTCTCTGTGCTTCTTTGGCCTAATCTACACCAAGCAGAATATTGCAGTATGAAAGTGGTATATAGAAGGCAGGAGCCACACTACTGCTTCATAGCAGTACTGAAGTGCACTGACAACTGTTGGGGCCCATTGACACATACCATATACCGCTATATCCTGCTTGGTGTGGCTCCTGCCTTTTATATACCACTTTCATAGTGTAATATCTTGTTTGGTGTAAATTAGGCCTAAGGGCTCATCTACACCAAGCAGCATATTCCACTATGAAAGCGGTATATAAAAGGCAGGAGCCACACTACTGCTTTATAGTGGCATTAAAGTAGGGTGACCATATGAAAAGGAGGACAGGGCTCCTGTATCTTTAACAGTTGTATTGAAAAGGGAATTTCAGCAGGTGTCATTTGTATATATGGGGAACCTGGTGAAATTCCCTCTTCATCACCACAGCTAAAGCTGCAGGTGCCCTGCCCTCTTTTAAATCTGGTCACAGTATAGCTCCTGCAGCTTTAACTGTTGTGATGAAGAGGAAATTTCACCAGGTGCAACATGCATACAAATGACACCTGCTGAAATTCCCTTTTCTATGCAACTGTTAAAGATACAGGAGCCCTGTCCTCCTTTTCATATGGTCACCCTAATTAAAGTGCACTGACAACTGTTGGGCCCCATAAACACATACCATATACCGCTTTCATAGTGTTATATCCTGCTTGGTGTAGATGTGTCATGGACCCCAACAGTTGTCAATGCACTTTAGTACCACTATAAAGCAGTAGTGTGGCTCCTGCCTTTTATATAGCGCTTTCATAGTGGAATATCCTGCTTTGTCTAGGTGAGCCCTTAGACTCCCTCACTCTTTGCTTTAAAGGTGCTGCTGTGCTGCCATCAGGTGTAGTTTGAACATTAGGGTGCAATCTCTTGCATATTTAGACAGAAAAAAGTCCTACAACTCCCAGCATTCCACAGCTGGTTGGGGAGTGCAGGGAACTGTAGGACTTTATTTCTTTTTAAACTTGCATAGGTTTGTGCCCTTTAGGCTTTCATTGGGGGAACTTCCAGCAAATCCCTTAGGGCAGGGGTGCACAACCATTCTTGATCTGGTCACCACTGCTAAATTTAACACTGTCTGTGCTCTCTTCTCCCTCCCTCCCTCAGAGATCCTCATATTGATTACTCTTTTCCTGATGTTGGGAGGAAAGGACACTCTGTATCATGATCACTGGGGGAGGGGGTAGAAGGAAAGGCTCTCTATTCCCTCCCCTGGATATACTCAGAGACTGTAGATACTGAGAGATCACGTCTGAAAAGCTTGTGCACCCCAGCCTTAGGGGGACAATCTAAAGTTCTTAATATAAACAGAGAATCTCTTGTAAATGGGGTTCATGCAAAGAAAATATTTTTACAGAAACTAATGCAGAGAACTAGCAGCTGTCTCTTATTTTAAATAACCCTTCAGCATTTGCTTAGTGACATGCAGTGGTGTGAAGAAAATTACCTGATCCTCAGCATGGTGAGCTCTGCACATGAACTTGGCTTACTTGTTAAACAAAAAACATTATTTATATGAGAATGCCTCACTCCTGGTAGAAGAGAAGCAGTGTGAGGATTGACTACTAGGTTATTGGAGGTCTATGGAGAGGCAAAGTACAGTGGTTGAACTGAACTTTCATCTGAATATACATTCTGTTTCTCGGTAAGATTACCAAATGTGCATGGAACTTTTCCTTGTGTATAAGAATAAAGGGTTTCTGTACAAGGTACTTTTCCTTTTCTTTTTTGCATTTTTGTATGCAAATATATGAGAACTCAGGCCTGCTCAGTTGGCGGCACAATTGAAATTTTTTATTGTGCCTAGGAAGGGTCAGCATGGCATAATGTGCTGGAGAATAGTTGTTTTTTCCTTTACTTTCGTTATTGCCCCAATTAAGGGCAAGAGAGTTCTGGTCCCAGGAACAGCACCTATTTATTTGTAATGTTTATATTTTTTTCAGCTGGAAACAAAAAAGGTTAAATGTTAAAACTAACGCCAACAAAAAAAAGTACTCCTAAAAGGAAGACTCAAGAGTCTGTAGAGGACATCAGGGCTACTGTATTTTAAATCACTCTGTAGCACAAGAAATATTAGCAGTTGCAGTTTGTCAGACAGAACTGTTGTTTTTAAATGGATACTGTTGTTTTTATACTGTTGTTTTTATGTTTTTAAATTTTGTATACTTTTAATGTTTACTGTTTTTAACTTTTGTAAACCGCCCAGAGAGCTTCGGCTATGGGGCGGTATATAAATGCAACAAATAAATAAATAAAATAAATTTTAAGCAAAACAACAGCAAGCAATTAATCCTTAAAATCTAAGCTCCCCAAAGATCCAGTGGAATTAAACAAATTGAAAAGCGTTGCCACTGAAAAAGTCCTGCTCCCTGATAACTTAACTGAAAAAAGATAGAAAAGGAACTTCCTTAGTGGATTTCAGGTAGGATCCTCTGCAGTAGAGAATGGCTAATGAGGCTTTTCTTCCTCTTTCTGTTCCTCCTCACTTTGTCTACCTGGCTTGTGGGCAATTCATGCTGGGGGAGGGGAGTTGTAAAAAACGTTTAGCCTTTTCAGACTAGCAGATAGAAAAAGAGCAGAGCAGAGAATCTTACACCCCTTTAAATCAAATAGGAATGTGAGGAGCAGTTTCTTATGCCTGTGGTCACAAAGAGGGGGGTTTAGAAGGAAACTAAGGATGGAATATGTCCCGTCCCCCATATGAGGTTCTAAGTAAAACATACAAATTTGTAGGCTGTGGATAAATAATTTGGCAAAACTGTTTCTTAGTATGATGTTAAAATACAGCAGAACTTTGGGCTGCAAAGACTATGAGAAACAGAGGATGATGGAAATGGTTGTTATATAAATAGTGTGCTGTGTGGACTGGGCTTGATCCTGAACTTGAGAGGACTGCCTTAGGCTACTGGCATCACTACACAGTGGTAGGGGGTGTAGAACAGGTTCTCCAAACCTTTTTGGGCCCATGGACACATTTGGGAATTTGAGAAACTGCAGCAGGCACCAACACAAAATGGCTCCCATGGAGGATGCGACAAGTTACATAATGGTTGCCATGGGAACCTAGCTAGTCAAAAGACAAGTAACCAAACCAAGAAACTAAGTACAAGCAGAGGGAGGATCTGAACTCCAAAGCCAATCCACTTATTTGAGCCCACAGAAGCACAACAAAATACCCATTCAAGGTTGCAATCCGACACATGCTTACATGGAACTCAGCCACCCAGAGAGCTTTGGTTATTGGGTGGTATAGAAATGCAATAAATAAATAATAAATCACCTAAATGGGAATTATTTTTGAGTAGGTATTTTACCTAGCATTTGCTCTGCCCATTATATCAACACACAAATAGTTTTCTCTAGCCCAAAAGGAAACAAAAAGTTTTCCCTACTTCAATACCAGGCTCAGCCACTGGAGGAAAGAAAGCATGAGGTAAAGGAATTTGGGGGAGAATAGCAGGAGAGAGAGAGAGCGCAAAGGGGAAAGGGGAAAGGTCTGTTTGGACCAAAGATTGGCCAGGGCTAGGAAGCAACTCTGTCCTTCTCTTTGTGCTTGCCAAAGAGCTGATCAGTGGCAGGTTCAGGAATAAAGAATCTACCCTATTTCTTCGATTCTAAGATGCACTTTTCCCCCCATATAAATATCTCTAAAAATGGGGTGCATCTTAGAATCGCGGGTGTGTCTTAGGGTTTTTTTTTCTGTTGGTGGTACTGAAATTAGTGTGCGTCTTACAATTGATGGTGTCTTACAATCGAAGAAATACGGTACCTCATATATATATGATAGAGAGTGGAGAGCTCCATGGGTGCCATTAGAAGCGCAGTAATCACTCTTGTAACCGCTATACAATGTTTTCATGATATTCCTACCCTGTTCCTGCCAATACAGTTTATCATAGTATCAGCAATATGTAGCTAGGGGCAACTACACGTTGCATAGCTTTTCTCGCTTTCTTTTAGCTGTTAAAAAGCGACAGTAAACATGAGTTAAAGCAGAGTTTGGGAGCCACAAAGCTATTCTTCATCAGTGTTGTGGCTTGGGTCAACTACAACTTGCACCATGGAAACCTTGTTTATGCTTGTTCTCTTTACATGGCTCAAAACTCTCAAGCATTGTTTTGCGTACTTCAGTAAATGAATGCTGCTGTTTCTGGTATTTTGCAGATGCAATGTTGTGTTCACTGGGGATTAATATTCTACATGGGGCTGTGTTACCAATTACGCTCCTCTAGACATGGGTACATGCTTGCACAGATTCTTAAGACTTGCATTTGTTAAGGGACCATTTGGCGGGAGGAACCCAATGACTCACACACAGTGACTTCTTCAATAACAGGGAAATTTATTAAAGAAGGGCAAAAATTTAAAATGTACACTCGTTAATCAGGGAAATTACCTTGGTAGAATGTTCATGAAGCAAAACATAATAAGCATGCAAGGAAATTTCAGCAAATGCCGAGAAAACTAGACTTTGGGGAAATCAGGTTCATTCTCTTTGCGGCTGAATCCAAGGACTTGTGTGTTTAAGCTAGGCTATGGACATGTGTAAAGAGTCCAGCCTGATCTTGCATGGGCTTGTGAGTGTGAAGAGTTCAAGAGGTGGAAATTAACTAAATTGGTGTCTCCAACACTCTTGGGAGGGGAAAAGAGAAAGCTTTGGGGTGAGTTTCTAAGGCCTTAGGTAGACGAGGCTTTATTATTTATTTTATTTTATTTATTTTAGCATTTTTATCCTGCCCTTTATCCCGGGGTGAACTCCGGGATCGTCCCTGTGTGTCCACATGATGCACAGGGGATCCTTTGATCAGGGAGGGATCATCCTTCCCTTGCCCCGGGATATAGCCCTCCTCTTTGGCCCCGTTTTTCCGTGGTCCCGGGCTGTATGGCCAGTTGCCATGGGTTGACCCGGCTCTGCACGATTCCTCACGAGGAGCCAGGAGCCGTGCACAGGGCGCAGAGCTCCTGAGGAGCACTGTGCCCATCGGGGGTAGGGTGGGGGAAGTGGGGGAAATAATTTAATTTTTAAAAAAAACTTACCTTTAGCACACAAGCGTTCGTGCACTGCTGGACCTTTAAAAAAAAATGGTGGATGCAACGCCTCTCCTGCTGAGGTTGTCGCATGTCACGTGTAGACAGAGGAGGGATCTCACATTAAACACAACGCATGATCTTCCCTCCTCCGTCGCGAGATAGCAGGTAGGTCTAGCTAAGGCCTATGAATGATGAGGAAAGAAAGGACTTGGAGGTATGTCCTAATAAAGGGTGGTGTGCTCAGACTAATTCTGTAGCATGTTCACAAGAACAAAAGGGTATAGGGGAAGGAGTTTCCTAGAGCTAAAAAACATTTGTCCCAATTTACAGTGAATTGTGCACTTCCTCTTCCAGAATTGTATTGTGCAGAATGGAGCTCAAAACCAATTGTGGGTGAATTTCTCTTGATAGCAATGGAGTGAAGTGAAAACAACGGGTGAGTTTGCTCAAAGAAAATAGGAGTCCCAGCTACAATCCTTCCCACGTGTTGGCCAGCAAAAGCTGCACCAAGTGGCTGGGGCTCTGACAAAATTCAGTCCAGAATTAAATCAAATTTGTGTACACACACATTAAAAATGGGATGTAGAGTTGGAGGCTACTTAGTATTAAAAAATCTCCACGTAGTCCACATACCAATATGACTACAATAACAATGCAAAACAATACAAAAAGCAGTAAGATGGAGCAGCATATGAGAAATTGTAGTTATTTACAAGCCAGAGAAAGCCTCAGTGGACAAGTGTACTGAGACGGCTTGTCTTCGAAATATTACATGGCGACATTCTGTTGGTCGTGGCATAATCAGCAAGGCCTCCTCTGAAGATCTTAACAGTTGGCTGGCTATACATATATATATTTATATATAGTGTGAGGGAGTCTACTAGGGATTCTGGGCCCAAGTTGTTTAGAGCTTTGTATGTCAACAATATAACCTTGAACCTTTGAACATAACCTTTTAAGCAGGGGTGGGGAATCTCTGGTCTGACCAGCCCATCTAGCCTATGGAGCCTCATGAGAGATCCATCCCTGAAGCCCCACCCCCTGAAGGCTAGCAAGGAGCAGAATCCCCTCTGTTATCAGTGATTGGCAGTAATAGTGGACATTCCCCTTATCAGGCCTCTCAACTTCACAATTTGGGATTCCTCTCTCCGCAAGCATCATCTATGTCCCCACCCCCACCCCCAACAAGGGAGGAAGTTGCAGGACAGCAAAGCCTTGGCTGGGAAGTATTATTCAGTCTATGGAGGGCTGGCTGGGCTGCAAGCAAGGAAGTCCTGGATCAATCATCAGCATCTTCAGGTTAAAGAATCAGTTGATGGGGAAACATGGAGAGCAGCTATTTCTGGAGTATTTATTTATTTATTCCTTCAAAGCATTTTTATCCCCCTCTTAAGTCAAAAGGGGCCAAAGAGTCCAGAAAGATCATTTGTTTTGTTTTTTGGAATAATTAGTTTCTGCCTTCATGCTTACAATCTAAAAAGATATGAGACATGAGGAAAGGGATTGGGACAGAGGAGGAAAAATATTATGGTTATAACTGATTCAGTTTCCCAGATAGATGTGAATATATAAAGAGAGTAGATTGTATTTGACTAGATGGACAAATAATCTGATCTGATATAAGAGAGTTTCCTATGTTACCATTCGGGATAGTGTAATTGCTTCATCCAAGACATTGTGATAGCTTAGATATATGTGAAGAGGAGCATGGTTGGGACAGGATAGTGGGGCAGGTGAATACTGACCAGGTTTGTACAATATGCTTGTTATTTAACCCACGATGAGCCCTGGTGCCTGTGGGCACCAGGTTGCCAATCCAATCCATGATCAGGGGCTGTCATGTCATGCAAATCCTGAGAGTGTGGGTTATGCAAGGGTTAAACAACCTAAAACAGGCCATGAGTTATGCGAGAGTTGTTTAACTCTCACATAATCCATGCTTACCATGTTCACACAACATGACAATCCCCAAGCATATTAAAAATGATGGCTGCACATGCCCTGCACTCTCACTGTGGGTTAATTAACCCCTGGAGGGCTGTCCTGTCATACGAATAGCCCTACTACGGGCAATTCTCTCCACGTTGACAATTCTCCTTTTGTACCAGTGCGATATCACAGACCACAGTGTTTCTCTGGCACCAGCTGCGACACACAGAAAGCTGACTACTTGCAGTGCAGCAGCTGCTTCTACAGACAGGCATAGGACTGGACGTAGTCCCAAACAAGCAAAAAGTTCTGAAAGCAAAAAGATCCAATTAAATGGATGAAACTTTAGAGCCATTATGGTGGTGGCCATGATTTAGAATGCAAGTTGTGCTGAACAGCTGTAAAGTGGTGGAATGGAGCAATTGCTAAACTGGAATCTAATATTAGAAGGAGGTACTAAACCCTAATCTGCTTTCCCTCGAGAAAAAAATTCCACCTAGCCATTTAGTCCCAGTCAGGTTTATTTTCTCAGAGGCGAGCTAGGATCCCAAAGCTAAGAGCAATGTGCATGGGAATAAGGAACTGACTAGATATTACAGCTGCAGAGTCACTCTCAGAACCCAGGCTAAGCTGAACAGCTGTAAGTAAATGGGGAAAGTGTCTGACAGGAAGATGATCAGCAAACCCTGCTTATCCAACTAAAATTACCCCCCTCTGCTGCTGTTTCAGTTCCAGTAGTCTGGCGCGACGGCACCCATAATGTCTAGTTATGTCCATGCAAATATGCTCTTAGTTTTGAGCTTCTGATTATATCAGAAGGTTGAAATCTTAAACCTAGTTCTTTGGAAGTAAGTGCCATTTAAATCAAACAGTCTTCTGATTGGAATTGGAGTGTAAATTGCTTAATGCCAACGAGCAGGAAATAAGCTATGCCTCCCCCTCCCAAAGCCCCCAAAGGCCACAGCTCGGCCTTCAGAAGTAAACCAGTGCATATTTTTATGGCTTTTCTAGGATGAACGGTTCTGATCTATTTGTGCTGTTTATGCAAAGCTTCCAGTTACATGTTTGAAGGATAAAGGATTTTGTCAAAACGCTCTTAACATACATCACAAATACCACATTGATTGTAATAAGTAATTGCATTATTTTTTGCTGATTAGCTACATTGGCCATGGGGATTTACAGGGCTTTATGGCTCTGGAGTTATACATGGGAGATGTCAACATGAACAAATGTACAATTTTTCTCTCTCTTCTTTTCATTTGGCTGAGGGATTCTCTCCACATTTTAGAAGTTTTTGTAACGACTTATTTCTTAAGTATAAATCAATCTTCTTATTATTTATTTATATAGCACCATCAATGTACATGGTGCTGTACAGAGTAAAACAATAAAATAGCAAAACCCTGCCGCATAGGCTTACATTCTAATAAAATCATACCTATGTTCACTGCTCTGGAATCTGTGCTAGAGCGGTATATAAATATTGTAAATAGATAAATAAATAATGCACAGGAAAGGGTAATCTTCATCGCTCTGTGCTATTAGTTATCAGATTCGTCTTCCATTTCCAGCTTAAAAATACTTTAGAAAAACTGTAGTAAAAACTAGGAACTCCTTTCCCTATGCATTGTTTAAACAGGAGAATAGAATGATATTTTTAAGCTGGAAGAGTACTTTTATTTATTTAATTCATTTATTACATTTTTATACCACCCAATAGCCGAAGCTCTCTGGGCGGTTCACAAAAATTAAAACCATGAAGAGCATAAAAACAACCAACAATTTAAAAACATGAATACAAAATACAATATAAAAAGCACAACCAGGATTAAAACCACACAGCAAAAATTGATATAGGTTAAAATACGGAATTAAAACAGCAAAGTTTAAATTTAAGTTAAGTGTTAAAATACTGAGAAAATAAAAAGGTCTTCAGCTGGCAGCGAAAGGAGTACACTGTAGGCGCCAAGTGAACCTCTCTGGGGAGCTCATTCCACAGCCGGGGTGCCACAGCAGAGAAAGCCCTCCTCCTTTTTATCTGTCCTGCTTACTAATAGGCAGCTAATAATTTAAAATAGTTATTCAAATCATGTGTAAGTGCAAACCTGAATTATAGTTCATAGTTTGGAAGATCAAAGAAAAAACATAATTACTTATAATTTATGTAGCATTTAATGATGTACCGCAATGTTCCACAAAGAAAAATGAAAGCATCACCATGCCAAAGATCAACTGTGTTTTTCCCTCCACCCTGTCCACCAAAGGTTTATCCGCACATTAATAATTTCATTGTTAAATGTCCTGTTTCTGCATGTTAAAGTAGTATGCCTTTTTTTTTTTACCTAGGTTATTGCATGTTTTTAAAGTACAATAAAAATAGTTAATAAAATTTAATATTGAGTTGGGTTATATATTGCACACAATAGCAAAAATAATTTTAAAAGCAAACAAACTGGGCTCTTTTACCCATACATACAAAGGCACTTACTTTATAATATCCCAATCCAGCTAAAGCTAAGATACATTCCTATGCACCATTACCAGGGAATAAGAGCCCCACTGAACGGAAGACTTCCTTCCGAGTAAACATGCATAGGGTTGCACTAATTGGTTTCAATGGACCTTGAAACTTTAGATGGATTGAAGGCTTACCTAACAAATGGGACCCCCGCCCCACCCCTGATGTTGGTAAAAATTGGCTGTTCATTATGTATCTTGGCTGATTTGAACAAAGTGTATATTATTCTAGAGTTTATTAAACCATCTTTTTATTGATGGGATCTCTGAAGAAGACATCTCATCAATAAAGAAGTTTGAAACCACAAACCTTTTTGCAGTTAACAAAATACTGTTGATAAGCTGGTGTCACCATGTTTCATATGATCTTTGCTGTAACCATGAAATAGAATAATGGGATCTAGTGGTAACAATTACATTCTTAATAATTTGGATGACTTTCAGCCAGTTTTTTTAAAAAAATGTTAATATTTTATTTTCTATCAACAAGAAATTAAGATTGTTTCATAATACCATTTTGTTCTGTCTATAACAGTTAAAGAAATACATCTGAATTCAAAAAGGATGGCATTAGATCAAAGAGAATCAACAAGTCATATTTGCCTTGTCTTTTTTCCGACAGAGCAACCAGGGCAGTTTCAGTGCCAAAACCAGGCCTGATTGCCAATTCAAATGGATCAAAACATCAGTTTTATCTAATGTGTCTGTACCTGATCAGCCACACTTGCTTGAGCACCTTAACCCAGGAAGGAGATATTTTCCACTGTCCTATAGTTATCAAGGTATCCTAGATCCAAGGAAGGTTTTTTAGAAGTGGTGACTCTACTGCTTCCTTTAAGGAGACTGCAACTACTTCCTCTCTTAAAGAGAAATTGACTGCAGCCTCAACCCAGCCAGCTGGCCCCACCATACTTGATGCTATAAACCACGTAGGGCAAAGGTTGAACAGACATATGGCCACACAAACCTGACCAAGCACCTCGTCCACATCTTTACACCCCACAAATGAAAATATTCCAACAAAACAGGATCAGAAAGTACTCTGGACATCTCTATGAACTGACCTACAGCAACAGTGGCATTTAAGTGGGGGTGATAGGCTTTTTACCCTGAAAATGTCTCATAAGCATGTTACAATGTGCTACTGTGGATTTTACTTCATCATTCTTAGGGTCAAAATTTAAAAGCCTCAAAACCACTTGGAGGAACTTCATTAGACAACATTGACCTTGTTCAGATGACATGCTACTAACTTTTCTGCAGTAAGTCATTAATGAGAGTGGTTAAACCGTGATTATGTAGCCACCACTGTTAGGAATGGTTCACACAACATGCTAAGCCATGGTTCACATGACATGCTAAGCCATAATAGTTAGCTCAAAACGCTTAACCATCCTTGTTTAGTGTGTCACCTGAACAGGGTCTTTGAAAGGATATCTGACTAGGCCCTCCACACTTGCAGAGGGGCAGTATCACTGTCAGTCTTCACCCTTCTGCCTGATAAAGAAAACCAAATAGTGTGCATGTCCTGTTACATGTGTTGGGCCGCTAATGTGTGGGCAAGCACCATGGTTATCATGGTGGCAATGAAGTCCTGATTTGCTCCAAAACACAGGGCCTCTGCATAGGTGTTACTATCTTCAAAGTCAACCAAGTCTGAGACATCTTCCATTAGCTTGGGTACTGAGGCTAATGGACAGTGGAGTGAACTGAACAGCAATCTGTCCTGTTCACCCATGACATAGATATTCACCAGATTGGTACTAAAATGGTCAGGAGAAAAGGATGATACTTCTATACACCACCTCCCCCTCCTTGACCCTTGAGTCTATTCTCATACTGAACTGAGTACCCAGGAGGGCACAACTGGGGAGGTTATTATGTTGTGTGCACACATGTGTTCTATTATACTTAAGAAGTACCTATTGTTATGAAAATACATCTCTTATTCACAGAGCTCCACATAACATATTGTTCAGAACCCATAAAAAAACACTACTGACTCTAAGCCAAATACCTGTGTTGTCTTTTATTTGATTAATCTCAAAATGCCTATTGGTATGAACAGAAGATATGAACAAAAGATAGACAGTTCAAACAGAATCTTATTTATGTTCTTCCAGGCAGAAACGATTCTCCATTGCCAGTTCCCAGGGAAATTGGGGCATTCTTATTTTGTTTTTTTGATTGCTTCAATGTTAGGTTGGCAGGGGGGGAAATGTAAGCACACACATCAGTTGAGTTTTGTAGTTTTCTTTCTTTTAGCCTTCGTTAAGCATACATAGTAGTATGTTTACAGGAAGTGTTTGCTATGCAGACAGTTTGCTCCATAGCCTTGATGTGGTAGCTGATTTGACTAATAAACTTGCATAATTACATTTACAAAATTGCAGACAAGAGCTCTGATGAGAGGGGTCCAAGTCATTGCATTCTTGAGCCCTAAGCTAATCACATGATTAGCTGTATTTTATATTCTGCTCTACTTTCTTGGTGATCAGTGAAAATGCATAGGGCTCCCCCTCCCCCAAAGAATATGATCTAGGTTCTCATTGATCTTTCACTGTAATTCATTTTATTATCATTTTATTTCGTCCTTCCTCCAAGGGAGGTCATAGTCACAGATGACACAGGGAGGTAGATTAGGCTGAGAGGATGGGGGTTGTCTCACCATTACTCAATGGGCTTTGTGACTGAGCAAGAATTGAACCTGAGATGTATAGTTCTAAATGGGGTGGGTGGGGGGTCACTTACACATCACCAAAAAAGAGGACACCAATTTGCATAGCCCAGATGCTAACTGTGTATGGGCAAGTTCAAGGTCACTGCTACTCAGCCTTCTGGTGGTTGTTTTATCTTTAAACCAGACTTGGAGCTCCATCACACCAGTGATTTATCGCACACATGCCTGTCCTGGTATGTGGATGTGCAGCGCGATACTCACATGACATCATCCCCGTCCTGCACTCATCTCGCCCCTTCCCCCCTTGTTGTGTTTTATTTTGTTGCGGGGAAAGTCTGGATTATTTTCCCCTCTTGTTTTTTCCTTTGTTGGGGGCGTGTGCTAATGGAGCCTTGCTGATGAAAGGGGAGGGCGGGGCGGTCCTCCTCCAGCACAGTCCTGGTAGGGACTTGTTAGTTGGTTGAATGGACTTTTTAGTGCTCCAACCCCCCAACCCCATTGCCCGCAGAAATGGAGCCCAGATGAAACCTTTAATTGCTAGATAACAAAGCCAGGGCGAGGGGGTGGGGAAGGACCCCACACCCATCACAGTACCATAACCAATGAACTAGAGGAGGAATGAGACGGACGGTGGAATGGAAGAGCAAAGAAGCGAAAACCCACGTGAAAGGGCCATGTGTGAGGTAGCCCTTGCAGCTCTAATGAAACAGAGGTAAAAAAAACTTTGGAGACAAACCAGAGGAAAAAAATAGGTGTGATGGAGCCCTTGAACAAGACAGTCATCCAAAGAGAACATTGTCCTCTTAAAAGTAGGACACATTACAGCCCCCATTTCAAGGCCAGCTTGCTAACTTCTCGAGCTTAATGGCTCTATCTATTACTTAATCTGCCTTCAATACAGAGCAGGATGATTGATTCCACACTCCTGTGTTCCCTTCTGAATTACTTGCATGTCATACAAATACGTAAACTGTGCTTTCATGTGAGGAAAAGGCCTTTCTTTTAAGTGGACTATACACATCACAAGCGTATAGATATCAAATTTTAGCAGCAATGGTGCAGTTTACACTAGATTTAATGATTGTCACGTGCTTTCCTTCATGCAGCTGATTAGAATCGTTTGAGTTCAAGTTCCTTGTTTGCTCATCACAGCGGAGCCAAATGTGAAGCTGGTGATAAATGTATTTCTGGTGAAGTCAGTGAACAGCTTAAAATGGAAGGCTTTTGAAACTATTTTGTTCCAGCAAAATATTCCAAACTTTGATGATCATCCTGGTCTTAACACTTCTGCTTTGTACTACGTTGCTTAAAATGAAGCAAGAGATTCCCTTTTAAGAATGAAGCCTTTCAAAGTACCTATCAGGATTCAATTAAATATTCTCAAAACCCTTGTGTGTGCTGGTATTTCCAACTTATCAAGCTGAGAAGAGAATAAACATTTAAAAGAATACTGTCGCTTTACCCTTTATTTATATATCTTTACTTGATCTAGGGCAGCCTTCCCCGACCCGGCTGGGGGATGATGGGAACTGCAGTTGATTCAAAAAAAGGAAGGCAGTAGTTGAATGATCTAATATATAGAGTGCCCAAAGTACACAACTACAAGATATACATTCCAGGATGGACAGTGATAATTAAACTTGTTTATTCACAGATATGATGTTTATAACTGATGCATCCCCTGCATGGCGAAATGACACGGTCATCAATGGCAAACTGCTGGTGGCCTAACAAAACTGTACATGAAAATTACTCCTAATACAATCATCTCCACATTTTTATAATGAATAATTTCTAATGCATGATGTACATAAATCGAAACCACAGTCACAGTTTATAGTTCAATACAGAGCACTTGAACACATCTGTACAGCACCAGGTTGGGAAAGGCTGATCTAGGGCAAAATGTGTGCAACGGGTTCAGCTAGATTTCTGATTACATGCCATTTGTTTGTATTACCAGATGCATCTTGAATATTCATTGTCCAAAATTAAGCAAGTGCTTTCCCACAGAATTATGCAGAAAGGCTGCCTAGATCATTTAAAGGGAAGTTCATAGTACTGTAAAGATTAGTTTATATTAGTTTCGCCAGGGCTTTTACATACACTGCCATTCTTTATATGCCAGTGGAAGATGGGGTGTGTCCGTGTTTCATAGAAAAGCAGAGTTGGAAGGGGCCTACAAGGCCATCGAGCCCAACCCCCTGCTCAATGCAGGAATCCACCCCAAAGCATCCCTGACAGATGGTTGTCCAGCTGCCTCTTGAAGGCCTCTAGTGTGGGAGAGCCCACAACCTCCCTAGGTAACTGATTCCATTGTTGTACTGCTCTAACAGTCAGGAAGTTTTTCCTGAAGTCCAGCTGGAATCTGGCTTCCTGTCACTTGAGCCCGTTATTCCGTGTCCTGCACTCTGGGAGGATCGAGAAGAGATCCTGGCCCTCCTCGGTGTGACAACCTTTTAAGTATTTGAAGAGTGCTATCATGTCTCCCCTCAATCTTCTCTTCTCCAGGCTAAAACCTGCCCAGTTCTTTCCAGTCTCTCTTCATAGGGCTTTGTTCCAGACCCCTGATAATCCTGGTTGCCCTCCTCTGAACACGCCCCAGCTTGTCTGCGTCCTCCTTGAATTGTGGAGCCCAGAATTGTGGAGCCCAGCAGTAAAAACCCCATCTCAATGCAGGAATCCACCCCATTGTTTATGCTAAGCAATGGGGTATTTTGAGTCCTTTTACACACAGACTAGTGGTTTCTTGCTAGCTAACACAAGTGAAATATAACATCTAAATCCCCCATCCCTTGTACTGGCGAAGACCTAGGATTCTTACTCATGGGAACATAGGATGCTGCCTCACCAAGTCAGACCCTTGGTTCATCTATGAGTGATATCAGAATTTTCCCATTTCCTTACTGTCACTATGGCCTCCTGCTGCTGTCCCACAATAGTGATGGTCTCTTTACACATGGAGAGAAAGAGGAAACAGCAACGACCACGTGGCCCATTAGGGGCCATTTATATTCCGCCACTTTTCCTGCAAACAGCAGGAAATGGCGGCACATTCCGTTTTTTAAAAAAGAGACGGATTAAAAGGGCTCTATTTTGCAATGGAAAAACAAGCTGAAGGAGCGGGAGGCAGACATCGTCGTCTAAAGAACACATGAACATCCCTAAGTGGACAGTAGCAAGCGAGCAATAAAATGCTCGTCTGATGACGCTCTATATTTCAACACTGACTGGCAGTAGCTGTTCAGTTTTCAGGCAGGATCTTTTTCTGCCCTACATAGAGATGTCTGGGATTGAACCTGGGACATTGTGCATGCAAAGCAAGTGCTCTACCACTGAGCTACAGCCCTTCCCTATACCAGCATAACGCATATATCCACCAGTGCAGACCATTGCGGGGAGGAGGAAGGATTATAGGTTAAGTTAAAATGCATTTATACAAACAGAAAACAGTATGAGCGTTCAGTCTTAGTCATAGAGCAAACCCATTGAAATCAATGGGTCTTAAGTTGGTCCCATTTATTTTGATGAGTTAATGGGTCTACTCTACTCTAAGTATGACTACAACTGAATTCAACCTATATACCATAATTTATGCTTGAGCGTCTGGAGGTATTTGTATCAGGATTTATTAAAAATGTTCAGATGATGCACTTTGCAAACTGAAATGGTTAGTAAAATTATTCCTTCTCCCTTCCTTCCTCCATTGTTTTCTAATGAAACAGGAAATGGGCTCATGTTTACCAGAAATAGTGTGGAAGGATACACTTTGCATTAAAGAAGAAAGATAAACACATTTTTGAATACTGATGGCTTCACACAAAAATCCAAAACCTGTTCTGTTTTGTATGAAGGTTAAACTGTTTTAATAGTTTTACTGCTTTTAAATTATATATTATTTTAACTTGGATTATGGTTTAATTTGGTTTTAGCTGTGTACATTTACTGTTTTATACTGTATGTTTTTATCTGTATGCCGTCCTGAGATCTTATTGATATAGGGCGGGATATAAATGTTTTAAATAATAAATAAATAAATAAATAAAAACAGTGCACATATCATTTGGAGCACAGAGTATAAAGGTGAATATAGGCTACGATGAACTGATTGCACAAGACAAAATAATAATGAATTTCTGTTCATATGATTCATTCCCAAGCATCTATTGATGTAATTAGTTGACTTTTCCAAATTTTCAGCCAATAATTTATAGAGGAATCATGGGACACCAGTTTAGTTTCTCCCACCCTATCCTAAAAAATAACAATCCTCAGTTACAACAGCGAGAGATTAACGTATTACCCAATACATAAACTCCAAGATAAAGAATAGTTATTTGTTTAAAAATTATGTAGAGCTATGTACCATTGCAGAATGTAATTAGCCAAAATGACTCTTCTTTTTTGGTTTTAGTAAAAACTCAATTGCTACCTTGGAAAAAACATTGCAGTGGGAGGGCTCCCATAACCCACATGACCATGTTTTCTCATTTCCAGGGTTATTTGAGAAAGCAGTCACTTCCTGCTGCACTTGCAGTGGGTTCCCTGGGAGAAAGAGAAAGAACAGAGGCCCAGTTGAAGTATTAGATAATGCCCAGACAGCTTGTTTTGCTGGGGAACTGAATAATAATTAATGGTCTCATTTCAGCTTGTATAAAGTAAATTGAAATATGTGCATGGTTGATTATGGAGAATCTATGGGCAATATCTAATACTGCCGCTGTGCCTCTTCTTGTTCTGTTGTGGCCACAGGACCAACCACTGGTGCAATGAGAAGCTAGCATTTCACAAAGCAACCCTAGAAATGAGCCAAAACATTTGTTTCCAGAACAGGGTGGATCAGTTGAACTCCCTTTCTGTCCTCTTCCAGAAACAGGCATTTTAGTTCATTTCTGCTTGTTTTAGGAAGCGCTAGCAGGGGTCTCGCTGGCCTGTGGACAGTGTTAGAAAATGTGTTTTTGTATTTCTGATATTTGTTAAATTTGCATTGTTACTGCAGGGCTGTGACCTTCAAGCTGCATTTGACAAGTTTGCCATTTTCAATTATGCTGTTGGTTTCGGACTAAAGTTATCTTCAGAGAAGTAACTGAAATGCCAAGACCTTCGTAAACCAAGGGAGTGCTGGAGAGCCTAAGACAAAGTTTTGCAAGCAATAATTGTATGATTCTTGTGTTAACAGGCTACCTAATGCATTTAGCTCTATGTAGGCAATAGTTGCATTGTTTTATGTATCACTGGGTTTTCTGTAATGGCCCCAAATTGTGAAATGTCCTCCTTACAAAGGTCTGCCTGGCACCTTTGTTGACTTGTTGGCTCCAGACAAATACCTTTTATTCTTTCAGGCCTTTTAAACACCTCTAAAATAATTTTTAACAGCTGCTTGTTTTGTTTTAATTATATAATGTTCCCTTTTAAAATCACATTTTCCATATTTTAACTGCTTGGGTATTTCTCCCTTTAAAACTATTTTGAAGTATCATTGCTACTTTTAAAACTTAAAACAAATATTTTAATGTGTTTTATCCTTGGTTTTGTTGTTTTTGCTTTTGTTATATATGTCACCTTGAAATCTTTGAATAGAAAACAACTCATAAATTAAAAATAATAATAAAAAACTTTGTATACACTTAATGTAAACAATAAAACATTCTTAAATGAATTGGCAATGGACTGAGGGCAGAACTTAATTTGCACAACCCAATTTAGTAACAGGATTTAAGCTATGTTAAATTATTTGACATCTCTACACTACACAGACATACTTGGAAGTAAACCCTATTGAATCTAGTGGTATTTATTGCCAAAGAACTGGGCTGAGATGTTAATCTATGATCCAAGTACTTTGACCTACTGTAGCTGTAGATTTTGAAAAGCGAAGGAACAGTTATGAAATTATTTATGTAAATCTTTGAGAGCAACAATATATTACAGTGTCAGTAGGGCGTTGTCCAGTGATTGAGATACTTATGCAACAAAAGTATGGGAGGGGAGAAAGTAAAACCTAAAAATAATGCATTATACAGTGTTAGTTTAAGCTACTTCTTAATTCTTCAGTGCAGCTAAAAGTTATATGATTTGCCAGTCAGTAGTATTAAAGGAGTTCTCCAGTGGCAGAACAAGTTCCTCCCACATAAACCTCAAGGGGATTCAACATTCAGGGGGGAAAGAATGCTCCAAAAGGCAGCTTTTCATTTTTTGAAACTAGTTTCATGGAATTCTTTTCGTTGGTTGCAGTTGCTCCAAACAGTCATTCTGTTTTTCTCCTGTGAAAAGTACATTTAAAAAATAAAAATCCAGGATATCTCTTTAAGGTTTTGGAACAGACTATGACCAAAAAAAAAAAAAAATTCTGTTTGGAAGTTTGTTTAACAGACGAGAGTCTTGTTGAAAACGGGGCATTTCCATGAGAGTTGACAAAGCCTGGCTTGGTTACTGCATTTCAGTCATTTCCAAGATTTTAAAAGAAGGTTAATTCAGATATTTTAGTCCTGCCATTGACTTACACGACACTTACAGAATTGCAACTTGGGGCAAAATCCTTTGCATGTTTAGAAAGAAAAGAAGTCCTACAACTCCCAGCATTCCCCAGCCAGCACAGCTGACTAGGGAATGCTGGAAGTTGTAGGACTTCTTTTCTTTCTAAACATGCATAGGCTTGCGCCCTTAGTAACAGATAACATTGCGGAGAGACGGGCAATAGAATTCAGTCTGAAGCTGTATGTATTTATTTTAATTACAGTTTCTAGCTTTTAATGCTGTGAATATAGGTATTAGTGCCTGGTAAAACCTCTGCCCCCAAAATGTAAGCTCAATAGAATGTCTAGTTGTCAAGAGATGGAGCTTCAGTTTATTTATTTGATTGTATTTTTTATCACACCCTTCCTTCATGGAGCTCAAACCAGTGATCTTTATTCTCACAACAACAACCCTGTGAGGAAAGTGAGAATGAGAGAAAGTAACTGGCCCAAGGCTCAGTAGAACATTTACCTTTCGACTTACAACATTTCAATCTGACTCTTATTAAGAGTGTTGGCCGGATTTTAAATTGTAGTACTTTTTCTTTCAATTGTATGTTCTTATTGGGACTACTGGTTTGATGTATTTTATACTGCTCTTTTAGTTTACTATTTTAGATATTAATGTCATTGCATGCCACTTTGGGAAAATTTTATGCTTTGAAAGGTAGCATAGAAGTCCCTGAAATAAAATAAATAAAATGAATAATCCCAACCAAGTACAACACTCTATCACACCATAACCTCTTCAGTTTCCTACATCATCATGACTGATAACATAGCGGAATAACACCACAATCCTATTCATGATAAAAAAAATTATCTACTCAGAATTATGTGCCATGATTTTAATGACATCGTGGCTCACTGTATTATTATTATTATTATTTATTTATATAGCGCCATCAATGTACATGGTGCTGTACAGATTACACAGTAAATAGCAAGACCCTGCTGCATAGGCTTACAATCTAATAAAGTTGTAGTAAACAATAAGGAGGGAAAGAGAATGCAAACAGGCACAGGGAAGTGTAAACAGGCACCGGGTAGGGTGAAGCTAACAGTATAGAGTCAGAACAACTCAATATTTAAAAGCTATAGGGAAAAGAAAAGTTTTTAACTGAGTAGTGACCATGGGTGCCATTTTGCATATGCAACTGCTGACTGGGTTATTGTATCATCTGAACTCAGCCATCAGGAGTTATGTGGGAGTTGTTTAACCCCGATGGCTGGGTTCAGACAACACGATACAACAACTCCCAGTCGGGGAGTGCATATTCAAAATGGCAGCTGAAACAGATCACAATTCCTCAAGGGTTAATTAACCCACAATGGGCTGCTATGCCATATGAACCGACCAAATAAGGCTTACTCCCAGGTAAGTGGTTATAGGACTGCAGCCTAAATTATGCAAGATATACAGTTTACTGTAATGTGATCTATCACACTGAAAAGTCTTTGGAAACTTTAGCTGATGAATTGGGTAGGGTGACCATATGAAAAGGAGGACAGGGCTCCTGTATCTTTAACAGTTGTATTGAAAAGGGAATTTCTGCAGGTGTCATTTGTATATATGGAGAACCTGGTGAAATTTCCTCTTCATCACAACAGTTAAAGCTGCAGGTGCCCTGCCCTCTTTTAAATCTGGTCACAGTATAGGTACAGTATAGCTCCTGCAGCTTTAACTGTGGTTATGAAGAGGAAATTTCACCAGGTGCGACATGCATACAAATGACACCTACTGAAATTCCCTTTTCTATGCATCTGTTAAAGATACAGGAGCCCTGTCCTCCTTTTCATATGGTCACCCTAGAATTGGGTGTATTTTCTGCTTTCCCAACCCAATTCAAAATGTTGGTCACTACCTTTAACTTGTGTGATACATCACAGGCCAACAATGCCTTTGTATTTTCTACATGGGACAAACTGGTTAGGCTCTACGCAAAAGAATACATGGGCACAAACCTGACATGGCAACGTTTCAAAAACCAGTGGGGGAACATTTCAGTCTCCCAGGAGAAAGTTGCCATTCATCAAGAAAGGACATTCATTGAAGTTGCTTTTCAAGAACATTGTTATATTTTTGGCGCCAGGTTAAGACTTTTTTCTTCTCCCAGGCAGTTAACAACATATGCTGAGTTTTTTTTTTAACTGACCCCAGAATAGTTGTTTTAAATGGATATTGCTGTTTTTATGCTTTTGATGGTTTTAAATTTCTGTATATTTGTTTTTAACGTTCACTGTTTTTAACTTTTGTAAACCGTCCAGAGAGCTTTGGCTATGGGGCAGTATGTAAATGTAATAAATAAATAAATAAAATGTTTGATTCTATTTGTTTCACTTTCACACTACAGGCACTCAAAAATCAACACAGCAAAGCTAGGATGGCTGTGTTCCCACCAATTTTTGTTGTTGCAAGTTACTGTGCCTGTCTTCCTTTTAGTTTTACGCAGAATTGTCATAGACTTCTTTTGCATTTCATTGCTATTTGGTCTCACAGTTTTTATTCCCCACGGCCCTCCAACATTGGCACCACTGGAACTGAAAGGCAGGGCATAGGTCTGGGCCCCACTGTCCAGGATAGCCCCTTGAAGGTGGACCTCTTAGCCCACTGCTGGGAAAAGGAAATGCAGCAGTAGCAGCCAGGCAGGCAAGGCTGTCGCTCTGGTTCATGCCATTTTAAAGTAGTATTTTCTTTCTTTTCAAAATTTGCCTAGCAGTGATCTGAACCAATCAGACGCTGCCAATGGCAGCACAGGAGCAATGTAAAGACCCCCTCCTTCAGCACTTTATAGTCTATTTAAAGCTTATAGCACAATACATCTGTTAGTCATTAAAATACAAGACTCTTTTTTTCTAAACCCCGAAATGGTTTGGAAGCAGGAAACGTAAAAGACCACCTTCTTCCATATGATCCTGCCTGTCTTCATCAGGCTTTAGGTCAAGACTCTGATGCTAGTGGCTCAGTTGATGATTGTACGGGGCAGGGGCTTTTTGGTTGTGGGACCCAAGCTGTGTGGAACACTCTGGTGTTGGGAGGCTTACATGAACTCTTCGCTGATTATGTTTAGGCACTGGATAAAAACATGCTTTATCTGTGCTCTCTCTCTCTCTTAGCTTCATCCCACCTACCTGTTTCCCTCGAATTATCCACTACAGCGCTAAACTGTCGCTGTTGTTGTTGTTAGCTAAATCACACCCCAGGTGGCAGCGCTTCTAAGATCCTTTGCATACCAGGAAATGGGTTTAAGGGGAGAAATGTAAAAAATCAACAATGACCCAATCCAATTCAAATTTGATATGCTTAAAGCTCTCCTTAATATCTATTACTGTGCCAATTTTGATGTCTTTATCTTTAAAACTTACGCAGATGTAAGCGTTTGTTTAGTTTTTCTTTAAACATATCAAATCCTGCTCCTGCGCTCCTCAGTGGCTGCTCGGAAAACAACAAATGATTTGCTCCAAAAGTAGTACTAAAATAGGTTGGGTCTTTTGCCTTTGAAGCACAATTAAAGCAGGATGCATGGGAGTACTTCACAGTCAAAGCAGATTATAAACTGCAAAATTTCAGAGTACTTCACAATAAAAGCAGATTATAAACTGGAAAACTTCAGAGTCCTTTGCATGCAATTCGCAGTGATTGCACAGTAAAACGCTGGTGTGATGTGTGTGTGTGTGTTAGTCTGTTTTAAATTAACTGTTATCTGCTGTGCTGCATTATTTCCTAGATGGTTTTAACTGAAAGTTTTAATTCTGCTTCTTTTGGTTTTAAGACTTTAGCTTTAATTTTTATTATTTGATGGGGGGGTTGTGCAGATGGGAAAATGTAAATCCAAATCACACACACAGAGAGAGAGAGAGAGAGTAAAAAGGAAAATGAATGAGGAAGAAGAAACAAGATTGCACCGCACTAGCGTCACCACTTTACGCTTACAAGTTCAACTTTTCAACCGCAGTAAGAAATTAATCTCCCAGCCCTCTGATATTCTTAGTTTAAAGGAAATACTTTAAATCCAAGCTCATAATATAACATGAGAGCTGACAGTCCTGTCACAGCCCACTCTCATTTCCCAAGTGCTCTTTCACAAGCGCCCCCTTCATGGCACAGTAGGATGGCGGTAAATGTTTGTGGGAAAATGTGTTGTGCTTCTCCTACCATAACAATACCGGAAGCCTGCAACAGGAAGCATCTTTAAATTCTCATTGTTTATACAGTTACTAGATAAAATATAGCTGCATCTGCTAAGGACGGCTTTCGGCAAAGCTGGAAGCCGATCTTAAGTGATGCAAAAGGAACCAGGGTTTTCATATGTTTGTTTGATGGCATGATTGGCACTTTTTGGCTTTGAGAGTCACACCAGAAAACATACCATGGTTTTCTCTAGGCCACAAGTTGTAATATAAATACTTTTAAGAGAAGTACATCTTACAGAATCAATCTTTTCGGCGCCAGGTTAAGACCTTTCTCTTCTCCCTGGCAGTTAACAACATAAGTTGAGTTTGTTCGTTTCTAACTGACCCCAGAATAGCTGTTTTCACAAGGATATTGTTTTTATACTTCTTATGTTTTTAAATTTTGTATATCTGCTTTTAATATTTACTGTTTTTAACTTTTGTAAACTGCCCAGAGAGCTTTGACTATGGGGCGGTATATAAATGCAATAAATAAATAAATAAATAAATAAATAAAATAGATAAATCATTCCACTTCTTTTAAAAATCAGTCTTACATAAGCCATACAGATACACAGTCCCTGGCTCACAAATTTGCATGGATTATATATGGGAAAGTACATGTATGGGATTATATATGGGAAAGCACAGTGCATAGTTAAATTATGGTACTCACTACCACAAGACGTAGTGCTGGCCACCAATCTGGATGGCTTTAAAAGCGGGTTGGATAAATTCCTGGAGGTAAAGTGTATCAATCGCTACTAGCCCTGATGGTTGTGTGCTACCTCCAGTATTCGAGGCAATAAGCCTGCATGCACCAGTTGCTGGGGAACATGGGTGGGAGGGTGCTGTTGCACCATGTCCTGCTTGTCCATCCCTAGTCGACAGCTGGTTGGCCACTGTGTGAACAGAGTGCTGGACGGGATGGACCCTTGGTCTGATCCAGCAGGGCTCTTCTCATGTTCTTATGCACTCTTGAGCTGTCCCATCTCCAAAGGGACATATTCTATTTTCTGGGTTTTGACCTTGTTAGATCATAAATTCCTAGGATATTTTGTTCTGGTGGGGGTGGGGGCAGGGCTTTGTAAACAATGTTGTCTTGAGTATCCATGTGTTTCAGGGCAAGGGTGGGCAGAAGGTAGATCACAATCTACTACTGGTTAATCTCTGGGTGATTTGCAGCAGATCAGCAAGAGTTCCTGACTGCCAATTGTTTATTAACAACAGCGACAAATGAAAAAGGTTCCATCCTAAATGAAAAATGCCTGGAGGGGAGAACCAAGAGTACTCGTTAACTCAGTGCTAGTACTGTTAACAGATTCCTGGTCTCAGTGTGGGCTCAGTTATACCCTGTTTCTTAATTAATTAATTTATTGCATTTCTATACCACCCAATAGCCAAAGCTTCTAATTGTATGCCTGCCACCTAAGTCACTATTTTCCATACGGATCAAGTTAGTAAATCATGAGATTCCAGCAAAAAATAAAATAGATCCTGTAAGCCTGCAGTCTGCCCAGTCTTGTTTTAGAGTGCCCTGGCTGTTCTACCACCTCCCCCTGATAACTTCTGAGCCAGATGTTGTTGTGGAATGTCTTTTGAGTTGCATCAATTCTTTTATAAGTACAACCAGATCCAGTGTGAGATTATACATTTAAGTTTTTTTTTAAAAAGGAAATGGCTCTGGTCAGTTTACTAACCTGCATGCTTCAGAAGCAAGTGCAGAAAAGGTTTATTGCAGAGTACATGAATGTAGTGTATGGCAGGCAGAAAAGAGCTTTCTGCAATAGGTAATTTTACTGGGAGACATTTATGGAACCAGATTTAGTATGAGAGTTGTTATCCAAGTTTGTCCCTATTTTAAAATGGAAAATGAAAGGGGATTTTTAGGAGGGGCGAATGGTGTGTGTGAGAACTGCCCAGAGAGCTTCAGTTACGGGGTGGTATAGAAATATAATGAATGGAAGAATGAATGAGGAGTGTTCAGAGGTCTGGAAACAAAGCCCTATGAAGAGAGATGGAAAGAACTGGGCAGGTTTAGCCTGGAGAAGAGAAGATTGAGGGGAGACATGATAGCACTCTTCAAATACTTAAAAGGTTGTCACATAGAGGAGGGCCAGGATTTCTTCTCGATCCTCCCAGAATGAAGGACACGGAAAAATGGGCTCAAGTTAAAGGAAGGCAGATTCCAGCTGGACATCAGGAAAAACTTCCTGACTGTTAGAGCAGAACGACAATGGAATCAGTTGACTGGTGAGGTTGTGGGCTCTCCCACACTAGAGGCCTTCAAGAGGCAGCTGGACAACCATCTGTCAGGGATGCTTTAGGGTGGATTCCTGCATTGAGCAGGGGGTTGGACTCGATGGCCTTGTAGGCCCCTTCCAACTCTGCTATTCTATGATTCTATGAATGAATATGCACTTGGCATAATGGGGAAGACATTTAATGCCATGTACCCAGATATATCCAGATATCTTCCTACAGCCACCCCATAGCAGTAAGCTTTCATTCACACCATGGAGTTGATTTGTATGGAACCATATTTATTTATTTATTTATGTCTGCATGCAGGTATTTAAATTTATATCTTAATTAATCAAAATGTTATCACTAGATACTTTCCATTTTCACAGATGTCTTCTTCATCAGACCTAGCTGCTCAAAAGGAGGGGGAAAAACAGCTTTAAAAGGGCATGTTAGCTTAGCACAATCCTTATCCAAAGTTCCCTAAAGTTTTAGTACTTGGAAATAAAGGCCTCATTCAGATGCAACATTTAACCATGGTTTAGCCCAAGGGTACTGAACCCCTTTCAGTCCGAGGGCCAAATTTAATTTTGGAGAAGTCCTGGGGGTGGGGGACATTGTAGTGGTGGGCGGGGATGAAGGAAAAAGGGGCAACTGAAATGATCAAAGAGCTGGAGCATCTCTAGGAGGGAAGGTTACAGCAGCTGGGATTGTTTAGATTTGAAAAAGTGGAGACATGATAGAGGTGTACAAAATGATGCACGGTGAGGACAATGTGGATAAGGAAACGTTTTTCTCCCTCTCTTATAATACTAGACCCTGGAGTCATCCCATGAAGCTGATTGGTGGGAGATTCAGGACAGATAAAAGGAAAGACTTCTTCATGCAGCGCATGGTTAAACTATGGAACTCGCTACCACAAGATGCAGTGATGACCACCAATTTGGATGGCTTTAAAAGAGGGTTGGAAAAATTCCTGGAGGAGAAGGCTATCAATGGCTACTAGCCCTGATGGTTATGTGTTACCTCCAGTATCCGAGGCAGTAAGCCTGTGTGCACCAGTTGCAGGAGAACATGGGTGGGAGGGTGCTGTTGTACCATGTCCTTATTTGTCGGTCTCTCGTCAACAGCTGGTTGGCCACTATGTGAACAGAGTGCTGGATTAGATGGACCCTCGGTCTGATCCAGCTGGGCTCTTCTTATGTTGTTAAAGGGGCAGGGCCAAAAGCAAAAGAGGTGTGTCCAAAATACCCCAAATATGAGCATAGTTTAGCTTAGAGTTCTTACTGCCAGTTACTAAGCCTTGGAGACGCATTTCAACGTTTTAGACTGGGGGGGAAATGAACAATAGCCAGGAAAACACAAATGATTTGTGGCTGGAGAGACTGGCCAGAGGCCTGGATTGGGAACCTTGGAGCTTTGGCCCTGAGGTTCTGCACACCTGCTTTACCTTTACTAGACAACTCCAGTGAGCTGTGGGCTTGCATGCTTTCCCCATCCTCTCTCCTCTTCCAGTGCAGCCCTGAGGAGGGGCCCAGTAGCTTTGGCTTCCGTTTTAGGTGAACCGCAGCTGTCATGATCTCTGAATCCAGACAAATGGTGATAAATCTTAACTCTGGCTTGTGGAAACTTCTACTTCAAGCCACTCAGATGGCCTCTTGAGGTGCCTCCACCCCTGTGCCTGTCTCCTTTGGGGCCTGGGAAAGGTATTTGTATCATGGAGGCAGTAGACCTATGCAGCAGCAAGCAAAACAAGAGGAGAGATGGAGAGAGAGAAAGAGAGAGAGAGAGAGAGAGAGAGAGAAGGCGGGCTTGAAGAGCATTTGGGAACATGGCCCGGTACTCTGTTCAGCACCATCACACACACTTACAGAGGATCCATTACCACTGCTGGCAGCAGGCAGGCAGTTCCCCCATCATCACCACAACCAAATAAGTTAGGGGGCCAAAGAGTTCTGGGGGAGGGCGGGCTCCGAAAGCAGTTTGCTCAGGCCCCTTCTAAACCTTGGTGCTATTCTGTAGTAAAAATACATTTGTATGGTTTACTATGGGACATGAAGGTTAGAATCCTTTCAAAGAAGGGGAGTTTTCCTGAACCACCCGGAGAATGGATTCGCTGTCCTGCTCACTGATTTTCACACAAATACACCTGAGGAATAAAAAGGGTGTCTGTTTTGCAAGCCCTCCCTGGCCAAATAATGCAGTGCGTTTGGCAGCCTTCGCATTGTGCTTTTCGGAAGCTGGGGCAGCCTTTGCAGGCCTTCTGATGCTTCAGCCAACGGTTCCGCAGCCTTGGAAACTTCCTTTCCTCATTAATAACTGTCATCAACGGTGGCTGGCATAAAGTGGGCCTCTTTGAGCACGTGAGTTACTGTTTCTGCACAAATGATATCCACCCATCCCTGCAAACGAAGAGGTGGGCATAAAGACATACAGTCCTTTGTGGCGTTTCTGGTAGCGTCTGTTACGGTATTTCTGAATCCGCAGCATAAATCCAGATCCATTTGTGTCAGGGGTTGACATCATGAGACTGGTGCCCCAGCAAGGGATCCACTGCCAATCCCTGGTAACTCCTGGCCCTCCTCCTCCTCCTCCTCGCTGTTGCCTGTTCATCTCCCCACTCCGAGCAAGAAAGTAGCTAGAGGAGCAGCAGCCTCCATATGCCATGTCCTCTCCCTATGAAAGGAGTATGGATTGGGCCCATGGAGACAGGCAAGCAAATGGGCAATAGTGGTGAAGAGGTGGGAGCACTCAGAGAGGGGATCCCACTGACAGCATCCTCCCCTCCACCCACCCACCCTGCCAAAAAAATCTTGGAACCAGTGTTAAAAGACCACTTAACATAAAGTGCTCCAGATGTCAATGGTTAATTCCCACTTCTCACTAGTGTGCAGCCTTTCTGGGCTTTCATTTGGGAGAGGGAAGCTCATTTTGAAAAGCCAAGCAAACTAATACTTGAAAAGTCAGAAATGATATCTGCTTTTAGGTTCCCCCCCTCCCCTGTTTGATATCTGCTTGTGGGGGGGCAGGATTTTATTTTAAAATATAAATAAGCGACATGCATAATCCAATCAATTTAAGCACTTTATGACCCATTGTTTTTGATGGGAAAGAGATGCTGAATTCTCCCATGGAAATATATGGAACTCACAAAGTGCTTAAACTTTGGCTATAGGATAGTCTGTCGGATCGAAATTATCACCTGTTGTGCTGGTCTAGTAGAATAGGAACCAAATCTAATGATAAACATAGAGCACAATCATCTGCATGTACAGGTGGATGTAAGTTCCCCGGTGTTCAGTGGAGCTTTTTCTCAAGTAAGTGTGTACAGGAGTGCAGTCTTAGAGACTAATATGCCATAATCCCACCAATGTGAGATATACACTATTGTGATACGTGGGAGAGGGCTTTCTCTGCGGTGGCACCCCAGCTGTGGAATGCCCTCCCCCTGGAGGCCCAACTGGCGCCAGCACTGGCTTTATTTCGGCGTCAGGTTAAGACATGGCTTTTTAACAAAGCCTTGGATGGCTAAATCCACCAGCGTGCACACTGTCTTGTTTTAATTGCATTTTACCGTTTTAAAATTCCACATTAGTTTTAACATATTAATGGTTTGATTTGTTTTAGAATTGTATATTTATTGTTCTATTTTATATGTAAGATTTTATCTGTACGCCACCCTGAGATCCTTAAGATATAGGGCGGGGTATAATTGTTTTAATAAATAAAATAAATAAATAATATGAATAATTTCTTTAAATACAATACAGAAAAGGCTGCCATTGTACAGACTTTACTGAATAAGCAGGAAATGCCTGAATAACTACTGACACTCCAAATAGAAAGAGGCCTGGTATATCAAATCCTGACCTGAGCAAATCAAGAAGGGAATATTTATGACAATACTTTGCATTTATATTTCATTTTTTTGAGAGTCCAATGCATATTATGTAATCATTAAAACAACCCTGTGAGTACAAGATCATATTATGTTGGATCTACAGCATATTGAAAACACTGAATATGAGCTGTCGTGGTATTTAGTGTATTCCAACGGTTTTCTACAAAGTCGGGAGCACCTAAAATAAGGGGGAGTCATTATATATTTACTTTAGATGTGTAGTGTGTCAGAGGATGCTTCCAGATGGATGGCACCTAGTGCTACCAAGCAAAAGATGCTGTGCAGTTATTCCGTCTTTCCTTCCTGAACAGTTTTTTTTTCTGGTAAGAAAAAAGTTGGAAGAAGCTGTAGCTTAATAGCAGACCCTTGCTTTGCTTGCAAAAAGGTTCCAGGCTGAATCCGCAGCATCCCCAGGGAGTGATGGAAAAGATCCCTGTTGGAATCCACAGAGAACTGCTGCCAGTCAGTGTCGACGATACTGGGCCTGATTTACAAGGATGCTGATCTTACGAAGCTGTCCTGTTAGTTTCTACTACACTAGGAAATGGAGCAGGGAACAAGAGAACAGAAACCTGTACAAACACTAAGCCTGGCGAAAGCCTTCTGTCTTTTTACGACTTTTATTTTATTTATTTATTTCATTTTTATACCGCCCAATAGCCGAAGCTCTCTTGGTGGTTCACAAAAATTTGAATCATGAAGAGCATCAAAACAACCAACAATCTAAAAAACCCAATATAAAATACAATATAAAAAGCACAACCAGGATAAAACCACACAGCAAAAATTGATAGAGGTTAAAATGTGGAATTAAAACAGCAAAGTTTAAATTTAAGTTTAAATTAGGTATTAAAATACTGAGAAAATAAAAAGGTCTTCAGCTGGCGACAGAAGGAGTACACTGTAGGCACCAAGCAAACCTCTCTGGGGAGCCCGTTCCACAGCCGGGGTGCCACTTTATGACTTTGAGCCAAGTATGGTTGGTGAAGAAGTGAATTTTTCTGCATTAAAGCTGGGGTGAAAATAGAGTCCATCGAATCGCGTGACTAACTGTGAGCTTCGGAAGCAAATGATTCATCATAAAAGTATAAGTGAAACTGCTGATTGCAAATCCCACATTAGGGAACTCATCAGTTGAGATTTTCCTGGTTACAGCCAAGGTATATAACAGGGAGCGTAATTTTCCATTTAAAAACAAACAAACCACACCTTTCTGCATGCAGAAGGTTCAATTTATGTGATTAGATTATTATGCATACTAAATTAATTGGTTACTTGATTTGGATGTCTATCACTTAAGCAATCTGCATCTCACACTTCTTAAGCTTTGCAAAGTGCAATAGGTGGAACACTTATGCTATAGAAAGAAGGGGGCAGAATGAGAGAGGGGGAAGGAAAATGAGGGGCAGAAAGAGGTAAGGGGTAGCTTGAGCCACTTTGGGTCTTGGTCCTGATCACCATGGCTTAATGGCCTTCCATAGTGGGGGGGGGGAGGGGAAGGTTCAATGTAGCACTTTCTTTCAAAGTGTTTGAGATTTAGAGGAAGTACCTTTCAAAGCTGACAAAGAACAATCATGGAGGTAAGGGTGTCAAAAGCCATTCAGCCCGCTGTCCACCTGATGGCCTCAAATCAATCAGCCTCTGCAATCCGGATTACAATTTGCTAAAAGCGAGGAACAGAAAAGAGTGAATCAGGCATTCGTGTCTCAGCAACACATTCCAGAGCCTTTAGCAGAGGAGTTGGAGTTGGAGGGGGTCTGTCTTATCCCCATGCTTTTTAACATTTGCAAGAAGCCACCAGGAGAAGCCATCCAGAGAACTGAGCCAAGGAATCCTCAGTATGCTGATAACACCCAGTTCTCACTCTCATTTTCATCAGACCTTAAGGAGGCAGTGGAAACCTTCAACCAATAGCTGACTGCTGCTAGAAGGGACGGGGTGGGGGGAGGGGGGACAAACAGAACATGTACAATGGAAATACTATTGGTTGCTGTATTGCCTGTCCAAGGAGTAGGTGTAAAGCCACTTTGAGATTGCATTGCACTCTGCTGAAGAATCAGGTTTGCAGGGTTGGGGTGGTGATAAGAACATAAGTGCAATGCTGATTCAGATCAAAAGCCTATGCAACCCAGCATTCTGTTCACACAGTGGCCAACCAGCCATAGCATCATCTAGAATCTCCAACCATTCCTCTTCATGAGTTGACCCCAGGTTCTACTATTATGGGAAAGGGAGAAAAAGGTCTCCCTGTCCACTATCTATCCCGATTTAATGAATGCTGGATTGCATAGGCATTTGTAGAATGACCCTTGATTCAGTACTGCATTTAGAGCTGCAGGTAGCAGTTATGAGAGGGGGCATACAACCCCCCCTTTCACACATTCATCCAATGCATCAGGGATTTGCTGGGCTAGCTAGTCCCTCCCCTTGCTAGCCATGCCTTCTGCCACAGTGAGGATGGGGGGGGGGGGGCAGTGCACATACAGATATATGCTCTTTCACATGAAGGAAGAGCATCTCACTCAGTCATGTCATTCGTGGAAATAAAGGAGCTACAGCAACAGCCCTATACCCCTATACACTAGAGGCATTCAAGAGGCAGCTGGACAGCCATCTGTCAGGGATGCTTTAAGGTGGATTCCTGCATTAAGCAGGGGGTTGGACTCGATGGCCTTATAGGCCCCTTCCAACTCTGCTATTCTAGGATTCTCTGATATGTCATATTGAGAGAGTCTATTTGCACCATATGGAAATTACCAGTTGTCACAGCTCTCCTAAATGGATGTTGTGTTGCCAAATTCCTGTCAGCCAATTTGCCAAGTCTTTTTAAACTATAAGCAAGATCTTTTTTAAAAAGAGAAAGAAAAGAAAAAGTGATTGCTTTTGTTTAAAGCAGATATTTCGTTTCAAAAGTGAGAGCCAACACAGTTGTAGTAACCTATTATCCTTTAATCTTGTTTGAAAATATTTACAAATACTGTAGCTTGTGACAAATATCAGTTCTGTTTAGCAAAAAAATAAAAAAGTTGCTCATCTCACAGCAGATTGTCAATGGAACAGTTTTAAATAATAGCATATTTAAATCCCTCAGCCTGCCCTGCATTTTTCCATGAAGTTCAGCATTTCCAGATGATTTCCTATCCAGGCACTGAGCAGAGCCAGATCCACTTAGCACCTGCAAGGCTGCTGCATCAAGTACCTTCAGATCATACCATATGCATACTATCAGTTGATGTAATAGAGCGTCATCACACGGGAGGGGAGGGAATCGTGTTTCCTTACCGTCGTTTCTCCGCCTCCACTTTTGTTCCTCATTACTTTCTCTTTCTTCCCAGAGGGGAAAGAGAAAGTAAACAAAGACCACGTGGCCCATTCACAGGATGTTTCTGTCATACCACTTTTCCTGTACATGGCAGGAGATCACGGCACATTCCGTCTTTTTTTTTTTTAATGGATTAAAAAGGGGTCTGTTTTGCTATGGAGCATCATCTAAAGGATTGTTCAGATTCCTGGCTAGGCTAGCCAAGGTCAGGTAGCCTTTGAGGCTGGGTAACTAGGCCTGGAGCAACTGTTCTATAGAGCCAGCCAGCCACTCCTACTGGTTCATCAGTGAGGGGTGATTTAGTTGGGATGAAGCACAGGACCAGAGTCAAGGGTAGGCATGGTTGGGTACCTTTTGAGGGCTCAGACCCCAGTAGGGGCCCACCGACAAGAGGCCCCCCCCCCCCGCCCCGGGAGTTATGCCTTGTCTTCACCATTGCAGCCTGCTTGTTCACCTGCCTCTCGCTCTGGCCCAGACAGTGGTGGTGGTGAGAAGGAGGAGCAGGAGATGTTACTGCCCTGTCAAGAAAGCGAGTGGTAGCAATGATGATGTGATGGAGAAATAGCAGCCTGTGGCAACAGCAGTAGGAGGGGGGCTGTTGAGGGCGACATGCCCGAGGCCCTTCGAAAACCTGGAGCCGGCACCGCCTGTCTCCATCCCTCAGCAGAGGAGGCGGCATTGCATGAAGCTTGCTTCCCACCTCTCTGCCAGAAAGAACACTTAGAAGAACTTGTTAACTACAAACTAGTGCCTGAGTTTTCTTCTTTCCTTCTCCCTCAGCATCCCTTTTCCTTTTGTGTCATGTCCTTTAAATTGTAAACCTGAGGGCAAGGACTGTCTTATTATAGATCTTTAAAAGCCTCTCTGGAAGTTTTCTTTTGGCTAAAGAACAGATTAAAAACAGTATAATTTTTTTTAGTTGTAGTGCTGCACATGGAAGCTCATGTGACTGAATGTTACTCCTGACAAAAAGTTCCTTCTATTCAGGGACAAAAATTCAGAGGAAAAGCTTCTAATCTTGCCTTCTCTCTGAAGGGTTAGTTTTCTAAGTGCAGAGATATTTTTATTTTCCATCCCCAGCAATGTGGAGTGACCCAGCCCAGACACAGTGAGAATTAGGTTGAAGTGTCCTAGGAAAAGGCAGTTGTGGTATATCCTCACAGCAAGCCAACCAGACTAAAGAGCATGCAAGGGTCTTTATCAGCCCTCTGATCAGTCCTGTAAATGGAAATTTCTGCACCTGGGGCAGGCAGGTTAATTCTGTATTGGCCTTATTTCTGCAATCCCACATACATTTATATAGATCATCTGGAAAATTCTCTCTCTCTTGCTGTCTCTCTCTCTCTCTCTCTCAAAGGAATTAGCCATTATCTGTACCCCTTCAGGAGGTTGGTAAATACTTGGAAACAGATTAAGAATGGTTATGGACCTTTAAAGGGCTAAACATCTGCTGAAATTTCAAATTCTCACTGAGCAGATAGACTGCTCCTGCTCAAAATGTGTTGTGCAAAAATCTGGTGGACTGCTAGTGTCAAATCAGCAGTGGCGGCCATGTCCCTAATTTTCTACACCGCCATCATCAGCGTTCATTGTGTTAGGTGGTGATGTCACTCTTCCTGGTCTGCTGCCCTCACTAAGCCTCTGAGCAAGCTGTCTGCCATTTCACTTACCATCTTGGGAAAAGGTGAAATGTTTTGATATTATTTTAATTTAAGAACTTCCAGCATATTACAATGGCTTTGACTATGTTGTGCCCAGGTTGCACCTAGGACAGGTGCCTCTACCCATGTGGTCCAGCATAAGCTGTCCGTTCGTCTTGTGGACATTGGCTGTTCCCAGAGTTCATCTGATCTCCTAAATTAGAGCCATATGGATGATACCCTGAGAAGTGGGAATGCAATCAACAATGGGGGAGGGAGCAACCGCAGCATGAGCACCTGTGTGAGAGAGTGACATGAAATATGGAAACCCTAACCCAAGCGTTATTGAAACGAGAGGCCGTCTGCCAAGCCAGACAGAGGGAGATTGGTAACTGCCTCTCTGGCAATCTATTAAGGGACTAAGGAAGCTGCAGCAGAAATGGACTTGGAGAAAGAAAGGAAGGAAGGAAGGAAGGAAGGAAGGAAGGAAGGAAGGAAGAAAGAAAGATAGATTTCTCCCTCCCGCCCGCAAAATATGAAATATAGGCCTCCTGAAGTATTGTGAAAATTCGCCCAAACTGGATTTCTCCAAGATGCATCCCTATCTCATTTCCCAGCTGGTTTCACATCACATAAGTTGAAAGCACCAGTTTTAGTTCCTCAAATTCACAGACCTCATGCTCCAATGACCCCAATCCTATTTCCCGTTCATTTATCTCATCTGCTTGCTTCATCTTCTGCTAGTTTAGACCCTTAACCAGGTAACTGAAAGCAGTAACATGGCTGACCTCTAAACATATAATTGTAGAAAGAGACGTTATCCAGAACATGAGAGAAAGTAATGGTGCAAACGTAATGGTGCAAAGACCACTGATTATTCCTTTCCTCATCTTTTCAAATTTGGTCTTTCCACTTGTGTTACAAGTATTCTCTTCCTCCTCCCCTTCCATGATTCTCCCTGTGGGACCATTTCTTTTACGTTTTTCAGAATTAAATATTTTAATTGAATTGTTGTATTTTTGGGAGCGTCGGGGATGCGAATTGTCTGGGAATCATGAAAACAATTGAATTGAGAGGACTTGCATTTGGATTTATGCCAGCAATAGCAACTTCATTGCTGCAGCATATAACAACTTCTGGAAGTGCTGGTGGGAGTGGTTTTCCTTGAGGCAACAGCACAGGGTTAACCTCCCCCCACACCAATTCCAATAGGCTGAGGTCCAAATCACTCCATGGATTATATTTATTTAGGGTGACCATATGAAAAGGAATACAGGGCTTCTGTCTCTTTAACAGTTGCATAGAAAAGGGAATCTCACCAGGTGTCATTTATATGGTGAAATTCCCTCTTCATCACAGCAGTTAAAGCTGCAGGAGCTCTGCCCTCTTGACCAGATACAAAAGAGGGCAGGGCTCCTGCAGCTTTAGGGGAAATTTCACCAGGTGCTGCATGCATACAAATGACACTGGCTGAAATTCCCTTTTCTATACAACTGTTAAAGTTACTTTGAAAAGCACCATTTGGCTTCGCAACAGCAACATCTAAGGTGGACCTGGGTGGCCCAATCCGGCCCACCCAGGCCCATCAGAGGACCAGGCTCCTTTCCTTCAATGGATTGCTTGGTGGTTTTCCAGCCTTGTGCAGTTTCCCCCCATGCAAAAAGGTTAAAATGCTTCTTCTAAGGCATAATTACTGGCAGTAAGAGAATGAAGCTACAACAGGCTGGTATTTGGGGTGTTTTGGCTCCACCCCTTTTTGCCTTTGGCCCCACCCACTGCTGGCGTGTGGCCCCTGAGAGCATCTCCAAAATAAAATTCAGCCCTTGGAGTGAAAGAGGCCTTGATTCTAAGGCCTGGGGAACGGACAGGATTGGCTCCAAGTTTTGCAGCCACCAGTCGTAAGCATCCCCATTTCCCCTGCCCTCAGAAACGAGCAGATTTGCCTGGCAGCGGCATTTCAATGGTCTGGCAACTGCACAACGACTCAGCTCTAATTGTCCCCTGCTGGCCTCCATATCCGCAAGTGGTAAAACATGGCAGCCACAGGCGCCAATCAAAGGCGTGCAGCTGCTGGGTTCCCAGGCCTTTTCCGTGGCAGCCCCACCAGATAAGAACATAAGAAGACCCCTGCTGGAACAGACCAAGGGTCCACCTAGTCTAGCACTCTGTTCACACAGGGGCCAACCAGCCATCGGCCAGGGATGAACAAGCAGGACATGGTGCAACAGCACACACACACACCCATGTGCCCCAGCAACTGGTGCACACAGGCTTACTGCCTCAAATAAGCCCACCAGGATGTGTGTGACTGGTGGACTGAGGCAGGAGAGATGGTTCCCTTCCTTCCTGTGCACTTTGGCCACATTTGCCAATCCTAATTTATATGTCTAGATGCACATTTAGAAATAACGGCAATGCCGCCAGATCAGGTTCTAATCTTGGATGGGCATTTTCAAGGCCCTTCTTGCTCTCCCTTCCTATGGTTCATTATCTTTGAATCATAGAATAGTAGAGTTGGAAGGGGCCTATAAGGCTATCGAGTCCAACCCCTTGCTCAATGCAGGAATCCACCTTAAAGCATCCCTGACAAGTGGCTGTCCAGCTGCCTCTTGAAGGCCTCTAGTGTGGGAGAGCCCACAACCTCCCTAGGTAACTGGTTCCATTGTCGTACTGCTCTAACAGTCAGGAAGTTTTCCTGATGTCCAGACGAAATCTGGCTTCCTGTAACTTGAGCCCATTATTCTGTGTCCTGCACTCTGGGAGGATCAAGAAGAGATCCTGTCCCTTGGACTGGACAGCCATTAAAACAGTACATGCCTTCAAACAGAGGACTGTCCTTTCTAAAGTAAGCCACTTGCCCACTTTTCTCCTGTGGCCATTGCAGAAGCTTGAAAAAGCAGCACTGGAGGCAGCAGCAGCAGTAACGTTGATGGCCCTGGGAGTGGGCAGTTGCCACCACTGTCCTCCCACTGCTTCAGTACACACTGCTGTCAGGAGGAGACTACACAGCTTCCCCAAAGGATCTGCTCCTCCGCCAGACATGAAACCTGTGTGTTTGTATCGTGGGAGATATCACCCATATGGCCACTGCTAAACCTTTAGAGCACAACCCTATGGGGATAGTCAGAAGCCTCCAAAGTCGGAGGTTGTCAAGTATCGAATGTAGGGCAGTCAGAGCACACAATTTCGCCCATCTAGCAGCAGGGCTTCCGAATGGGAGGTAAGGAGGCTGGGGCAAGCATAGGAAGCTGTGTAATGCAGCTGTCCTAGTCTCCTCTCCTGCCCCACCCCCTTTTCCCTGTCTCCATGCTTCATTTCTGAGCATTGAGACATAGTCAGAACCGCTCTGGGTATGAGGGGCAGGCGGCAGGGAGCGCAGTTTCTGTGCTGTGAGATCAGAGCCCTGTCTCTGACCTTGGATCCCAGAAACCGAACAATCCTATGCGGGCGTGGGATTGCTCTCTTTAAAAACACCATCTGCCTCCTTTATTGTGCTCTTATTTTAGTGTAAGGCACTTCTGGGTTGTGGGGCTGTTGTCACACAGAAAGGAGAAATACAGGCATTTCAAATAAATCACCATTTTAAATAAACGACTTACATAATTAAGGCATAGTTCTTCCTGCAACTCCTTTAGGCAAGCAAATTCTTGGATCTGGCAAGATTACATCATAAGTAGTGTCTGAGTCAGAATATGGGGTGATGTGAATGCTGGTATTCACCATATTAAGGCCTGATTAAAAGAAATAAAATAAAAAGATTTGGACTTGGTTGCAGTAGGATTCCCTTCCTAACACTCAGCTAACTTTTCAGTTGTGGTTGTTTTCAGATTTGCTGACCACATGTTGTTCCCAACTCAATAAATCAGCTGTTTAGGCATGGAGGGCTTAATCATCAACATTATTGAGAACCTTCCCACAGAAAAATGTTTGGATACTTCTTGCAAGGCAATGATATCACAGAGGAAGGCCTTAGCTAGACCTAAGGTTTATCCTGGGGTCATCCCTGCCTGCTCCCGGGATATCCTGTGTGTCATTTACATGAACAGGGATGACCGCGGGATGATCCCGGGATAAACCTTAGGTCTAGCTAAGGCCGAAGTTGCACTTTGTAAGCACTTCTTTTTATGAACACCCAAAACTCAAAAACAAGCAGAAAGGAAACTAGGCTTGTTTTTTTTAAAAAAAAAAAAAGTTTGCTTCATTCCGTGCGTTTTTGCCAACTGCATTTTTTATAACTACTACTACTTATTATTATTATTACTACTACTATTATTTATACAGCACCATCAGTGTATATGGTGCTGTACAGAGTAAAACAATAAAATAGCAAAACCCTGCCGCATAGGCTTACATTCTACATAACCACCATATGAGTTGCAAGGAGAGTTATACAGGATCTTAAGGTAAGATATAGTTGAGGTAACCAGACGGTTTTGAATTAAACTGTAATCTCAAATAGTTTCCTATTTTAAAGATACTGCTTGGTAAAGCTATTTTGTTTACCCCTGTCTTCTCCAAACTAGTACCCTCCAGATGTGCTAGACCACTGGCAGCCTGTCTTCACCATCCCAGACAAAGTAACTTCACATCAACTGCTCCCTCGTCCTTTTTTAAAAACTGCAGATGCCAGGGTCTGAGCCCAGGCCCTTCTGCATTCAAGGCAGATCTACCACGGAGCTATAGTCCCTCTATCTGCAATGCTGAGAAAATAGTAAGCCATGAATACTCAGAACTGATGGGATTATTTGGTAATGTGATGATGCCTCCTGTTAGAAAGGCAATTAGCAAAGAGAAAAAACAAAAAGACAAAACAGACTGAGTATTGACCACACACACACAAGGCTACTTAGAATAATAAAAGGAGAGACCACACCCTTCATCAGTAAAGGAAAGGAAAGCAGTTTGCTCACACAATATTCTTGCCTATAAAATGCAAGCACAGTGCAGAGTTCCAGTCCTTTTTGTGTTTAGTTACGGAGGCAGGAGCAAGAGAGCAAACACACGTGCTCCCAGCAATGGAGAAGGACGGGTGGGGGAGGAAAGGGAAGAGCAAAAGAAAGAAACCACACTGGCCTGGTTCAGAGAACACGCTAAACCATGCAGCTTAACCACAAAATGGTTAATGGAAGGGCATTCCGTTAACCATTTTGTGGTTAAGCAGCATGGTTTAGTGTGTTGTCTGAACCAGGCCACTGTAGGCTATAGAGATCCTAAGTCTAACTGTGGTCAAAATTCCCACAAATTAATTAACTGCAACACTGCCCTCTTCCATTAAATTGGAGACGAGATTGCAGTATTCCCAACAAGAACTGTACAAGTGGGACTTGCAACAAATATTGTAAAGTAGGACCTTCAATCTGTTCAAGATACCCCATTCCATTCCCCTCATCCTCCTGTTTTTTTCTGGCTAACAGTCAGCGCTCTTTGAACACTGAGTAGGCTCTATCCTCATTTAGCTGGGTTTTCTCTTTTATATATTGTACTTCTGCAAACCTTGTTTCCTTTTGTGAGGGAATGCTGCTGTTTTGGCTACACTTATAACGGCACTTACCTCTGAAAACCAGAAATAGATTGTGTGATGTTCTGCTACTGAAGAATAAATGCTAAAAAGCGGACAACTGTACAAAAAATATATTAATGAGTGACAAGTGTACAAAATATATATGAATGAGGGACAAACTAATACATAGGAAATAACTATATAGAAATGTACAAAGTATGCAGAAATAGGTGAATTGAACAGATATACACAGAAAACACACATGCTAGAAAGTCAGTGTGACATAAAAGCGTAAGTTGAACGCCAATAAGCAATGTTTTTACAGATGGGCAAAGGTTTAAATCAGTATAACGCAAAAGCGTAAATTGAACACAAACAAGGTTTTTAACAGATAAGGCAAAGGTTTTTTTTACAGGAAACTGGTTCAGTCCTGTTTCACCATGTCTGGCTTCTTCAGAAAAGCGACATTATCTGTAAGAATGCCACTAATGAGAAATGCTGTGGGAGTAAGGAAAAGTTGAACACCTTAAGCAGTCTCTCTGTCCAGTATCTTATTAATTCCCCCCGGAAGGAAGTTTGGCTCAAAACCCCGGCGACTCAATCGGCTTCAATGACCGTAAGTTCTGCCGACAGGTGCTATTCTGCTACTGCATTCCTGTTGAATAATCTCTCCCACCCCCTAATATAGCCTCTCCAGCTTCCCATGTCCAGGGTAAGACATCCTGAATTCAGGGCCGGCGCCAGACTATTTTGTGCCTTAGGCAAGGCGAGCTACTTGCAAACCCCCCTCCCCCAAATTGCCAACTTCAATTTTTAAGAACAGATGTTTTGTAGAAAAAATAAAAACCACAAAACTTGAAACTGCTAAATTTATTTTAAATTGAAAGAATAAGTAATAATCAATCTTTGTTTATCTTTTGCAAATACAAAAGAAAATATGTTGGCATACAAATCATTTTGAACTAAAGGGCACTCAGTATAATGCATACCTCCGATATTGGCAACCCAACATTAAAACCTTTTACTTCACATACCTTTAAGTACTGCACCCCTCTGAGGTCTGTGCCCTAGGCAGCTGCCTCATTGGCCTAATAGTAGCACCAGCCCTGCCTGAATTTACTCATTTCATGGGGCTTTTTCAGATTAGGAAATGTGGGAAACTGCAGAGCCATGGAGGGATGCGTAATAATGGAAAATACACACCCAACACACCCAAATACACACACCCTGCACACTCTCAAAAGGTAAGCTCAGAAATACCACCAAAAGAAATTCTAAGGTGCTTGGTGAACTGAATGGAAGCTTCTAAAACTTCCAGGAAACTAGAGAGCCAATGTTGGCACAGCACTATGGGAAACCGATCTGGTTTGCAACATCCCTAGGCATTTGCTGCCCTCCCCACAAAGCACCCTAGTGTTGAATGGGGCAATCCATCTGTCTGGACCGACATGGAACAGCACCAATTTCTTTGTCCTGTTCCAGGGAGCACTTCTTTGTTGCTAGGAGTCCAAAATGGGAAGAACCTCCATTTTAAAACATCAGTTTCCCCTTTCTATTGGCCAAAGGAACCTAGATACAGCATTTATGTGGCAAAATGGAGGCAGATGCAGTGAGAATACTAAGAAACTCTGTACCTTCTTCTATGGTAAATAGTAAATAAACCAGTTTTTTGTACCAACGGCATTATTCCGGTTTATGTTATGTACCTAGGGACAACTGATTAGGTCTTCGTGGAAGATGTGTTGTAGTTACCAAGCAGGTTTATTCATATGGGTTTGACAAGTCAGTATCAGCAGCCATCATTCCTTAAAAATACACACACACACCACCCAAAATGTTTAGTTTTGCTGGTATAGCCTTCAGCAAGTCCTACCAGTCTGATCACCTTAGCATGTCAGGCCTCACCCTTCTTAATGCAATGCAGAATCTTATTTCCACTGTGTTCTATTTGCATTTAAGCCACTCACACCCGTCAACAATTCTATATGCATAAACAGAAATACCGTAGTATATTGAGGATGAAATCCTGAGTACACTTACATGGGAGTAAGTCCCATCGAACACAGTGGGACTTGCTTCTGAGTAAATATGCATAGGATTGTGCTCCATCTCCTGGGACCTAATTGTCATAAATGATAAACTGAAGGTGCTTCACTTGTCCCAGAGATACACCTGATTTTCTAGTTCAGGGAAATAATAGTTTCAATTAGGGATGTGCTCCGCTTCTAATCGGACTGGCGAATTAGAAGTGGAGCAGGGGGCTTCACCTGCCCTTAAGGCGGAGGCGAAGAGGATTGGGGGGCCGGCGGAGCGTGGCGAAGAGGATCGAGGTGAAGGCGGATCCTTCGCCTCGATCTGGAGCTCTGCCGGTAAGGTAAGTGGGGTTTACCGGGCCCTGCCGCTGTCGCTGTTGCCCATGCGGCGACAGCGGCAGGGCCCGGTAACCCCCCTGCCCTCCTCTCCCTTACCTGCCTCCGTCCGCGGTCCGTCGGCGTCTTCAATTGAGCCCGCAGTTCAACCAGGAAGTCTGGGCCGCTTGCCCAGACTTCCTGGTTGAACCGCGGGCTCAATTGAAGATGCCGACGGACCGCGGACGGAGGCAGGTAAGGCCCCCCTCCCCCTTGGTCCCTTACCGTGCTCTGCCGCTGTCGCCGCACAGGCGGCGATGGCGGCAGGGCCCGGTAAACCTCCCGCCCTCCTCTACCGGCCTTACTGGCACCATATGAGCACTGTGCCCATCGCACCAGGGGGGTTTGATCCCGGGGGGGAGATGGGGGAGGGAAGGCCGGACCGGCAGGAGAGGGGTGGCGGAGGGCGACACACGGGAGACGGCGAGGAGATGGCGGAGGGCGACACATGGGGACGGCGAGGGGGGGGCGAAGGGCGACGACGGGGACGGCGAGGGGGGGTGGATGGGGGGGCTTAAGTAAGAAAAACCCTTACCTTCTCCGGCGGCTTCGGGCCCCACGTGGCCCCTTTAAAAAAAAGGCCAGCGCTGCAGGGCTTCCGTCGTCCTTGTGCGTCGGCCGTCTAGGAGGCTGGGCGGCGCGCGTTAAAGTTAGCGCGCCGTAGCCCCGCCTCCAGGCCGGCTCAGCCGGCCTGGTCTAGCAAGGCCCCAAATGTCAGCATCTTCCACCCTTAACTCTCCTATGTTTTCTCATTACTTCTTCCAACGTTTCTCTTACCACAGAAAATCCATTAAGGAAGAAAAAACAGAATAGTTGCACAGGGTCTCTCATTGGTATTGCTAGGAGCTCTCCATCTGGAAGCACCTGAAAGCTGGGGTATCCAACATGGTGCCTGTGGTAACTGATAGGACCCTCCCAATTTTTGCTTTGGTTTCATAAGAATTTTTTTTAAATTAAAAACAATTCACTGAGAGACTAGCATGCTAAAAAGTAAAGGGCTGCCCTCCAGCACTAGGGTAACCAACTATCAGGATTTCCCTAGATTTGTCTGGGTTTTTGTTCTATCCTGGGTGCCAGGGGAGGGGGGGGATTTTCTGTAATTTTCTGTAATGTCCAGGAATGACATCTTTATTTGAATTCAAAATGGCAGTCTTGTGTTTGGAGCTCAGACCTCCCTCCCGCCTTGTACTTAGATTCTTGAGTTTTTAGTCTCATCTGTTGGCCTTGTGAAAAATGAGTGTTTTGTGACTGGCCCTAAGACATAATCATAGAATAGTAGAATTGGAGAGGGTCTATAAGGCCATTGAGTCCAACCCCCTGCTCAATGCAGGAATCCACCTTAAAGCATCCCTGACAGATGGTTGACTTGCTGCCTCTTGAATGCCTCTAGTGTGGGAGAGCCCACAACCTCCCTAGGTAACTGGTTCCATTGTCATGCTGCTCTAACAGTTAGGAAGTTTTTCCTGATGTCCAGCCGGAATCTGGATTCCTGTAACTTGAGCCCATTATTCCGTGTCCTGCACTCTGGGATGATTGAGAAGAGATCCTGGCCCTCCTCTGTGTGACAACCTTTCAAGTATTTGAAGAGTGATATCATGTCCCATGCACAGAGTACCATTTTATAAACTCCAGCTAATGAGGTTTGGTTTGAATTGTGCTGTGTGACATATTATAGGACAATTATGTTTTTCCAGCAGATATTTTTAACCCTCTTTGCTTTTAAATCATGTGACAAGACCCAGATGGTGCCTGATGGGTTCTACTTCCTTGTCTACATGCCAGTACACTCATTTCCTTTTCTCCCACCCATCCCCTCCAGACAGTAAATAATATTGCTAAATTTTAGTCTGTCTAGCAAGCAGAGAAAATCCTTCAGCAATGTATATTATTGGATGGTAGGAGCAGTGTTTCTCCCTCTCTAATAATACTAGAACCCAAGGTCATCCCATGAAGTTGAATGGGGTGAGATTCAGGACAGAAAAAAGAAAGTGTCTTCACTCAGTGCATAGTTTAATTATGGGATTTGCTATCAAAAGATGCAGTGGACACCAACTTGGATGGCTACTAGCCATGATGGCTATACATTACTTCCAGTATCAGAGGCAATATGTGCATCTGTTGTTGAGGAACATAAGCAGGGCAATGCTATAGTACTCATGACCTACTTGTAGGCTTTCTATGGGCAACTGGGTGGCCACTGTGTGAAGAAAATGCTGGACTAGATGGACTCTTGGTCTGATCCAGCATGGCTCTTCTTATGTTCTTGTGGGGGGGATCCCTTAGGCAGTAATCAATTTGAGAATATGGCTGCTGCAAGTACACAAGTAAACAAACATGTCCTTCTGCTCGCAGACAGAGGCCTTTTTATTCAAGCAGGCCTTTGGCATGTAAGGGGGTCTGCTAGGTTGGATGCTATTTATATTCCATTATTGTGGTGTTTTAATGCATTTCTTTTATTATTATTTTAATCAAGTTTTATTCCTGATTGGCTGCTGTGACATCTGCAATGGCACCGGACCTTTCTGGATCCCACCTGCTGCCACTACCTGTGACATCCACCCTCCACTGGGTTTACTTCTGGATCAATTTACTTCTTTATTGACTCCAAAGGACCCAGCTCAGGTGCACACATCAGGGCTAGAGATGCCAACTCTGTCTCTGTGGCGCACCGACTTCTGCTTAGGCCCCACAGCAGCACAGATCAGCACCTTTTGACCCAACCTTCTCCCTTCCGCTGCCACCATAAGATCAGGAGTACATGCTTCCCCAGGTACTCCAATGTCCACACCAGGATAAAGTAAACATTGTTTATTTACAAGATGATTATGCAGGTTCAAAGCTTATTGGTTTCTCTCAGTTTCAGAGCACAAAGCATAATGGTTTCATAGGTTAATTCACTTTAAGGTTACACAATATTTAACTTCCAGTACTCCTGCCTACTCTACCCCACTCTGAACTACTCCCACACTCTACTCCTCCAAAACAACAAACAGCAGACCCTTCCTATCTCTAACCCAAAGCATTCAATACCTTTTCTCCTCTGAAGCAGCCTATTTATTCTCTGCAGCCTTCCAACTCCTCCCCTTCTCACACAGCCAATCCAGGCACTCTACACAAACATCCAATCAGCACTCACCTTCCATCCAGCACTCATTAACCTTTTATGACCCATACTCACCAATCTGCAACAAACACACAGTGAGTGCTACCTTTTAACTCTGCAAACCTTAATACTTTATACTAAACAACACAGGCATAAGCAGTAAAACATCACAGCTGCCTTGAGTGCTATTTTTCTTGATAAAAAGCTGGGGTGCCAATCAAATCAATCAATGAATGCTCCTGTTTACATCTTTGAAATGTTAAAGAGCATACAAATCGTTAGAGGAGGCTCACCGTGGATAGCGCTAAGGAACACATGCAATGCAGGTGATCTTGAAACCCAGATTACTCAAATGCATCCTGTACAAACAGGCCATTAACAAGCTAATTGTACTGAGAATTAAATACTTTATATTGTGAAGGACAAAGGTAGCAAAAACAATTAAGTAGGCAAGTGACCATATGATTAATTAAAGCCAATAGTATTAGTTGGACATCAGGAAAAACTTCCTGACTGTTGTTGTTAATAATGTGTCATCAATGTAGATGGTGGCTTACGGAGTTGCAGAAGCAACTTAGGCCTTAGCTAGACCTACCTTTTGTTGTGGGGGAGAGGAAGGGAGACTTCGCGTTGTGAATAACACAAGATCTCGCCCTCGTTTACACGTAAGACGCAACGACCTTATTATTATTATTTATTTATTTATTTATTTATATAGCACCATCAGTGTACATGGTGCTGTACAGAGTAAAACAATAAAATAGCGAAACCCTGCCGCATAGGCTTACATTCTAATAAAATCACAATAAAACAGTAAAAAGGGGAAGAGAATGCACCAAGCAGGCACAGGGTAGTGTAAAACTAACAGTATAAAAGTCAGATCAAAATCAAGTTTTAAAAGCTTTAGAAAAAAGAAAAGTTTTTAGCTGAGCTCAAGAAGAGAGGCATCGCGCCCGCCATTTAAAAAAATTTTTTTTAAAGAGCCAGCTGCGCATGAGCGCTCCAGTGGAAAGGTAAGGGTTTTTTTACCTTTCCGATGGGCGCGATTCCAAGCTCAAGCCACAGCAACGGGCCACACCTTCCATGGTCCCGGGCTCATCCCTGGACCGCAGAAAAAGCAGGCCCAAAGTGTGGGGCTGTATCCCGGGGCCAAGGAGGGTTGATCCCTGCCTGATCCCGGGATCCCCTGTGCTTCATCTGGACTCACAGGGACAATCCTGGGGTTCGCCCCGGGATAAACACTGGTCTAGCGAAGGCCTTGGGCTGCTTACCTAGAAGTCCCATTGAGTTCAATCTCCTTTCTCCATACCATGCATACTTTTGTACGCTTCTATCATGTCTACCCTTACTCATTTCTTCCTTAGTTAAACAGTGCCAGATGCTGTAACCTTTCCTCAAAGGGGAATTGCTCAAGCACCTTAATAATTTTGATTGCCTATTTCTGCATATCTTCCAACTCTAGAACAGTGGTTCCCAAAATGGGCGGTACTGCCCCCTTGGGGGCGGTGGAATTGCATAGGGGGGTGCTAAGAGGCAAATGGATGGCAGGGGGTGCTAACAGGGGGCGCTAACAGGCAAAGGGGCGGCAGGGGGGCGCTCAAGGTGGTCTCTCCAGAAAGTCCTTAAACCGCTCCTGCTCAGGAAGGACTTTCTCACTCACGCAGCTGCTCTCTCCTCCTATCTCAAGCCCACAGCGGCCTCACCTGAAGTAGGGGGTGGGGGAAGCGCCCACAGGAGGCAACAGAACAGGAAACAGCAGCGAATTCAGCTGCTCTGCCCACTCTTCTCCTGCCTAGGAGGGCCCAGGGCTTCTTTCCTGCTGGAGCCACTGCCACCCGCTCGCTCCCTCGGCCAGAGCTGCTCCCCTCCTACAAGGTGCCCCAGCAGACCTCTCACGATAGTTGCTGCACAAGGCGGGAGCAGCAGCCATGTGGCGGAGAGGAAGGAGCACGTGGAGGACAGCGGGCGGCAGAGCAGCTGCCAAGAACAGCGGCCGTCCAACTGGGTGGGGAGCAGGACTGCTTGAGCTGCTGCAAGGTATCACCAGGCTCCCTTCCCCCATCAGGAGTTGCAGATTGGGGCCATCTCCCCTCTGAGCTGCTGCCCTCCTGTCCTAATCAGCCCTGCAGCTATTGTGAGGCTTGGGGGGAGGGGGGTTGGAGAGAGAGAGATGCTGTGTGTGTGTGTGTGTGTGCTCCCACCCCCCAAAAAATCTGGACTACAACAGGATTGGGAGAGAAAAGAAAAGGGGGAGGGAGAGAGAATTGCAATTCCCCAGGTCCTTCCTGGCTAAAGAAGATTCAGCAGCACCTTTTTCCAGAATGCTTGCTGAAACAATTCCTATCTGCTCTTGCTTATTTCAGGGTGTCCAACCCCCTTTTTTCAAGCGTACTTTTTGTAAACATGCTATGTGTGTATCTTGTGTCACCATAAAAACAGAGCTGCAACACAATCCTAAGTATGTCTACTCAGAAGTAAGCCCCACTGAGTTCAATAGAACTTACTCCGAGGTAAATGTGCATAGGAATCAGCCTGAAAACGAAGAGAGGGTGAAGAAAAGACAGGAGAAAATGAATTGTAGAAATAGAATAGCAAGGTAACTGTGGGATATTTAACCATATTTAAAGACAATAAGTACAGTAAAATTAGTGCCCCTCTACTTGAGTCCCAGCCAGGTTTTCCATAGGAAAACTCTGTACCAGGTGGCAGGTAATTATTTTAAAATTTTAATTAAAATACGTTATCCTTTCTTATAACAAAATGGTGCTTACTCCTAAGTAAGTGTGTCCCACTGAAGAAGGAAATCCTATTTGATTCCTGTATTCATGCTAGTGTGACATAAGTTAAAGGCACAATTTTATGCATGTTTAGACAGAAAAAAAAGTCCTTCAACTCCTAGAATCCCCTCTAAATGGGAAGCACCCACCCCAGGCTTGCCAAGGGAGGGAGGGAAAAGAGAGCGAACGCCTCTGTTTGCAGCCACCGTGGCAAGGCACACCAATTGGATTTTGAATAAAGTATTCAATTAATTGTTACTGTTTTGAATTATATTGTTATATCTTCCTTAGTGGGTCATTGAAAACCACTATTCTGAATAACGATTTTTATAGTGTAGGGTAGGGGGCGCTGGGCGTGAGTTTGTGGAACCAAGGGGGCGGTGACCTGAAAAAGTTTGGGAACCACTGCGCTAGAATATCGTTTTTGACCAGAACTGAACACAGTATTCCAAGTGTAGTCACATCATAGGTTTGTAAAAGGGGTATATTGCCTTGGCAATTTTATTTTCAATTCCTTTTCTAATCATGCCCAAAAGGAATTTGCCTTTTTTATAACAACCAGACACTGGATTGTCTTTTTCACTGAGCTATCCAACACAACCCCAGTATCTCATTCTTGGTCAGTCATTGCTAGTTCAGATCCCATTAGTGTATACATGAAGTTGGGACTTTTTTGGTCTCAAAATGTATCACTTTACACTTCCTTACATTGAACGGCATTTGCCATTGATGCCCATTCTCCTAGTTCGGAGAGACCCTTCTGGAGCTCTTCACAGCCCCTTTTGGTTTTCACTACCCTAAATAATTTCAGGTCATCAGCAAACGTGGTCACCTCATGCTCATTCCTAATTCCAGAGTATTTATGAACGTTAAAATATACCTTCCCCAATACAAATCCTTGGACAGCCCAACTATTTACATCCACCCATTGGGAGAACTGACCATTGAATCCTACTTTCTGTTCTTTAACCTGATACTGAGCCATAACAGGGCCTGTATGTTTGTTCAGAGACTTTGTCAAAAACCTTTTGGAAGTCCAAAACAGTGGACCAGTGTGGTGTAGTGGCTAAAGTGTTGGACTGGGAGTTGGGAGATCTGGGTTCTAGTCCCCACTCGGCCATGGAAACACACTGGGTGACTTTGGGCCAGTCACAGACTCTCAGCCCAACCCACCTCACAGGGTTGTTGTTGTGAGGATAAAATGGAGAGGAGGAGGAGAATTATGTACGCCACCTTGGGTTCCTTGGAGGAAAAAAAGGTGGGATATAAATGTAATAAATAAATAGTAAGATCCAGTTTCTTGGCAGGTTTATATAAGAACAGCTGCTGCCAAGGGGAACACACACATTCATAGTGCTTGTGTGATCCACATTTCACCTATTAGTATCTAAAGGCAACTGTGATGGCACATACACGAATATAAGAGCAGCTGTGCTGGATCAGACCAAGGTCTGTGTAGTCCAGCATTTGGTTCACAGAGTGGCCTACCCACTGCCCACAAGAAACCCACAAGCAGGATATGAGGCCACAGCACCCTCGCACCCAAGTTTCCCGGCAGCTGGTGTACATGGCTCTTATGTTCTTATGACTGTGGAGTCTTGTGACTGTCCCTCGGCTATGAGCAATGTTTCTGACATGGAGAGGAGGTTTGGCTTCTTGGAGGCAGAGGAGGAGGAAAAAGGGGGAAAGTTCTAGAACCAGCCTGGAAGCATGTCGATGAGGCTTAGGGATGAAGTAGAACCAGGGCTGGTGCCAGGCTTTTTTGCGCCCTAGGCAAGGTGAGCTGATTTCACACCCCCAACACCCCACCGTATCCCCCGCCACTCCAGGTAGGCGGAGACAGGTTACCTGTCCCTCGCCCGAAGTCCTCCTGGCTTGGTGGGACACCGCGGTTGGGTGGGCGGGCGGGCAGCTCCACTTCTGTTCCTTCCCCCCCCGCCCCCAGCATCCCGGCTTGGCTTTGGCTGGGAGCGCCCAGCCGAAACCAAACTGGGAAGCTGGGGCAGGGCAGTCAGACGCTCGCCGGAAGTCAGAACATGGAGCTGTTCCTTCCCCTCCCCCCTCAGTGTCCCGGCTTGGCTTCGGCTGGGAGCACCCAGCTGAAACCAAGTCGGGAAGCTGGGGGAGGGCAGTCAGATGGCTCCATGTTCTGACTTTCGGTGTGCACTGGAAGTCAGAACATGGAGCCGTTCCTCCCCCCCCCCCCCAGCGTCCCGGCTTGGCTTTGTCTGGGAGTGCCCAGCCGAAACCAAGCCGGGACGCTGGGGGAGGGCAGTCAGACTGCTCCACGTTCTGACGTCCGACACGCGCCGGAAGTCAGAACGTGGAGCCGCCCGCCCCCACCCCTGCCCCCAGCACCCAGTGTCCCGGGTTGGCTTTGGCTGCTGGGCGGGTGTCCAGCTGAAGCCAAGCCAGGGATGCTGGGGTGGTGGTGGTGGAAGGCTTTGCAACGGCGCACCCGGAAGCTGCCCTCACTCGGCCAGAGCAGCTCTGGGGGTGGGAGGGCGACTTCCAGGTGTGCCATTCGGCGCCCCCTTACCTTGGCGGTCTAGGCAGCCGCCTAACTGGCCTCTATGGAAGCGCCGGCCCTGAGTAGAACAGGGGTACACAGGCGTCCGGCTTGCAGGACCCACTTTGTTTTTTACTAAAACCCCAAGTTTTATTGTGTAGCACTGATTAATTTATTGCATTTTATTATCATATTATCAGTGCATATTACCTTCCCCGGCCAGTGCAGCTAATGGTTAGGGATTATGGGAGTTGTAGTCCAAAACATCTGGAGGTCACCATGTTGGGAAGGCTCCTGTGTGATTGCTGGAACAGGCCAGGATTAGGAGAGGAGCTGCCTTCAGCACTTGCTTCCAATCCTACTTACAAAGATTTTATTTATTTATTTATTTACACTAATTTATATATTTGTTACACTGTTATTATGAAGCAACTTAATCTGTACAATAGGATCCATCCTGAGACAGAACTGGTCAGAACTAAGTCTCCCTACCCCACACCACCCTGCAACCTGCAGGTTTACATCAGCAAACACAGTGATCTCAAAATTGTGCTTGCCAAAATAAGGTGAATGGGGAGGACAAAGGGAAACATGAAGCAAGGGGTGCTTAATCTGTCCCCACCTGTTGTTTCTCCTCTGATAATTCCACGAAGCTGTTCTCCTAGGATGGCCAGGTATCCAACTTTACAGAGTACGCTCCTCTATAAAGGAACTGTCAGGGGAAAGCCTCTAAGGTGACCATATGAAAAGGAGGACAGGGCTCCTGTATCCCTTTTAACACCTAGGCCAGATCTACACCAAGCAGGATATGACACTTTAAAAATGGATTGAAAACTATATATGGAGTGTGTCCTTTGCCCCAACAGTTGTCACTACTGTTTAGGGCGACCATCTGAAAAGGAGGACAGGGCTCCTGTATCTTTAGCAGTTGTCTAGAAAAAGGAAATTCAGCAGGTGTCATTTGTATGCATGCAGCACCTGGTGAAATTCCTCTTCATCACAACAGTTAAAGCTGCAGGAGCTATAATAGTGTGACCAGATACAAAAGAGGGTAGGGCTCCTGCAGCTTTAACTGTTGTGATGAAGAGGGAATTTCACCAGGTGCTGCATGCATACAAACAACACCTGCTGAAATTCTTTTCAATACAACTGTTAAAGATACAGGAGCCCTGTCCTCCTTTCCACATGGTCACCATACGTACTGTTATAAGCTGCTTTAAAGCACTAGTTTAGATTCTGCCCTATAGTCACACTTACAAGTTTCAGTTTTCTGTGGACTGCATGCAGCTGATTTCCAAATAAGCCACCCACTTATCCACCCCCACATGTGTCATCACCTATAAACATCTCCCTGATACTTTAAACCCTGAAACTTCTTGGATTCGTAGCAACTTTTGTCAAGACAGTCAGTATCTCCACAGTTACATCAGGATGGCAGGATGGTTAGTCATTCTGCACCCAGAGATCACCTCCGATCTATAGCCCTGTGTGTCACCAAGCCACATTCCATTGCCTTCCACTACTGCTTGGCATTGCCAACGTACGCTAGAGCCTCATTAGAATGCATTACTGTTTTGCAGGACTGACAAAATGTGTCGTGTCACCATTCCGACAGCAGCAGCAGCAGCAGCTAGCAAATGCAAAGCCCTACACGGCAGCAGTCTTGGCTAGATTCCTAGTTTTGAAAACGAAAGCAGCTTTTGAGGCCAAGGCAAAGGGTCAGCTTCTCCGAGAGCGGCCTCCACTCGCACACGCTAACAGGGCAGCAGGCCCAAACAGGAGGCAGCAGCTTGCCATGAGAGAGGGAAACTCAAGTTTGGAAGAGAAAAAGGGATCCAAAGTCAAAGGTTACTTCAAATCAGTATGTTGGATTCAACCCCTTCCCCCTTTGAACTTGCTGTGGCAGGATTTGATTCCTCGCCTCTAGTCCCCAACATCCAGTTCTCGCCTCACCAGCAATCCTCTACCCCAACAACAGAGCAATCTTCCCACCAGGAGATTTTTTTTTCTTTTTCCTTCAGTTAAGTTCATGAAGTGTTTATGATCACACTTCTTATGATAAAATTAGATTACTGTAATGTGCTCTATGTGGGACTACCCTGGTGCCTAGTGCAGAATATGGCAGGTAGGGTGCTTAGTTAGGGTGACCCTATGGAAAGGAGGACAGGGCTCCTGTATCTTTAACAGTTGTGCAGAAAAGGGATTTTCAGCAGGTGTCATTTGTATGCATGCAGCACCTGCTAAAATTCCCTCTACAACACAACAGTTAAAGCTGCAGGAGCTATACTAAAGTGACCAGATGCAAAAGAGGGCAGGTCTCCTGCAGCTTTCACTGTTGTGATAAAGAGGGAATTTTATGAGGTGCTACATGCACACAAATCACACCTGCTGAAAATCCCTTTTCTGCACAACAGTTAAAGATACAGGAGCCCTGTCATCCTTTCCATAGGGTCACCCTAGTCACCCTAGTTAGTGGAGTACCTTAGTGGAGCTAAATACCTGTATTGAAAGAACTGCACAGTTGAGGTTTTGTTGCTGACATTCAAAGCCCCAAACAACACGGGACCAGGAGACCCCTGAGAATTTCCAAGGAGGCAGTATGTTGTCAAGTAATAGCACGTTAAGCGGGCCTTCTTGATAGAGGCATCCACCCTCTGGAACATTCTCCCACATGCGGTCTGCAAGGCAGAAACTGTGGCAAACTTTAAATGCCCCACTGAAGAGGTACCTATTAACTCAGCTTTGCCCTAACGTGTAACTACATTGCTCTGTTTTATTGCTTCTGAAATGTTTTAATGTATTTTATATTGTTTCCATGTTGTATTTTATCTCTCTCTTAAATAAATAGATCTTATGTTGTGGCACCCTGAGGCCCGACTGGCGCCAGCACTGGTTTCATTTTAGTGCCAAGTTAAGACATGGCTTTTTAACAAAGCTTTTAATGGCTAAATTCACCAAGCCTGTACATAGTTTTAATTGGTCTTGCTGTTTTAAATTCTATACCGGTTTTTAGCTTATTAATGGTTTAATTTGTTTTTAGCTGAGTATATTTATTTTTTGATATTGTTTGTATGATTTTATCTGTACGCCACCCTGAGATCCTTGTGATATAGGGTGGGATACAAATGGTTTAATAAATAAATAGTAATAAATAAGTGATGCAGAAAAGCACAACTGCAATGATCAAGGACCTGGGCCGGATCTACACTAATCTTATAACGTTGCTAGTGTCCCTTTCTAACGTGGTTTTCTGTATCGTTTCTCTGTATCATGGGACACACTAGCGTGACTTACGTTTCGTTGCAACGGAACTTCAGAGCACATGGTTCAATCCTTCCATTGTTCTTTGGGTGACCATACATCTGGATTTGCCCGGACATGCCCGGAAACAGGGGGGGCAAATCCGGGTCCGGCCGGAAATGCCTGTTTCCCCCCTTTTGTCTGGGAAAAAAGCTCTTAAAAAACCTGTTTAGGCCCTCCAGGCTTCAATCGGGGCCTCTCCTAGGTCGTCGTCACTATGGCGACCAAGGAGAGGCCCCGATGGAAGCCTGGAGGGCCTTAAACCGCACGTTTCCGAAACGCAGAAACACCCAGCTTAAGCCACGCCCACCTCGTCCATCCGGGCCTCTCCTATGACGTCGACTGGAGAGGCCCGGATGGACGAGGTGGGCGTGGCTTAAGCTGGGCATTTCCGTGTTTCGGAAACGCGCGGTTTAAGCCTCTCCCGGCTTCTATTGGGGCCACTCCTTGGTCGTGGTCACCACGGCGACCAAGGAGAAGCCCTGATAGAAGCTGGGAGAGCCTTAAACCGTGCTTTTCCGAAATGTGGAAACACCCGGCTTAAGCCACGCCCACCTCGTCCATGCCTGCCTCTTTCCTAGCCAGCAGAGCAGAGCAGGGCAGGGCAATAGAAATAAGCACACACAAACCTCCTCCCAAAACATCTTAATGCAAGTCCCAGGGAATTGCCTGAATGCATAGGAGTCAGCCACTTTGCTGAAGCTAAGCAGGGCTGGGTCTGGTCAAAGTTTGGATGGGAGACCAAATTGAAAAGTTTTAGCAACAGCCCCATTTAAGCCCTGCTGGTTATGAGCTTTGGACTTTGGACCCTTGTTAATTTTCCTGCAGGGAGCTACAGCGATCCTTTGAGCGCTCCTCAGCTCCTTTGCAAAGAATGGGAAATGTTAAAAAAAAATTCATAAAAAATCAACCAATGACCCAATTTGATTCAAATTTGGTATTTGAATTACTGTGCCAATTTTGGTGTCTTTATCTATAAAGCTTACACAGATGTAAGCATTTGTTTAAAATCCTGCTCCTGCACCCACAGCAGCAGCTCAGGCGACTCTTTTGCAAAAGGAGCACAATTAAGGCTGGATGCATGGGAGTACTTCACAATCAAGCAGATTCTAAGGTGGAAAACTTCTGAGTCCTTTGCATGCAATTGTCAGTGATTGCACAGTATAACGCTGGTGTGATTTATCTGCTGTAGCAGATAAGATAGCAAACGGGGTGAAGGAAGGAGAACAGGAAGTGGGCAGAGCAAACCCAGCAGCTCTGAGAAAGGGAGAGGGAAATTACCGGTAGGACGAGGCACATGAATCTGTAGCCACGCTGGAACTAAGAAATAGAACCTGTAAGTACAACTCATTTGCAATGTTGGAGACCCAGGGTCACATGACGCTGTGCGTCACAGTAACTCATTCAAAACGTTAGAATAACATCAGTGTAGATTCCCACCTGGAAAGCAACTCCCCTATGAGGAAAGGTTACAATAGCTGGGATTGTTTAGCTTGGAAAAAAGGCGAGTAAGGGGAGACATGATAGAGGTGTACACAATTATGCATGGTGTGGAGCATGTGGACAGGGAGACATTTTTCTCCCTCTCTTATAATACTAGAACGCAGGGTCATCCCATGAAGCTGATTGATGTGAGGTTCAGGACAGATAAAAGGTAAAACTTCTTTACGCAGCACCTAGCCAAACTATGGGATTTACTACTACAAGACGTTGCAATGCCCACCAATTTGGCTGGCTTTAAAAGGGGATTGGAAAATTCCTGGAGGAGAAGGCTATCAATGGCTATTAGTCCTGATTGCTATATGCTACCTCCAGTATCAGAGGCAGTATGTATACCAGTTGCTGAGGAACATGGGCAGGACAATGCTATTGCCCTCATGTCCTACTTGTGGGCTTTCCCACCGGCAGCTGGTTGGCCACTGTGTGAAAAGAATGCTGGACTAGATGGACTCTTAGGCCTTAGCTAGACCGGGCTTTATCACGGGGCGAACCCCAGGGTCATCCCTCTGCATCATATGGATCATCCCTCCCTTGCCCCAGGATAGAGCCCTCCCCTCGCCCATTGCCACGGTTTGACCCGGGTCCACGTGATTCCTCGTACGGAGCTGGGAGTTGCACACGGGGCACAGCGCTCGTCAGGAGTGCTGCTCCCATCGGGTTTAGGGGGGGGAGTGGGGAAACTAAATTAAATGAAAAAAAACCACTTACTTTCAGTGCACGAGCGTGCGTGCGCTGCTTCTCCTTTAAAAAAAATATGGCGGGCGCAGTGCCTCTCCTTCTGAGGTCATCGTGCCTCACGTGAAAACGGAGGAGGGATCTCGTGTTAAACACAACGCGAGATCTTCCCTCCTCCATCCTGGATTATAAGGTAGGTCTAGCTAAAGCCTTAGGCCAGCGGTTCTCAACCTGTGGGTCGGGACCCCTTTGGGGGTCGAACGACCCTTTCACAGGGGTCGCCTAAGACCATCGGAAAACACATATTTCTGATGGTCTTAGGAACCGAGACATTTCATTTATTTGTAATTAGAAATAAATATTTCACAATATATAATTACATATTGTTTTTGTGATCACTATGCTTTAATTATGTTCAATTTGTAACAATGAAAATACATCCTGCATATCAGATATTTACATTACGATTCATAACAGTAGCAAAATTACAGTTATGAAGTAGCAACGAAAATAATTTTTATGGTTGGGGGTCACCACAACATGAGGAACTGTATTAAAGGGTCGCGGCATTAGGAAGGTTGAGAACCACTGCCTTAGGCCATAGCTAGACCTAAAGTTTATCCCTGGATCGTCCAGGGGTCAAACCTGTTCATCTAAGTGACACACAAGGGATCCAGTGCTCAGGCAGGGGCGAACCCTGGATGATCCCAGGATAAACCTTAGGTCTAGCTGTGGCCCCAGTCTGATCCAGCATGGCTCTATTTAAGTTCTTATAGAAGTAGTTTAAATAAATTAAGTAAATAAATATAAATATTAAAAAATCATTAATTTGTATTGCTAATTTAGACTACCTCCATTGTCACAACTTTTCTTCAAGGGGGAAACCGGGGGATTACAATTTAATAAAACAGGCATCATGAGTTTCCAACACAAATTTCTTAGTACTTTTATTCAGCAAAGATCGCTATAATTCTGAGAGGAAACAACAACAGCCAAACTTGAGAGTGCTCAAGGTTCATAGACTAGATGTGGTGTGGGTCTATTTCCCAGCCTTCACTCTAACCAGTAGACCACATCATCCTGTATAACTTACTTACCATTTTGCACCAGCCTTTCTCACTGTATTTTTTTTTCCACCTGTCAGAACTTAATCAAGTCCTCTAGCAGGCAATCTGGCCTGATCTGTTGCAAATTAGAGCTTTAAAACCAGTTCTGAAGGAATAGGTAGGTGTCCTAAGCTATGATTAAAGACTCATTTGTCAAGAGCGCAGGTATGATGAATCCAATCTAAATGAATGCTGAAGGCTTATAAGGCACAGTCATGTGGATGTACGACTGCTTAACACTTTCCCCCAACATGTTTGCGGCATGATTAGGAAACATGATGGTTTCAGGTTACAAAGAGATGTCACAACATCCAACATTAGAAATATTATACATACTTCAAGCCAGCGGTGTACAACTAAGGCCTGGGGTCAAATCTCACCCAAATCTCATGGGTCCAAATCCAAACCTCCAGTGTTCCTTTGCAGGCCGTGCCCCTTCCACACACACCCCAACTACCAATCGTTTCGTAGTTTCTTGGCTTTTGTGTAGCCCCACCCCCTTCTAAAAGTTTTAAATGCTTCACCTAAAGCTTAGTTACTGGCAGTAAGAGATTTAAAACAAAACATACTGGTAGTTTTGGCTCCGCCCCTCTTGCCTTTGGCCCCACCCACCACTGGGACACAGCCCCCAAGAGCTTCTCCAAAATGGAGTCCGGCCCTCGGAGTGAAAGAGGTTCTGCACCACTGCTTTAAGCATTGTTGCTCAGAGGAGTCCTGTACTGCAGCTGGGTACTTCTCCTAGGCTCCAGGACTCTGGCCTGCCTCTTCAGTCTACATTGCTCCAGGGGCTTGCAGTGTGGGTGTATGGGTGTCTCTCCTATTCTGACTCTGAAGTGGATCCCCCCTCCTTCTACAGGTACAGGTCCTGGGCAGGTGTTACTGAGGGCCAAGGCTCCACCAATCCCTCTAAACCTGGCAGGTCCTGAGCCTCAGCAGCTGCTGGAGGCTCTGGTCTTCCTCCGAGAAGGAATCGTGTAGTGGGGATGTGACAGTATGCCCCCCCCCATTATTTTGCTGCCAGAGAGGACGGAAAAAATTACCACAGTTCTGTATCTGATCCCAAATCTAGGAAAGCTGGTAAGAGTCTCCTCACGACTTGGCAGGAAAACACAGACAACCAGCTTACAGACACATCATGAAAAGATGCCGCTTCATAAATTAATGTCAGTGGGAAACAGGAACTTTAAGGAAATGTGAGATACCACAGGGGAACTGCATTGAATAAATGTTGCATGGCTTTTGGGGTACTGTTTTATTCATTTCGTCCATTAATTCATTCAAACATATTTTAAAATGGACATTTCAGCCCCCAAGATAATATCCAATTAAAAATCGAAACAATAATACCAAAGCCATCAACCAGGGCCTGCTCAAGATATTTTGTCGCTTGAGGCAAAGGAATAAGATGGCGCCCCTCCCATTCCACGTACAAAAGCTGACTGAACCAGCAGATGAAACTGTCTTCAACATTAATGATGGGACAATGTTCTCCACTGAACTCGAAGGCAGCAGGCTTTCTTAGGGGGTGCGGAGTGGGCTGCAGGGCACACAGTTCTCTCCTTGAACACCTTGCTGCTGCCTCCTAGCGTCTGCCACCTGAGGTAATGGTCTCACCGTAATGGTAGGGACAGACCTGCCACCAAAAAAAAGCAGCACAGAACAATTAAAAGAAAAAAAAAACTAAAATGGAAAGCAAAATTTTGAAAAACTATCAAAAGCCAGGGTTGTTGTTGTTGTTGTTGTTGTTGTTGTGTGTGTGTTTTTAAAAAACCTAACAATTGGGGTTTAATTGGCTGTTACAGAAAACTTGGTTAATACAATTTTGGGGGGAAACAAGACCAAAGAAAAAAAGAAAGAATGAAAAGGAAAAAAGAAATAAATGAATAAAACTAATTAATAAGTGTGCTATGTCATCTTCATTTGTTGTTACAGTGTCCAAATACTCAGAGTGGAAGCGGGCATATATTGTTGTAAATCCAGTTGTGACATATGTTGAATGATTCTCTACCATATAGCATAAAATGGTGGTAGTTCTGTTTTCCCTTGGATTAAAAGCAAATCATGAGATTTTTCTTCTTCTGATATTGCCACAGACCATATATTTTGGTACCATGCAGGTAAGTTCAGATTATCCAGTTCTTTCCACTGCTGTGTCTGGCAAGCAGCAATTAGCAAAAATGATAACAAATCTTTACATTTCAGATTTACGTTACATCCTTTGCATATTGATAGTGAAACAGAACAGTTCTTATGTCCCACCTAAGGTGCACTCCTATGGCTTCTAGACACTGTCTAGTCAGCCATAAGATTTTTTGGAGAAACAAGGTCGGAACCAGGGCTCTGACTGCAGTTCCCAGAAACTGAGCTCCTGTCCCCATCCCTGGTAGCACAGTCGTCCGTTCCCCCATCTCTGTACTAGGAAATGGAGCATAGAGACAGGGAAAAGGAGGCTGTCTTGGGCAGGGAGGGGAGGAGACAGTGGAAGCTGAGTTATGCTTTGTTTAAGCATATTAGATGTGACTACAGGGTGCTGTTACATGAGTACAAAAAGGCAGAAGCCCTGGGAAAGAGATGGTGAGCTTTATCACACCAGCGTTATACTGTGCAATCACTGCGAATTGCGTGCAAACGACTCTGAAATTTTCCATCTTATAATCTGCTTTTATTGTAAAGTACTCTGCAGTTTTCCAGTTTATAATCTGCTTTGAAGTACTGTGAAATACTCCCACGCATCCTGCTTTAATTGTGCTTCAAAAGCAAAAGACCCAACTTATTTTGGTACTACTTTTGGAGTGAAACATTTGTTGTTTTCCGAGCGGCCACTGGGGGCGCCTGAGCAGGATTTGATAGGTTTAAAGAAAAATTAAACAAATGCTTAAATCTGCGTAAGCTTTAAAGATAAAGGCATCAAAATTGGCACAATTATAGATATTAAGGAGAGCTTTAAGCATACCAAATTTGAATTGGATTGGGTCATCGTTGATTTTTTAATGATTTTTTTACATTTCCCCCCTTAAACCCTTTGCAAAGGATCTTAGGAGCGCTGCCGCCTGGGGTATGATTTAGCAAGAACAACAACAACTTAGCTCTGTAGGGGATCATTTGAGGGAAACAGGTATGTGGGTGATATTTTTAAAAGGGTTCATCCAGTTTTGTCATAGATGTTTTACTGCTAGCATCTCATTTCAGACACTGAGGTTAACCCACCATAGCAAGAAGTGAGCGAGTTAAGGAAGAATGGAGCCACAGCGGCTGATGACCTTGATCATTCAAGAGGCAGCTGGACAACCATCTGCTTTAGGGTGGATTCCTGCATTGAACAGGGGGTTGGACTTGATGGCCTTGTAGGCCCCTTCCAACTCTGCTATTCTATCATTCTATGATTCTATGTACAAGAACATGACAACAGAATGAGAGGAGGAAGAAAGTTCAGTTGTTTTGAGAATAGCTCCTCGCTTTGAAAAATCATTCTTGAAATGAAGCAGGCAGACATATCATGGAACAGACGAGTGGAAACTGGTTCACACATGCATGTCAGTCACTGCATGACAGCAGCATCCAGTAACAACTCACATATATAAATGAACCGTCAAAGCTATGATACTATGGAGAGAACTTTTATATTACTACTCAGTGCTTTTTTGATGGAGTCAGTTCGCACACTGAGGGCTCATCTACACCAGCAGGATATTCCACTATGAAAGTGGTATATAAAAGGCAGGAGCCACACTACTGCTTTATAGCGGTATTGAAGTGCACTGCAGGATCTACGCTACTGCTTTATAGTGGTACTGAAGTGCACTGACAAGTGTTGGGGCCCATGACACATCTACACCAAGCAATACTGTTTTACACTGTGGTTTTTATATTTTTGATGGTTTTAAATTTGTATACTTTTTAATGTTCACTGTTTTAACTTTTGTAAACTGCCCAGAGAGCTTCGGCTATGGTGGTGGTGGTGGGAGATATAAATTACATAAATAAATAAATAAATAACATATAACACTATGAAAGCGGTATAAAAGCAGTATATGGTATGTGTTAGTGGGCCCCAACCGTTGTCAGTGCACTTCAATACTGCTATAAAGCAGTAGTGTGGCTCCTGCCTTTTATATACCACTTTCATACTGCTTTCATAGTGCAGTATCCTGCTTGGTGTAAATAAGCCCCGAGACTGCAATCCTGTGCTCACTTACTTTGGAGTAAACAGCATTGAATTCAATGGAACTTCTTATGAGTAGATATGTATAGGATTAGTGTTTCGCTTTCAGTTACTCATCAATCATATGGCAATCTAGGGATCTGTTTGTGGACCAGGCCTTGGTGACTGGCAACTGAACACTGAAAAACACTGTGGATAAGATAAGGCAAAGCTTCCATCTTTACAGCTTTCATGGACAATCAGACATGCATGTCTGCACAAGATTTTGCAGTCATCACATGGTTAATAATTTTTTATCCCAATGAATTTTATAGTTGAGCAGCAATTTAAACTGAAGTCTCATAAGAACTTAAGAGCCATGCCAGATCAGACAAAAGGGCTAATCTGTTTACATTTTTATATAAAACTTGAAGGGTTTGATCCAGGCCTATTGATTTCAATGTGAGAGTTAAGCATATTCTTAAATCCCTATTAAAATCAACAAAAGTTACAATTGTGCTTAACTTTGGCTGGACTGTCTCTACTGTTTCCTTGCCACAAGCTTTTCCGGTTACTGTTTAATGGACATATATCCATTACTCCTCCATCTACGGTACTGTTTTTAATTTACTTTTGTTAAGAGCCAAGACAGAGCTCTTAATTGTTAATAAAACGATAGTCCTTTTTCCAAACCAAGCTGAACAGAAACCATGTTATTATGACATTTCATGCCAAGAACTGTTTTAGATTAACGTATTTATGGATCTGGGAAGTTTGGGTTGCGTTTGACTTTCTATCACCACATTTCTATGAATTTATTGTGGATGTAACCCTGCTACTATGACTGGAAGGGTAAATGGAGGTCTTCATTGGATTAAAAACATTTTGTCATATGTTTGGGCTGCAAAAAAATGCCTCACATTGTTACTTATGTTATAAGCCCTGTTAAAAGCAATGAAACTTCTGTATGGCTAATAGAATGCAGAATTGTAGCCTTTGTTTAGACAGGCAAAAAAAAAAAAAAAAACCCAAAAAACCTTCCAATGCCACAGAATGTCATGTACAACTCATTTGGTGTTTTTTTAAGAAGTTAGTCCTACTTTCTGCTGAATACAACTGTACAAAGGAGTAGGGCTGTGCACCGCCTCGGGCTGAGTCCCCGAATCTGAGCCGAGGCGGGATGATTCGGCCTGCGTCGCCTTGGTTCCAAGGTGATTCTGGCTCAGGCCGAGGTGCCCCAAAGCTGAAGCCAATCGGCTCCGAAGCTTCAGGGCACCTCGGGCCACTTTGGAGTGGCACTGGGCAGGCCTTACCTGCTACCATCACCACCGCTTCCTCCTCCTCGTTCCTGCCGGCTTCCTCTGCATGTGAGAAGAAGCAGGCCACGTGCGATTTTAAGATATCGCGGGGGCTCTGAGTGATTAGTACTTCTATGGCCACAGTAGTTTGTGGCCATAGAGGTACTAAATATAGAGGTACTAAACATCGGGGTGAGGGTGGGGAGGACGAGGTTTGTTTGTTTTTTAAACTCACCATTTGCTCCCGAGCGCCTATGCGCTCCTTCTCCTTTAATAAACAAACAAAAAATTGTGGCTGCAGTGTTGCACGCTGCGTGTAAACCAGGGCGGCGATCTCACCATCATAAAATTGCGAGATCTCCTCCCTCCGACACCCTCGTCTAGCTGAGGCCTACATCCTGGTTTCAGTATTTTGAGCCAGCGACATTGTTCCAATGAACTGTCTTTCAACCATTAAGTGATAACAAATGGGATCCGGAACAAAATGTTGCAGTGTGGAGTACTCCTGTTCACGTTTCAGTCACCAAGCCTTTGCCCAACAGACTCCATTTCATTTTGGTTCCACTCTGGTTTTCCTCCCATGTGCCTCGAACAGTCAGTCAGGATTCTGTGACCACTGAGCATGTCCTCATTGGGCTATTTTGGGGCATACCTCCTCCACAAATACATAAGACTTGTTGTACTTCTGCAGATTGCAGGATTTCTTCTGATATTCCCTTCTCATGCGTTGGTGGTGCCATTTTGGCTACACAAGGAACTGGACTCACTCCTGAAAATCAGAAATAGAAGGATTGATTTAAGGATGGAAATTTAACCGCACATTCATGAATACTGGCTCACACTTTGATAGATCTTTGATTGCCTTAGCTGGGATTCAAAGTCAATTGCCTACATCCACATTTAACAATTCAGAACAAAGGGTATTCATAATTATATCCAGCTATTAATTCCATTTAATAAGTTATTTGGAAATAGCAGGTTGGTAAACTGTAGTTCTGCATTCGGATTGCAAAGTCCAGGGTCAGGTCTAGCAAGGCCTTGGATCAGCATAACTGTACATACAGCAATCCCAAGAGATGGTCAAAATATTTTAAACAGTGCAGCTAACAGACCAAATAATCTGCAGTCTAAAGGTTGGCTTTGGCCTTATCTAATGTTTAGCCACTCAGCATTCTGCCACCAGGGTAGCAAAAGCTAATATTAAGGGTGACCATGCATCCTACTTCAGCGCTCCATTTCAAGGTGCCATCTATTTGAAAGGCTGTCTAGTCTAGGACTGTTTTAAATTATATATATATATATATATATATATATATATATATATATGGGGTGTGCACGGACCCCCCGCTCCACCCCGCGGGCTGATCTGAAAATTTTGGGTTGGCCCACTCCGCTCCGTGCCGCTCCGCCCATACTCCGCTCCTCTTCGCCTCAGAGCTCCAGCTCCGAATCGGAGCTCCGCAGTGGAGGGGAGTGGCACCAGGCAAGGCCGGGAGAGGAGGGTGGGAGGTTTACCGGGCCCTGCCGCAATCGCCGCCCGTGCTGGTGGAACCGTGGGCTCAATTGAAGACGCCGACGGACCGCGGACAGAGACAGGTAAGGGAGAGGAGGGCAGGGGGGGTTACCGGGCCCTGCCGCCGTCGCTGCCCATGCGGCGACGGCGGCAGAGCCCGGTAAGGGACCAAGGGAGAAGGGGGCCTTACTTGCCTCCATCCGCGGTCCGTCGGCATCTTCAATTGAGCCCGCGGTTCAACCAGGAAGTCTGGGCCGCTGGTTGAACCGCAGGCTCAATTGAAGACGCCGACGGACCGCGGACGGAGGTAGGTAAGGGAGAGGAGGGCGGGGGGGTTACCGGGCCCTGCCGCTGTCACCGCATGGGCGACAGCGACAGCGGCAGGGCCCGGTAAACCCCACTTACCTTTCTGGCGGAGCTCCGGATCGAGGCGAAGGATCCGCCTTCACCTCGATCCTCTTCGCCACACTCCGCTGGCCCCCCAATCCTCTTCGCCTCCGCCTTAAGGGCAGGCGAAGCCCCCCGCTCCGCTTCTAATTCGCCGGTCCAATTAGAAGCGGAGCACATCCCTAATATATATATATATATGAGCGCCAGTGTGGTGTAGTGGTTAGAGTGTTGGACTAGGAGTCACACAATCCAGGTTGAAGTCCCCACTTGGCCATGGAAGCGCACTGGGTGACTTTGGGCCAGTCATTGGCTCTCAGCCCAAGCTACCTCACAGGGTTGTTGTAAGGATAAAAATGGAGAGGAGGAGGATTATGTATCCTGCCTTAGGTTCCTTAAGGAGGAAAAACAGCAGGGTACAAATGAAATAAATAAATAAATCCATAAGAAGAGAGTCCCTAAGCTTGAAGTTGCCCATTGACAGTTAACACCTGGAAAACAGACTGAGTTGGCACACAGTCTTGTCCGGTATAGTTATTATTTCTAAATTTCCATCTATGCATATAAATTAGCACAAGCAAATGTTATGCAAATTAGTGTAATCTTTTTTGGGTGTGTGTGTGTGATGCATTTCCTCCTTTTTGGCAATGCTTAAGCAGACACCCTAATGGGAATAAGTCACATCGCCTTGTATCCTAACTAAAGGAAGTTTGCAGAAGGAAATTTCCCCCTCTCCTCTCTCCTGCAGCCACCTGACCTTCTGCCCCAGAAAAGTCTCTCTGGAGGGTCAAGAGGCCCTCCTGAATAATATGGGCTGTTTTCTTTGTTGGTGAGTTCACTGCCTGCTCTAGAGGGTAACCTTTTCTTCCTCTGAACAGCAAGGAAACCTTCCTCTTTTGCCACTGTATTTTTGAACTAGCTTGAAGAAACTATTTATATTCTATATTCAAACCAATCAGTGCCCATCTTGCTTCTATTTCATTATATATCAGCCTTTGCTTTACCTTCTGTGCCATATGGTGCAGTCTGTCCGCAGCTTGAGAGCTGGGGTTTCTAGCCCATTCATAATCTTCAAGGAACTATCCAAGCAAGCCGAGTGTTCCAGTCCCAAAGACACACTCCTTCTAGATCACCACAACCCCCTAAGGAAGAGTCCCCTCCTACTAACTTGGCTTTGGAACAGGTCATATTTGCACTTCATTGGGTCTGTTCAGACAACACACTAAGCCATGGTTAGGCCACTAACCCCTTTGCAGTAAATGGTTAGTGAGCATGTTTAAACCGTGGTTGTGTAGCCACCATGGTTAGGAATGGGTCACATGTCACACTAAGTCATGGTGCACATGACATGCTAAGCCATAATGTTTAGCTCAAAATACTTAACCACCATGGCTTAGCGTATCTTCTGAACAGGGTCATTCTTACTTATTTCTCTAACCATTCTTTCTCTAGGCTCAGTAGCCCTCCACAAGTTTCTGATGTAATAACAGGCCAAACTATTTATATTCTATATTCAAACCAATCAGTGCCCATCTTGCTTCTGTCTCATTATATATCAGCCTCTCCTTCCCCATTCTTCCAAAAAATTAGCATATTAACCCATCTTTCTCTTGGTCCTCTTTCTACATCCGCAATAGCTGCTCATCCTGTTCAAATACTGTACCTGTACTTATGCTTATATTTCTGTCATAACCCATATATTCGTTTGCTCTAATCTTTGGCTGATTGTCTATTGCTTTCCTCCCATCTGGGTACCCCAATCACTGCCATCTCACACTGACTTTTGGTTAAAGATCCTAAATTTGCATGATTAGTGTAGATGAGGGCATGTGATCTCTATGCAGAAGGTGTTATGTTCTGATTAAGGTATGACTGATGGATGGCTTTTCTCTGAAATCCTGGAGCACGCCTGAGCTAGATGGAACAATATTTGTCTTTGTTTAAGGCAACATAAAAACGTAAGAATAGCCCTGCTGGGTCAGACCAAGGGTCCATCTAGGCCAGCACTCTGTTCATACAGTGGCCAACCAGCTGTTGACCAGGAACCCCCAAGCAGGACACCGGTGCAACAGCACCCTCCCGTCCATGTTCCCCAGCAACTGGTGTATTTCCTAATGGCAAGCTATTAAGGCAAGCCAAAATCTGTGAACCCCCTGGAAACTCTTTTCAATGGTGTCATTCGCACATTTTGTTGCCATTGGTTCTCTGAACTGTCATGGAAACATTGAGCATCATCACAAGGGGAAAATCACGTTTGCTTACTGTCACTTCTCAGCCCGCACATTCCTCTTTCGAAAGAGGAAGTAAACAATGTGCACGTGGCCCACTCAGTGGGCCGTTTTGATTCCACTGCTTCTCCTGCACGCAGCAGGAGATAGCGGTAACTTCTGTTTTTAAAAATTAGTCAGACTTACTGGGGTGTTTTTTTGTCGCTCAAAGAAGGCTAGAAGGGGTGTGCTGCATGCGGGATGCAGATGACGACATGAAGGGACCCGCAAAAATCTGTGAGTGCCCAGTAACGAGTGTGCAATAAAATGCTCGTCTGATGGAGCTCATTGTGAGGTAAGCTAACAATCATGTATAGAGGCGCCATGTGATTATCTGATAAAGTTCCCCTTTGCTCTACATTTTAAAGAAGAAATTGTGCTCCTCACTAGGTTGGTCAAGAGCTTTTGTGTCACTTCAACTCTCTTCAAATTCAATGCTTTTTAGTGGAGTCCCATCCACACATCTACTTGGCAGCCATCAAAAGCTGATTCAGACATGCATGTTAATTATTTGAGGGCAGCAACATCAAGTGAGGGCTTTATTTTTATTTTTTATTTTTTTTAATTTTATTTATTGACTTTTTAATACCATTAACAGAAAAAAAACATAATACATAGTACAAAAACTCAAAATAACATTTATATCAAATATTCACGCTTAATCTATTTAACATAAACATACTCAACATAAAAGTGCATCCCCCACCTTGGGATCTCATTCCTGTTTCCAAAAACTCATAGTTTCTTCTGCTGGAGGTTTCCCACTTCCCTTAGAAAACACAAATACTAGGAACTTTTTCCAAATCCCCTCAAAATCATTCATTTTTGCTATACCTCTTTTCACTTTAATGTTACATGTCAATTTATCATTAATAGCAATATCCCAAACTTCTTTATACCATTCTTCAATACAAAAATCACCTTTAGTCTTCCAGTTCCTAGTTATGATTAACCTTGCAGCTGTCAACAAATTTGTTGTCAATTCCTTAATTTCTTTACTACATTTAAAATCTTCTTGCAGTGAGAGTAATGCAACACTTGGTGTATCTTGTATTTTCATTCCCACAATCTCTTCAATCTCTAAAAACACCATCTTCCACAACTTTTGCACATATTTACATTCCCACCACATATGTAAGTACGTTCCTTTTTCACCACAGCCTCTCCAACAATTTGCTGAATGCTGATTATTTAACTTATTTAATCTAACCAGGGTTAGGTACCACCTCCATATAATTTTGTAATAATTCTCCTTTATTCTTACTGACATATTTCTCAACACTCTTTGTCTCCAAAGTCCTTCCCAACTCTGCTGTCCTATCTGTATCTTCAAATCTGTCTCCCAAACCGATTTTGCCACACTATCCATCGACCCTTTCTCAAGTAATATAGTATATATTTGACTCATTAAACCTTTTGTTATTGTATTTTCTCCCTTGTCCATTTCTTTTTTAATAATTAATTTCTCAAACTTCGTCATCTCTCTACACTCTCCATTTTCTCTTACCCAATTTTTAGTCCATTGTTCTAATTGCCAATAATTTAACCAAGTTATTTTTTTATCTTTTAAAACCTCCTCCATCTTCTCTCTTGTATTCATCCCTCTTAACCAATCTTTTAATTTCATTTTATTTTTCTCTATTAGAACTGTACTTAATCTATTCTTTAAATCTTCAGGAAATTTCTTTAACATTATCACCGGCGTTAAAGGGGAGCTGCTCGGAAGCAACTCCTTTTTATATTTGCTCCAAAGTTCCCAATGGAGGAACCTAAAAGTGAGGGCTTTAGGGTGACCAGATGCACCGGGAAACCCCGGCGACCTCCGGGAAAGATGGAGGTCTCAGGGGCAACTGGGACTGGGCCACAATTCACCGGGAAAAAGGCTGGGAGATGCATTCCCGAAGTCCAGAATGCGTCTTCCAGCTCCTCCTCCCAGTGCCAATCTAGGCTTCTCCTGCGCTCTGGTGCCAGGGCGCAGGAGAAGGCCTGCATCGGCCCTGGGGGAGGAGCTGAAAGCCTCGCTCCAGACTTCTGGGAACACGTCTTCCACCCCCCACCCCCAGCACCAAACTCAGTTTTTGCTGCCTCGCCCAACTGCCCGGGACGGGGAGCAAAAACAGAACCCTGCTCCTTACCTCTCGTCGCCCTGATGCTTGCGTCAAGGCGATGAGAGGTAAGGGGCAGGGCTCAGTTCACTCCCTGCTCTGGGCGGCTGAGCCAGGCCCAGCCGCCCAGAGCAGGGAGTGTGCAGCAACCCTCCCAGACCTGGTCTAGGCTTCTGCTGGGCGGGCATGATCACACCCACCCAACCGAAGCCTAGAGCAATGCTGGGGCTGGTGCACACATGTGTGCACGCGTGCTGGCAGTGTGTGTATTCATGTCTGAATGGGGTGCATGGGGTGTTTGAGTGAATGGATGTGTGCATGCGTGTGTTTTTGGAGTGGGTTATCTGATTGGGGGGGATGCACATGCGTACTGGCAGTGTGTGCATTCACGTCTGAATGGGGTGCATGGCTTGTTTGACTATGAATATATGCATGTACATGTATGCAGTGTGTGGTGGGGGAGGGCTGTAGTTTTCTGTGTATGAGTTGGTGATTTGGAGGTGATATTCCTATTAAATAATGCATTTTGTCCTATAGAACTTCCTCTCCAATTTCTTTGCTATAATTGGCATGACATATATTTTGTAACAATGGCTGATAATTGTTCAACTTTCTTTAAAATCTTTTTTTAAAAATTACAGGGTAGCCATTATTATTATCATCTTTGTCATCATCATCATCTATCTCTCTTTTCTTGCTCGTGGTGGTTTTTCTAGATGAACATGATGGGCTTTGCCAAGTCATGCTGTCTTTTACTGATTCAGAAATTTCCTGACTATTGAACATGTTTCAAGTATGACTGCTTTCTGGATGTTGGTGTGCACATAGGTTTTTTCTTAAAAAAATAATTTAAAAAATGAAGTGATGCTGGTGACTGATGTGACTAACAGAATAATTGTATTATTTCCTATTGCCATAGTTCTTTAGCTTCCATAGCCAATGGTGTATATTTTTCTCTTTTCCTCTTCCTTTTCTGCAACATTTTTGTCATTAGCTATTGCTATGTCAATGAGGTAGGTGTGTTTTTCTTGGTTGTTTTTGACTGTTATGTCTGGTTGAAGCTGAAACAAGCTAAGAGGTGCTAGCTTTTAGTCCATTTTGTTCCATGGCTAATGTTTGCAGGGTAATAGTAGTTTATACTCTATCTGAATGCTTGTTTGCTTGTTTGTTGTACTAGATTTTTCTCTACTTGTCAACTACTTCATTTGTTCAGTGGTAGCAGTATGATGAATGTGTGAGAATGGATATGAGAAAGGTGATGAGGAAAAAGTGTTAAAGGTTAGACTGTGGTCATCAGTGAAGGACTTGCAGTCAGAAAATATATTTGAGGGAAGGGGAGACTGTATCACACAGAGTATAGCAAAAGCTTCAAAGTACAGCAAAAGCTACAAAAGTAGAAATGAGTGAAGTTAATTTCAGATACGTTGAATGTCTCACTTGTTCTTTATTCCAGTGATTTTAAAATTAAGATGTTATGTAGAACAGATTTGTTTTAATTGTGTGCTTTGAAATCAGACCTGTGACCAAGGCTATGTTTGGGTGGGCACACCGTTTTGGGGGTTGGACATGTTGGTGGGCACACACCCCTTGGGGGCGGCCATGTTGTCCTCCTTTTTGGTTTCCAAAATATGGTCACCCTAGTATGTGTGAATGACAGAACTTTACACATCTTGCATTCTTACATCAACTAATTTCCACTTAGGGAAGATGAGAAGGTTTCTGAGTGAGTTAGGATGCACTCCAATACACACTTACTTGGAAGTGAGCCCCACGAATGGCTGAGCTTTTAGTCCCGGGCATTTGGTGGGATATGATGAAGCATTTATGCCAGTCATCTAAACAGTTCTAGTATTTTATTGAAACTGTTTTTAGCTGTCTGAAGTCTTTTAACTTTTGTATATGTAAATTTTATGCTCTATTTTATGCTCTATCTTTATATTGTATTTTATTATTGTTTATGAATTATTGAAAACCGCCTAGACAGCTTCAGCTATTGGGCAGTACAGAAATGAAATAAATAATAATATAATCTAACTCTGACTACTGAGGTCCAGATCTAACATATTATTCCCTATTCAATCACACTCTCTTCCCTAACTTTTCATTCTCTATTATCAACATTATTTTTCTGTATCTTGGCATTGGTACTAAATTTTCTAGGACATTTATACATTTTCAAGCTTCCTTAATTTGGAGACTATTTTGTTTGTAATAGGCGTTCTTCCTTTAACAAGAGTAAACAGGAGGATTTACAGACTTGCTCATTCTCCATGACAGTAGCCAATTTCCAGGCAATGGTTCATAACTAGCTATAAATTCCTGAACTAGTGGACTTTGAAATGCTTTTTTAAAAAACACTGTTTCAATTTCTTATTATCACTAAGCCAGCTGAGTTGAATTGACTGTTCGCACATAATGGCAGAAAAACTTGGGTTAATTAAACCATGATTTGCCATGTCACACACTGGTGCATGCTACCACCAATTTTGAATATACAACCTCCAATAGGCCTGATCAGAGGTTGCTCCGTGATATGCAAACCCAGACACTATGGATTAATTGTGGGTTAAACAAGCTAAAGTTAACCAAATACTTATTACCAATGCATATTTCCCCACATTCTTAACAATTATGCATGTTTTTTCATATACTTAACAGGGCAATCCTATATATGTCTACACAAAAATAAGTCCCATTGATTTCAGTGGAGTTTACTCCCAGGTATTTGGGTATAGGACTTCCGCCTAAGTCACACCTACAAAACTTGTGCACAAGCAAGTATCTGAGAGAAATGAGTGTATATATAAAATATGTCTTACAAAACAGGGGATTGCTTACACAATGGCTTAGATATGTGAGCGTGTCAGTAATTATCTGAACAAAAACAATTGTGCCATTGAGCAAGACATGTTCTCTTCAAACCAAATGTGATCACCTTATGTTATACTTAGGTCTATGACCAATCAAGATTTTGGCTTTTATTTTTGCAAGAGTGGTGTAAACTGTGTGATGAGCACATGGCTTTGCCATGTGAGCACACCACTAGAAGCCATGATTGGTGGCTGTTTCTTAAGTCTTGGCAGAATGATCACACATACATTTGTAACACAGGACAGCCCAGAGGCAATAGCGCCCCAAAGGCCACCAGCCAGACCAAGCTGTGAAACAATGACTCCCAAGGGAATGGGGCCAGATACAGAATGGGAGTTTGAAGTGGGATGATTTCAACAGCCCAATTCTTTTGATGCCTCTTTAGCACTTCTTTTTTGGCTATTAGGGTGGCCATATGGAAAGGAGGACAGGGCTCCTGTATCTTTAACAGTTGTATAGAAAAGGGAATTCCAGCAGGTGTCATTTGGATGCATGCAGCACCTGGTGAAATTCCCTCTTCATCACAACAGTTAAAGTTGCAGGAGTCCTGCCCTCTTTTGTATCTGGTCAAGTGGGCAGGGCTCTGCTGCTTTAACTGTTGTGCTGAAGAGGGAATTTTACCAGGCGCTACATGCATACAAATGACACCCTGGCCTCCATTCAACATGGTCACCCTATTGGCTATTCTTAAATGGTCACTTTGGTTGTATTTTGTCAAAACTAAGAAGCCGTGGCATCTTTCTTGGTAGAGATGTTATCAAATGCCTTGATCAACTATAAAATGCTATAAATAAATAAAAATGTAATAAATAAATAAATGTATAAAATGTAATAAATAAATAAATAGAATGGGTGTTCAGGTTGTCTCTTGTCCAAGCCCTGCTGGGGCCATACCTCTCCAATTTATTTATATATTTATTTACATATGTATTGCTTTTAAAAACGACAACAACATAAAAAACAATAAAAGAGTTCAAATGACAATGAAATAGCTAAAATTACCAAAATCAGTTTCATACGTTGAAACTAAGAGCAGGATAAAACAATTCAGTGTAAAAAGAGGGATACAGAAAACACACTCAAAGCTCAGAGAAATAAAAACCATACTAAAAGTTTGTCTGAAACTCGACAGTGTGTGTGCAAACTGAACCTAACTATGATGGATTCCTGCTCCAATTGAGGTCTTAAAGGGGGGCGGTGAGAAAGCCCGCTTACCCCTCCCCTCCTCCAATTGTGGGCTTTTAGGCCCCGATTGGAGTGGAGGAAGGGAAAATGCTCTTTCTGGGGCTTCTGGAACGTGCATAATTTAGGTTGACCATATGACCGGATTTGCCCGGATTTTTGGTAACAAATCCGGAAGGGGGAGGGGAAATCCGGATTTTTCTAATCTTCCCCAGCCAAAGAGCAGCTCTAATGGGAATTAACAAAAATGCTTATAACTCGGTAATTTTTAAAGATAAAGACATGAAACACGGCATGATGGTAGCCCTTAGGTAGAGCTTTAGTCATACCAAATTTGAAACAGATCCGTCCATCCATTGATTTTTTAGGAATTTTTTAAAAATTGAGGTTTTAAAATTATTAATTTTTAAATCATCATTTTTAAAGATAAAGAGATGAAAATTGGCACCATGATAGGATTTAGGTAGAGCTTTAGCCATACCAAATTTGAAACAGATCCGTTTATCCATAGATTTTAAAGATTTTTTTAAAATTTGAGAATCTAAAATTATAATTTTAAAAAATGTTATTTTTAAAGATAAAGAGTTGAAACTTGGCACCATGATTGCTCTTAACAAGGTCTTTCGCTATGCCAAGTTTGAAACAGATCTGTTCATCCATTGAATTTTAGGATTTTTTTTTAAAGTTTGAGGTTTTAAAATTATTATTTTTTTTAAATGACATTTTTAAAGATAAAGGGCTGAAAGCAGGCACCATGATAGCTCTTAAGGAGATATTTAGCCATGCCAAGTTTGAATCAGATCTGTTCATTCATTGCTTTTTAGGATTTTTTTTAAAAAGGTCAAAGTTTTAAAATTATTGTGTTTTAAAACTGCTGGAGCCATATCCTTCAAACTCAGGTTGTCAAACTTCCTCTTTGGAGTGTTGCACATTGAGCAGTTTCACCCCTTGGCATTATGGGGATCTCCAGTCTTTAGGTAAGAAGTCCTGGGCAAGCAGGGCACCTTTCCTGTTGCAGATTTGGTGGGCAGTCGGGTACCTGTTGCTCAGCAGAGGCAAGGCATGCACAAATCAAAATGTGGGAAAGAAGAGGTCAGTCAAAGCAGCCCACAGGGCAAAACAGAATGGGCCAGAGGCCTTTTTGTCAAAGTTCCACATCATGGGCAATGAAGGGTCATCTTTAGAGAAAAACTCTCACGACCAACAGTAAGGTGCCAGTCGAGAGAGAGGCTCTTTTCTTTGCAGATGCCCTGTTGCTGCGAATGTTGGAACCTAGCATATCATTGCTTTGCTTCACTACCACTTCTCTTCCACTTCACTTTGTACAATTGTGAGCTGGGCTCTGACTGCACTGCTGGGATGCAATGCAGAACATTTGAAGTGCATACCAGAGAAAAATAGATAGATTTGTGGCTTTGGCTGGCTGGCATATCTCTTAGAGACAGAGTTAGACTGAAGCCACAACTCAGAGATGGCTGTAGCTGAGCCCTGAGAGGCTGCTGTACCACACAGAGCCTTTTTAAGAGTGTCTCAGAGACCAGTTTTGGTGCAGGCAGAGGCGACTGGTGGAGGAGTTTTTTTAAAAAATAAGAGTCACCGGATGCAACCAAGCTATAAGCTGTTGCCCTACCCCCAGCCACAGGGTACAAGTGCACAGCCTGGTTGGACCGTTGGGAGACTTTGGCAGAGAGAGGTGGTTGGGGGATTATTTGAGGGTGGAGATGTTGGCAGGCTGGCATAAGGCAGAGAGAGGCTGAAGGCAACCCAGATGCACCTGTAACTTGGCCCTGAGGCTGGCTTGCCATGCAGAGTGTTTTAAGAGTGCATCAAAGTTGTGCAGGACGAGAGGAGGTGAAGGCGGCTGGTGGCAGTGGTTTTTAAAGTATTGGGCAAAAGACGGGATATAATAATAATGATGATGATGATGATGATGATGATGTAAAAGTCATCAGACATGACCAAGCAATAACCTGCAATAAGCAATATCCCAAGGCATAAGTGTGCAGCCTAGCTGGACCATTGGTGTATCAATAGGTAGAACTAAGTGAGACACACAGGAAGTCAGATGGAAGAGGAAGTCAGGGACACAGACTTTGATTGAAGGAATACTCGCCCAATCAGGAGGTGACACAGCAGGCAGTGACTCAGCACTCTCAGGAGTCAGTCAGGGCTGGAGAGAAGTTAGTTAGAAGCTATGTTTGTTTGAGGCAATAAAAGTTTTATTTTTATATAATACTCCATTCCTCATTTGCAACAAACCTATCTTTGAAACATGGTGTCAGAAGTCTAACAGGACCCATTTACAACAACAACAAAAAACAGCTTGAGATTTTGGATTATGGAGCGAGGTTTGAAAGCCCCCCCATCACTGGATTTCACTGGGCCTAATCTGGCTCAAGATTGGCAGAACTGGAAAGAGGAGTTTGAATTGTACCTGGATCTTGTCTTCACAAAAGAGGAAGAAAAGCAAAAGGTAAAGTTATTATATTATCTGATTGGAGAAAAGGGGCGAGAGATATGCAAAACTCTTGGGTTTAGTACAACTTCTACTCTGCAACAGCTAGTAAAAGGGCTGGATGATTACTGCATACCTAAACAAAATGAAACAATGGAACGATATCAATTCTTTATGAGGCAGCAGGGGTCTGAAGAGAGACTGGATGCTTATGTTACTGCACTAAGGACTTTGGCAACAACCTGTAATTTTGGGGCTATCACAGACTCCCTCATCAGAGACAGAATTGTCTGTGGGACCACAGACCAACATCTCCGTGAGAGGCTGTTGCGGGAGCCAGATTTAACACTGACTCGTTGTTTGGAGATTGCTAGGGCAGCTGAAGCTACTAAAGAGAGGCTTAGGACATTAGAAGGCACCCATGAGGTGCAGGTGCATGCAGTCCAACACCAGTCAAGTCAGTATAATGAGCAGGGCCGGCAGCCTCAGAGACGACTGCCTAAAATACAGTGTATGTTCTGTGGGAAACAACACGAAAAGAGAAAAGAAAGGTGCCCAGCATATGGACAGAAGTGTAAAGGTTGTGGCAAACCCAACCATTTCCAAAGTCAGTGCAAGAGTGAGAAGAAACCTAATAGGCTGGCTGTGAGAACAATACAGAATGAAAGCGATGAGCCTGAAAACTGTGAGGATGTTTTAAGCCTCACTTTGGGTCCAGTGAATCATGATGTCCACATAGTGGGAAATACAGGGAAGAAGGTAACCTACCCCACCGCATTGTTTGCCACTATGTTGTTGAACAAACACCCAGTTCGTTTCCAACTGGATTGTGGAGCCACCTGCAATGTGCTGCCATTAGCAATAATAGACAAGAAAACAGATCTGGAACCATGTGGCCAATTGCTCATTATGTACAATAGCAGTACCCTGAAACCTGTGGGGAAGTGCAGGCTAAAGATTCGCAATCCAAAGAATAATAGACTCTATCGCTTAGAGTTCATCATCGTGGAAGGGAATGCCCACAGACCACTGCTAGGAAGCAAAGCAGTCCAAGCTATGCAATTCACGTGCAACATAAGAACATCCTGAATGCTGTACAAGCCAGTGAGCAGAACCAGTCCAGGATTTGGACTATGGAGAAAATACTGAAAGATTTTGGGGATGTTTTTGAAGGGGAAGGACATTTGGCAGGGAAATTGAAACTTGAGGTAGAGCCTTCAGTAGAACCAGTAAAGATCCCTAAAAGGAGAGTTCCTATGGCACTGGCAGAACCACTGAAGAAGGAACTAGCAAGCCTTCAAAGCAAAGGCATAATTGCTCCAGTAGAGACTAGCACAGAATGGATCAGCAGCTTGGTCATTGTACGGAAACCCTCTGGAAAACTCCGTATTTGTATTGACCCTAAACCTTTAAATAAGGCATTAAAACGCAGTCATTATCCCCTGCCAACCATTGACGATGTTCTATGTGACCTATCACGAGCCAAGGTTTTTTCAGTGTTTGATGTGAAAAATGGATTTTGGCACATAGAACTGGATAAGGAATCTAGCTACCTGACCACATTTGCAACCCCTTTTGGCAGATACCGCTGGTTACGAATGCCAATGGGCATCAGCCCTGCCCCAGAAGTGTTTCAACGCAGGTTGAATCAAGAGCTAGAGAACATCCCAGGCCTGAAGATAATCGCAGATGATATCCTAATTGTGGGAGAAGGAGATACGATAATAGAAGCAACAAGGGATCATGACAAAAAGTTGTGCCATTTTCTGGAGAGGTGCAGAGAGAGGAACATCAAATTGAATCAGGATAAGGCCAGATTAAGACTGAAAGAAGTACCTTACATTGGCCACCTGCTGACTGCAGATGGGTTGAAGGTGGACCCTGGAAAAGTTAAGGCAATCCGAGAGATGCCACGACCCGAGGATGTGAAAGGTGTGCAACGATTCTTAGGCATGGTAAACTACCTGGCGAAGTTTTGTAAAGGGTTAGCAGCTGACTGTGAGCCACTCAGACAGTTGACACACAAAGAAGTAGAATGGGAATGGTCAGAGAGTCATCAGCAAGCATTTCATAAAATTAAGGATACTATATCCAAGACCCCTGTACTGAAGTACTACAGCCCAGGAGAACAGCTAGTCCTACAATGTGATGCCTCACAAAAGGGGCTAGGAGCGGCCCTTTTACAAAAACAACAACCAATTGCTTTTGCCAGTAGAGCACTGTCAGAAACAGAGAGAAGTTATGCACAAATTGAAAAAGAACTGTTAGCTGTCCTTTTTGGGATGGAACGCTTCCACCAGCTCACTTTTGGACAGACAGTACATGTCCAATCTGACCACAAGCCACTGGAAACCATTGTGTGGAAACCATTATTGAGTGCCCCAAAGAGGCTTCAAAGGATGTTGATGAGATTGCAAAAGTATGATGTACAGATCCAATATCATCCAGGCAAGCACCTGGTAATGGCAGACACATTAAGCAGAGCATATCTCTCAGAGCCCAGTGAAGATGGTTCAGTTGAAAAGGACATAGAGTCAATAAATATGCTGCAATATCTACCCATTTCACGGCCACGCCTACAAGCAATACAGGAAGGCACAGAGCAGGATACCAATTTACAGATAGTTAAACGCATTGTCCTGGATGGTTGGCCAGAGACCAAACATCAGCTACCAGTGGAAGCTACACCCTATTTCTCAATGAGAGAGGAGCTCAGTGTGCAAGATGGAATTCTCTTTAGGGCAAACAGAGCTATCATCCCAGAGGCAATGCGCTTGGACATAATGAAAAGGATACACTCCTCACATATGGGAATTGAGAGCTGCCTGAGGAGAGCGAGAGAATGCGTATATTGGCCTGGCATGAATGATCAGCTGAAAACTTACATGGCACAATGTGAGATCTGCAATTCTCTAGGTGACAGACAGCAAAAAGAAACACTCCACCCACATGAGATTCCAAGGAGGCCTTGGGAAAAGGTAGGAGTAGACTTATTCAAGTTGCAAGACAAAGACTACCTCATAACGGTGGACTACTATTCCAATTTCTGGGAGATTGACTCCTTGCTAGATACCCGATCTCGAACAATTATCAGAAAGCTTAAAGGACACTTTGCCTGTTATGGAATACCCGATGTTTTATTTTCAGACAATGGCCCTCAGTTTGTGTCTGAAGAATTTAGGGCCTTCAGAGCACAGTGGGAATTTGATCATCAGACATCGTCACCGGCCTATCCCCAGAGCAATGAGAAAGCTGAGTCAGCTGTCAAGACAGCAAAGCATATTTTGGTCAAAGCCAAGAAAGCTGGGACAGATCCATATCTAGCTGTCTTAGACCACAGGAACACCCCATCACAAGGCTTGGATGCGAGTCCATCTCAGAGTCTCATGGGTCGAAGAACTAAGACCTTACTTCCAATGCGAGGAAATTTGCTGCAGCCAGAAATCCATAACAGACGAGCTGACTCTATAGCAGAACAAAAATCTAGACAGGCCCATTATTATAATAAGTCGGCCAAAGATCTACCTGATCTACACAGTGGTGAGCAAGTCTGGATTCAGCCAGCAGGGCAAGAGAACAAGGAATGGCGAAAGGCAGAAGTACAAAGGCAAGTGAACACACGGTCATTTGAGGTGGTGACACCAGAGGGTCAAGTCTTCAGAAGAAACAGTAGACATCTGCGGAGGAGCAGCCAACTAGTATCAAATGCAGGTGTGCAGAACCACGACCAAGAACAGCCATTCCAGGAGGAGAGAGCACCCACTTCACAGTCTGGCCTCCAGGCAAGAGGTCATTCGGAATCCCCTGCCAGAGAGACTGGGGAGATAGTTGAAATGTCCTCACATCCTAGGGATACCCATGATACCGCTTATCACCCCAGAGAAACTACATCTCCTATAGCAAAACAAGTAAGAACTCGAGCAGGTCGCCTGGTACAGAAGCCACACCATCTACAAGACTATGTTTAACTTTTTTTGGGGAGTAAATGGGAGTTGTAATGTATTGTTGGTTAAAATAAAAAAAGGAAAGATGTATCAATAGGTAGAACTAAGTGAGACACACAGGAAGTCAGATGGAAGAGGAAGTCAGGGACACAGACTTTGACTGAAGGAATACTCGCCCAATCAGGAGGTGACACAGCAGGCAGTGACTCAGCACTCTCAGGAGTCAGTCAGGGCTGGAGAGAAGTTAGTTAGAAGCTATGTTTGTTTGAGGCAATAAAAGTTTTATTTTTATATAATACTCCATTCCTCATTTGCAACAAACCTATCTTTGAAACAATTGGGAGACTTTGAGGGAGAGAGAGCGAGAGAGCGCGATTGTTTGAGGCTGGAGGCTTTGGTTTGTCTGCAATGACTTAGAGTGAGAGACAACAGAGGCTGCACAGACAACCCAGAGACGTCTATTGTAACTTAGCCTCCATGGTGCTGGCATGAAAAGCAGGGCATTAGGAAGAGAGACACATGTTTGTGCAGGAAGTAGACAGGAGCTCTAAGTCTGGATGTGCGAAGTGGTTCCAACACACAAGCCTTGAGAAGCTAATGTATATAAGTGAGAAGTGTGAATGGGCAAAGTCGTGTTCACTGCCACAACACCCACCCTAATGTTAGAGTAGAGAAACTTGTGACAATTATACACAAGCTTTTTTAAAAAATTGAAATTTAAAAAAACCATCCATCTGTCCAGCCAGTAGCAAACCCTGTTAACAACAACAGCAGCTTGCAATGAGTGAAGATACAGTCAGAAAAGATATTTGAGGGAAGGGGAGAATGTAACACACAGAGTATAGCAAAAGCTTCAAAGTACAGCAAAACCTACAAAAGTAGGAGTGATTGAAGTTAATTTCAGATACATTGAATCTTTCACTTGTTCTTTATTTCAGTGATTTTAACATTAAGATGTTATGTAGAACAGATTTGTCTTAAATGTGTGCTGTAAAATCAGACATGTGACCAAGGCTATGTTCGGGTGGGCACACCCCCTTGGTGCTGGACACGCCCCCTTGGGGGCCAACCATGTTGTCCTCCTTTTTGGTTTCCAAAATATGGTCACCCTAGCATAATTCCCCCCTGCCTCACTAATGGCAGCCACCATTAGCTTGGCAGGGGGGAACTACACACTTTCTGGAGTCCATGGAAAGCATGCTTTCTCTTTTCTATAGAACTGTTAAAGATACAGGTGCCCTGTCCTCCTTTCCATATGGTCACCCAACTACAGACCCTGTCACAAAGTGGCTGGGTCCATCCCACTTGTGTTTAATTACCAATTTTAGCCTTAAGAATAACCCTAATTAAGGAACAGTAAGACACACATGTGGAGGTTTTTTTGCAGTTTTTGAGGGGAGAGGGAAGAGCATGTTTACACTAAGCATCAACAGAAAGGTGGTTCCAAAATTTTAATATCTTTAATTTTAACACGGCAGTGGTGCTGAGGCGTTTTGCTTTGTTTTCCCAGATAGTAATCCTTAATTGATTTTCCTTTCTCATTTGTTCTGATTTCCAGGTCAGCTTGCTCTGTTTGCCAGAGACTGTTAGACTACCTAACACACTCCCAGACAGGTTTGACAGCTTTTCCGGCCTGCTACTCCCAACCTTTGCATTGCTTCCAAAACTTGGAGCTGATATTTGTTTCCTCTTCCACTATTGCCATATTGCTTTCTCTCCATATGGCCAGAAGTTGAGTAATACGTTGTATCATATGGAAAGACCTTTTTCAGGGGCAGGGAGGAGGAGGAGAATTGAGCCTAGTCCAAAATAATAAAGTAACATCTTCTCTTTTGTGAGGTAAGCAACACATTCCTTGTTTGTCCTCTGCTGAACTTAGGGTAGCCTTGTATATCTTTCTAATTTTCTCATTTCATTTCATTTATTTCATTTCTATGCTTCCTAATAGCTGAAGTTATCTGGGCAGTTTTCAAAGATTAAAACCTTAAAAATACTTTATAAACACTATTTACATACAAACATATGAATTGACAACACACAGAGAGGTTTGTATAAATCTAAAACCACTTTAAACCATCAACAATAAGGAAACGTTTTTCATTCAAAAACTCAAAAGCTTAGTCTAGGCATGAGGAATGTGTGGTCTTCCAGATGTTCTTGGACTACAACTCCTATCATCCCAAACCATAGCTCTCATCACCGACCTAGAGCTGAGGGTCATGTTAACCAATCAGGATCAGCTAAACAACCTGGCTTAGCCAATCAGGGTTATCTAAACAACCTTATGCTACTGAGGCCTAATGTCTGGGACCCAAATTGACACAACACAGACAACCTGGCTTGTTGTTCACATGTCTGTGCTGTACCGATAACATGCCTATCCAATTTTTATATTAAAATGGTTGTGTGAGTGAGGGCCACCATGGGTACTCTAGCTATTCCCTAAGACTTTCTGAATAAGATCATTATAAACCAACTGTAACCTATCACTACCACAATCATCGCTACTAATTCACAAATTCTAATGCTCCATCCACTAACTTCCAGGAAATGTTAGTAAAGCAGTAGAGTCTAGCAGCTAGACAATATTAGAATAAATGCTAGCACAACACAGAAATGTTAGACCAAATTGTGTTCATACGCAAATCGCTGTAGCTTTATACCTCAGGTTATAGTTCTTTTACTACAGACTTGCAGAGGGAAAACAAAGAAAAACAACAACCAAGCATCTATTAAATATCAAAACTACAAATTTTAAAGGCAAATAATCCACGATTTGCCCTTCACTGCGTATTATTATGTGACTGATTATTCATAGCCTGAACAAATTATTTATTGATTTTTTTGTAATTATTTTTTTTTACTCCTCTGATGTTATCAAGTTCTAAAGAATAATTACTGGTGTAATCGTTAGCCAAGTTGTTATGAGGATTGTAAGGCCTTTTTAGTTAATGCATGGCATATGTTCATGGCATTCAACTAATTCACATATCTGTCTGCACTATTAATAGAGAAGGTTACATGCCGATTATCCAGGGTTCAGTCGGCTCTCTTAGGATACAATAGTTGCAGTGTTCACACACTTGATGAGCAGCATTCCACACAGACATTATAAGCAGCTGGTCTACATAAGTTCACTGGAGTTTTAATACTTAAGAATTGTTCTTCGTTTCCCAACCTGGGCTGTGGTTTTGAGTGGGACATTTAGCCTTGCTGATATCTGTCACCTGGAGCTCTTTGGCAGCACAAATGGATAAATAATCACTCACAAGTAGGCTCATGTAATTCAGAAGGCGTTCTTCCTAGGTAAACATGTGTAGATTTTAGCTAGGAATCACATTTTTTAGCGTCAAATATGTCAGACTTGAGTGATCTCACCCACCCACCCAATCAACACACACACACACACACACACACGTATGACGTGGTCAATCTATGACCCAGGGTGCTTTTGAAAAGGCTTTTGCGCCTCATTCATGGAATTTTATAGACACTGTTGTCTTCAGTTTATAGCCATCCTGTGTTTTCCGCTGTTGCTTGTTCTGTCTTTTTCTTAACTACGCTGGCTGGGGAATGCTGGGAACTGTAGGGCTTTTCTCTGGGCTCATCTACACCAAGCAGGATATTCCACTATGAAAGTGGTATATAAAGGGCAGGAGCCACAACAAGCAGCATATAGCAGTATGAGAGTGGTATATAGTATGTCTCAATGGGCCCCAACAGAGGTCAGTGCACTTCAATACCACTATAAAGCAGTGGTGTGGCTCCTGCCTTTTATTTACCGCTTTCATAGTGGAATATCCTGCTTGGTGTAGATGAGCCCTCTGTCTAAAGATGAATAGGATAGCACCCTTAATCTGGGTCCCATTCTGATTAAAAATCAGGCAAAGGCTATATACAACACCTGAGGATACATTTCTAAGTCCTCATTATGTTCCTTCATGTCAGTAAACAAACGAAGGGTAGGACTGTGGGTTATAACACCCGAAAATTCATCTGTTCCCATGTTGCCATAATTCTTTAACTCCCATAGCCAGTGGTGTATATTTTTCCCTCTTTTCCTCTTTCTTTTCAACAACATTTTTGTCATTAGGTATTGCTATCTTAATGAGGCAAGTGTGTTTTTCTTTGTTGTTTATGGCCATAGCTAGACGGGGCGATATCCTGGGGATCGCCCCGGGATCATCCCTGTGTGTTCACATGACACACAGGGGATCCTGGGAGCAGGGAGGGATGATCCTTCCATTTCCCTGTGATCTCGTCCTACACTTCTACCCCACTTTTTCCAAGGTCTCGGGATGATCCCGAGACCACGGAATGTGTGGGCGGGCATTGCATTTTTCCCCATCTCCTCGCGAGTAAACGTGAGAAGCCGGGAACTGTGCATGGGGCGCAAAGCTCCTCAGGAGCTCTGTGCCCATCGGGGGTGGGGTGGGGGGAGCAGGGAAAGTATTTTTTTAAAAAAAAACTTACCATTTTTTCGCATGAGCGCTCGTGTGCTCCGTCTGCTTTAACAAAAACAAATAACATGGTGGGCGTGATGTCGCACGCCGCGTGTAGACCAGGGCGACAATCTCGTGATCATAAAATCGTGAGATCATTGCTGTAAAACTCCCTGATCTAGCTGAGGCCTATGACTGTTATGCCTGGTTGATTGCAAAGTATTGTCTTGTCCGTATGAATTGTTCTGTCCCAGTATATTTTATGATCTGCATTTTTGGGTGAGTATGTATAATATGGTGTAGATTGTTTGATGAGGTTGAATTTGATGGCCACTTGTTGGTGAATTATTTTTGCTATTATTATTGTTGTTGATGTTGTTGTTGCAGATATTTTTGTTACTTATTACAATTATTTATGTGTCACCTTTCAGGATACAAATCTTACCAAGGTGGCTTACAATTAAAACAAAAATAATAAAATCACCCTTACACTTATGATTATGTTGGATGCAGCATCACGCAAGCCGAAAGCCACTTGCAGAACAAATCAATCTCTCTTCCTTGCAGCATCCTGGGCCTCCGAAAAGCCCCCCCCCCGAAGGTCAGATGACCCTCCTGGACCATGTGGGGCTTTCCTACAATTGACGTCCAATGGTTGGGGTTGCAGGGAGAGTTGTATTATTAGATATAATGACATAATAATAACACGTAAGCTGGAAGCCCTGCATGGGAGGGTTGCTACTTTTGCTACTTTTCTTGTAGCAGAATTACTGGTGAGTCAGAGTTTGTGACAGGCAGAAATTTAACAAGTAAAGCCTCGCCGCAATTTGAGAGTAATGAAAAATTACTTGTGCTCTATGTCTGTGAGGGTGGGAGGGGCAACTCTAAGAGAGCTGTGAATCTATTGTGGTTTGTAAAGTGGGTTGAGGGAGGCTGTGTTTAGCCTTGTTTAATTTGAAGCAGATAAACACTACCAGGGTATCAAAAGAGGCATTTTGCTCATTTAAAATAGCAGCAGCCAGCAGCAGCAATATCAATGTTTGGGAGAGAGTGAGAGAAATGGGCCTAGTTCATTGAATAAAAGCAAGGGCAGGAAGCCGAAAAATGACACTGAGAGTTCGGGCTACATGATTAAGTAACTGGCTTCCCTTTTAATGAAGTCACTCTAGTATAACTAGCAGCCGAGCAAAGCACTAAAGTAAATAAAGCCTAAAGTCTCTAGGCTTGAAGCTGAAACCTGCCCGGCCTGTTTTACAACTTCTCACTAAATTGCATTTACATCCCTACCATGGGGGAGGTTTCAGTTCTCTGAACAGTTGGGTTAGAACAAAGAAATCTGATCTCCCCCCGCCCCCCCAACCCCAAATCTTCCTGGAGCCAGTCCAGCAGAAAGAATAACCTTTGAAAGGACTGAGGAGGGACTCAGATTGCTGAAGAACAAGGCAATATATTAAAAAGGGTGAATTAAATTGTGCAATAACTAGATTTCAGTGCCTGTACATTTCGTGTGATTTAGCAAGAAGCGATGCAAGATCTCTCTGGTTGATCAGCCCCTGTCAAAAGCGTGCTTTTTCTATGAAACCTTTCAGGAAACAAGGCTCATAGCTTCACACCTGCCTGTTGAGTCTCTCTCAGCCTTAGAAGAATCCAATTAGCCCCCCTTTTAAACAAATGCTTCAGTTTGCATGTTCCAGAAATGACCCTGTGAAAGGAGGAGGGTATCACCTCCTCCCCAAGTCCCTCAACACTGCTTTCCTAACCTCTCCATGAGAGATGGAGTTCAACAAGGAAGAAAAAAGAAAAGAAAGCTGGCTACTCCAGCTCATAAATGATCGGTGATGCTATGCCAAGGCCTCTGTACAACATCCTCCATCAGCTTATTAAAAAGGAAGTCTTCACGAGTAATTCTCTGTCAGCCAAGTCTTTCATTCCCAGCCTTAATACTCATAATCGGACAGTGACATCATCATCGTTGAGGTGCAGTGTACGGCTTCCATATGCTTGGTGGGCTTAGGAGACAATCCTTTCGGGATGCGGTTGAGGAACATGGAAGTTTGAAGAAGAATGTGTGTGAGACAGAAAGGGAAAGGTCGATACTATGGCCTTAGCTAGACCTACCGGTCTAGAGGGACGGAGGGGTGAAGATCTCATGATATTTTTATTGTGAGATCTTCCCTCCTGTTCACACGCGGCGTGTGACGACCTCAGAGGGAGAGGCGTCGCGCCCGCCATTTTAAAATTTCTTAAAGGAGAAGATGCGCACGAGCGCTCGTGCACAAAAGGTAAGCTTTTTTTTAAAAACAACAACCCTATTTTCCCCACTCCCCCCCCAATGGGCGCAGTGCTCCTGAGGAGCTCTGTGACCCATGCGTGGGTCCCAGCTCCTCATGAGGAACTGCAAGAAACTGGGACAAACTACGACGCCTGGCCACACATTCCGTGGTCTCGGGCTCAGCCCGGGACCGTGGAAAAACTGGGCCTAAAGGGTAGGGAGAGAACCCGGGGCAAGGGAGGGATCATCCTTCCCTGATCCCGGGATCCTCTGTGCGTCATGTGAACGCACAGGGACGATCCCGGGGATTGCTGCGGGATTTCACCCCGTCTAGCTGTCTCAACCTTTGCCAACCCAGGACTCTCTAAATGTGTTGGACTACAACCCCCATCACCCCCAATTGGTCTGCTGGCTGGCGCTGTTGGGAGTTGTAGTCCCCACGCACAACTGGAGGGTGCCCATCTGGAGTCAATCTGTATTGTATTGTGGAAATATGGGTCAAAACATAATGGCAATGCATTGGACAGCTATCTGCCTGTATTTCAAGGGGATTAGGAGGAAGAAAATTTATCGTTTAGGGGGTTATTTAGGTCCCACTTAGCCAAACAATGCTGATGCACAGCTTCTGTTCACCTTAGTGTGGCTTGTATAGACACACACACACACACACACACTCATCACTTGATTACTGCCACATCAAGAGATGACTTACATGTGCAAAGGGACCATTCCAGATAAGGTTTATTTGTTCAAATGTAAATTGCTTTTCAAAATACCCAGCTCTCACATGAAGCTGCCAGTCCTCAGATCTACTACAGCAAATAAAGGGATGAAAAAGAGCATGTGAACCAACCCTCTGCAGAGAAAGCAACTGATGGAAATTATGTGTGAATGAATCCAGTGAAAGAGAGTTTCATGTCACTGGTGCTAATGTGATTTACGCTGATAAGCATTTATACCACTAACAAGGTTTCTTTATCTAATATAATTTTATGTATTATATTTTATTTAGTGTTGTTCCCCGCTTCGATCCAGAGGGAGAGGCGGGTAATAAATAAATAAATAAATATATTATTTATTTATTTATTTATTTTGATTTTTCCCCCCAACAAAGGCCTAATCTACGCCAAGCAAGATATTGCACAATGAAAGCAGTATGAAAGTGGTATATAAAAGACAGGAGCCACACTACTGCTTTATAGCAGTATTGAAGTACACTGACAACTGTTGGGGCCACTGACACATAGCATATACCGCTTTCATGCCGCTATATCCTGCTTGGTGTGGCTCCTGCCTTTTATATACCACTTTCATATCACTTTCATGGTGCAATATCCTGCTTGGTATAGATTAGGCCAAAGTAGGCTTTGCTGAAAAATAGTGGGCAGATTCCAAAAGGGAATGTACGCCCCTGCCAATTCCCTTATGCCTTGCCAATTCCATTCTGCAAGTGACACCCATCTGCTAGTACAAGGGCAATTTAGCACTTCTGGGGCAACCCAGAACAAGTAGACCTGCTTATTTCTGGAAGGAGGCAGGTTGGTGGAGCTCACATTAGGGATCTCTACTGACCTACCTCCTTCCAAAAAGGAGTGTAAGTGGTGGGTCCCGCTTGCATAATTTTTTTTTTTAAAAAAAATTGGCAGGGTCCCACCGGTTACGAAAGGGAATCAGCAGGGTGGAAGCAGCCCATTGAATTCTGCCCAATGACTATACTGAACTACCCAGTAACCTTCATGGATGAGCAAGGAGTGAAACTCAGGCCTTAGCTAGATGGGGTGAAAACCTGGGGCAATCCCCGGGATCATCCCTGTGGGTCCACATGACACACAGGGGATCCCGGGATCAGGGAGGGATTATCTCTCCCTTGCCTTGGGATCTTGGCCTACATTTTAGGCCTGGTTTTTCCACAGTCTCGAGCCTGAGACCATGGAACATGTGGACGGGCGTCGCAGTTTGTCCCGGTTCCTCGTGAGGAGCTGGGACCCACGCATGGGGTGCAGAACTCCTCAGGAGCTCTGTGCCCATCGGGGGTGGAGTGGGGGGAACGGGGGATTTCTTTCTTTTTTTTTTTTAAACACCCTTACCTTTTGCGCACGAGCACTCGTGTGCTTCTTCTGTGTCTTTAAAAAAACCTGAAATGGCGGGCGCGACGTCCTCTTTTTCCGAGGCTGTCGCACGCCATGTGTAAACAGAGGGGGATCTCATGATAAAAACGTTGCGAGATCTTCACCCCTCTGTCACGCAGTAACAGGTAGGTCTAGCTAAGGCTTCAGTTTTTCCACAACCAAACCCAACACTGTACCCAGTGTTGTTTCACTATTGCATGTATATCTCCTCCTTCCTTCAAGGAGCTCAGAGTGACATGCAGAATTCTCCCCCTGCTCTTTTATCCTCACAACAAGCCTGTGAGGAAGGTTAGAGCTGTGAGATAATTTAAAAAAAATGTTTTATTATTGTAACCCCCTACCCTGAAGTGTGGCCTAGCAATATTTTAAATAAATAAATATTGACTGGTCCAAAGATATCTAGTTATAGTTGAGTGGGGCTTTGAACTTCGGTCTTCCCAGTCCAGCACTAACCACTATACCACACTGCATCTGCTGCACTGCACTGGTGATGTTATTAGATTGACTCCTTTAATTTTATTTTACTGGTGCTATACCTCTCTGCCTTTAACAACTGCCTGACACCCCCTCCCCCAAATTAAATGAATGAATCTTTCTTTTCTTTTCTGGAGGTGGAGATGGTGAAGACAAACTCTCCCAAATCAATTTCTCTGTGCTTGACTGCTAGGAGGAGGGCCAGTAAAAAAGAAAAGAAAAGGTGGCCACCCTAGGAGTAATCCAAAGTTTAAAAGCAACAGCTTTAGGCATTCAAAGGGGATCTGGCAATTGAACAGAGGAAGAAGAATATCACTTGAAAGTGAATTAGAAACTGAATCACTTCTCATCCATTTTAAAAAGAAAAAGCAGAATCACATCTCATGTACAAAATCAGAAGCAAAATATTAGGGACAAGGACTCAGGAGAACAGAGAGAGCATGGCCACAAAAATTTAAAAGGCCAGCACATTGGCTTGTGGGAATGTGAGCTGGGGTGGGATAGTTGTAGGACTTTACATGTAGGACCTTAGCAGCTAAAATGTCTTTAGTGATGACTTGATATCCAGGGTTTTTAGTGTGTCATCAAATGAAGAAGAGGGGGAAAGGAAGAAAGACAACAGTCAACAGCCTTTCCCAACCCAGCGCCCAATAGATGCGTTGGATGGCAAGTCCCAGAATCCCCAGAACCATGGCTGTCGGACATGCTGACTTGTGGCTGATGGTGGTTGTAGTCCAACACCCCTGGAAGAGACCAGGTTGCAGAAGGCTGGTCAATGTGCTCCTACTAGAAATCATGCTGACTTTTACTGGGCGGGGGGTGGGGGGAGGAAAATGGCTTAATTCATGCAACCAAAATGATTTCGCACACTGTAAACAGTGGCGGCTGGTGGCTCTGATTTCCGTGGGGCTGTAAATCCGTTCTGGGTTTCAGTCAGAACCACCCAGAAATCTAAAGGAACTATCCATGGTGCTGAACCCTAGCCCCAAACTAGGTTCAGCACATTGAATAATTCCTGTATAGAAAAGGGAATTTCAGCAGGTGTCATTTATGCATGCAGCACCTGGCGATATTCCCTCTTCATCACAACAGTTAAAGCTGCAGGAGCTCTGCCTTGACCAGATACAAAAAATCCCTTTTCTATACAACTGTTAAAGATACAGGAACTCCGTCCTCCTTTTCATATAGTCACCCAGGTTTTTTCCCAATATACCTGTCGCTGTTAAGCTATCTGTGATGATAATGAGCATGGCTGGATATTTAAAAGAGAAATCTTGACAGTTATAAATTAAATTAGTCTGTGCCTGGTGCAAAAACAACAACAACAACAAAGGTTGAAGCAGAATGTTTGTGAAGTCAGCTGTACAAATGCATATTGCTCATTTCCCCTCAGCCAAATAAGGTAGGTTGTAGCAAAGAATACTGACATGAAGGAGAAATGGGGGCATTCCCTTTGAAAACCTGAAGGCAAACTAGATAATTCCCTAGAGCCTCTCCCTGTCTCAAGATCAATTTATTTGATGCAGAGTTGTCACTTTCCAGCTGAATTTTTTTCATTTGCCCCAATGTTGATGCTATGTTTCCTGGAACCAACAAATCCGTCTCTGTCTGCTTCCAAACACAACTACAGCTTACTGTTCTTTTTTCATCAATGAATAGAACATTATGTTTTGAGAAAGAAAAAAAAGTCATTTTCTGCTTGATCATGTGAAGGATGAACCAAAGAGTATAACAACTGTCAACTGAAGGACTGGAACAGCCAGAAGCACAAAAGGCAGCTGGAAATGCATTCAAGAAAGTCATGAACAGAGTTCTGCAAAAGTAGTAGAAGAAAACAAAAAGGATGTTAATTCAAACTTAAGTTAAAAAGAATGAAGTTGGTCATGATTGTGAAACTTCTGCACCTCCTTTTATTTGTACTATGGTGCCACACAGGCTGAGTTTACATATACCAAGTCAAAGGGGGTCTAACCATTCAGCCGTCATCCCTTGAAAATTCACTTCCCCTCCCCACATTCCTAATTACAATTTCCAGAGAAAAGATTAAGGCCAACAGTTATTAGAATCAGCCTCTCTGATGCTATTTGGAACATGGAGTACCTTGTAAAGCGGAGAGATGTACATTGAGGGTGCTATATAAATAAATAATAATAAATAATAATGTAGCAATTGTAGCATGCTTCCAGATGAGACGTTTATGGCACCATTGCCCTGCCTTAATCATGGATGTTTACTTTGTCATCTTCTACCTGTGACCCTCCCGTGTTATCATACTAAACTGGGCAATGAGGATGATCCAGGATCCGGGATCAAAGCCCTATGAGGAGAGACTGAAAGAACTGGGCATGTTTAGCCTTGAGAAGAGAAGGCTGAGTAAGACATGATAGCACTCTTCAAATACTTGAAAGGTTGCCAAACAGAAGAGAGCCAGGATCTCTTCTCAAGTGCAGGACACAGACTAAAGGGCTCAATTTACAGGATGCCAGATTCCGAATGGACATCAGGAAAAGCCTCCTGAGTGTTAGAGCAGTACGAGAATGGAACCAATGACCTAGGGAGGTCCTGGGCTCTCCCACACTAGAGGCGTTCAAGAGGCGTCTGGACAGCCTTCTGTCAGGTATGCTTTCAGGTGGATTCCTGCATTGAGCATGGGGTTGGACTTGATGGCCTTGTAGGCCCCTTCCAACTCTACTATGATTCTATGATTTTTGTTTTTGCAAGGAGGATTCCTTTGTTAGTAATTCTTCACAATGTAGAACCTATTTTAAATGGTGGCAGGGGAGTGACTAATGTAAGTGGATGAATGCAAAATCTGGCCTTTGGAATGTATGGAACAACACCTGGAGGAGTTCAGATCTATAAACTATTTTTGGCAACATGTTGTGGGAGCACAATTTCGCACAAGGATATTTCAGGGTCAGTGTGCCCTTCCTCACATTTATAAGTAGCACTTATACATATTCCTTCTGTACTGTTTGTATCCTGCCCTATATCACTAGGATCTCAGGGCAGTGTACAGATAAATCTGAGGGCGGCGTACTGTTAAAGATACAGGAGCCCTTTCCTCCTTTTCATATGGTCACCCTAGCATACATAGCACTGTTTTGGTACACCCCACTTGTAAAGGCCAAATATCCTTCAAACAGCTGATCTTTCCCCTTTATTTGTAGGTGCAGCTGGTCTTAGTGTCGGGACATAGGACATTTCTCATAGGATGTGTTCCATTAGGAACTGCATTAGGCAAGTCCTTCGAAATATTCTTATGAAAGCTAAGTTAGGACTTTTTGTCGCAATATTAGTTTGACAGATGGGAAAATGGAGGCATCACCTTTCTCATGAGACACGTAGGGAGACTGTGGCAGAACAGAAGTGAAGAGATAGCTCTGCCAAGCTCCCAAGCAGGAATATCTTTACCCCTTTAAAACCGACCCCCACTCTATAAAGTAGATACAATCAGGGCTTTTCTACACAAGGCTTTTTTCCCACCACTGTACCACTACTACTTCTTCTGGATGGTACATGGACTCTTTATGTACCCGTTTCCCCCCTCCCCCTATAGATCTCCAGATACCACTTAACTCAGAAAACTGTGTCCATTCATCCATTGATCTCCGAATCTGAAAATGACTCTGATATATTTAGAGCGTTTGTTTTTTTGCAGTTATCTCTGTGGAAAACTGAATTGGTTGAATTGCAAAATATTCCATATCAGGAACCTGAGTTGGAACCAGAATTAGTCAAGCTTAGAGTAGACCTACTGAAATCAATGGGATTTCTGTTAGTCATAGTTCCAGTCCATTGGATTTTAAAACAGCAAACAAATGTTGGGGTGACAAATCCCTAGACTTCTGAAACAGACCTTCCTTAATGCTTGGATCTGTTATTTTCTGGTGCCCAGACAGTTACTGCACAGATAATATTTCTGTAATCAGGTTTGCTGTTTTTTAAACTGGCTTTCATCTGAATGCTTCTCTCCAAAAGCAGAACCGCATTTGTGTCATGTGCATTCCGGGATGTCACATTTCTAAAGAGCCCTCCTTGTCCCATCTCTATGCATCGCTCTCAGAGTATGGCTTTTGTTACAGCAGAGCCTGGGCATTGTTGCACAGCAATATGCAAAACTTGCTTAAAAATAGCTTCCAGAAGGGACTGATCAGCTCTGTCGATTTCTAATCTGCATTAAGTCTTCCAATTGAAATCGCAAATAACAATGAACACATTTACTTGGAACAGCCTTTCCCAACCTGCTTCCCTCCCTGTGTTCTGGACTACAATTCCCATCATTCTCAGCCAGACTTGTACACACAAGGATTGCATTTTAAAATACATTCCATTTCTTCCTCTTTCTTTTCTGTCAGAGAGAGTAAAACAAAAATGTTATTTTTATTCCCTCTAGTGGGTTTTCAAGCAGATACAATGTGCATTGTGCCATGCCTCTCCTCTGCTCCAGTATGAGGAAAGTGAATTGCTAAAGAAGCCCCTCATTAGCTCTTTGATCATATTTATAAAGAAACAAGATATGAATGGCTGTTTCCTTTGGGTTTCGATGTGACCCTCTCTTCCCACAATTCAAGAAACTGATACATCTGCCAGGGAGCAAATGAAAATATTTTTACTCACTCCACTGCTCATGTTTTCTCTCCTTAACATATTAGATCAGAGGAAATATGACAAATAGATAGGCATGCAAAACAGATAGGCTAAAGTGTTGGAGTGGGAATCGGAGATCCGGGTTCTAGTTCCCACTCGGCCATGGAAGCCCATTGGGTGACTTTGGACCAGTCACAGACTCTCAGCCCAACCTACCTCACAAGGTTGTTGTGAGGATAAAAATGGAGAGCAGGAGGATTATGTACGCTGCCTTGGGTTCTTTGGAGGAAAAAGTGTGAGATATAAATGCAATAATATAAATGTAATCATCACCATCATCATCATCCAGACATTTTAAAGTCTGTAGTTGTTAGGGGTGTGCACGGACCCCCCGCTCCGCTTCACTTGCAGATCCGCCATTTTTCGGAGCGGGTCGCTCCGCCCCGCCCCCGCTCCGCCCACTTCCGCTCCGCTCCGCTCGGAGCTCCGGATCCGGATCCGGAGCTCCGTTTTTGCCCCCCCATAGGGTTGCATTGAAAGCTAAAAAAGTAAACAACTTTTTTTCCGTTGAAGTTAGAAACCTCACGTTTGGCACCATGACACCTCATGGGCGTATACACACACACGCCAAGTTTCAAGGCAATCCCATCATCCCCTGATTTTTGGCGAATTTTTGAAAATCGGGCACCCCACACACAACATCCCTGCGAGGTGGGCAGGGGAGGAGGGAGGGAAGGCAGGCAGGCATGCAGCTGGCATTTCTGGGGGCATAAGGAAGGGAGCCAAGGATAAGCCAGTAATGCATATAAAATGGAATAAATCAATCAATAAACAAAGGAGGGGTGGAATTAAAAGCAGCAGTGTTGCTCAATAAACAGCAAGAAGAATTAAAAAAAAAAGGCTATATCTGTCTTTTACCAGCAATAGGGGGACGTGCCCGGGGGAGGGGGAAGTAGCTGCCAGTTCAAGACAGCCACCAACAGCTCTGAGAAGAAGTAAAACGCTCACTTCAACTCATAACAGGCATTGCTCCACCACTGAAAAGTGACCATTCACTTCAACTCATGATAGGCATTGCTCCACCGTTTTACTCTCTTTGGAAGGCTCTATGGCCTTCCAGTGCAGGAGAGAGTGGGGGCACGTCCACGATGAGATGCCCTAGGGGAGCTCATCCCCTTGCACCACATCGATTCAGTTGTTCACCAAGGTTAGGGTGGGGAGCAGTGCTGTGTTTTCTATCTCTTATTCTTGGCTTAGTATATGATTTCAGGTTGTGTTTGTGCATTTGGTGGGGCTACTGTGTTAAAAAACACGGGGAAAAGCCCGTTCAGATGAAGAAAGAGAAGTTTCCCAGAATCCCAAGTTACCTGTTTTGCCTATGCCCTCCTCCAACTTTGGGATCATCATGACCGGGAGCTGACTCTGCCCCTCAGCCCTTTGAAAAAGGTATTTTTCCCGCCGATTTTTAAAAAACTTCTAGCCCGCGACCCGTACGATGCAGAAAGTTGAGAGTGGTCTCAAAATGACCCCCATCCACGACTCTCTGTGCACAAGAATTTTCAGAACGATAGCTTAAACCCCCCCCCAGTTATCCCCGATTCTTTCCCTCAATGCAATCCTATGGGCGAAAAGCCGAAACGCCGTTTGAGCCCCGCGGTTGACCCGATTTTTAAAAAACTTCTAGCCCGCGACCCGTACGATGCAGAAAGTTGAGAGTGGTCTCAAAATGACCCCCATCCACGACTCTCTGTGCACAAGAATTTTCAGAACGATAGCTTAAACCCCCCCCCCAGTTATCCCCGATTCTTTCCCTCAATGCAATCCTATGGGCGAAAAGCCGAAACGCCGTTTGAGCCCCGCGGTTGACCCGATTTTTAAAAAATTATTGCACGTGAACCACAGCACGCAGAGAGGTGAGAGTGGTCTCAAAATGACCCCCATCCACGACTCTCTGTGCACAAGAATTTCCAGAACGATAGCTTCAAAAACAATGTAGTTATGCGCGATTATTTGCCGCAATGCAATCCTATGGCGAAATGTTTTCAAGATGGCGACCGGAGCGCTCCGACTGAACTCGGAGCTCCGAAAAATGGTCGCTTCTCTTCGCCTTGCTTCTAGGGGGTCCGCGGTCCGCTCCTACTCCGCCTCTGGGTAAGGCGGAGCAGGCCAATCCGCTACTGCTTCTACGCTCCTAATCGGAGCGGAGCACATCCCTAGTAGTTGTGCTGCTGCTATTGTTGTTGTTGTTGTCGTCGTCATCATCATCATCTCTCTTTTCTCGCTCATGATGGCTTTGCCAAGTCATGCTGTCCTTTACTGATTCAGGAATTTCCTGACAATTGACCATGTTTGTATGACTTCTTTCTGGATGTTGATATGGATGTATTTTGGTAGGCCCAGTTTCTGAAGGTTTTCTGTCTAGTTTTTTGATGCGATAGCAGTGATTGATGTGACTAATGGTATAATTGTGACCTTTTCCTGTTGCTATAGTTTTTTAACTTCCATGGCTAGTGGTGTGAATTTCTCTCTCTCTTTTCCTCTTCCTTTTGTACAACATTTTTGTCATTAGGTATTACTATGTCAATGAAGTAAGTGTGTTTTCCTTTTTTGTTTATAACTGTTATGTCTGGTCAGCTGCAGGGTATTGTTTTGTCTGTATGAATTGTTCTGTTCCAGTATATTTTATGATCTGCATTTCCCAAGATTGTTTCGGATGAGTGATGGTTGTTTGAGGAGGTTGAATTTGATTGCCAGTTGTTGGTGAATTATTTTTGCAACTGTATTGTGTCTGTCTGTATAGTCCATTCCTGTCGGAAATAATAATAATAATAATAATAATAATAATAATAATAATAATAATAATAATAATAATTTTGTTTTACAATCTTTTAAAATGGAAATCAAGGAAGCAGTTATAGTTGTCCCCCCAAAATATTGGGAATCAAGATGAATTTGTGGTGTTTTGCTTTGTTTTGTTGCATTTTTGTCAACATATTGCCTCCAAAAAATAGTGCATCCTATTGGGCTGGATCTAGATTTGCATGGAGAGGTACTCTGTGAACTGGGTGACCCTGTGTCCAGAAAGGGAGAATACAATTTTCACTGATGTGGCCTCCCTCCTGCATCTTCTTGTGCGCCCAAAAATCTATTCTGGAGGGTTGAGGAACTCTCCAGAATAGTATCAACTTTTCTGCACAAGGCTGTTAATCACAGAATCTGCTTTCGGTTTCGTAGCAGAATTGAGCTCTGAGCTCTGCACAAAAAGCTTTTATTTATTTATTTATTACATTTCTATACCGCCTAATAGCCGGAGCTCTCTGGGCAGTTCACACAACACATATATTGTGTTCACACAACACATATATTGTGCTCTCATGTTTCCTTACTCCTGCTTTTCTGCTACATAACAGCTAGGTGGCACTGTGCTATAGCAGGTATAGCCCAACTACACAAGTAGGGAAATACCTTTTCTTTCACTTTCGGAAATAATACTCCATTTCCCCGCTCTAAAACCACACACACATAAATGCCCCCTTTGCCAGGAAAGTGTACTTAAAAAACAGGCACAAAATGTCATAAAAAAATGTCATCTAGTGCTCAGCTGCTATGGTGAAACAAACAATAGATCTGGTGGATACATTTTCCTTTGCTCCCCACTCCCTTCCCTGACTCCGCCCCTCTCTCGCCTTTCAGATCCTCCTTCAAAAGAACCTTGAACAAACACAAACACCTTTCTCCATAATTTAAGGTTTATTTCCCAAATCAGACTCCTCCCCCCAACTTGGAAGCCCTCCAGGTGTGTTGGACTGCAACTCTCATCATCCACAGCCACCCTAGCCATTGGCCAGATTGCCTGGGGATTGTGGTATGTGAGGTCCAACACATCTGGAGAACACCTGTTTGGGGGGAGGATGCCCTAAATCTTCATTCCCACCACATGAGTACCTATAACTTCAATTCACCATATGGTTTCATCCTCTTGTCCCTCTCTCCCTGCCCTGATTTTCCCACTGTCTATTTCAGATTTGAAGATCCTAAACGGAAAGGACCTGCCCATGTTATTACGATTGTAATCCTATATAAACACTTGCCTGGGAGTATATATCATGTATGTGTGTGCATAAGTCATATACACACACATATCCCCTCCTCCTCCCTCCCAATCCCCTTTCCTTTTGTGTCATGTCTTTTAGATTGTAAGCCTGTGGGCAGGGACTGTCAAGAAATACTTTTGTAAGCCGCCGTGAGAGCCTTTTTTGGCTGAATGGCGGCATAAAAATGCTTAAATAAATAAATAAAAATAAATGTCTCACTGAACTCAGTGTGACATATGATGCAAAGTACTGAACTGTAAGTAATTAATGCTAGACGTTTAATAAAATAATTAATAACATTGAATAAAATTGCTTTAGATTTTTTTTTAAAAAAGAAATACATAAAAAACACAAGGTGGATAAACATAACTTCAAATCATCAACTAATAAGGCAGTAAAAAACTCAAGTAGCCTGTAATGGCAATAAAGCCCATTAAGGCAATGTATAAATAAAGGAAAGATAAGGTAGAGTAATTAGTTTAGGGCTGATCTGGTAGGTTGTTGTAACCTGTTAGGCTGTGTTATTGATTTTTTCTTCTTCTAAAAATGGATTGACTGATTGCTTGAAAAGAGTTGTCGAAATCTCAGTCCTACATGATGACAGACATAAAACAAAATAGATAGAATGGAACAGAATTGTTTATTAGTGATTAGCTGTGACATTATAAAAATAACATTAAAATATCCACCCCCACCCTAAATGGCAAAAGAAGCAAATAATTATGTTCCATATTATTCTATTTTTTTCCCTGCATCTCAACTTCTGGAAACAACCCTTTGCAAGCAATTGATTCAATTAGGAATATAGGCACGATAATTAAAAATGTTACTGTGGTTTTTTATGGATGTTGTCTCGTGATAACATTTTGTTGTTTCACTGTACTTTTTAAGGTTATCTGCTTTGGGAATTTTAGTTGACGGGGTTAAGAACTGATTAAATAAATAATAACTAAATGTTTTGTATTAACTTGATGTCAAAAGTGTTTTATGATCAATCTAGTCGTTTATCGAAATGGCTCTCCACTAATCCATGGAATATATCTAATTCCCATACAGAAATGCTATCTTCCTTGGGTCATACTCTTCCTCCGTAGTTAATGCCGAAGCTTCCACGTTGTAGAAGCTACAATCTTAGGTTACAGAAATCTGAGATAAAGACTATATTAACATATCAATGGGACGGGCTCTCCAGGAGCCCCGAAGCGAAGGCAATATTTGCATCGCTATTTGTTAACAATGGAAGCCGAGGCAGCTACTCTATCAACAAAATTTGTGCATAATCTATTTTTAAAAGAAGTAAATTCAAGATTGACAGATTATAAAAAAGGAGCTAAACTAGATGGCTCCTGTGCTGTACACAGGCACCCTGAAAGTTATTTCCCAGAAAACATGGCCTCTGATTTGCTGTTGTTATTTAGATAATCTCCATTAGGAAGAAATGAGGATTACTCCAAGCACAGATGAATTCCTTGATGAATCTGGATCCCTTTTTAAATAAGGGGACAAATGAATCATTAATGGTTTGGGGGAAATCGAGATTCTCAGTTCTTTTTAGACCAGTCAGCAGCCTAAACAGTAGGCGGCTCAGAGTTTCCCTATATTTTCTTTAGAGTGCCTGGTATAAATTGTAAGCTGAACTGATTTATTTTGCCTGCTTTTAAAGGAACCTTTAAGACTGTATTATTCTGATGAACCTTAGATGATATTATTAGTTGTGGATCTGGTTTTTATGATGCTGTTCTTACTGTTTGTCTGTTTTATTGTTAAGGTTTATTTTAAAATGTTTTGATTTATACTTCTATTTGTAAGTCACCTCGAGGTTTATTTTATTGTAGAAAGACGTGGTACACATGTTGAAGTGAATAAAAATAAAATCCGTATCTTAAATAGTGAAAGTGCCATTCGAAATACATATCTCTCCCAGGGGATATTTTACAGAGTTAACATTCTGTTAAGATAGGAGAGAGGCTGTGAGCTTAGCTCTTCAGGGAAAGAAGTATTTGGTGTATGACCAGTGAGATGGATTTGTATAGTTGTTTTCTAGCTGGTAACTTGAGGAGTTACAAACATAAATCCAGGCTTAGGGTCATTGCTCTTACTTATTGTCCACATTTCTACGCTGCCTTTCTATAAATCCACTCAAAGCAGTGCACAGTCCAAAATAAGACCTTACAGTCGCCTTCTTCAACCTGGTGAACTCAAGATGTGTTGGACTATGACTCCCATCACCCCCATTTTCATGATGGCTGGGGGTGATGGGAGCTGTAGTACCCTAGTACTCACTGCATATGCAATACCCACTTGCATATACGACTAGTTGGTATACTTGCAGTATATACAGTGCCCACATGGGTGATGACATCTATGTTTTTGGTTATGATTTAGCACTGATAGGAACTTTGGTTGCAGTTGTTATAGTTAATTATTGCAACTTTTCATACAATTCTACAGTTTTTAGATGAGCTGTTTTTCTCAAAATTCTCCACCCTATTTGTGGGTAGAGAAATTGGGTGCACAATTTCACCCAATTTCTCCAGAGGGAGAAGAAATTCTCCAACAATTTCTCACAGGTAGGCATCGCCATTAGCAAGGGTCGTAGAACAGCTTCCTTCTGTTTTTCCTAAAGTTTGTTTTGTTTTGTTTTGCTTTTTGCACTGCCAATAGCATCAACTGTCGGCAGCCTGGCCTCCATTTTGCATCCTGCACAATGCCCCATATATCTACCATCACTTCAGGGCATTAAAGGGTGGAAGATGCAGCCATCACACACACACACACACACACACACACAATGGTGAAGAAAATATGGAGGAAATTCTGAAAAATGTCATTTTATTTTAAGGGATTAAAAAGAAAAATCTCAGGGATTTCCTGACAGTTTACTTTCCCCATGAAAGGGGCTTCCATTTTTTTGCCTCATGCCCAGGGCTTTTGTTATTTTAGTTTGCATGTATGTTGGCTGTGTTTTTGATCTTAACTAATCATTGTGAAGTGTCTGAGGGTACTGACTGTATTTGTCTTTCTATTACACATCTAACCATTACTCTACAGTCTCCCTAATCTGAAAAGGCCCTACGTGAGGAATAAATTTATGATGTCTTCCCCTCGGCAGGAATGGCAGGAAGCCCAGGAGGCTACAGGCTGTCAGAGAGATGATTGTACAATGAAACACAAGACACCCACACACAACTCCTCAGCCATCTCATAAGTAAGAACCCCAAACCAAACCCATGAGAATTTCGCCGAAATTTCTTCTCCTTTCAATTTCCCCCTGAAAGCAATTTCTTTTCTATCAAATTGAATGAGAACGGTAGGAGAAATTTTTGGCACAGTACTAGGGTTTAGCAGGCTTTTGAAAATGTTAATGCAATGAAATCTTATTTGTAGCTCCCAGGGAAAGAAATAACTTTCTGGAATGCATTGGGCTTATTAAAGCTTTTCCTGGCACTTGAGAACAATTTCTCATCTGTGTTTGGATACAGTTGGGGCTGTTTTGGATACAACTGGTGCTTTCCCCCTCTCTCTGGTTAATTTGGGAGTTCTAGAACAACACATCTGGAGGATGTCAGGTTAAGAAGCCTGGCTTAAATTCTACACCAGGGTAGGCAACTTATTGGGATTCCACCCCTGCTGAAATTGCTGCCACCACAATTTGAATTTGCTGCCGCTGGAGTTGTGGGCCACAAAGAACAGTGATTTTTGCAAGGAGAATCAGGCTGATTCTGCTTGTAAACAAGACGTTTGCTCCCAGGACTGCTTGTTTCCTTGCAAACCAGTCTGTGGAGGCTCTCCATGAAAAATCATATGAACATAAGAAGTGCCGTGCTGGATCAGACCGAGAATCCATCTTGTCCAGCACTCTGTTCACACGTTTGCCAGGAATGAACAAGCAGGACATGGTGCAACAGAACCCTCTCACCCATGTTCCCCAGCAACTGGTGCACACAGGCTTATTGCCTCGAATACTGGAGATCGCACACAACCATCAGGGCTAGTAGCCATTGATAGCCTTCTCCTCCAGGAATTTATCCAACCAAGCCATCCAAATTGGTGGCCATCACTATATCTTGTGGTAGTGAGTTCCATAATTTAACTATGTGCTGTGTGAAGAAGTACTATCCTTTTATTTGTCCTGAATCTCCCACCAATCAGCTTCATGGGATGACCCCGGGTTCTAGTATTTTGAGAGAGGGAGAAAAATGTCTCCCTATCCATGTTCTCCACACCATGCATAATTTTGTACACCTCTGTCAGGTCTCCCCTTTGCCTCCTTTTTTCCAAGCTAAGTAATCCCAGATGTTGTTGTAACCTTCAGCCCCTTAATGATTTTAGTTGTCCTTGTTCCCAGTCGCGTGGAAAGTCACCTTCTGTGAGTAGAAGGCTATGGAAACGCATGAGGATGGGACAGGCCTAGCACTCTCCCTCTCCTCACACGTTTAACCGCTTTCAGAATGCCTGAATAGGGTGTTTACAGCTTCAGCACTATTTCCCCCCTCCGTCCCTCCCCATTTGCATAGCTTACCTTTAAAGGGTTCTGGAAAACTCAAAACCTTGCACACTGTTTTGTGACCATTGAGTTGTTCTAATAAGCAAAGTGCTTTAATAATAAGGGTTTTGGAACATGCAATCCTATACACACCTACCTGGGAATTAGCCCCACTGAATCCTCTGGGGTTTACTTCAGTGTAAACATGGATAGGATACTTCAAAAGATTAAAATGAATTAAAATATATGTTAAATGTCTGCACTATGTGGAAGTAAAAGTAGCAGTATAAATGAATACATAATTGATAAGAGCATTAATTATGTTCTTTATACGATGCTGCTAGTTCTCAGGATGGAATTGTCAGAATAGTTACTTTGTTTGGTTTTAATCAGTATCATGAAATCCTCTTTTCTGGGACTTGATTCACATTGCATTTGATATTTTGGCTCTGTTCCAATGCATGATGCAGGAAATTGATGTGGTCCTAGATCCTGGGTTACCTCACTGCTGCGTAGAAGAGCACAAATGATCAGAAAGGAATGGAGGTTTGCCAAAGGTTTTAAATTAAAACTACATTTATGCTAGTTTGACAGTAGCCATGGGAATAACCATTTGAAAACAGGGTCGTCTTCCTCTAACTTTCTCCATCAATTGAAATAGTAGCATAAACACATTGCAGTATGGGGTCAATAAGAGTCAAGTGACACCAAAAGCCAATGGGGTTCCACCTGCTGGCTGAGGCCTGGCTAACACATAGTTTAGGCACAGAAAGCCTGTGTGCACCAGTTGCTGGGGAACATGGGTGGGAGGGTGCTACTTTGTTGGTCCTACTTTGTCCTACTTTGTTGGTCACTGGCTGATGGCTGGTTGGCCACTGTGTGAACAGAGTTCTGGACTAGTTGGACCCTTGGTCTAATCCAGCATCAGGGCACTTCTTATGTTCTTAACAGAGGCAGCTTTATATTTGGGATGAATAGGGCAGCGACTAGGTATGTTGTGGGCATAGAACTGGGTCTGGGAGTCTGATGGACTCCCCTGCATCCACCACCCCGGACCCATCAGAAAAAAACCTCCTGACTGTTAGAGCAGTACAACAACAGAACCAATGACCTTGGGAAGTCATGGGCTCTCCCACACTAGAGGCATTCAAGAGGCAGCTGGACAGCCATCTGTCAAGTATGCTGTAGGGTGGACTCCTGCACTGAGCAGGGGGTTGGACCCTTCCAACTATTCTATGGTTCTATGAAACCTCCATGGTTTTATACCCCCTAGCAACATTTGGCTTTAGCATACACAGCTGTTGCTGTGCACATATGGATGATAGATCTATCAACAGATGTTGACCATGATAGCTAAATGGGATCTCCATATAAAGAGGCAGCACAACTCAGAGAACGAGATACTGGAAACAAACAATAATGGAAGTCCATCACCTTCATACGCTGTTTGTAGACATCCATGAGTATCTGTCTGGAAGGTCTTAGAATACAGGACTTGCTTAGTCTGACAATTCAATTCTTTTCATTCCAGGGAATCAACAACAATAAAAAAGTAATGCAATAGCTTTGGAACATAGGAATGTATAAAGCTGCCTTATACTGAGTCAGATCATTAGTCCATCTAGCCCAATATTGTCGACACTGACTGGCAGCTGCTCTCCAGGGTTTTAGGCAGAATTTTTTCCTAGCCCTACGTGGAGATGCTGCGGATTGAAGCTGGGACCTTTTGTATGCAAAGCAAGTGCTCTACCATTGAGCTACAGCCCTTCCTGGAAGTGTGGTAAGAGACTATTTCGGGTTCATCTGCCTTTTACAGGTGAAGCTTTGCTAAGATGTCATTACGTTAAAAAACAAACAAACTCCACCTGTTTTTTTAAAATTATTATTATTATTATTATACATACATTTACAAAAGAGGTAAAAGAACAGCATGTGCAAACTGGTTTCAATATTAACAAAGGAGCTTTATAAGGCTGTCAAATTCTTATGTACATTTATTTATTTGTTTGTTTACAAAATTTATGTAATGATCCATATCTCAGACAGATTCTGGAGCAGTGAACATAATTATTAAAACAGTAAAAGATACAAAAATTAAAACATTATACTAAAAAACACAGAATGCCAATGAAAACTGTAGCTGTCAGTCAATGAATGCTTACTGGAAGAAGACTGTTTTCAGGAGCCACCGGAAACAACACAGTGTTCGCACCTGCCTGACCTCCAGGAGGAGCAAGGAATTCCACAGAAAGGGACCCTCCTGGTGGACTGTAATCGGGCCGTAGATTTACTTATTTATTTATTTATTGCATTTATATCCTGCCTTTTTTCCTCCAAGGAATCCAAGGCGGCGTACATAATCCTCCTCGTCTCCATGTTATCCTCACAACAACAACCCTGTGAGGTAGGCTGAGCAGAGAGTCTGTGACTGTCTCAAAGTCACCCAGTGGGTTTCCATGGCCGAGTGGGGACACGAACCCAGGATCTCCTGACTCCCAGTCCAACACTTTAGCCACTACACCATGCTGGAACCACCAGGAGCAGGTCCTCTGATGATCTCAGTTACCGGGCAGGTTGGTAAGGGAGAAGGCGCTCTCTCATGTAGTGAAAATACAAAATATATCATGTGCCATATAGCTAGGTATTCTTTGTTAGGTAAATAAACTTTGTTAATACTTAATACAAAAGAATGCAATTAAATCGGATAAGTCCTTAGCAAAAAGGCTTCAAAACAGTTCAGAGTGGGAACCCTTTCTCTACAAATTGTCAGCGTATTTAGGAGTTTGATATTATTTTAACCATTTTTAGGATGCCCCTAGTTGTATTGTAGCATCCTGATGTTTTGCTTTGTGTTTGCCCAGCATAACAGCTATTTAAAATTTGGCTTTCATTGTAAGTAAAATAATCAGATTATTTTCAATATCCCAAGAAAAAAGGTATCCATGCTGACAATAAGAAAAAACCAAGATCCGTATCAATGTAGGGCCAACCAAATGTGCAAGCTTTCAAGGTCTCCAGATCTCTTCATCAGGCAAAATGTTTTGGAACACCTTGCCTGACAAAGAGATCTGAAGACTTTAAAAGCTTGCACGTTTTGCGGTGGGTGGGTGTGATCTTTTGGTTAGCCTAATAAAACTACTACACTGATGTGGATTTTGTCTTTATTGAGGTGGTTTCTCAATTCTCTTTTGGGTTCTAAAATAAGATCTTTTTACTCAACCTGCAGAAAACTTTCACAGTCTTATCCTTCACATAATTGTGTGAGGTCGGTTTGAGTTCTGATAGTGTTGCCTTTTGGGGCAGCAGGGAATTTAAAAATGATTTAAACTGTACAGCCACTTGTTATTTCCACAGTAAACAAATCTGAGGCTCAAAAGCTTGAAGGCAAGACTCAATTAGGTTAACCACATCTTGCTATTAATCCCTGGCTTGGATTCAAAGAACAGCAAATGTAGCATGGCTACTGCTGCCGACAGAAGGCAAAAGCCCACAATGAGAGCAGCATGTCCCATAAAGCATAAACAAGAGGTGACACTGGGCGTTACTAGACGAGGGTGTAGCGCGCGTTACCTTCCGCAGTCGTGTCGAGGCTTCCAGATGACGTTCACCAGGATCCGTCGTTATCCTGCGGTGAATCCTCTTTATCCCGTCTTTAAAAAAGTGAGTTCTAGTGCGCCTTTTCCTGCCGGCCTGCGCTAATTCGGAGTAGGTGTGGGAGGATGTGAGGTCACTGCGGTCCGCACTGGTCAGGAAAAGGTGTGCTAAGGGGAGTGGCCAGCGGCTTCAGTCAAGCCGCCTCTGCCATTTGCGCCCAGTCCACCAGCTGGGGCAGCGCAGCGGAGCGGCTTTTTTTATTTATTCCCACAGTGACAGTTTGCGCAGGAACGGAGGAACGGAAAAGTGGCTGGTTTGCTGCTGGGGGTGTGTGGGGGATGGGTGGGGGATGTGCGCCTGTTTTTTCTACTTCAACCTCTGCGGGGGTCACTTTTCGGAAAGGCCGGCATCCCACAGTCATGGGAAGTTGGTGACTCCTCGAGGTGGGCAGCCACAGTGGCCGCATAATGGCGGTGCTGTACGCTGCGCCGAAGATGTAAAGGCCAGCGGGGACTGAGGGGGACAGTCCAGGCATGAAGGGCTGTGTGCCTGTTGGTGTGGGTACGCAGCTGGAAGAGGGCACAGCTGTTTCTGGGCTGCTGCCATGCCTACGCCCAGATGTGGGCTATAGAAGCCAGGTGGGCTATTCATACCATATTTGGGAAACCCCAAAAGAGGATATCTAGGGGGGAGGCATGGTGGGCAGGCATGCTTTCTGGGACCTCTGGAAAGCGTGTCATTCCTGCACTCTTCCCCCCAACTGCTCCAATTGAAGCCTTTTCTATAATGTCCAGGAATTAATGCTTTCCCCTTTAAGTGGGGGGGGGAGGGGGAATGGCACACCTCTGGAAAGCACATCATTCTCCCCCACCACACTAATGACACCTTAGAGGGGAAAGCGTGTAATTCCCTGACATTTTAGAAAATCCTCCCTGACACCCCAGGATAGAACAAAAACCAGGACAAATCCTGGGAAATTTTGACAGTTGGTCACCCTACTACCACATGCTAACCCACCCTCAATGGTTGAGTGTGGGTTGTTGTTGAACTGTGTGATGTCTGAACCCAGGACATATTCCACAAGGTGGCTTGTTAATCATAGAACAACCCAACAACAAACCATGGGTTCTCAAGGTGGTTTGTTCGAGAAAAATAAGCCGCATTGCATGGTTAACAAGCCACCCTGTGGAAAATGTCCTGGGTTTAGACAATACGCTAGCCCAGATTCAACAAACAACCCACAGCTCAAAAACAACCCACCTTCAATCCCTGAGTGTGGGTTAGCATGTTGTGTGAAATATGCTTCAGTGTCTCCATGAAAGAAGAAAAATAACACTCTCACCCATTTTCTTACAAAGTTATTTTAAAGTCTAGCTCAGTAATACCAAGAAATTTTTTTAAAAATGTTTTCTGATTTGCTGAGCTTTTTTGTTAACTACGAATCTTACAAATTCAGATAGCCACACAAAGGCAACCTTTATAAATCTGAACAGGTTACAAGGGTGGAGTGCTGAAAATCCTGGCAAGAAGCCATTTTGTACATAAATACAATACTTTGATTCAGATGGATTGTGGCTTTTGTTCCAGCAAATCTAGAAGTGCAAGAGCTGGTGCTTGATTTTGGGGAAGCAGTTACAAATGCACTGTGAGTTCTCTGATCTTAAAATGCAATACTGTACTGAAATAAGATCCTCTCCCCTGCAAACCTGGCTTTTCACTTCCCTCACAGAAGCTACACTTGTTTGCCAATATTCTCATTATATCATACATAAAAGCCCTATGCAAGCAATTTTTCCTGCTTTCATCCTGATCATGTAGGATCATGAACAATAAAACTGAACTGAACTCAAGCATGCTAGGGTCAGTCCACCCATTGCTAGTTACGACTAACTTTTCACATTTCCCCCCCAGTGTGACTAATATAGATTGGATCCAATCTTATATGCGATTAAAGGTAAATACTATATTTTCTGTTTTGCAACCTAACAACCCTGAAGACAGTTTCAGCATAGTCATAGTAAATTACTACACAGTATTACAAACACTTACTATTCTTCTGTAGCTCAATAACGATAGGAAGAAGAGCTAACGCCAGGACTATGCTTGAAAAACAAGTGGTACTCAAATTTAAGTCTGGATGATGATAATGATGATTTATTACATTTATATACTGCCCAGTAGCCAAAGCTCTCTGGGCGGTTTACAAAAATGTAGAAGTTTATATTAAAAAGACTAAACATTAAAATCAATATACAAAATTTAAAAACGTAAAACCAGCTAACATTTAAAACATTTTTCTTTAAACACTCAGCCAGGCCAAAGCTAGTTTTGGAGTCAGTTAAAAACTCAACATATGCTGTTGAATGCCTGGGAAAAAAGGAAAGGGAATATCACACTCAACTTTCCAGAAGTCCAAGCGGATTATTTGATATAGGTTAGAGCACTCTATACATACTCAGAAGACTATTTGAACAGTACTGGGTCCAGGTTTTTGAGGGCACTTGGCAAGACCACCTCCATGGCCCCTCTCAATAGTGTATTTACCTTTTCATCACCATTGCCATCTGCTGCTCTTGATCCTCCTCTTTCTCATCATGGCTACCACTTGCTTGCTCGACAGGCAGAAAGCCAGGACGTAGCTAAATCTAAGGTTTATCCCTGGATTGTCCAGGGGTCAAACCTGTTCATCTAGGTGACACACAGGGGATCCAATGCTCAGGCAGGGGCAAACCCTGGATGATCCCAGGATAAACCTTAGGTCTAGCTGTGGCCCCAGTCAGCAACAAGGCAGTGGCCACTGCTGCTCTTCTTCTCACCACCACCATTGTCTGGACCAGAGCGAGAGGCAGGTGAACAAGCACATTGCAATGACGAAGAGGAAGAGCAACTCCATGGGGGCTCTTGATAGCGGACCTCTGCCCTTGGCAAGGGCCCAACCATGCCTACTCTTGTCACCCGCCCTGCTTAAGGTAACCTCCAGTCTCAAAGAAAGGATGACAATGTGATACATACATACATTCTTGTAGAAGGCCACAGGCTCAGGCTCTGCATCTTCAGGTTGTTGTTGTTTTAAGATCTTGGGAAGCAGGATTGTGAAATACTTTGACGGAGCCCTTGAAGAATTCTGTTATTCAGAATCAGAACTGGCCTAAATAGGTCAATGGTCTGACTCAGAATACTCGACCCTTTGTCCCTTACTACCCTGTATAGGCTTGGAAGTGCCTTGTAGAACAGCCATGCCACATACCACCTCTCTTCCTTCCTTCAAATCCCACTTTCAAATCCACCTTTTTGTGTGTAGCTTTTGGAGCAAGCTTCTATCTAGTCCCCATGCCTGTAAATTAAGCCTAAGCATGTGAAACTGAAGCAACTTCATATTGAGTTCTCTTTACTCCTTCCTCCATTTTCTTCCTCTTCGTCGAATTTTGGACTGTAAGTTCCTCTGGGCAGGGACCTCTCTACTTGTTCTTTGTAAAGCACCAGGAACACATACATATATATTATAATATGTATAGTCATGTACAGCAACTCCTTGTAGCTGCAATTAAGGACTTAAACCAGTTCTGTTATTCTAAATTTTAAAGCAATGTGGCCATATAAAACAAAGGATAGACTATGGCCACAGCTAGACCTAAGGTTTATCCTGGGATCATCCAGGGTTCGCCCCTACCTGAGCACTGGATCCCCTGTGTGTTACCTAGATGAACAGGTTTGACCCCTGGATGATCCAGGGATAAACCTTAGGTCTAGCTATGGCCTATGTGTTATTGTATGTTGTGAGAAAAAGCCACTTTGCAGGGCAAATAGATCCTAGCCTGAAAAATAATCTTAAAGTAAGAGCAGTGCAGTCCTGCTCAGACATAACCCCTGTCGAATCTAATGCAGCTTACTCCCAGGAAAGCATATACAGAATTACAGCCTAAGATACCAAGGGAAATTGTGTTGCTGTTCTCACATCACATATTATGGGTGGTGGGCAATTTCTACAACAACAACAACAGGTGTTGCAGAGACTGGTGGTCCAACTGGGGCTGAAACAAGTGGGTCTTGTTCCAGACTAAAATGAGTCACAGCATGTGCAAATGAATACAATTTTATAATTGTAAGAGAAAAAGAAAGAGATGGACCTCCTATTAGTTTGAATAGGTGTGTAAAAGAAGCTTCTCTGTACATGTGCTCTGTAGATGGTCAAACGCATGCAAGTATTAATTTTCCTTGCCTGAGGACGGAACATCAGTTCTGAGCACAGATCCTGGGATTTAGAGCAGATCGAATTTTCCTGAACTACTATTCAATTCAAGTTACATCACAATGAGTTAATTGAATTGCCAGTAATGCACATTGCGTGTTTTGTGGTTGTGTATTAGGCTCAAAGGTTTTGGCTAGAGGTGACTCGGTTTCAGAACAGATGAAAGGAAGTACTTCTTCATACGGTGTGTAATTAAACCATGGAATTTGCTACCACAAAATTTAATGATGGTCACCAACTTGGAAGGGTTTAAAAGACAATTAGACAAGTTCATGGAGGATAAGGCTACTAGTGGTTACTAGCCATGATGGCTATATATTATCTCCAGTATCAGAGGCAGTACTCCTCAGAATACCAGTTTCTGGGGAACTTAAGCAGAAGGGTGCTACTGCATTTGTATCCCGTTGTGGACTTCCTATAAGCATCTGGTTGGCAACTATGGGAACAGAATGCTGGACGAGCTGGGCCTTTGGTCCGTGCAGCCTAAATATAAATGTTAGTCTGCTGCAATAGTCTTTGTTTTTAATATTTATAATGTCACTTTGGATTTTTTTTTCTTAAAACAGCCTAGAAACCAATGGAAATGAAATAAAACAGATAAATAAATAAACAAAGATATTGGCCTTAGCTAGACTTACCAGTTAGCTCGTGATGGAGGAGGGAAGATCTCATGATGTGCTTATCGCGAGATCCCGCCTCTGTTTACGACCTCAGAAGGAGAAGCCTCGTGCCCGCCATTTTTTTAACTTAAAGGGGCAGCAGCACACAAACGCTTGTGTGCAAATCTTAAGTAATTTTTAAAATTTAAATTACTTTCCCTCCTACCCCCGATGGGCGCAGCACTCATGAGGAGCACTGCGCCTGGCTCCTTGCGAGGAGTTGTGTGGAACCGGGTCAACCCGCAGCGCCCGGCCACACATTCCGCAGTCTCGGGCTCAGCCCAGGGCCGCAGAAAAACCGGGGCCAAAGTGGAGGGTGAGATTCCGGGGCATGGGAGGGATCATCCCTCCTTGATCCCAGGATCCCCTGTGCATCATGTGAATGCATAGGGACGATCCCGGGGTAAAGCCCCATCTAGTTATAGCCCTTGCTAACTTGTATTAGCTTAGGAGGCAAAAAGTTGAGACTCTTAGCAAACATAATACAAGATAAGCCTACTCACTAAAGGAAGACCCAACCTCCTGAGCTTATGGGTTTTTTGACTATACTATAGTGAGTAACAAGTTGCTTTTGAACTGCCAGTAGATATCCTTGAATACAGTAATTGCATGGATTGGAAAGAATGTATTACAGATATAGAAAGTTTTGAGTTTTATCACTAACAACTGATATGTGTGCTTCTTTTTTCTTTTTTTTAAAGTGCAGGCCCCAATGATCAAAAGAAAAGGCATGCATTGTGAATACGCCTGTTTTGTGCTGGGAATATTTGGAGGTAAGTGTCTTCTCTGAGTTATACAATTATTAAGCCCATTAATAACAAAAGTTTATTACTTTTCAGCAGGGCGTTGCTTCAGAGGGCAAGAAAACTCAAAACCCTTTAAGGAGAAACCAGGGCATTTAGATTATATTCGTACCACACATAGCATTACTCATCCTGCCAACATTGCAAAATCCTGTAATAGTACATTTAAGCTACTTCTCTCCTTTAAATTTCTCTGCCTGCTGTCATCACTCCATCACCCAGCAGTCCACACCCTCATCCATGTGGAAAATAAAGCCAAGAAATCTAGGTCACGGATTTCAATGTTAGCATTTCTCTAGATTCCACTCCTACATGTATGTCTTAAAACTCACAACACACACACACTAATCTTGTTTGCTGTTTCTTAGGAGGAAACCTATATTTTAGCATTTGTGAACTCTGCTCTAGGCTGACTTTCAACTGGTCTCTTGGAAAGTTTATCTTAATGGCAGGATAAGTTCTTGCAAAGCAGTCCACTAAATCACTGTGATTGGGTGGGTTTTTTTTAGCTTGCTTAACATTGGCTAGAAATTCTAGGGAATAGGTAAAAAATCTGTAGGTGAAATGACTGAAACAGAAATGAGGTAGTATAAATGCACAAGGTGAGGGTGGAGCTGTAGTTCTGCATTCTTTCACCTGCATTCATTTGGCAAGGCTGCAGTCCTAAACACACTTACAGGTGGGAATGCCCAGCTGACCAAAACACAAACAAACAACCCCAAGCAAATTAACACCAAAACAGTTTGTGTGCCTGTAAGAACAGCTGAATGTATGGAAGTCAACGTATGAGCCTTTTAACAGCATGGCGATAAACTTTATCACAGGCTAATATTTGTGCAATCAAGCTGTTCTGACTTAAGGGCACAAATGCAGATACAGTGGCTGAAAAACTGGCAACTCTATGCACTGATAATTAAAACTGGTAAGTGGAATTGAATAAACAGAAGCTGGCTAATATGCTCATTTCATTCTTATTAAATAGAGTCAGTGGGTCAAAACCCAGAGATTGGCATTAAGCCTTTAAAATCCAACTGTGCTCTTGCTGTTGATATCCTAGAAAACTCTGGTCGGGCACTGTGGGAACAGAATGCTAGATATCTTTCTTGTTTCTTTTTTTTTTGTGAATGTAACAAAACAGAACACAAAACAAATTGGATGGGGCGGGGGGAGAGAGAACAAACATTACATGCATCGGAATGTCATTTTTTTCATCAGATACACCATTCATAAAAAAAGTGTGTGTGGCGGGGGGGGGGGGGAGGAGTTTTGTATAGGTTTTAAGAAAACCAGACCAAATATCCATGTATTTATCCACTCCATTTGTACACATGAAGACTCTTCGTATGATTGGCAACACTGAAAAAGGCAGGCCCCCAACCACACGTAGAGAAACCCTGTATGTACAGCTGCAAACTCTGTTCAGTTAGCCAGATTATCTTGTGAACAAGATTATTCCCCCACTCCACCCCATCAGGAATATAAAAGAAGTTTTAAAGCATTAAATGGTGGCTGAGGGAAGAAAGATAAAAGTTAGTTGTGTGTTTCACAACTGAAGTGATACACATGGCTCTCTAAAGGAGTGGGACATAGGACACAGAAGTACCATTAAATCGAGGGCCTAAAATTACCTAGCTGAACATCTGAAAAGTGTGGTGGAAAGGATATAGACAGACAAAATGGAAGGTATGAGTCACCAAACGTATTTGGTGAAACAACCCTCAAATAACCAAACAACAAGCCATGGGTTATTTAGGGGTTGTTTTCCCACCAAACAAGCCATACTGCCTGGGTTCGGATGACATGACAACCTGTGCCCAGGTGGATCATTAGTGAAATGGTGCCTGGCACACACTATGGTTTAAACAAACTACTGTGGCTTCTTTAAGTCATGGTGATAGTTTGAAGTAGGTTACAATATTTGTGGTGGGGCTAGTGGAAATAAATGGGCAATCCTATGAATGAAAGGGCAGCCTTACAAAATAAGAGACATCTAGCAGCAGACCAGAAGGGCTTGAACAAACTTGACGAACTGGATGCTTAAGCTAACAGCTATCAAAATTGCTCATATGTGTTTTGGAGAAACGCCCATGAAAGATTGTTAATTTCATTCACTCTTTTTTGCCAGTTATCCAATATCACATGGTAATAAATGGTTCCAGAGGGTTTTAGTACACACTGCATAATATTGCAATAACACACACACACACACACACATGATAAACTTTTTTTCCTACCAGATGTTCTCTTCTCTCCCTCCTACCAATAGATAAAAGAAAATACTTTTCGTGTTGTTCATGAAGTGTAAATGACTTTATATATTGGAGAAGTTTGATAACCTGTGATTTAAAACCAGTATCTGTTGATCAAAGAGATAAACTGTCTCCTGTCTGTCTAGTGACTTTTTTTTTCTAAGTCCTTCTACACACCTTCAATTATTTCTCTCTCTCTCTCTCTCTCTCTCTCTCTCTCTCTCTCTCTCTCTCTCTCTCTCTCTCTCTCTCTCAGCATATGAGTTGTTAGGGAAGTCAGATTTTAACATTTAAAGTATGCAGCATACTGCTTCTGGGACTGGCTCTACAATACAACCTTTGGAGTAATAGTTGTTCTGCTATTTTAAGTTTCAACAACAGCTGAAGAGAACTGTATGCAGAAGGAAAATTGAAAACAAAATGCAATTACTTTGAAGTTGCATCATCACAATAAAATCTGCAGCTTCTTGCCTAAATGGGAGGTAGAGGGATAGGTAGGCAGGCTCCATGAAGAAAATAAATGAACACTGGAGATAAAGACATTCTTGCTTAATTCTTCAGTTTAACTTGAAGAATACAAGAAACCAAAAGGCAATTGTCCCAACTTCCTTTTTGCATGTGTAGGTATATTTATACATGCCATCAAACATGAAAAAATAGCAGTACATGGCAGCCCACTTCCTGACTGAAGAAGCAGAAATCTGCATGGGTACACATTACACTGGGCTTACAAAACGCTGATAATAACTTGAGTTTACTTGAAGAACAAATGGAACCTGCAACAAAAAGTTGTAGTGCAAAGTGTTCCTGTTCAGAACTTGGCCAGCCAACCACGCCTGTTTCCAGGATACTTAATTTCATTTCATGCTTCCTGTTTTCCATTTCACACCTATTGTCCCTCGTTCAGTTCTTATTGGATGTTGGGGGGAATGTTTGGACTACTGCAATAAAGTACATATGGATCTCTCTCTCTCTCTCTCTCCCCACCCCTCCCAGTAGCCCTGTTTTGGCTACAGTCCTCACAACCAGCAGGGTTTGCTTTCAAAGCAGAGCTGTTGAACCTCTTTCAGTCTGTTCACTGGAGGTCTTCAGCCGAAGATACAGGTGGCAAACTTTTAAACAATGGCCTTCTCTACATGATGACTTTGTGCTGCAATCGACATTGTGGTGCAATTGAGCTTTGCATTCTACCGTTTCTTTCCTGAGATTTCCCCTCCCCTAACTTGTTCTATTTTAAGCTGGGGAAAATGCAGTATTTTTTTCTACTCATGCCATCAGACTGCCATTGCATGTCCATGTATTGTCGCCATATTGCCTTATGTAGGCAGAACTGAAGGATGCGGTTATCAGGCTGTGATAACAATGTGGCGGTATGTCACCTCCCCATTCCCGGCACTTCTGCTTCTGTAGGGTGACCATATGAAAAGGAGGACAGGGCTCCTGTATCTTTTAACAGTTGTCTAGAAAAGGGAATTTCAGCAGGTGCCATTTGTATGCATGCAGCACCTGGTGAAGTTCTCTCTTCATCACAACAGGTAAAGCTGAGAGAGCCCTGCCCTCTTTTGTATCTGGTCACTCTATTATAGCTCCTGCAGCTTTAACTGTTGTGATGAAGAGGGAATTCCACCAGGTACCGCATGCCTACAAATGTAGGGTGACCATATGAAAAGGAGGACAGGGCTCCTATATCTTTAACAGTTGTATTGAAAGGGGAATTTCAGCAGGTGTCATTTGTATATATGGGGAACCTGGTGAAATCCTGGGGACAGGGCACTTGCAGCTTTAACTGTTGTGATGGAGAGGAGCACTGCGCCCATCAGGGGTGGGGTGGGGTGAGTGGGGAAAGTAAATATTTTTTAAAAAAATTACTTACCTTTTTCCGCATGAGCGTTCGTGCGCTGCTATCCCCTTAAGTAAAAATAAATAAATGGCGGGTGCGACGCCTCTCCCTCTGACGTCATCGCGCACCACGTGTGTACTGATGGGGAGATGTTGCGATAAATATATCGTGGGATCTTCACCCCGCCAGCCCGCTAGACCGCTAGGTCTAGCTAAGGCCATGGTGGGCCACCATGTCATGTGAACCAGGCCAGCATGTGAAGGAGTCCTGTGCATCTATGCACAGCCAGCAGAGCATGTGACCAGTAGTGGTGGTGTGGTTATTCTCTGCAGCCCCCTCACGTGTACTTTTAATGAAATGGGGGGGATCTGAACCCCCCAATAATTGAGGTTTTACTTGGAAACATTTTCAGAACCAGGCTGCAATCCTACATTAAACCCACTGAGAAAGAATCTATGCATGTCTCCATAGGTTCAGGCTGCCAGGCTAAATTTAGATCAGTGGTTCCCAATTAGCTAAGTACTGCGGACCCCTTATTTTTTAAATGCCAAGTCATGGACTCCTGCTTTTGAAAATGTTATCTCTATGGTAGTTACCTGTGCGAAGCCATTTTTTGGAGAAAATAAGGGGTAGCCCCTAATAAGCAAAGGGTTTTAAGTATACTTAAAAACATACCATAAAATTTCTGATATTACCATGCAAAAATGACAATGATTTAGTTAGGAATATAAAGACGAATTTAATTTTACAAATGTCTAGTTTAAAATTGAACGAATTATGACATGTCTAGCAGCTACTAAACCTAAATGTCATGGGAGAAATCATGCCTCTTTTTGTCCCGAACAATCCCTTCCACATCTGGTTCAATATTTCTTACTTTTAATCTCAAATCTGGATCAACATCAAGTCGATTTTTATCCCTGTTCTTCATATAACAAAATGTCGAAAATGTTTGTTCACAAAGATATGTGGAACAAAAGGGAACTAGATGTTTCAAAGCTTTTTCACCTAACTTCTTATAATCAGGAGAAACCTTCACCCAGAACTGGTCCAGTGTATATTCTTTGAAAAATGATTTCAATGAACCATCACAAGTCACGTCACAAGTGCATCTTGCTCTTCCGCAGATAGAGTTGTTAGTTGTACATCACCACATTCAAAGGGATTCCTTCTCCATGAGTTTTCAGGATTAGGCGCAGGGAAGTAATCTCTGAAGCTAGTTGCTAAATCACGCAAGTGCTTTCGCGCATGATGTCACCGTCGAAGCAAACAGAGCGCGGGAGACGGTGTATTTTCTTTTATTAAAATGCAGACCTTGCAGAGCTAATAGGTGAATGGTGCCACGGACCCCCTGGGTGGGTTCTGCGGACCACCAATTGGGAACCACTGATTTAGATGATAACTCTCAGTCCAGGAGAAATAAACAAAACTAGTTCAGTAAGTTTATTTATTTATTTATTTATTTAATTACATTTATATACCGCCCCACAGCCGAAGCTCTCTGGGCGGTTTCCTTTTTAGAGAGGAATAGGGAGCGCATTCGAATATGTACTAGCCTGAATTTCCAAATTACTAGCTTTAAAATCCTCAAAAGCATTGGGCTTTATCCAGAGTGGCCCCTCTGCCAATGGAAGAGCTCCTTCCATCTGCAGCAAGAACTGAGATCCAGCAGAGGCTCCCTGATGGCTCCCTTCCACCCATTCGTTCATCCAGTTTATGGAATTCTTCTCTGTGCAAATCTGGATCCAATGCATTGTTTATCGTCGTTGCTTTTTTATTATTAGTTGTTGTTGTTGTTGTTGTTTAAAGAGGGTTGCTTTCATTTTACTTGGTGTTGATTGAACCCAAGCAGACAGAAACAACTAGGGATGTGCTCCGCTCCGATTAGAAGCGGCGAATCAGAAGCGAATTGGCCTGCTCTGCCTTGCCCAGAGGCGGAGTAGAAGCGGACCGGGGACCCGTAGAAGCAAGGCGAAGAGAAGCAGCCATTGGCGGAGCGCTTCTCTTTACGCGGAGCGATCCGATCGCCATTTTGAAAAATTTCGCCCATAGGATTGCATTGCGGAAAAGAATCGGGGATAACTGTGTTGTTTTTTAAGCTATCTTTCTGAAACTTATTGTGCTTAGAGAGTCATGGATGGGGGTCATTTTGAGCCTACTCTCAGCTCTCTGCGTGCTGCGGTTCGCTTGCTAGAATTTTTGGAAAAGTCGGGTAAACAAACAGGGACAGCGGGTAAACCGGCGGGGTGTTTGTTTTTTCTTTTTTTTAAGCGATGACAGGCACATTCAACTCCTAATCCTGATGAGAATTGATCATCTCATGAAGCATCCTCCAATCCCAGCGTTGGAGGGGGGGACTAAGGCAGAGGCACCCTCAGAGCTTTGAGCTCTCAGCATCTTGTGGGTTTTGCGTTCGTGGGGAGAGGAGTTAGTTAGGTGCTGCTGCTGTGTTTGGAGATAGATTAGATTTAGCTTGGCATGTGTGTGTGTTTGTTTGCTTCTTTCTGACTTTTTGCTTAGTTTGCTCTGTGTTTTTCCCTTACTTTGATTTAATATAAACTTTATTTTTAAATTTTGGAGTGTTTGTTTGTTTGTTTAGTCCCCCCCCTTCCCTCTCTTAAAGCCTCACTGTGTTTAATCTTCCTTCTTTCTTCTAAATACAAAAAAATACCAAAAAAAAATTATTCTCTATTTCTTCTCTCTGTTACTTGGACTGTGTGTGTGACTGTGTTATTGTGTGAGTGTGCTGTGTGCACTGTTTGTGAAGTGCAACAGCCACAGATTGAGCATTTCAAATCCTGTTTGGGCAAAGCATACACACTTCTTGTCCCATTTCCCTACATATAGTATTAGTAATATTCTTATACATATTATTATTAGTAGTAGTATTATATTCTTATACATAATATTATAATTAGTATTAGGGTGGCATCTGGGAGGGTGCCCGCTTCAATTTTTTTTATCTGCCAAACTGTCGGAGAACAGCCCATGTCTGCAAATGGGGTGTCCGATTTTCATAAATTCCCCAAAAATCAGGGGATGATAGGACTGCCTTGAGTCTTGGTGTGCATGTGTATCCCTGGATAAGCTGTCATGGTGGTGAGTTTGAGGTTTCTAATGTGCAAATTGACAGAGCTATCGAAAGGGGTGTGAATGGGGTGTCCGATTTTCATAAATTCCCCCAAAATCAGGGGATGATGGGATTGCCTTGAGTCTTGGCGTGCGTGTGTATACATCCATGAGGTGTCATGGTGCCAAACTTGAGGTTTCTAACTTTAACAGAAAAAAAGTTGTATACTTTTTTAGCTTAATGCAAGCCTATGGGGGGGGGGAAATGGAGCTCCGATCCGGATCTGGAGCTCCGCAGCGGAGCGGAGCAGACATAGGGGAGCGGGGGTGGAGCGAAGCGGCCCGATCCGCAAATCGCGGATCTGGAAGAGAAGCGGAGCGGGGGGGGGGGTCCGTGCACACCCCTAGAAACAACCACATCGCTCCATTAGCGTAAACTGCACAGAGATTATAAAGATCTCGTTGTTTATATAAGCATGCACTGCAACTACAGGAAGTATCTTCTGTCTGTGCCACCATGTTTTGATTCAAAGGCACCAAAACCACGCAGTTGATTTGCACAAACAAGGTGCATTTGAAAGCTCACAACCTGCAAGCAATGTTTATGTGGCTTATTTGATCAAATATTGTTCAGGGCCTTTAGAGTTCCAGTTCCAGTTCTTGTCACACATTCACACATAAGATCCCGGTAAGAACCCATATCCAATGGGATAACAAATAACAATCTAGTATCTTTAGTGGTTTTGTAACTCTCTCTCTTCTTTTTTTAACCCTACTTTGTACTGTTTTATATAATGGTGTATCTTCTTGTTTTATATTGGTCTGTTGACTGTAAATAAAGAAATACAATGGGAAAATAGGCCATAGCTAGATGGGGCTTTATCCCGGGGTGAACCCCGGGATCGTCCCTGTGCATCCACATGACGCACAGGGGATCCCGGGATCAGGGAGGGATGATCTCTCCTTTGCCCCAGGATCTCGCCCTTGCCTTTGGTCCCGGTTTTTCTGCAGTCCCAGGCTGAGCCCAAGACCGCAAAACGTGTGGCCGGGTGCTGTGGGTTGACCCAGCTTTGCACGATTCCTCACGAGGAGCCGTGAGCCGTGGACAAGGGTTTGTGCACTGCTGCTCATTTATTTATTTTTTAAAATGGCAGGCGCGACACCTCTCCTTCTGAGGTCCTCGCACGTCACGTGTAAACAGAGGAGGGATCTCGCGTTAAACACAACTCGAGATCTTCCCTCCTCCGTCACGGAATAATAGGTAGGTCTAGCTAAGGCCATAGATTCCATCTACCAAAGAGGATCACAGATAGACATTTTAGTTTTGCATTCATGCCTGCCATTAGTGTTGAGGAAGGCAGAGAGCTTATTCTAGCCTCCAGATGTTTTGGATTACAACTCCCAGCATTCCTGTCCATTGCCCCTGCAGATGGGGGGGGGGGGGGGCGAAGCCCAAAATAAGGGCCAAGGTTGGGGAAGCCTGGTTTATTCCTTTCCTCTAGACACAGCAGCAGTGATTCAAAGGATCCTGTGCATGTAGCAAGAATCCTCTGCACCAATATCCAGCAGCAAACCCTGCAGGGCACAGCTGTAAACACACAAAGGGCTATTTTGACCGGGGTGGTGGTGGAGAACCAACAGGCGAATCTTTCATTCCACTGAAGTTTGCAAAATTATGACTGATCTTTAAGACAACTTAGATACAATTCAGAAGTACAGATCTGCATAGATTTCAGGCATAGGTATTACACTGACCAAACTCATTGGAGAAACCCACTTGAACGCATCCAGAGTATACTCTTTTGTTTAAAGTTACTAAAGTGTAATTACTCAAGTGTATTTTAACAGCTTTTTTTTTCTTACTGGGACAATGGCCTTAGCAAGACCTACCTTTTGTTCCACGACAGAGAAGGGAAGATCTCACGTTGTGATTAACATGAGATCCTTCCTCCATTTACATGTGAGGCGCGACGACTTCAGGAAGAGAGGCATCACGCCTGCCATTTTTTATTTTTAAAGAAGATGGAGCGCACGAACACTCATGCACTGAAGGTAAGTTTTTTTAAAAAAAATAATTTAGTTTTCCTGCTCCCTCCACCCTAACTTCGATGGGCGCAGCTCCCGGCTCCGCGGAAACGGGCCACACGTTCCGCAGTCTCAGGCTCAGCCTGAAACCGTGGAAAAAGCGGGCCCAAAGGGGAGGGCTCTATCCCAGGGCAAGGGAGGGATGATCCCTCCCTGATCCCGGGATCCCCTGTGCATCATCTGGATGCACAGGGACAATCCCGGCGTTTGTCTCGGGATAAAACCTGGACTAGCAAGGCCTTTGTATTCAAAAGCTGATTATATTACCCATATACAAAACACATGTAATTTTTAAAATGAGATACACATATTTAAAGGATACTCAGTTAACTCGTGACTTTATAAAAATGACACTACCTCTTATATTCAGCATTAACCAAATCAATAAAAGGGTCTCTCCACTTCCTAGGTGAGGAAATGGATTCACTTTCAGTGGGGAAATGTACTGTGTATTTACAACAGAGAAGAGTCTTCTCTATGGTGGCACTCCAACTTTGGAATGCATACCCAAATGAAATATGATTGGCACCAACTTTGTTTTCTTTTTGGCACCAAATTAAAATGTTCTTTTTTGCCCAGACATTTTAGAATTTTAACGCTTAAGAATTTTATTTTTTTTAATATTTTTTTTTGTATTTGTTATATTTTTGTTTGGTTTGCTGGTTGAAAGTTTGTGACCTCCCTGTGCACACCCTTTTAATTTGTAAGTGTATGGATTTTACAATGGATTAAGGTTTTTTTTGTTTTGTTTTAAATGTTCTGCTTGGGACCCCTAGTGGATGAAGAGTAGTTCATAATTTTAAAAATAAAAACATCCCAGAGAGCTTTGGCTATTGGGTGGTATAAAAATGCAATAAATACAATAATAAAATAATAATAAATAAATAATGTATGGTCTTTTTACTTTGGATATATGCAGCTACTTTCCGAAGCATGTTTACTCAGATATGTCCCAATGAATTCAATGAAACTTGAATTTAGAGTATTTAGTATAAGAGTATTTAGGATTGCAGCCTTAGAGCATGTTCTAGCCGAAGTTAAGCACTTTTAAACCCCCACTGATTTAAATGAGAGAGAACTAAGCATGTGGTTACGTCTCCCATTGAAATCAATGGCATTCAGTAGCAAATAACTTCGTCTGTATTCTGCCCTTAGTGAAAATGAAATCAGAATACATTATGTTGAATGGCAATAACTTCTATTTCAATTTAAAAACAAAGCGTGTCACCTTGATTCCATATATTTAATGAGATCAAGTTGTGTCTTTCAAGTTGTGTCCTGATCTGCATATTTATTTGAATTAAAATTCCCAGTTATGCTCTTCATGCTTGTATTAATGTATGAATGATTCAACTCTTTTTAAAAATGTTAGCCAAAAGTTCGCAAGCTGTGGTTAGTGACAATGCGATACCTTTATGAGACATTGCCAATGGTTAAGCATCAACCCACAACTGAAATACAATCTGGAAACTATAACTATAATACCATATAGGTCCATGAGTCGCAAAAAAAATAGGATAAAACAGGACACAGATTTGCATAAAATTTGCATGTGTTAATTTACATGTATAAATGGAAATTTAGAAATCACCATTATAATTCATAATAGCACCTGCTGTCCCGGTGGGCAACTTCACAGTCTCAGCTCTCCCTCCTTGACATTTTTGGACCATCAAATAGAGAACACCTTCTAAGGGAGGACTGTCCTCTGCCAGCTCTTCAAATAGAGGACTGTCTTCTATTAAAGAGGACACATGGTTACCAGGCCTAAGACCAGTCTACTTGAAGGAGCAGCTTCTCTCATATGTTCCTGCCCAACTGTTAAGATAATCTTTGGAAGCTCTTCTCTGAGTTCAGCCGCCCACAATGGTACTTACAAAGAAAAGAACTTCCACTGTACTTGTCTCTTCCTTACCTGTGGAGAGTCCTTCCCAGGGAGATCCACCTGGCATCTTCATTATATACATTTAGGCTGCAGTCCTAGGGACTGTTCGGATGGCCCTGACTCAGAAGCTTCCAAGATTCCTATGTCATGCCAGGCTGAAGCCGGCAGGGTGAGGGGAGCAACAGAGGGGATCTTTGCCTCCCTCTCTCCAAGTTTCAAGCTTTTCAACCCATTTAGCAAAGGCACTTTGGAGGGGAAGAGAAGGCAGCTGGAAGAAGCGCAGGATAAATCATATCCTAATCTCTCCGGTCTGCTCCCCTCCTTGCCCGCTGGAACAACCCCCCTCCCCGGCACATCACTGAGGTTGATTTTCCAACCTCAGAGAAGCAGCCATTACCTTCATTTCTTGGCTTTATATAGCAACTTTGGAAAGAGGGTGCCAACTTCTGTTCTGAAGTCCTCTAAGATGAAAGAGATATCAGAATTTTCTCACTTGCTTCTTTTCAAAGGGACGTGCACTCTACCATGTTGAGTGTAAATATGTGTGTATCTATTAGCATATAAAGATTTTCTCTGGTTTCAGGATGATTCAATAGAAATGCATAGCAGGGTATAGATGACTCACTATCATTACCAACGTTATGTAACAACCGCATGTGGAACTGGTGAGCGCAATGGCTGGAAAGAACCAGAGGTCCACAGAGTTCAATCTTCTGGATCCAAAATCAAATTCTTCACACTGTAAATTTGGCCCGTTTTAACCTCAGAACCTGCACCAACTGGGTCCGGAACACCCCGGTGGGTAACCAGTGCTAATCCAAACAGACAAACATTTAATCCCAACTGACAAGCATCACCACAGACATGATTGTAAATAAGAATCTATTTATTGTAAATATTGCAAAATTCAACAAGTTATATGTATATATGTATATGTATATGTATATGTGGTTATATGTATACAATCTCTCTCTGTGTGTGGTTACAAGAAAAGAGAATGGAATGCAAATATAAGATTAATTAAAAGAATTGCAGTTGCCAAAGCGGGTATTACAAACTTAACTAATAACATAACAGCTTGAGCTGTTATCCCTCTGCCTACCTGCTAATCCATGTGATCCAGACCAAATGGGTTATAAGCATAGAGCAGTAGTAGATAAGGAGCTCTACACCTTGCTTTCAGTCTTTTGAGGCAGAGGTAGGAGAACCTCTGGATTTCTTGCCATTTGGGAATCTCTTAGAAACTCTTTAAATCCTTAGTGCCCTGAGACATGTCTATACAACTCTGCTTTGCCCCCGGATTCCTTCAAAACCCTGTAGCATCGCTGCTGTGAAGAGCTGAACGGTTTCCCCTGCCTGGGAAAAATTGAAAAAAATTAAATGGTTTTCTCTGACTGGGAAAAATTGGAGCTCCATTGTCAGATGGCGAGAATGGGGAGTAAATGGGGCTTACTTTGGAGTAGATTTGGATGGGATTGAACGACTGGTTGTATAAATAGGGGCATGTTGGACATGGGCCAATTGCTCCCAGCTCTCCTGCCTTCCATTCCCTTTCTGGTCACTAATCAGCTGTTCTAATGATACATATGCAGCGGCAGCTCCAGTTTAGGGTGACCGTATGGAAAAGAGGACAGGGCTCCTGTACCTTTAACTGCTGCATAGAAAAGAGAATTTCAGCAGGTGCCATTGGTATGCCTGCAACAACTGCTAAAATTCCCTTCTCACCACAACAATTAAAGCTGCAGGAGCTATACTAGTGTGACCAGATACAAAAGAGGGCAGAGTTCCTGCAGCTTTCATTATTGTGATGAAGAGGGAATTTCACCAGATGACACCTGCTGAAATTCCCTTTTCAGTACAACTTTTCAATGACACCTGTCCTCTTTTCCATAGGGTCATCCTACTCCAGTTCCAACCATGTCGGTTGCTCCCGTCCGCTCCTTTCTGGCCTATATTTTTTTGGGTAAATCCATGGTTTTGTAAGCTTACTGCTACGCTTATTAAACCCATGGCCCTTGCACTTTGCCCTGCATTCCCATGCCTACCCTGTGCTGGTATCTGCCCCTGGAAAGCCCACCTTTTGTAAACCCTTAACTGAAGCCACCACTAACAGACGGAAACAACAGTGGTGACATTAGAGCAATGGGAAAGTTCGTGGTAAATCAACCCTTAGGAAAAGCATCGTTTTGTGGGGGAAAAGCCCTCTATGGCTGTGAGTTGGTGGCTGTGTCATATAAACAATGGGGTGCAACTACACAGCCACGATGGGGTATTCAGTGAGTATAGACAAGCCCCTGGTTCTCCTTCCCTCCCTCCATCTTGTATGTTGTTTGAGAAAGAGACAACTGTACATTTTTCTTCAAGTATTAACCCAAACTATTGAGATTGGGGAAATCAGAAAGAAAGTGGCCAACTTGCTCTACCCCCACCTTGCAATCCACCAATAAAGATTATCACATGGGAAAGGGGAGCCAAACACAAATATTTTAAATTATCACCTTACTGAAGCCAACACAGCCCAGGGCTGGAAGTGAAGCACTGACCAAACTGTGCCATATGTGGGAATTTGCTATATTAGAATAGGGACGGTGAGCACTCTGGCACCTTCTGGTGATTGGCATGTCTGGAGGTCCTTCTCCTCATGGCCTTTACGGCTCCCATGTCAGGATATGGTATGCCTTTGGAGTTCCTCCTGCCTCATCTACTCAAAGTTTAATGGCTCCGAGTGGGGGTGACATGGGGCGGTCTCCCCGCACTTACAAAAGTCTTGCATAAAAGAGGTGCCGGGTTTACCCAACTCCTGGCTTAGGAGAGTTCTCACCCATAATGCCAGGCAAGTAGCCTGAGGTAAGGACATTGATTCCCACATTTTCACATGCAGGTCCAGGCAGGGGTGAATCTGCGTTATTGTTTAAATAAAGAGCCCCTAGTTTATTCCCAAGCTCTGATGTCTGTGTCTTTAGGCCATAGCTAGACGGGGCTTATCCCGGGGCAATCGTCCCTGTGCGTCCACAGTGTAAAAACACACATACACACTTCTCTTTTGTGCACAAGCATTCGTGTACTCTGCCCCGTTAAGAAAAAACAAAACAAAATAGCGGCTGTGACGTCCTCTCCCTCTGAGGTTGTCATGCGCTGTGTGTAAACAGATGGGGAGATCTTGCGATAAAAATATCGAGAGATCTTTACCCCTCCATCGCGCTAGACCAGTAGGTCTCGCTGAGGCCCCAATCTATGCTTCCTTCTCCACTTTCAATGTTCCCCGAGGCCACACAACTCAGTCAGGAACACCCCCTTAGTTTTAATCTCCCCCCTCATGATTGAGCTGAGGGGGACATCAAAGGGAAATAGGACCAGCCTGGCAGGGAAGATTGAGGAACCTCATGGGCCACTTTAGACCTCCAGGCTGGAGGTTCCCTACTGTTGGACTAGATAGTTTCCAAGGTCTGTCTTCCAACTCTATATGTCTAAAGTTGCATGCTATCTGAACTTGTACAATGAACTATGCTTTATAGCTGACAAAAGGCAATGCCAGCATTGTGTGGGTTGGTGAGAACTCAAGGACGAAGGGCCTGCATTGTATGATTTTCCTAACAAGAAGAACAATGACTTAGGGCAAACAAAGTCCTCTTTTTTTTGACTGCCTAAAATGCAGAAAGTCAGGGATGCAAACAGTACCAGCTATTAACAGAAAAGAAGCAAGCTGTAAAGAGGAACAAGGAAGGAGGAACTTTTCCAGTGCTGGTTTTCAGAAGGGCTGTTTGTAGATTCCCCCCCCTTTTTTTTTTGGTTTCAAATCGTTCTCTGAATGACAGTTCCAAGCCAAATATAGACTTCCTGTAAGCTGACTAGGTAATAATCGAACCTCTTTGAGGCCCTAGAGTCCTCCCCACAAAGCACAGCTATTTTTTTGCTAAACTGAGAGGATGATCAGTAATTTATAGACTTGGGGAAAGATACCAGGCCTTCTTCAATTTGTGGCCCATAGCAATGCTGGAATATTTAAAAATAGTAGGATAATAATTAACATGCAACTGCCCTGATCCTGCAAGGGATATATAAATGCAGGGAAATGCGTTTTCATGCATGATTAGGTCTTGTACAGTATGTACTACTACAGGGGAACAGCTACTTCCGTGACACACACACTGCTTATCTTATCGTCTACCATCTGTCTATTGCTCTGGATTAGCATTGTCAGAGCTGATTCCCACATGCAGCACCATGCGCTCATCCTGCTGCTGTGGGATAAGTAAGCCATGATGCCATAGCTAGACAGAAGGTAGGCTCGTAGAGGAAGAAGAAGTGTTGCAAGAAGAGCAGCCCTTACCGCAGGGTGTGGCCTTGCAGGTGTTCTTTGACTGCAACTCCCATCAGCCCTAGCCACTATAGCCAGTGGTGAGGGATGATGGATGTTGCAGTCCAACAACATCTGGAGGGACATAGGTTGCCCATCCCTGCCTTACAGGAAAGGCCCCACCATTTTTAGGCAATGCCATGCTGAGATGTTTGGAACACCAGGTGGAGTGGCCATGTGTCTATTTGAAAGAATCCGCTACTTGAAAGGCTGCCCAGTCCAAGTATAATTTACAGATAAAGAATCACCAGAAAGGAAAACAGGTGTCAGGGTCAGTCCTAGTAGTACCCTGGGCGAGGCGAGAAATGCCTTTGGTGTGTGCCCCCCAACCCCCTTGGTCAGCTTTGCAGGACCATCTCAAAGGTTTATGGGGCCTAGCGCAGATGTAATATTGGTGGCCCTGCTACTGCTCCCTATAAAGCTCCATGCAGATGTGTACAAAGCTGGGTGTGTGTGTGCTTGTGAGAATTCTTGCACGCCCAGACTTTTTTTTTCTTACATGGGGCTAAAGGAAAAAGGATCAGTTTGAGCTTCGGCTATTGGGCGGTATAAAAATGTAATAAATAAATAAATAAATAAATTCACCTGAGTACCTCCTCCAAATTTTGGCAAAGCTTCTTTTTGCTTCCTGGGGCTCAGACTCACAGGTCTTCTGGTTGTGGCCTGCTGTTGGCCATCTCTACTCACTCAGCTTCCTCCTTTGTGGCCTGGCCTCATACCACTCCTACGCCTTTCCCTGCGGTAGCGGCTACAGAAAATTACTTTACAGGGGAACCTTGCCTGGAAATCTTAGGTGGCATTTTTTCACCCTCTCTCCGCCTCCCTCCCTCCTTCATCTCTTTCCCCAGAGGGCGTGGAGTTCTTCCTGTGGCCAGAACAGGCCATCTGCTTTGCCACATAATCCCTCCTGAATGTCTTCCCTGTTCCTTCTCTCCTTGCAACAAGCTTTGCAACCAGGGCTATTTGGCCTTATCTCTATTGCTGCCTAGGCATAAAGCAAGATTTTACCTCACCGTGATGGGTTTACCTTATCTCATAATAAGCAGGCCTTCTAGCCTCCCAAGGATACATTTTACAGCCACCTTAAGCCTCAAAGTTGATTCTATTCTGTTTAATGTAAAATATTTACTTCATCATGGCCAGGGAGAGGTCCCCTGATGTCACTGTTACAATTACATTTCCAATTTTAATGAAAACTTTCAACAAAACGCCAAGAATCATGGCAGGGTCAGGAGAAGGGCCAATGGTACACTCAGGATCTGACGTGGGGGGCCTTTGCATTGTGGAGGCTTGGGGCAAATTGTGTTACCAAGTTGTATGGCTTGTGTATAGCAAATGACATTGAAAATGGAAATTGGGGCAAAAATACTTTAAAGAGAACTGAAGGAAGATCATTTTTGTAGTTAGTACCCAAACAACCTGTAGAACCTTGAAAAAAAGGTTACAGACACTGGCATTTTACCACCCTAGCTCACTGCAGACAGTACATTCAGGAAACACAGCCATTGAGCTCACTCCGGTGCCCCCTCAGCTCACCTTAGTGCCCTCACCTTGGCACCCCTGTAAGGCCGGACCTGGCAGGGGCCTTGAAGTTGCCCATCAACACTGAACTCCTGGACAGTAGACTGAGCAGGCACATGGCTCATCTGGTGTTGCTTAGAAGGGGTGTTGCTTAGAAGAGGTCAAAGTCTTGTTCTCTGCTGACCCCTGAGGAGAGGACTAAATGGAATTGGCTTAAGTTACAGGACAGTAGATGCTCCAGTTCTGGATTTCCTGCATTGAGCAGGGGGTGGGACTAGAAGGCCTCCATCCTCCCTTCCAGCTCTATGATTCTACGATTATTCATCAGGAGCAATCATTGGTGATTGTGAAATGACCACAACAAATGCTCTTAACATACACTGACTTTGTCCACTCCCAGTTCTCATTTAATCCAGACTACACCAATGAACTTTGCTGTAAAATGTCGTGGTCACCCACCCTAATGTCTTTACCTCCCCACTGAACCAGAAAACGTGCTCCTATTACCATAGAGTTCACGTTCTGTGTGGTAAAACCATCTGGGGCTCTGCTGTACAGAGGTAAAAATCTCCCCTTTGCTGGATTAGATCAAGATTTGGGCATGACTCTCTCTGGTCTGAGACCACCCTCTTCCCTTTGCCTGTACCATGTTTCCCCCATTATTATGGCAAGTGCAGTAATTCTCATTCCAAGTTACCGCAATAATCTATTAATATCTATCGGGGTCTGAAGGTAAACAAATATTATTTGAGAAGCAGGAAGAAATGTATAGCTTTGGGGCTAGAGGGATTTTATTTGCTAGCAAAAGGCAAAAGAATTAGAACCATAGAAACTGATGACACAGTGACTAAGAGAGGATGTGAAGACTATCTAGAAGTATTTAAGGGCATTAGCATTCAGAAGGATGAGTAATGCAGCCTGAAAGGAAATCGACTAAAGGATAAATTGGGCTGGTCTTGTGCTGGGTTAGAACTTGGTAACAGAAGTAGAAGAAATCTGAGTCATGTAAGACTTGTTTTGCTATGGAATTAGAGGAACTATGGATGATCATTCCTAAGTGATAATTTTACATTAGGGCTGTTCACACAACACACCTACCCATACTCAGATTAGTTGCTTTAAATGGATATTATCTAATCTGTTTTTATGCTTTTTATGGTTTTAAATTTTGTATATCGGTTTTAATGTTTGTAAACCGCCCAGAGAGCTTCAGCTGTGGGGCAGTATATCTTCTATATAAATAAAAATGTAAATGTTCGTTTGTTCCTAATCTAAAATCTCCGAAAGTTCTTCACCGATTGCTTTGAAATTTTGACACAACGTTGCATTCGAATACGCACGTGTTTTATGTAACTATATTATAGATGGGGACAAAAGTGTGTCTTAGAATCGAAGAAATAGGGTATATAAAAGCCCAGAGGCCTCCTCCAAGCCACTTATGCAAATAGGAGAGAAGTCATTGTGACATCACCAACCAGTAGGCCAATCCACTGCCTCTGCCTTCTCTCCTATTTGCATGTTCTCTCCTATTTGGCGCCATCTAGCGATGTTTCTCGGAACTGCGGCCTTCTATGGAAGTTCCAAGTTCTGAAGAAAGGTAACTGCCAGGAGATTCCGGCCTAGCAGAGGGGCCAAAACCCACTAACCTCCTCACCACACCTGTGACAGGTAAAAACATTCTTTTTAATCTTAAATCTCCGAAAGTTCTTCACCGATTGCTTTGAAATTTTGACACAACGTTGCATTCGAATACGCGTGTGTTTTTATATACCTATATTATATAGATGTCACACCTGTAACAGGTAAAACATGCTTTTTTTAAAAAACAGCGCCATCTGTTGGACGTAAAAGCTGCTGGTCAGGCTGGAAGATACATAAGCAGCAATGAAGCTGTATGGCGAATTCTTTCATTTCCCATACATGAACGAAGTCCAGCTGTTGTTCACTTAGCAGTACATCTAGAAAATGGACAACGCATTTATTTCACAGCTGCAAATGTGCAACAAATAGCCCTGAATCCACTGGCTACAACGTTAACTGCTTTCTTCACGTTATGTCAAAACGTTCGATGTAGAATTGCATCGTGAACAAAATTACAACACGGGTGATCTTTTGTCGTATGTGCAATCAAATATTCCTAAGCTAACGCTTGAGCAAAATGGCATTTACGATCAAATAATGCAAACTGTCAATAACGGGATTGGAGAAATCTTCTTCTTAGATGCGCCAGGAGGAACTGGTAAAACGTTCCTAATTACATTGATTCTGGCAGCAATTCGATCCCAAAATGACATAGCCTTAGCTCTTGCGTCATCTGGAATAGCTGCGACATTGCTACCAGGTGGAAGAACTGCTCATTCCGCTTTGAAATTGCCATTGAACATACAATTCATTGAAACTCCCACGTGCAACATTTCCAAAGCATCCAGCATGGGAAAAGTATTGCAAAAATGCAAACTTATTGTTTGGGATGAATGCACAATGGCACACAAAAAATCGCTCGAGGCTCTTGATCGATCATTGCAAGATTTGCGTGGAAACATCAGACCATTTCGGAATGCATTAATATTGCTTGCAGGAGTTTTCAGGCAAACATTACCTGTAATTCCTCGATCGACACCAGTGGACGAAATAAATGCTTGCCTGAAATACTCTACTTTGTGGTGACAAGTAAAGACGTTAAAATTAACTACAAATATGCGTGTCCAGCTGCAAAACGATCGATCAGCTGAGATATTCTCACGTCAATTGCTGGAAATTGGGAACGGAAAGGTGCCGGTTGATCTGACCTCAGGACGAATTTCATTGCCTCATAACTTCTGCAATTTAGTGACGTCAAAAGAACAATTGGTTCAAAAAGTATTTCCCAATATTCAAACCAATTATAAGAATCACGATTGGCTGAGTGAACGAGCTATTCTTGCGGCCAAGAACAAAGACGTCTACGAACTTAACAATATTATTCAGTCTAATATTCAAAGAGAGGCAGTCACATACAAGTCCGTCGACACTGTTGTGGAAGCAGATGAAGCGGTTAATTATCCAACAGAATTTTTGAATTCACTCGATCTGCCAGGGATGCCACCGCACGTACTGCAATTGAAAATCGGCGTGCCAATTATCATGTTGCAAAATATCAACCAGCCAAAGCTTTGCAACGGCACGCGGCTTGCAGTAAAAAAATTACTAAGCAACGTCGTAGAAGCAACAATCTTGACAGGACCTTTCAAAGGTGAAGATGTCCTCATTCCTCGCATTCCTATGATTCCAACGGATATGCCATTTCAATTTAAGAGATTGCAATTCCCAATTCGATTGGCGTTTGCAATCACCATCAACAAAGCTCAGGGCCAATCTTTAGATTTGTGCGGTTTAGTTCTAGACACGGATTGGTTCTCACATGGACAATTATATGTTGCGTGTTCTAGAGTTGGCAAACCAGACAATCTCTATATCTGCACAGACAATGGAACAACAAAAATTTTTGTATACCCACAAGCATTGTGAAATTAAACATATTAGAAACGTGCGCTTTCTCTTTTCTTTCTTTTCCATTTAACCAGACTGAGCCACAGCAACGCGTGGCCGGGTACAGCTAGTAAATATAATAAATAAATAAATAATACTCAGTGGTTGAGTGTGGTTTGTTTTGAACCGTGGGTTGTTTGTTGAACCAGCTTGAACACAGCCAGGGTGGCTTGCATTGTGGCTTATTTTCTCGAATAAGCCAGCTTGAGAACCCATGGTTTGTTGTTGGGTTGTTCAGGGTGGTTAACCATCACAAGCCAAACTGCATGGTTAACAAAAAACTTTGGATGAGTTCCGACAACACAATAACCGGCACTGCGTTTGGACAACACACTAACTTACAGTTCAGCCAACAAGCCATGGTTCCAAACAACTGACACCCAGCCACTGAGTGCAGGTTAGCGTGTTGTGTGAATAGCCCCATTGTGTGCTAATTCTTCTCACCCCGGAGATGGAAGTCTCACTTTGCTGTATGTCTACCAGTGTAAGTCACCACTTGGTAGCTGTTTGTCTGTATTCATCCTCATGGCAGAAGCCACATACATTTGGATATTTTCACCCCATTGACTTGTCAATGCTATCGTACACATTTTATTTGAAGCCTCCTATAAACGATGTGGCAAACTCTTACAGTGATCGGAAGAGTGATGGTAATACTTTGTAGTTTTTCAGGTCGTAAAGAAAACAACAGGTGCAGTACAAATACTTAAAACTGGCGAACTTACCCATTAGTCATTTCAGGAAACGGCATATGAAACGCCTGCCTCCACATTTAGGTGTGTGATGGTAATGGAATCCTTTCAAGGTGATACTTCAACAATACAGGGATGCTCTTGTGACAGATAGAAGGGACATGATTGTTCTGCTGGCTTTTGTTTCCAGACTCTTTTGATATCTATTGTCAACATTTCCATTTCTTTTCCTTTTCATCTTCTCCCGTCTCTCATGACAGAAAGCATGTTACACACGCTCGTGGGTCTACGCTCTAAGCACAGTGAGAAGGTCCCCTGAATGCCACCGGTTTCCTTTCAACATTTCCTTTTAAACATCTGCCTGCAATATTTGCTCTAATTTTCTAGCATTATATAAGGCCTTGGCTGGCATGCTTATTTGGTTTGCTTATTTATTTGTGTATACATTTTTGAGTTTCTAAAGGTTGTACATAGAATAAAAGCTGATTCTAAATGATCAGAAAAAATATACACAAGGTAAAATCAATAAAACTGCAAAAGACTTTTTCCCCATCTTTTAGCTGTCTGAATTTTAAAATCCCTTTAAAATTATTTTAAATTATTGCTGTTGTTTTAAAGCTTTAAAAAACTTTTCATGTGTTATTATTTTATATTTATTGTATTTGCTTTCATTGTGTATGTCACCCGAGAGCTTCAGCTACAGGGTGACTCATATGTTGATTGATTTAATGAATAAGAGAATTAAAAAAAAGCAGTGGCCTTAAAAACAACAACTAATTCGGGCCTAAATGTAAGCAACCTGCAAATGAAAATTATTCCAGAAAATTATTATACAGATTTAAAATGTCTTACTTTTTGGGTGAAAGGAAGTTAGACATGGGAGGCAGACAGACATCTCTGGAATGGCTATATGCAACAAGGGTAGTGCCATTACTGAAACAATGCCTTGGAAGTTTCCTACTCAAGGGTGTTAAGTGGCTGTTTCTCTGCTGTATCTACTTTCAGTTTCATTGCAGAATTAAAATCTGACCCCTACATCAAGTGCATTTCATTTCCTGCTTTCCTGCTATATCTCCTCTAGATGGCACTGTGGTATAGAGGAATGATGCAAATACACAAAAGGAAATCACACTTTCTTTCGCTTTCACAATTAAATGCCACATTTTCCCTGCTCTAAAAATACGCATTGAAAGTGCTGGTAAGACACAGAAGCAAATCTGGAGAGTCATGACATCATCTAAAGAACCCCTAAACAATCGTGAGTAAGGAATGATGAGCATAGGATAAATGCCTTGTATAGAAAAGCCCTTGATCTGTTCCCTAGCACTTCAGTAAGTGATCAGATATGGAGCAAGATCCACATAGTTATTCATAGATCCAAAGGTTGGGGGGGAAGGTGAAGGAAGGCAATTTCTGTCTTGGCCCTTTATGCATATTCAGAATGTGTATAGACTGAGGGCCATACTACACATTATGCTAAGCACATAACGTGTATGTATGAATGATCATTTTCTTTACTCTTAAGTGCACACAACTCCGATTTCGATTTGGACCATGAAGCTCTGGGTGGGAAGAATTCAGCCTTTTCCTGATCCATTTCCCCCCTATAATTTCACCCCACCACACATGGGGGCTGAAAACGAAAGAAAGTGTATGTATGTATTTATTTATTTATTTATTTATTCATTCATTCATTCATTCATTCATTCAATTTATCCCCTGCCTATATACTGAATGCCCTAGGTAGGCAGCAACAGAATACCATAGGCAGCAAAATCTCCATTGGCTGTATGTGAAGGTGGGAACATGATCACATCTTCAGTTCTCACTTCCAAATTCCATGCATGGATAAGTTCTGGATACATAGAATCTTTTGCAGGGCCGACCCAAGACATTTTGCTGCTTGAGGTGAGGAACAAAAATGGCATCTCCTCTGATTCCATGTATAAAAGCCAACTGAGCTGGCAGTTGGATTTTTCTTCAAGACTGACAATGGGACAGCATCCTCCACTTTACCTGAAGACAGCAGGTCAGCTTAGGGCCTGCATGGCAGGCCACATGGCTTGCAATTCTCTCCTCCCATACTTTGCATACCTCACAGCATTTGCCCCCTGAGGCAACTACCTCAGTAGGACCGGCCTTGAGTCTAAGCATGACACACTGTGCACACAGAACCATTCACGGTGCGGAGATTCTGGAGGATAGCGGCCATAATTTCATCTCCCCCCCCCCCCCCCGCTCCAACACATTCTAAGCATGTGGACTGACTCTTCTTTTACAGGCCTTGAAGAAATGGTATATTACAAATGATGGAAATTTTGCACACACCAAAGAAATTTTGCACAGCTTCTTAGCATTATTTGTGCTAGTGTAGGGTCGCTACATTTTAAATTTAAGGCTTCTAACTTCTTTAACACCTTTCCTCTCTGTGCTATACTCCAGAGCAAAGTGTGTGTGTTTGTGTGTTTGTGTGTGTGTGTGTTATAACAAAAACACATTACAAAGATATTTTGTAATCTAGGTAATTTTTTTTGCACTGGAAGCCATGCCAATGAAGCATCTTCAGAGGTGCTTCCATTAAGCAGTTATTCTGCATTCCTTTCCTTAATTAGCGTGACCATATGAAAAGGAGGACAGGGCTCCTGTATCTTTAACAGTTGTATTGAAAAGGGAATTTCAGCAGGTGTTATTTGTATATATGGAGAACCTGGTGAAATTTCTTCTTCATCACAACAGTTAAATCTGGTCACTCTAGTATAGCTCCTGCAGCTTTAACTGTGGTGATGAAGAGGCAAATAGAGGACATCTCATGAGTTTTCCAGTTCCGCTGATGTATGACAGAGTTCCAGGCCTCTCCCTCACTCCGCCTCAAACCACATCACTCTTCAGCTGGTGCCAACTGGTGAACCAATTTACTCATGGCACTGAAAACCAAACTGGGATAGTCTTCAGATACTTTGCTGGTCATGCCTTTTGCAGCACAACCAATCTATAAACCATTTTATCAACCGGGGGAAACCACAGAAGAAGCAATTGTTTCACTTGATAACTGGCATAAAAACTACACATATTGGTTTAACTACCTGCAATACAGTGCAAATAGTTTTCCAGGAAAGACATAATAGTGAATGAATGTCTCTCTGCTGCAATTTATCAAAGCACTGTGGCAAAGCCCACAAATAAGTAAATGGGAGTATTTCCTTCCTCTGTAGGCAGCACAAATCTCTCTCTCTCTCTCTCTCTCTCTGTGCTTTTCTCTGGATCAGAGGATTTGGTAACATGAGCCATAGCTAAAGGGGGCGAAATCCCAGGGCAATCCCTGGGATTGTCCCTGTGCATCCACATGACACACAGGGGATCCCAGGAGCAGGGAGGGATGATCCCTCCCTTGCCCCGGGATCTCGCCCTCCCCTTCGAGCCTGCTTTTTCCACGGTCTCAGGCTGATCCTAAGACCGTGGAATGTGTGTGCAGGCATCGTGGTTTGTCCCGGTTCTTCGCGGTTCCTTGCGAGGAGCCGGGACCTGCGCACGGAGTGCAGAGCTCCTCAGGAGCATTGCCCCCATCCGGGTTGGGGTGGGGGGAGTGGGGAAATTAATGTAAAATTTTAAAAACTCGCCATTTGTGCATGAGCATTCGTGCGCTCTTCTTCTTTAACAAAAAAATGGCGGCCGCGATGTTGTCTCCCTCCGTCAGAGGGGGAGATCTCGCACTAAAAATATTGCGAGATCCTCACCTCTCCGTCGCGCTAGACCAGTAGGTCTAGCTGAGGCCAGGGATTGCTTTGCAACCCAAATTATCTTTCTATGGCCTGTAAGTAAAAACATGACCTTGTGAAGTCCTTGGAAAAGTGCTAGACTAAGGTTGCTATTGTTTTGCCCGGCCCTGCTGCTGTGACTTTCATCATGCAACACTTAAACAGGTGAATATTTTTCTCCTTACAGGGTGATAAGCCAACTGGTGAAAAAGCCTCCCTGACTTCTCCTGCTTTTGAGGTGGTTCTTAGAAAAGCAAGAGGGGAAGGTTATTTCCCTTCTACCCTTTTTAGCCGTACAACTTAAGACTTAACTCATTTTCAAGCTAAATTTATCCTTTTTAAGCCTCAGTTGCGGTTTGCTGCCTCCACTTTGCACTGCATGTCGCTCGCCCCTGCCTGAGGTAAATATGTCACTGGTCTTAAGCTTCACCCTGTCAGAAACCATTGGGATGCTTTCCCAGACATGTTTGGAACACACATCCCAATACCTAGATGGCTTTGATCTCCAGGTCTCTGCCCAGTTACCAAATTGTTTGATTTCAAAATTTGGTGATTCTTATCTCAATGTCCGGAAAACATTCACCTATTTCATTGCTCAAAGTCAGGTTGTTGTAAAAGGCAAAGGCAAAGAAGAGGCGGCAACAGTAGCTAGCAACCCTACGCCAGAGCTTACATGGAGTGTTTTACACAAGGGGGCATTCAAAAATGTAATTCCACACCCTCAGACTGAAGCAGTTCAGTCCATGGAATCATCTCAGACCTCCACTTCATTCCCGGCTCAGTACATTTTGACCGTTCTCATTCAATTTGATAGAAAAGAAATTGCTTTCGAAAAGAAACTCAAATGAGAAGACACCAACACACATTCAAAATAAATTATTAACTGCCCTGAGAATGAGGCAGAAAAATGGAAGCTCATTTCATGGGGAAAGAAAACTTTCAGGAAATTCCTGATATTTTTCTTTTCTTACTTTCTAGAAATAAAAGGACGCTTTTCAGAATTTTCTCCATATTTTCATCACCAGTATTGTTTTTGCGGTGGCTGCATTCCCTCCCCCAAATGCCCTGGAATGATGCTAGGTAGATGGGGTATTGTGGAGGAAGCAAAATGGGCACCAGGCTGCCTACACAGTTGATGCTGTTGCCACTTGCAGTGTCGGTGGAAAACAACAACAAACAAAAATCCAAAAAACCTTAGGCAAAAAGAAGAAGTAAAAGATGAAGGAGGAGGGGGGTGGAGGGAAAGAAAGAAGGAAGGCTGTTCAACAGCCCTTGCCAATGGTGACGACTATCTGTGATAAACTGTTGAAGAAATTCTCCTCCCTCTGGAGAAATTCAATGAAATTGTGTGTCCCCCCCAAAAAAAATTTCTCTACCCACAAATAGGGTGGAAAATGTTGAGAGGACCCTTGTGCACAGTTCTAACGCATGCAACTAGCTTCAACTGCAAACAGGCAAAAAATAGGTTTGATTGAGCTTAATCCATGAAGGAAAAACGATGAGGGCGCAAGAAGGGGGGGGGGTCAGACGTTGCCCAAATCTTTGTATGCACCTTGTATGCTCTAGAGTTGGAGAAAAGCGAAACTACGTCTCGGCCCCCTCTGCTGGTCATTGAAGGCTGGTGCTCTGGAAGCGAGCATGGGGCCGGGAGGGGGGAGGAAGCGGAAGGTGGAGGAGGGAAGTGAAATTAAGCAACAGTCCAAGGCGCTTTGTTAATAAAACTGGGCAAGGCCAGAAAATGGTAATCACATAATCAGCTAGCACTATCTACATCATAGCTGGCTTTGTGCTCACCGTGTGTGTGTGTGTGTGTGTGACCAATTCGGGATGTTGAAACAGAAACAATTAGGAGAAGAAAGAAAAATGGAACAGAGATATCGGCCTTGTCTACACCAGCTGTTTATTCCTTTTCTATATAGATATAGTTCTGGTTACCTAGGTCAAGTAATACAACATATATATATACATTCAGAGACCATACAAATATAAATACATGTTCCCGTCTAGGTTTCAGGTTGTTTAACAATACTTTAATTTAGGGCACCCTGGAAATTAATTCCTTCACCCGTTCACCTATCCACGTATACTTTCCATAGCTCTATATACACCGATGGAGGTGTTCTCACGTCTTCTGCTTTGTTCACAAAACCAATACATTTCCTCCATACCCCTCAAATTTATCTTCACTTAGTTGTCCTCATGCTTGCCTCAGTTTTTGCATCAACTTTTCTAAGAGGGCAATCTGCCACACCCTTTGGCAGCAATTATCGATATGGAGCCCTTTGCCATCTTTCCAATGTTTAGCTATCAACCACCTAGCTGCCAATAATAGATGGCTTATTAATTACTTATTTAAGAGCTTGGTATCTAATCCCCTATTTATTCCCCCGTTTATCCTTGAATAATATCACATGCCGGGCCACATGATGTTCACCTACTCCCGTGGTGATCTCGGGTCGACCCCTCAGTCATTCAGGAACATCGCTGACTGCTTTTGTTATGTTTTTTCCAGCGTTCTCGCTACGATCCTGAAATCTGCGGCTGGTGTGCCCCCCCGCTTTGTGAAGCCGTTGCTGTTTCCACGAGTTCCTGACACATCGAACAACCATGCTGCTGTGAGGGACGTGTGCATGGGCATCATCACCGAGTTTTTTTTTACACACAAACGTATTGATGCGCAGGAGCGTATCTTCAACTCATTACTTATCCCCCCCCATGTTGCTGCGTGTCTGCACTGGTGCACATCTCAGAGGAGTTATTTTTTTAAAAAAAAATCTGTACCTCCTACCCATCTGTCCAGTCCCGTCCACTTCTGCCGATACCCATTTGGAACCGCCATCTCGGGGCACATGTCCTCCCGCAACAGCTCCCCTTCACTTGTGGGAAACTTCCCTCGCGTGTGCCCTGTGAGCGACGACCCCGGTAGCAAGAAACCTCGCAATTGTCCCTCCTCCATTGTGAAAGGGCTGCAGGTGTATGTTAGCCCATGATCCAAAGTGCGTAAGCCCTCTTCCTCCCTGCCCCCCCCCCCCCCCATACAAGGTGAAACGACTTTATGACAGTTCTGGACAGTGTTGCCAGGCAGGGCTGGCACTACAGTTAGGCCAACTAACAGACCTCAGAGGGGCCCAGTACTGATCTTTAAGGGTCACAGTTTTACACAAATTAGCTGTTTTAAGAAAAATAATAATACATTCAAGTTTTGTGCTTTTTATTTTTTCTGCAAAACATCTGTTCTTAGAAATTGAAGTTGGCAATTGTGTGTGTATGCAAGTAGCTCTCCTTGCCTAGGGCGCAAAATAGTCTGGCACCAGCCCTTGTTGCCAGGTCAAGTCTGAAACCTATTTAAATGGAGACAACCAACACCAGCCAGTTTACAACGCCCTTGTGTATCCCTCCTTGTGCAACAACAGAAGAGGGAAGTAGGACTGTACAGCTGATGTATAGACCAAGAGCTGAAGGGAGAGGAGGAAAAGGAAGAAAATGTGTTTTGTAGTAAGACCGTGTGAATCAATTAGCTGTGCTGCTTCTTTTAGGGTGACGATATGAAAAGGGGCGCAGGGCTCCGGCAGCTTTCACTGTTGTGATGAAGAGGGAATTTCATGCACACAAATGACACCTGCTGAAATTCCCTTTTCTATACAACTGTTAAAGATGTGGTGTAGTGGCTAAGGTGTTGGACTGGGAATCGGGAGATCCGGGTTCTAGTCCCCACTCAGCCATGGAAACCCACTGGGTGACTTTGGGCCAGTCACACACTCTCAGCCCAACCCACCTCACAGGGTTGTTGTGAGGATAAAATGGAGAGGAGGAGGATTATGTACGCCACCTTGGGCATAAATAAATCCTGAGATGGTTCTTCTATTTCAGGGTCCCTGCCTGTTATAAGGAGGGGAGGGGGACCTAATAAGGGTTATCTTTGTATATGTGACTGTATGCATGTAAAGACATAGTTTTGTGATACTCTGAACAAATTTCCATCAGCCCAGTTGTGTTTGGGAGATAGAATGGACTCTTGGAAGCAGCCAAAAACAACAAGCATACTTTCTCACATTTCACGGATGAACATAGGACACTCTTGTGTGCTAGTGATACACATAAACTAGTACCAAAGATCATTAATCTTTTGTAAACTGCCCAGAGAACTGCAGCTATGGGGCGGTATAGAAATAATAATAATAATAATAATAATAATAATAATAATAATAATAATAATAATAATACCCATCCCACATATACACAGTGTTATACATGACTTAAGTAATGAGAATGTATTTATATCCCATTTTTCTTCAACTGTAGTCAGAGTAGCGTTTTCCGCTAGCAGCCTGTGTAACAGCATACAGATTAATCACATGTAGTGCCAGACCTGTTGTATAAAATAGCTCCATGCCATTTCAAAATCACCTCATTAGACGAAACATGAGGGCATGTATATAAAAGCTACCAGTTTGTCAAAAGAACTTGAACATAGTAGGCTCCTGTCTAGCCTTTTTTTTAAAAAAAAAAGAAGCAACAGAGTAGTGGCTAAGACGATTTTAAAATATCTTTCTGTATTGTATATGTATGTAAATTCCATTATACTACTGAGGAAGACCCAAATTGGGTCGAAACGCGTTTGGTTTGGTTTGGTTTCCACCCCTTTCTTTCCAGTTCACTGTCAGAGTAGTGTGGCCACTTACGCATTGCCAAAAAAAGAGGAAATTCATCCCCAACCCCCAAAAGGGCAAAAAAGCACAGAGGGTTGCATACAATTCATAAGTGTAGGAGCAAATATAGAAATAAATACTACAATTTAAAGAGATATACAGTAAATTTCCCCATAGTGGGAAAGACTATGATCTGGTCAGTCTGCTGCCCAAGTACTGACCATTTATTTATTTATTTATTTATTTTAGCCAGAATGGATAAAATCAATGATATATATATATATATATATCAGATATATATCAGATTTTTAAAATTTAAATTGTTTTTAATAAAATGCTTTTTGAGGAAAAATCTATATAAAGATAGTTTTCTATTTAAGATACATTATAGTTCAGAGGTTATTCATCATAACATAAGGATTAGATTTTAATTATGTAGCATGAGGCTGTATATTCATGCAATGTTTAAATTTTTTGGTAAATGAATTCCCTTAATCCATTCACAATGTCATGCTCTTCCAGAGGTTTCTGTAAGATTATTGGGAAATTTTTTCTATCTAGAAGATATTATCACAGATGCTTGGTTTTACAGTTCTCAAAACTATGCATTTGTGTCTGCAGAGATCACAGTCCCATTGTTCCTTTACAAATCTATCAACCCCTTACCTCTTAAATTCTAAGTTTCAAAAACTCACTGGTGGGAGTTCGTTCCACAGGTGTGGGGACTCTGCTAAGAAGGCCCTCACCTGTGTGGAGACCCACCTAATTTCTCTCACTGGTGGGCAGGAGAAAAGGGTCTCTCTTCCAGTAATGTTCTCACCTTTTTATAATGGAAGCCAGTGGCATTATTACAGAAATGATCTAGGACTTTCACATGACAATACCCAACATTTGCTTTCCTTATGGCAAATGTCTGGGTGAGACCGGCACTAATCTGTAAACATCAGAAGATGGAGAGTTGGAAATTCATCAAATACTATTAAGAAATATGGGGAAATATTTGACTAAGCCGCATAGAATTGGAACATTCACTTCTTTGTGAATCAAAATTTGGGTGAGCCAGAAACATAATTTCCAGTGAATCATTGTATCATCAGTTTCCTGGAACAGGTTTCTGTTAGAATTTTAACAGAAATGAAGAAGTACAGCACAGAACATTTACCCCTGTGTCCCTAGACAGTCATTTTCATAGAATCATAGAATAATAAGGGTTGGAAGGGACCTATAAGGCCATTGAGTCCAACCCCCTGCTCAATGCAGGAATCCATCTTAAAGCATACCTGACAGATGGCTGTCCAGCTGCCTCTTGAATGCTTCTAGTGTGGGAGAGCCCACGACCTCCCTAGGTCATTGGTTCCATTGTCGTACTGCTCTTACAGTCAGGAAGTTTTTTCCTGATGTGCAACCAGAATCAGGCTTCCTGTAACTTGAGCCCATTATTCCGTGTCCTGCACTCTGGGAGGATCGAGAAGAGATCCTGGTCTGCCTCTGTGTGACAACCTTTCAAGTATTTGAAGAGTGCTATCAAGTCTCCCCTCAGCCTTCTCTTCTCCAGGCTAAACATGCCCAGTTCTTTCAGTGTTTCCTCATAGGGCTTTGTTTCCAGACCCCTGATCATTCTCATTGCCCTCCTCTGAACCCCCTCCAGCTTGTCTGCATCATTCTTGAAGTGTGGTGCCCAGAACTGGACGCAGTACTCAAGATGCGGCCTAACCAGTGCTGAATAGAGGGGAACCTCTGTTCAACATGCCAGCATACAAACCCATTATCAAGTTAAACTGAATGGCTTGGATTTACGCCAGTCGGCATCCCAATTGGTAGGAGCAAGGAGGTAAACTGCCCTGGGATCTTGCAAGCCTAAGAGCCCCCAATGTATTTGTTCATATTGCCTAAGATTAGTGGTCAAGCCAGGATGTGCCCATCCAATCAGTGCTGGCTCCAGGTCTTTGAGGACCCTTGGGCAAGACACCATCAATGTACCTCCGCACTCAGTGAGTCTCCCTTCTCACTGCCCTTGTCACCAGCTGCTGTTGTTCCTCATCCTCTTTCTCATCATTGCTGCCACTTGCTTGCTGAGAGCCAGCGGCCAGGTAGATAAGGAGACAGGGCCAAATCGCCACCACCGTTGTCTGGTCCAGAGTGAGAGGCAGGTGAACAAGCAGTGGTGCAATGGTGAAGACGATGAGCAACTCCATTGTCATTGGGCCCCTGATGCCTGACCATGCCTGTCCTTGAAGCTGCCCCTGCATCCAACTTTTCATCTTTGACCGTCAGGCAATGGCTCACAGAGTCAAAGAGTTATATCGGATAGCGCTAATGCATAATGATAACTTGCTGTGCCATCTTTTAATTGGTCAGCATATTCACTGATGTGTGTTTGCCCTGTCAAGGACAACCCGTAGGTGGGGAAAGTTTTGCGCCGCAGACATTGCTTCTCCCATGTGCAGCAGAGAAGTAACAGCGGCATATTTGCCACAAAAGGATTAGGTCATCTTCCTTTTTATTTGTGTCCTGCCACCAATTGAAAAGTTTTTTTTCTTTCAACCAGCATTTGACTCTGTTGTTGCTTAATTTTATTTACTGTGCCTGTTCAGCCACACATGGAGGGGAGGTGGTGGTGGGGAAAACTACTGAGAGGCCAGGGGCAATGGAGCCATGACAAGCAGGCCTGCCACATGACCGTGGAACCAAGTTGTGTCCCATGGTTCTGCTACCCACCTAGCCTCTATAGTTAGATCACTTACCTCTGTGCAGTTTAACCACATATCCCACCATTTCCCATGCACTGAATGGGCATCTGGAAGTCTCTCCCTTGAGGATGATGGGGAAAAAAAAAGGTTGCTGATCATGGAGAAAGTCACCAGAAGTGGACCTTATGGTCACTACCATTTTTAAAATGAGGTGCAAAACCCATGGCGCTCACCCGATAACAGGGGAACTGCTGTGGAAGCCCACTAACCATCCAGCAGTAGGTGGGTAGTGGGCATAGGTACTGTCTCCATCATGGAAGGACCATTACACCACACTGTCCTCCTAATCTCTGACCCATGGAGAAGGTAGTCATTAAGCTCCCTTTTGCTGGTATTTCAATTCATCCCATGCCAGTACAAATAGAACTGTTGTTATTACATTTTTATCCCTCTTCTTCCCCCCTCCATGTTGTCCTCACAACAACCTTGTGAGGAAGGCTATTCTCAGAGATAGCGACTGGCACAAAGTCATTCAGTGAGCTTCGTGGTGGAGTAAAATTTTGAACCTGAGTCTCCTTGGTCTTACACCTTCGAGCCTACTCGGTCCCAGACTGCTGCTTTAATCGTCATGTGATAGGGCTTCTGCAGCCATGATTTAAGATATGGGAACATTTTAATTGACTTGATTTGCAATCCTGATTCACTAAAATCAATGGATTGTCTATTGCATCATAGAATACTTTTAGGAGCTAAGTGCACTGTAATTTTATATAGCCCATTGCATTTCTGTACCTCACCCTGGTGGACAACATTTCTTTACCTTACTCATCCCAACAGCGGTCTTGATATTATAATTCCCATTTTCCAAAAGTGGAACCAAGGCTGAGACATAGACTAATTGATATATGCAATGGCCACCATGGATAGAGTGACCATATGGAAAGGAGGACAGGGCTCCTGTATCTTTAACGGAAAGGGGAATTTCAGCAGGTGTCATATGAACGAATGCAGCACCTGGTGAAATCCCCTCTTCATCACAACAGTTAAAGCTGCAGGAGCCCTGCCTAGTGTGACCAGATACAAAAGAGGGCAGGGCTCCTGCAGCTTTAACTGTTGTGATGAAGAGGGGATTTCACCAGGTGCTGCATGCATACAAATGACACCTGCTGAAATTCCCTTTGCTCTACAACTGTTAAAGAAACAGGAGCCCTGTCCTCCTTTCCATATGGTCAACCTAACCATGGATGAGCTCAGGAACTTGTCAGTTCTGGCCAAGATGATGTGGATGTGACATTTTGTATGAACCAACATCTCAATGTGGTAAGCTACCTACCATTTATATTTTCCCAGAATGTTCTAGAGCAACTCTAGGTCAGGGAAATTAAAATGGCGGCTTCAAGCCATCCAGTACTCAGCATAGCACTGCTGCTGTTGTGCGTTGCCTGGGAAGCCAGCTAAAACCATCTGATGTACAAGGGAGGGAGACCACCAGAGAGCAGTTTTCTGAGCCTCCACCTCAGCCCTGGAGGGGGGAGAATCACATTTTGAATGCTTTTCTAAATTAAAAATGCTCCCTGCAAGTAGAAACTTAGTACAGGTAAGAGTGGTGTGGTCTAAAACCTCCCTTGTGTGCTACTTCTGGGTTTTGTTTTGTTTTTACTTGCAGAATATTTTGTACATGGGGAAAACTGAAAAAATAGTGCCCCTTACATGCAGTTTTATGTGGTACACTCTTATGTGTAAAACTCTCTTTGGAGTTCTACTGTCTCATTCTGCTCAGGCACAGACCAGGCCTTTGGCATTCTGAAGCTGAAGGCTATTTTTATACTGGATTGTGGCCTTTGTCAATAGACAATAACAAGAAGAAGGGAAATAAAAATAAAAAACCCAGAATGCTACATCTGCAGTTCTTTTCTTAAAGAACAGTTGTTCCAAAAAGAGATTAGCACACCTTAAACAGGGCTGGTGCAGAAATTCCTGTTTTTGCACTTGAGCTGTTGCTAAGCTGTGTTATCAGTAAAGGCTGGTGGTATCTTATACGGACGAGAAGTAGTTTGTGGTTTCCCCATGTTCTTTGCTTAATACTTGCAAGTGAAATGATAGGGAAATGAAGTAGTGCTGCACAAAATACAGCTTTCCCAAGTGTGTGTGTGTGTGTGTGTGTGTGTGTGTGTATGTGAGAGAGAGAAAGAGAGAGAGAGAGAGAGAGATTGCTATGTTACTCTTTGCCTAATCTGCTTTTCCTCCTCCTCCCTCCCTCCCTCTCTCTCTCTCTCTCACACACACACACAGTTTCATTGCACAACTGTATTCTCAGCACACTTTATAGCTACAATGTTCACAAACCAGCCAATAGGTCGTCACCCACCTGCATTCCACAGGCAAGATAGTGATCTCAGTGAGATATGATTTGGGTTTCTGAATTGTCAGGCTAATTCACACCGTGAACCATAAATCTGGGAGAGGAGTCACCTTGAGGATACGATAAAAACCTACTCCCAGAGGAGTAGCCATGGTAGAGTGTTTCTACACAAGGCTTTTATTGCTCACTCTTGATTGGTCACTCACAAATGTTTGTGGGTCCTTTACATGATGTCATCAACTTCCAGAGCATCTCCCGCAGTTTTTGAGCTTTATTCTTTTTAAAAGATCAGAGATAAGGCGATAAGAAAGGTTAATGCAAGATATCGGCAGTGTGAAATGACAGCGGTGTATTATAATTCAGCCACTAGATGGCACTGTGAAATGAAACAGATAGAACATTTCCAAAAAAAAGGAAGTTTTCAATTTAATTCAATTCAAATCACATGTCCGCTGTGTAAAGATGCCCAGCATAAACCCACAAAGAAACCAGAAGCAGAAAACCTGGGTAAGGATGCGAGATTTCAGCCTCATGTGATAAAACTTTCAGTCTGCTGCAGCAAAAACAAAGACTTTTTTGGCACCTTAAAGATGAACATTTTTATTAAAACACTCCTTTGCACTGTTTTCCAGAAGAATCATTGAGATTTCCACAGCAGCAACAAATTCCAATGGCAGGGGAGGATTGTGCCCCCCCACAGTGTTTCATGGGGTGATGGTGGAGAGAATACAGCTCCAAAGGATACAGGCTTTGCCCTTGCACAAAGCTGCCTGCACCTATTCATCTGAAACTTGGCAGGATTGATCCCCTTTGGAAGGGGCAACTATCCCTACAAATTTTATCCAATTCTGCAAAGACGTAAAAAAGTTATCAGCTGTTACCTTTAAAAAATCAATTCAGAATGTAAAGATACATAACACAAAAATCTTGTTTTCCGATATCTGGCGGGCATAATCCCCCATAATAGATTACTATGCCAGCAAATGTCATCTGATTCTGATGAAAAGAAAAGAAAAGTTATAGCCATTTGTTTAGATTCAGATCCGAGTCAAAGTGGGCGGCCTCTGAATTGGTCTGAGCTGAACTTGGCTGTTTTCTGAATTGGGATCCAAACACCCCTTGTGATGTGTTTTCTTCCCATTCAGTTTGGACATGTGGTGTAAAAAAATGGATTTAGGTATAATTAATTTAAATAGCCTGTAAGATGCTGTTTCTTCCCCAAGAATATGCATGTGAGTTTCTATAATGGTGCTCTTTCATCAAGTCTTTGCTAGCCATTAAAAAAACAATAACAGTGAATAACAATTTTCAATTAAAAGACTGAAAATTTACATGGATTTTCTTAAAGAACGTTTATTGAATCAGAAGGAAATCAAAATATACAACTATCTAGAATTCAGTTGCTAGTTTAAATTATGATATTATTCTTATTCTTCCTCAGTTCTACAATAATGTATATATCTGAATTTTCTATAAATGCTATTAAAATTGCATATCACAGGATCTGCATATCGTAATGTAGGCAGAATAGTGTTCTATCTTATAATCTGTTTTGTTTTGTTTTAAAAGAAATTAGGTTTAATTTCAGGCATAAACTTAAAAAAAGTCTTTAAAACTGAAGTCCCCCCTTAATGACAGAAAAATATTAATAACACAAAAGTAAAATACATCTTTTGAGTTAGTCATATAAAGGGTTCCAGGTCTGCCCCCTTGTGTTGCATTCTTGTTAATACTTTAATTGCTTTCTTTTTAAAAGTTAATTTCTTCCATTTAATTACATCCAGGCAGAAATACATAAGAATTAGTGAGAAGTCCTGTACATAATATTAATAAGTTGAAAATCAATTTGAAGCCGAACCTTAAAAGTTTATGATTCTGTGCCCTTGGTACTTATAACTGTGAACATCAGTGGTGGCTTTTTTTCTTTTTTCTTTAAAAAAAGACATTTTAAACGTACAGTTTATTAAAAGGATGATTTTGATGGATGTTCTAGAGCTTACCCTTATTTTTCCCCCTCTGTATAAAGTTGCTACACACACAACCCCCCCCCTCTTGTCACATGCAAGTAACCGTAATTATTTAATCTTTACCCTTTTTATAGTATAAGACAGACTTAGGCATGTTTACTCAGAAATAAGTCCCACTGAGTTCAATGGCTCTTACTCTTGAGTAAGTGTGTTTTGTTTAGCATTGTAGGCTTAGAAAGATTACTTTCCTCGGAGGTTAGAGTGATCTCATCCTTCTCCCATATTAATCTACACGGACAAAACATTTAACCATGGCTTGTTTTTCTTAACCATGCAATATTCAGATACAATATTCAGTTAAAGCATCTCAGGTATCAAAAAACTGAAGCCTTGGAGGGCTACTACCTGTGAGAGCAAACATTATTGAGCTAGATGGCCTGAAACAGAATAAGGTAACTTCCACATGTTCATAGGTGGGAGATTGGGTAGACTTTAATCTTCAATTTACAGTTTTGCTGACTGCTGCAAACCTCATGCTGTGAACACCATTTCCTAGACACTGTCCCTCAATTCAGCCTGTACTATCCTCATGCCTATGGCAAGGAAAGCATCCACGTCTCTCAGCTGCTTCTGCAACACTGCTGCAACACTCTTTGTTATGCTAGATTAATCAACCCAGATTAAAAGGGGATGATGCATTGTAAGGAGTGTTAAGAAGTAGAAAACCCATGGAAATGTATCCACTAGCTCACTGCATGTTTTTGCGTGCACTGAGAATCTAAGAATTTCATTCACTTGGGAAGCATAATTTGCACATTATGGAAATCATACAAATTATGAATATACAAACTGGGTGCATTAAATTTAGCCAACTTGGATTAAGGCCCTTATTCTGGTTTGGGTTACAGCTCAGAACTTCCAACCTGGATCTGAAATGGACCAGTCTGGCTGTGTGCATTGAGATCTGCTAACCAGAGATCTCTGTTGTGATTTAGGGAAGCCACACAGGTATGGGGCACGAGGCAGGACAGGGCCAAATGTGGCAAGACTGGCCCAGGACATTTTACTGCTTGGGGTGAACAACAAGATAGTGCTCCCTTGCCTTTCCACATACCAAAGCTGACAGCTGAATCTTACTTCAATATTGGGGAAGCAGCAGCATCGTCGCTGTATCTGAAGGTGGCAGGCTAGCTGTGGAAGCACAGGGCAGGCAGAACAGCACACACAGCTGTCTCCTCCAAAACCTTGCTGCCACATCCCAGCATCTGCAGCCTGAGGTGACCGTCTTACTCTGCCTAATGGTAGGGCTGGCCCTGAGATGTTGGAACAAGGTCCTGATCTTAACATGTTCAAAACCTTTTAACAAAGATGGGGTGGGGATTTCATGTCACGATGCTTTTTTGGTGTCCCTTCTCCTTGCTGGTGCTACTTTCTTACCTCTCCCTTTCTCTTTCACCTGCCCATCCCAGCCATCAGCCTTTATTTATTGATTTTATTCATTACATTTATATCCTGCCTTTTTCCCTCCAAGGAATCCGAGGCGGTGTACATAATCCTCCTTTCCATGTTATCCTCACAGCAACAACCCTGTGAGGTAGGTTGGGCTGAGAGTCTGTGACTGGCCCAAAATCACCCAGTGAGCTTCCATGGCCGAGTGGGGACTAAACCCAGATCTCCTGACTCCCAGTCCAACACCCTAGCCACTACACCACACTGGCCTTTCCTCCGTTCTAATGGTTGGCCAACATGTTTCTTGGTGCTCTTTTACTAACCTTTATAAGAAAATACTTGGGAAAATGATAGAATTTAAAAATGTGCACTTATTTGGCGATAACCATGTAAAGCGGCAGTGGGGTTGGGGGAAAGGGAAATAGAAGGGATGAACCAAAACAAGGCATTATTTTTTTTAATGCAAGGGGAGAAATGACGGGGATCCGATGAGTCTTCAGCTTTGTCAGAGTGTTCCTTACTTGGGTTTCACGATAGACACAATAGACACCGGATCTGTCTGCACTTCCGCATCAAGCATCCGTTTGGGGCTCTGTTGAAGGGGGGGAAAACACAGAGAGAGAAATGTATAGATATTGCTGAAGAGGCTTGGAGAATGGTTCTATGGGCACCCCAGAGTGGCATTTTCAAAACTTACATTCCTACTAAGTTTGTAGGATACTTTATGCAGACAGTGAATTAGGCTGTAGCCAGGGCTGTGTTTAATCGTTACTTAAAAAGTAATAATTCTGTGCCAATGTCAACCAAATACTGAGTCAAGACAAGCTGCTACTTGCATAAAATATGTAAAGTGGCTTGATTCTGCGCACTTAATCTTTACTAGTTATTAGGGAGTGGAGCAAGAATTTTGAACCCTCACATTCAGACCAGTGGAAATTTTATTCAGCACCTCTCTGATTGAGGCAGTGATTTCAAGCTAAGCTTTGCAGGCATGAGGACTAGAAATATATATATATATATATATATATATATATATATATATGCTCAGAATGTGCACCCAATGCCACATTCTGTGCTTGTGCAAAATCACAAAATATATACAGTCCTGGCTGTAGCATTTGAAAGCTTATGTCACAATACATGTCTTGACTTAAGAACATAAGAAGAGCCCTGCTGGATCAGACCAAGGGTCCATCCCGTCCAGCACTCTGTTCACACAGTGGCCAACCAGCTGTCGACCAGGGATGAACAAGCAGGACATGGTGCAACAGCATCCTCCCACCCATGTTCCCCAGCAACTGGTGCACACAGGCTTCTTGCCTCGAATACTGGAGATAGCACACAACCATCAGGGCTAGTAGCTACTGATAGCCTTTGCCTCCAGGAACTTATCCAACCCCCTTTTAAAGCCATCCAGATTGGTGGCCATCACCACATCCTGTGGTAGTGAGTTCCATAACTTAATTATGTGCTGTGTGAAGAAGTACTTCCTTTTATTTGTCCTGGATCTCCCACCAATCAGTTTCATGGGACTTCAGAGATTTCCTTGTTCAGTTCATGTCATTCATAACCTTTTTGCTATCTGAACCTTTCCTCCAGAAAGCCTGTACATTATAGAGCTGGAAGAGGTTAATCAGGTATCATTTCTCTCTTCCTGCCCAGCTCTTCACCCTCTCCACAGATGCTCAGTGGTAGAGCATCTACTTTGCATGCAGAAGGTCCCAGGTTTGATCCCCGGCTTCTCCAGGTAGGGTGAGGAAAAACTCCTGCCTGAAACCGTGGAGAGCTGCTGCCAGTCAGTGTCAACAATACTGGGCTAGATGGACCAACGGTTTGACTCAGTATAAGGCAGATTTCTATGTTCCTATGTTCCACTTACAAATACTGCTAAAACTCCACCAGTAGTGTTTGTTTAAGCCTCTAAGGAGCATTCAAAGAAAAGTTATTATTGGTTTCCAAGAGGTTCCAGAAAGCTCTGCTTTTCTCTTTAGTCTCCCTCATGGCAAGGAGTTGGATGAGATGACCTTAAAGTGTTTCAATCATAGACATCATTATTGTTGTGAATTTATCTCTTGTCATGAGCGTTGAACCTTTTTCAGCCCAAGGGTCAAATTCAACTTCAAGAAAGCTGTCCGGAAGCCACATCCCAGTGGAGATTGTGGACAGGACAAAAAGTATGGGACCAAAATGCCAAAGATGGCAGCATACTTTAGCTGAAAGCTCTTCCTGCCAATAAGTAAGCCTTAGGAGAGGCATTTCAACCTCGTAGAATGGGGCCGTAGCTAGATCTAAGATTTATCCCAGGATTGTCCTGGGGTCAAACCTGTTCATCTAGGTGCCACACAGGGCATCCAGTGCTCAGGCAGAGACGAACCTGGGATGATCCTGGGTTAAACCTTAGTTCTAGCTACGGCCTGGGACTAAAACTATGGAAAAGCCGGGAAAGTACCCAAAAGTGGGGGTTGTGGGAGAAGGGGTGGGTCTAAGGAAGGAGGCGGGGCCATTTGGGAAACCCTAGAGAGCCAGACTGGGTGTTAGGAGGGGTGGATTTGGCCCATGTTTCAACACCCTTGATTTATATAAGGCCCATTACCGAAGAGATTTACAATTAAAATAATACACACAAAGGGCTCTGCCCAAAGGCTTACAATCTAATAGACACATGTAGGAAGAACGTCCCTATATGCTAGCGGAGTCCATCTGAATTCCATGAACACATTGGTCTGCTCAAAACTGGAGGTTTTAAAAAACAAACCAGCAAGCATTTTCTGCACTCCCACCGTTGTTGTTTTTCTCAAAGCCCCCAGTTTTGCACACCTTGGTTCAAACAACTTCAGTCCAGGATATTATAACCACCCTTTTGAGTCAACAGAAAATGGTGCACAGGACAGAGGCTCACCTGAAATAACCACAGCCCCACACCTAAGACACACACTCAGGCTTTCTGGGCTTCCGCATCATTTGAGGAAATGAGAACTGATGAGTTTGTGAGGAGGAGGAGAAGAAGAAGAAGAGGCAATTGTGGAATTGAAATTTCCACAAAATAAAATAAAATCCACCTATGTTTGTGGAGGGTTCCCTCCTTGCTCTCTTTCTCATCCATTGTAGCAACAAGTTGAATTTCTAGGGTCTGGGGGAAGAAGGCAAACTTCAAGGAGGGCGCTGCTTAGAAAGGGTTCCTCCTGCCCAGTCAGTGAACCCTTAGCTAGTCTTGTGAACAAGACGGGTATCACTTGTAAAAAGGGAAGTTCTAAAACTTAAAGCCTTGGATGCCACCTGGGGTGGTTAATGACCAAGTAGCACCTTGCATTTTTAACACTTGGATACTGTGTCTTTCCCTCCACAGGTGGGAAAGCATCTTGGGAGAGGGTCATTTTATTTATTTATTTATTTATTTACAATATTTATATACTGCTCCCCATTCAAAATTTTGGAGTGATGTACAAGTGTTTTTTTAAAACACACACACACACACACACACACACACACACACACACACACACAGAAACACACCTTAAAATAGATTTTTAAAAGAAGCAAAATGAAAAAATGAACTGTGAAAGAAACGCTTCTTGGAACAATGACGTTCTCAGGAGGCGCTGAAAGGAATACAAAGTTGGCGCCTGCCTGACCTCCGCAGGCAGGGAATTCCAGAGGAATTCCATTTTAATTAGACAAATAAGAGAAAACGATGAAGTAGCCTCTCTCCCCTGCTTGATCTCAGCTTCTGAGACTGCTTTACTTGCAGGGAGGAAAGAACTGGCTGTCAGCTGTAAATACCGACGCCTCTTGTCAAATATGTAGAAAATGCATACATGTAGAATTTGCACTGTATCTCTTTAAAATACTTGGTGGTTCAGAAAGGATGGGAGCCTTAGGTCCATGCGTCCCTTAGGTCCATGCGTGCCTGCTGATTTGTCTAGAAGTTCATGTATTTTGTAAACAGGTATCCAAACTAGGATCCTGCAAAAGTGAAAATCAGGTCTCAATAGTGAAGGAAGGGTACACTGCATCTCTATCTCTCTCTCTCTCTCTCTCTCTCTCTCTCTCTCTCTCTCTCTCTCTCTCTCTCTCTCTCTCTTTCTCCTCCCCTTACTCCCCTCCAGCAAATAATGGCATACACTGCCAAGACAAACAGATTGCCTTCACGAAGAACCTCCATGGTGGGCCTTCTTTGTAGTGGCACCCACCCTCTGGAAAACCCTTCCTCATGCAGTTCAGGAGGTGGAAAATATAACATCTTTCAAACGCCTCCTGAAAACATATCTATTTTGACAAGGCTTCCCTGGATTATAACTTTTCCTGGTTTTAGGTGACTTTTTAAAAATACATATAAAGTTTTAAATTCTGACTTTGTATACTGTGGTTTTAACTGCTTTAATTGTGAACTGCCCAGAGAGCCTTGGCTGTTGGGCAGTATAAATATGAAATAAATAAATAAATAAATCTTGTGGTGAAGACAAAAGGGTTGACGCTTACACAGATCCGTCAATTTCAGGGTGTGACACCCCCTTCTGAAATACCATCTTTGGACTTGGGTAAAATTAGGTAGTTGTTGTTGTTGTTGTTGTTATTATTATTATTATTATTATTATTTATTTATTTATTTATTTATATAGCACCATCAATGTACATGGTGCTGTACAGGACTCATCTGTTATTCTAACTTTGTTCATGATAGGCCAAAGTCACCTAGCTAAAGTTTATGCTGAAGTCCACTGATGGAGAATCAATGGTAGAATAGATACATCCAGCCCTATATGATTTCTAGATACTCTGTAGAATCGTGACAAATTCCAGAGGGATGGCCCTGTGAAAGTCAAACCAGATGTGACATCCAGTGCCTGGCTGGCCCTTGCATGTTCTGTTTCTGTTTATTAAACAGCAGCTGCACAGAAGGGGGCAATCTGGTTCAGGACCATGGCAGGGGCAAAGGCTTAAGCCCTGCTTCCTCCATATCATGGTCTCAATCCAGATAAGTCAATACTATTTAGTAAATAAAACCTATGCAGGTAAAAGTCCAATCACATACTTAATGTCACATCTAGTTTGCCCTTTAGCCTGTTACAGCAAAAATAATAGATTTGTGACACTTTAAGGATGAATAGCTTTTTCTACACAAGACATTTATAATGCACTCATCATCCCTACTTGTTTTAAGAGCCCTTTAGATGACATTGTGACCCTCCAATTTCCCTTCCATTTTTAAACATCACTTTTGGCAAGTTTTTTTAGAACAGTGAAGTTGCGGTATTATTTGTGAAAGCAAAAGAAAACACTTTCCCCACTTGTGCAATTGCACTATTCTGTTATGAAGTGGAAAAGCAGGAAAAGAAATGCTCATTATATTGTGCTTGGATCTCAGTTCTGTGATGACACTGAAAGTAGATACAGCAGATTAAAATCTTTATGGAGAAAAGCTCTAAGGGTTTTGTTATGGCTCTTTTTGGACTGGCACCCACTTGCACCTGAAGTGGGCTCTAGTCTATACCACAATACAGCTTAGTATTTAGGGTGCCACAAGACTCCTTTTTTATGTGTCCTGTATAGATTTGCTGGGAGATTGCTTTTCCTTACTAGGCCTGTTACCAGCATCTAGCACAGAGCATTCACCATGGTTGACACTGGTTGGTAATTTTCCTTTGTTTGTTTTTAAATAAATGAAAATATCTTTAAGACAACATCTCTCAGCTGCGCTAAGGGCTGCAAAGAGAAAGACTGGGCAAGAACGTAGCTACTGCCATCTTCATTTGCTACATCAAGGCCCAGAAGCATTCTGGGAAGTGAAGATGGCAGTAGCGGCTGAAGCTGTTTGCCCAACACTTTTCTTCTCCACACTGGGGTTGAGTGCCCTCACCCGTCCACACTGCTGCCCACCTCGTGGTAAGTTTACAGGAGGGGCACCTGGGTGCAGAAGGCAGAGCCCCCATTGCCATCAAGTGCACGAAGATCCCAATTACTGGCATAGGACTAAGTCCTAGAAACAGATTGTGAGGTTAACCCCCCATTTGATCACACCAGAAAGCTTCTAAGGATGGTGGCTGCATGAGCATCACTAAAGAAAGATGAAAAGTAACGTACAAAGCCCTTAAAAAACCCTCCAAATGACTGCCTCTTCTCTATCCTCTTGGGAGTTCTTTCCTTCGCTGCATCCCCTCCGTTCTGAAGGGAATCTGTCTCCGTTGTTTCTTGCGCCCGGGAAACTTGCTGGTCTTTGACTTCCTCTTGGTTCCCTTTCTGCGCGTTCAGCTTCTCTGTTGAGTTCTCTTGAACCATCTCCACCACAGGTTCTTTGTTTTCAGTCAAGGGCCTGTTTGTGAAGTCCAGTGTCTAAAGCAGTTTCAAACATCAGTTATTCCTCTCTCTTTTTTTGTTTGTTTAAAATAAGAAATGCATTTGATTTGGCAGGAGGCTCCTTTGTTTAATAAAACCAAAGTTCCCCTCCCTGCAAGCCAAATAGTGGGCTGGGCTGGGGATTATTTACCCAACAGAATATAGGCCGCAATCCTATGCACACTTATTAGGGAATAAGTGCCATTGTAAACCTACATAGAATTGGGCTGCACAGCATATTAACAGGCAGTTTAGTCTGCCACCCTTACACACAAGAGTAGCCTTTCTTTACAATTGTATGGCTACTCTTGCAAATGAAAACAGCATAATTAGTTTTCCGCAAAGCATTTCTTTTTCCTTTTACACATTTCTCTGATTTTAAATTTCTTCTTGCATGATAAAAAAAAGGAGGAAAGATATCTGACATAGGGCTATGTCCAGATGGCTCTTATTTGGGCATTGGTGTGCCATTCAGCAATTCCTAGCAGCATTTCCTTGCATCCTTTAGAATGGCCAAAGGATGTTGCATACATGATTTCAGTAATAATTATAATAACCCTGTAAAGCAACCCAGTCTTATTATAACCCCATACTGTAGATGACGCCACTTAGTGAGTTCATGGCTGGAATAAAATTTGAACCATGTCGATTGGCCATGTGTCCTCTTTTACAGAAGACAGTCCTCTATTTGAAGGACTGCCATTGGGGTTAAAGATAATGAACCCTAAGAAGGGAGAGCTGGGATCCTAAAGCTGCCCATCAGCAATTAGCACCTGGACAGCGGACTGAATCGGCAGGCACACTGACCACCTGGCCACAATCTTCCACACTATGGTACTGTGGGTTGCTTAGGCCAATGCTAACTGCCCATCAATCCACACATACTTCCATACTGTTGATTTCCTGCAGTAATCCCAGGTTTTCCAAAGGTACTCCTGGTGGTAGAGCACATGTTCTCTATGTAGGAACTCCTAGGTCCAATCCTTGGCATATCCAGGTAGCGATCCTGGAAGCTTCTAGTCATCAGTGTAGGCAGTACTAAGTCAGATAGGACAATGGTCTCACTTGGTATCAAACAGCTTCCTATGCTGGGGTGTGTCCCATAACTTCTCCTTGTGGACTACAACATCCAGTTTGGAGCCCAGTTAGTTGCCATTTGGACACAGCCCTAGAGAAATATACTTTTTTACAGACATGCATGCAAGAACAGCACTATGACAAAACAGTGTTTGCATCCTAAGCCATGAAGCACGAAACCAGACGAGAGAGAGAAAAGAAAGAGAACTGAAAGATCGAGGTAACAGATATATAACACCAAAATACAGAAAGGAAAGGTGGTAAGAACAAAATTTCCCATGTGTAAAATTATAATACTCCACCAGAAGGACTGAAAAGCCATGATTTGGTCAAGGAAGTCCAAAGCCACAGAAAATCCCGCATGAAATTGCAAATGGAGAAAACATGACAATTTTATTTACTTTATTATTATTTTTTGAAAGCATCAGCAATCATAAAGCAGTTCATTACAACAGAGGAAGGGGGGAGATCTGGACAAGGCATGAGGATCAAAAGGATTCAAACATAAACTATACAGCTTTTAAAAGAATAAGAAACCAAATGGCACGGTTAGTGTTACTGCAGTTCCACATTACAAAGTGCAATAAACTAATATTCACCCACCCTACCCCACTCCAGCCATCATGGTACATCTGGGACATTATGCTAGAGCTAAACATCTGGAAGCAAATACATCTTTTAAAAGGTGGCTCACAGGTTGTAATATTTTGTAGTGCTTATGGGACAGCTAGTGGTTAACATTAAATACGAACATTTATTATGGTTATTTTTTTAGAGAGGCTTTTATATTTCTTTTACATTTAATTTGCTCGGGTCACTGGTCATGCTGGATGGGAATGATGGGAATTGTAGTCTGACACATCCAGAGGGCACCAGGTTGGGGAAGGGTGTATAGAAAGCAAGATTTTCATTGACACGAGAGCTGAATCAACCCTGATTCTTTGATTTACTGCGTTTTGGTAAAAGATCTAAGAAAAGTGAGAGTAGAGTAGAGGATCCAAGGAGGGGCTGGCCCCAGCACAGGAGAAAGAGGCCATCCGGCCGCCAGTTGTCCAGAAGGACACATTGAACAGCCACCTTCTGGATGCCTCTGTTCATGCTCAGTGACCCCTGCCCTCTTCTTCAGTGCTCTGCACCACCACCACCATGAGGTTAAATAAAGTTGAGCGGGGATGGTTTCCAATAGCAACTGTGAAGTGTTGCATGTGGGGACATTGCATAGGAACAGTCTCAATGCCTTACAAATCCTGTAAGGATTTATGCCAGTTTAAGGCTTTCCAGGAAAGCTAATGCAAGGGTGAATTGATAATAACCTATGCAATTCTTGATACTAAACATCACAGATTAAATAAGTGTGCCCTATTTACTCGGTACAAGTTGATATGTTGTTACACTTATTGGCACCTTTCTTCCAAGGAGCTTATATTTTTATTATTATTATTATTATTATTATTATTATTATTATTATTATTATTTATTACATTTATATCCCGCCTTTTTCCTCCAAGGAACCCAAGGCGGTGTACATAATCCTCCTCCTCTCCATGTTATATGGCTTATTTATGGTTCCTAGGCAGTCACACTTTAGCATTAGAACTGTGCCTTGCACCTTACAACGGACAGCAAGGAGTAACCATTTCCCACAAATGATCTTTACCAGGCTGCTGTCTATTACTGTCCATATTTTGTACCATACAGATGTTAACGCTCCAGCCATTTGGGCCAGACTATGATAACTGCAGCATAATAATTTCTGCCTGATTTGTTTTAGTTTTGATTATGAATACAGGGATTTGCTTCCAAAGGAGATCTTGCTTGCTTGCTTTTGTTCTTTCTAACGTAACAGTGCCACTTCAAAATGCAAACATGATTAGGAAACAAGGACAGGATGAAATTCAAGAGGTCAAAGGTTGCAGATGATGTGACAGTGTCAGGTACAAATCAGTGACATTGTCATTGTGGTAACAAGGCAAAGGGAAACTCCAGAAATAGACTTCTAGCTAAACCCATCACCAAGGAAAGGCTGAATGATCCATACACTTACTTGGTGGTCGGGTCCTTGCCCAGTTACCTCTTCTGAAGGAGTTGCCCTTGCATCACTTCTGCCTGACTAAAATAACAAAGGATGACATGCTTTGCTACCATGTTCCTACGGCGATGACAGATGACTAACAGGTGACACTCCTTTGTCTCTGCCCCTGTGCTTAAACTTGTGAACAAGGCGGAGAACATTTCCTGGGGAAGTCTTCCCTTAGCATGGCCTTTTAGGTTCTTAGGGCAGGCAACATCTTTGGGCAACTCCCTTAAGAGTTCATTTGAGGACTATTTGACTCAGTGGCTGGGGTGAAAAATGCTTTGCATGCAGAAGGTCGCAGGTTCGATCCCTGGCATCTCCAGGTAAGGCTAGGAAAGAATCCTGCCTGAAACCCTGGAGTGCCGCTGCCAGTCGGTGTCAACAATACTGGGCTAGATGGACCAATGTTCTGACTCAGTATAAGGCATCTTCCTATGTTCCTTCCTAACTTAAGCTGTATGCCCATGAGATCCAAGGCAATTGCCTGAGACCCGGGAAGACTTCTACCCATCAGAGTAGACAGTGCTGGCCTAAACAGACTGTCCACCAAATTAGTATAAGATAGCTTCACATGTTTGCATTCCATGCGAAACTGAAGTGGATAGTTTTGTATGGCAAGATTGTTGAATTTCAACATAACACATAGATGCTCTCAATGGTAATGAAAATGAAACCAGCTAAGTGACCTTACATGTTGCATCAGAAGGATGTTGTTCATGTCCTATGGCTATGAACAATGGAAGCTCTCTAAATGATGGTCAGGGCACAACAAAAACCCTTGAAATTAGGAATGTCAGTGCTTGTTCCATGAGTTTTAAGAGAGCCTGATCTGTCTTTTCCATGAATCCATTCATACTTTCTACTAGTCAGACATCTGTGGTGTCTGAAGGTGTATTCCAATGTTGGGTGAGGACTACAATGATCATTCAGTGAAGAAATGCAGGCAACGATATCAGCTTTAAGCTGTTGAGTGGCCCAATAAAAGCTCTCTCACAGATTCTGTATTTCGATCTCTGTGCCACTAACATGACCACCAACAGAAGACTGCATCAATAATATAAAGAAATGTAACAGATGAAGCCAATTCGTCGTAAGAAAAGCCAAGACAAAAGGTTGATCTACTCCAGCATCCTGCTTCCCACACTGGCCAGCCAGATACTTTTGGTAAGTCCACAAACAGGACACAAAAGTGTCCACCACCATTCCACAGTAGCTGATATATTTAGTGGCGTATTCCTCCAAGTTTGAACATTGATGTTCCATGTAGCTGTCATGTCTAATAACCATTGACAGACTTATCCAGAATGAATTAATTTCTCCAGTCCCCTGCTAAAGCTCTCTAGTCAATTTATGTAAACATCATCTAATCAAGCCATCTAGGAGACACAGCCCCTTCACAAATGGAACTACTAAATAATATCCCCAGCTATTTGGCTTCATCTGTTGCATTATCTTTAATAGAGGCAAGTTTATCAGCACACATATGACTGGTTCTCATATGATGTCTATTCCAGTGAGGCCATGGCTTGATTTGCACATAATGCTAAGCCATGGTTGGTTTGTTGAAATATGGCTTCTCATTGTGTTTGAACCTTTCTCCTCAATCAAACCATGTTTTGTTAACTAGCTCTAAGTCACAAATAGAACCTAGGGTTTTTTGTTGACTTATGAAATCTGGCTTGTTTAAACCATGGCTTGTCATGATGTCTGAATCCAGAACTGTGGCTTATCCCTGGCTTGTTTGTGCTGCTGTCTGCTCTGAAACTTAGGTGTTCAGCAAGAGCAGCTTGAAAATGCAACTGCTCTGAAGGCTAGCAAAATAGGTGGGAGAGAAACAAACCAGCAATAGGGAAACAAGTTTGTTTGCCTGACTATAAGACAATTCGTAAATAAAAATAAACAAACCATGATTAATATAAACCATGGCTTAGCGTTATGTGCAAAAACAGCCCATGAGTGCATTTGCCCAGCCATATGCCACCACCAAAGAATGACTCCTCAAGCAGAGTATGACCATATAATTCCTCTTGGGTCATACATTATATCTCTTCCATATAAATACAAAATATATATCCTTCTTACCAATTTAAAGAATTTCCTCAGGTTTGTTTTGGTAGATTTCTCATCTCCTTTGGACTTTGTTTCTGCACTTTCCTGGCTTTTGGTTTCATCTCTAGCTGGAATTTCAGGAGATGCTTCAATTCTCTCGGTATTTATCACTTCTATGTCATCTGTTGGAGTCTGCAGGTAGTTAATAACAAATGTAAACAAATAAGGCAAATCTTCATCTGTGAAAATGCATTTAAATAAATCAAGATGGGGCCTGTTCAGACAACACACTAAGCCAAGGTTATGCCGCTAACCCTTTTGCAGCAAATAGTTAGTGAATCTAAACTGTGGTTATGTAGTATGTGGTTATGTAGCCGGTGAGGAGGTAGGTGGGTGGCGGTGACGGCAGCGGCAAGGACGCCTCTTCCTTGTCTCTTCTCCAGGCAAGCTACACGATCACTTTGGGGTCACACTGGGGGCGCATGGAAGCGCCCTCAGTACGACGTGTGGAATCCCCCACAGTCTGCGTTAAAACCTCACTCAGTTTTTGATCAATTCAGAGCCAATTGTTTAATACATGAAAAAGAAAACTCCTAAAGATAAAATCTAATTTCAATACAACTATTAAGGAAAAGCGTGGTTTAGAATCCACACGTACCTTTTTCCAAAAGAATTTACTTAGAGGTATGGGAGTAGAAGAAGATCTCTCCTTCGTCACATCTTTTGGAGTTTCATTGGTGATAACGACAGCTGCTACTGCTGGTTGTTGTACTGGAGGTTCGGGGGCTTTTGTGTTCTGTTTTGTTGCTGGACTCTCCTGTGATGGCGGGATGTTTATTTCTGATTTCACAACAGTAATGGTTTCAGGCTGCTCAGTAATCTAGGAAGATACACACACCAAGAATTTGTAAAACCAAAAACCAATTTTAAAGACTGTCAGCATTACCAATGGGAAAACGTATTGCATGTAATGTCAACGGCAAGGAAAAAGGCATCGCGATATAGCACATCTGTATCGTAGAAAGGACCATCCATTCATCCATTCACCTTCATACACCACAGGATTAAATGAGACAGGTTATGGCAAGGGTGAAGGTAACAGCATGGCAATCCAATTCTTAGGCCATGGCTAGACCTACCGGGTCTAGCACGACGGAGGAGGGAGGACCTCACGATATGGTTATAGCGAGATCTCCCCCTCTGTCTACACGCGGCACGCAATGTCCTAAGAGGACAAGGGTGTCACGCCCACCATTTTGTTTTTTTCTTTTAAAAGGAGATGGAGCACACAAGCGCTTGTGCGCAAAATGTGAGTTGTTGTTGTTTTTAAAAAAATCCCTGCTCATCCCACCCCACCCCCGATGGGAACAGAGCTGCTGAGGCTCCTGGCTCCTCACGGTTACTCGTGAGAAGCTAGGACAACCCGCGACGCCCAGCCACACGTTCCGCAGTCTTGGGATCATCCCGAGACCGTGGAAAAATTGCAACAGAAGTGTAGGGCGATATCCCGGGCCAAGGGAGGGATCATCCCTCCCTGCTCCCAGGATGCCCTGTGCAACATGTGGATGCAGAGGGACAACCCTGGGGCAATCCCCGGGATATCGCCCTGCCTAGCTATGCCCTTAGTCACACCGATGCAACAGGGAAAGCATGGCCCACATGTGCACTTTTTGACAGTGTTACTCACTTTGGTGTTTGCTGTCTGTTGGGCATCTTTCTTTGCCTGGAAGTGGGAAAAACACACACATGCAAGTCATTTGGGGGCATTATCATTCCACACTATCAAGAGCCATTTGGCATTACTTTCAAGGATCCAATATGGATAGATTCACACAATCATTGGATATATATATTAATGCTAGTATCAGAGGTAATATGTCTCTGAATAGAAGTTGCTGCTGAATGTGAGCAGGCTTCTTATAGGCATCTTATTGGCCACTGTGGGAACAGAATGCTGGACCAGATGGGCCTTCGATCCAATCCAGCATTGCCCTTCTCAAGTTCTTCAGATGACTTCCCTGTGTCAGCCACCGAAAAAATATGGTTATATGAATACAAGTGGCATCCCAAATTCCTTTGCCTATGGAAACAAAATCAACTCTTTTATTTGCTACTTATCCATTTTTGGCTGCACCCAATGTGAGTTTCAGCAACTTCAATCTGTGGGCAAGTGTGGCCTGCCGCATCATCATCATCAGACATTGGTTCAAGGTGATGATTTTCACAACTTTTCCGCTTCCACCATAAATCATGGCAGCGTTCATAATTTCCACTGTACATTTCTCATTTAAACACATGAACTACTCATATAAGCCCATGCAGCAAAGTGGTAGTATCCAGCTATTAGTAACAATGTTATCTTGGAGATATTATCCTTTTAAAGAAAAAATGGTTTTGGGTTGAAATTAGTATTTAACATGGACACCTGAATAACAATGTTAGCTTGGGAAGGGAAAAGAAAATGGGGTTGGTTTCAGATGTTTTGAGATGCAAGGAGGACAGGAAGCGTGAGTCACTGGTGTTTCCAGTTCTCCATGTTTCCTTTAACAGTTGAAGTAGGACATAACAGTGATCTCCCCCACCACTGATGTTATGAGATAACAGGAACCATGACTGACATGGGGGCTGTGTTGACGTCTTCTTTGCCTGGGGTGGCTTCAAATCTGCGCCGCGTCGGTTAGATGATGCAGCCGCAGATTCGAAGGGTGGACAAAGAGCTGAAAATGCACATCTGAAAAGTTGGGAACCTCCTCCAACTTTTCCAGCCACAGCAAGGGCAGCCTGGCTCTTCTGAACAGAGGCATCCAGGAGCCGCTCCGGGGCCTTCCTGGTGGATGGTGACCCCTAATTGGTCGCCATCTGCCCAGACAGAGGGAGGGGGCCAGGCCAGCGAATGCAATGGATGCTGTAATGCCCTGCACTGCCTTGCCATGGGGAGAAGAGTTTATTTTCTTCCCGTGAGCTGCTGCCACCGCCTCGTCCTAAAGTATTTTCTCCCCCCAGCTGCTGCAAACCCCTCACTTGCTCCTTGGCATGGGGATTATCTGGCGCAACCCCACAGGACTAAAAGTTCAGGGTTTGGGGAAAATGCGGCTCCAACTCGGTGCCCTGAAGATAGCCCCTGGCAGTTGCTGTTCTCGATGACACTTTTTAACATGCCAACTGGAACACACATGTTCCCCTCTGTCATGAGATGCATGTGTGTCTGTGTTATAAGGTGGCCATGTGTCCTATTTTGCAGGGGACAATCCTCTATTTGAAGGTCTGTCTGGTCCTAGTCTGGTTTAAAGATGAGTGCTTCCAGACAGAGGGAAGCAATTAGAAGACACTGTGCCACTGCCCTGTCTTTTTCCTCTCAACAGATTTTGTGCATTTAGGGAAAAGACTGAAGAAGTGGTAAGGAAACATGGGATGGTTATGAGCAGAAAATTATGTTATCTTGACTCCCATCAACTTCCGTGAATGAGTTAGGGTGATGGAACCATAACAGCCTCATCTGGAAGCAGCCACTAAGGACCGTAAGAAGAGAGAGCTGGGACCAGGAAGATGCCCATCAGCAGTGAGCACCTGGCCAGCAAACGGAGCAGGCACACAGGTTGCCTGGTTAGACTTCCCCACTGTGGTGAGATGTATTTTATTTCTATTTAAATTATACTTATTCTTTCTATATTTGCATTCAAACATATGCATGAACATCTGAAAACCTACGTCTTCTTTTGTCCCCTTTTTTGCCACGTGTAAGCGGCCACACTAATGGAGGCAACTTGCACATCACTAAACAGGAAATGTGTGTCACTCACTTTTCTTGTTCCTGCTGAATCACGTAATATATGAAGCTGCTCTGAGTTAAATCCTTCATTTTTTAAAAAAACTTTTTATCTTTTCTAATATCAGTAATTATCTGATCAGAGTGCTCCCTTTGGTCCCGTTCAGAAGACATCTTAAATCACGGCTTTAACCATGGTGGCTAAGCCAGAAAGCCAGACAGTATTCAGAAGGCACCTTAAACCACAGCTTTAACCGTGTTGAATAAGGCTTTTTGCTTTATTCAACTTGGTTAAAGCCATGGTTTAAAGTGTCTTCTGAACATAACCTGGCTTTCTGGATTAACCACTGTGGTTAAAGCCATGGTTTAAGGTGTCTTCTGAATGGGGCCTCTCTCTCTCTCTCTCTCTCTCTTGTCATGTCAACTCCAATGCAGGAATTGCAGCAACAAAAGAGAATTTTGTTCTGAGCATCCTCTCAGAACAACTTAAGCAAAGGGTTTTAAAATAGGCATTATGTAAAGCCAAGACAGGAGGATGCTATTGGAACCCAAACAGGAACAAACCAATCAGAAGGGGTTGATAGTACCCTTGACTTATGATGGCTATACAACTCCAACATAAATGCCTCTGAACTATTTGGGAATGATGTATTTAAGAGTAGGATTATGGCCACATCTTTAATCTCTCCCCCCACCCCTTGACTCCAGCATGATTATAAAAATATATAGCTTATTCCCCTTTAGGGAGATGTGTGAATTTTTCATTTTTTAAACAAATCAGATACAAGACAATTGTTTAAGACCAGCCCAAGTGTCTTTCCAGCCACCATTCCATATTCCAAATAAATGTACTTATTATAAAAGACCCCCTGCTCCCAAAAATTCCATGTGGGTGTCTGAGTGGAATTTCTGCACTCAGTAATTAATTTTCCATCCACAGCTCAAAGAACGTTGTCTATATGAATTCCTCAGGATATAATGCCAGTATTCTTTTCGTCCAACCTCCATATATCAGTGAACAAACGTATTGATTTATGTGCAAATTTAATAACGTATCAATAGCATTATGGGTAGAATTCTGTACTAAACCAAATCCTACAGTCAAAATACATTCTGCAGTATCAGACGTGCATTCACTCTGACCCTTTAAAGTTGATGCTTTACTGCTGGGACTTCTGCTCCATGAACTCTTATGACCGTGTGGGTTGCATGTGGCCAGCTGTCTTCAAATATTCGAAGGGCCGTGATGTCAAAGATGGAGCAGACTTGTTTTCTATAGCTGCAAATGGCAGGGCTATGACTAATGGGTGCAAACTGCAAGGCTAAATTTTATTAGCTAGTTCATTGTTTTTAACTTTTGTAAACCTCCCAGAGAGCTTCGGCTGTGGGGCGGTATGTCATCATCATCATCATCATCATCATCATCCACCTAATGATAAGAGCTGTTTACCATAAGATGTAGTGATGGCCACCAATAAGGATGGCTTTAAAAGGGGACTGGACAAAGTCATGGAGGAAAAGGCTATCAGTGGTTACTAGTCCTGATGGCTACATGCTTCCAATTCTACAATTCTATGATTCTATGCTACCTTCAGTATCAGGGGCAGTATGCCTATCTACCCCAGTTGCTGGGGAACATGGGCAGGAGGGTGCTGTTGCACTTGTGTCATGCTTGTGGGTTTCCTGTGGGCAGTGGGTTGGCCACTGTGTGAACCTTTGGTCTGATCCAGCCGGGCTCTACTTATGTTCTTACAGCCGTGGATCAGAGAGCTTGTTTGTTTTTGTTTTTGCTGGAGGTATTTAAGTAGAGGCTAGAGGGCCAACTGTGAGCTGTGATACAGTTCAATACGAAATTGCTGCTGGATGATGCAGAAGTATTTTGCTGGAGTTTCATCATGGCTGCTGGAAAGAGACAACTTGAAAAACTGAAAGGTAGAGTGCAATGCCTCTCTTCCTGACAGAAATATTGAGTTAAAGTCACTTTTTCAAAGCCAGCATAATCCATACTCTCTTGGCTAATACAATATGGTTTAGCTACTAATCTTTTCAGCCTGGAGACAAAGCACAGAGAAGCAATTGTTTACTTCCCACTGTGGGGTGGAAAAACACTACGGAAATGAAGTACTTTGTTGCTGTGCTTAATGTGGAAAGAAGTTTCTGCTCCCATATGCAAGGTCAATGCACAAGCAGAATCAGCCTACTGCATTGGTGATCAGCCTGGCTCTTTTGATTGCTTTCCCCTTTACACTCTACAGGAGATAAATCCTATCAGAAAGATATGACTCTCACTTGTGTGGGTTGGGAGAGAAGAGAGGATGGGGATCATTGATGGATGCAGCAGGTACATATCTTTCTCCTGCAGTCACACATCTCTCCATATCAAAGCCAAGAAATACTGTATAACCCACTGGAAAGATCTCCTTTGCAAGTAATGTTAACATGACCAGAGCAGAACTACTACAATATATGAAGCAGAACTGACTATGAAGTCAGTCAGGGCCCATCTTTTGATGGGCTGTGGAATATTTGGAAGGAGGATCCTCCTTCCAAGTACTCAGCCAGCGAAATGGCAATAAATCTTAGACATTTATTTTCACTTGATATTAGGCTGAAACTAATGGAACCAAAAATTATCTTCCATTCCTTTTGACTCCTATGCATCTTAGGACCGAAATAGACTAGACATTAAGATCCATGGCTAGATTTCCCATTTCTTTACAACAACAACAACAACAACAACAACAACAACAACAACAAAACAACAACTTGGGTGTGTGTGGAGGGGATCTGCACTGTCAAAATTTTCAAATGTGAATTACCCCATCCCCATATCCAAGGGAAAATTTACAGGTACCTGTAAATTGTCCATCAGTTAACTATCATGAAGTCATACAGAGAGAGTTTGGATGATCATCTCACAGCTTAATACTCTATAAACAAGACTTTCCTTCTTCGCTCTTCTCTTTGTGCGAGTTGGCAAACAAACCCAGGTGCTTCCCAATTCTTCTGAATCAGGAAACTATCTGAACCAGGAACAAGCCAGAATAGGAAATCAGCATCAAACCATGGTTTAATATCCTGGCTTGTTCTGAAGTTGTTAACCATAGCTTCTTGGTTTGGAAGAAGCAGGAAACTATAGTTAGAGGAAGAGGACATACTGGTTTGTTTGCCAGAGTGCACAAAGGAGCTCCATGCATGGGAAAATGGCTTGTTTGTATTAGCTTGTGAAGCCAACGAATGTCACCCAAATGTGGCCATACACTCCCAAAGGGATTCTGAAGAAACATAACACGGAAGCTGGTACAGTGGAGTGATAAGAGCATAATCTGGGAAATTTGAAGTTCAAATATCAATGAATTCTCTAGGTAGCATGTTCTCAGTATCATCCCTAGCTCCCCTTCTGCAATATGGGGTAATAAGTGTGCTGTCTTCCTGTTGATTAAGATACAATATGTGAAATTCTTTTGAAATCTTTAAATTCATTACATGAATGCAAAGTATAACTGTCAATGGCACGTTTAAAAACTGAATTGTTTGTCAGTTCTAGTTAAAGGCAACATAGGAGTTGTTAGTGAGAGGGTCTTATTAAAATGACATAGGAATAGGTCATTATGATGTGGTCAGTGGGATCTTCTTTTCTCCTTGAACCCTGAATTCACAGATGTTACTTGAGTGGCAAATTTCCAGGCTGTGAAAGACTTGAAGCATTTCCCCTTGCCTGATTTTTTTTTGTGGGGAGTGCTAAGACACCTGGCCTGATTTTGCTCTTTTTTAGTCCAACCATTGCAAGTTTTCATTCTGGTTGAACCATCTTAAGACTCATCTGTTGCCGTTCAGGGTTCTGGGTGGTTGTTGTTTTACTCTCCAATACCAACCTTATGCCTAAACAGTTTGCTAAATGTACTGTGTCCTAATCTGGGGCTGTCTGGCTTCTTTTTCTTGGTGCTTTTCACAAGAGAATCGGCCGCCGTCTTCTCCGCAAGCTGCCCACCATGGCCTGTTTGAGATCCCTTTGTGCGACATCATTCAAAGCTGAGTCTCTATTACATGCACCATTTTCTTTTTGCTCACAATATAGATCAACAAGATGGTATGCACTGTATTGTCATAAATTCATGCACATATCCACACACTCTGCCTCACTGATGAGAATTCTGTATTTCACGGTTTTGATAATCACCTTTCAGTTTCTCCACAGAAACCTCCAACAACAAATCCTTAAGGTAATAGCTTGGAACAATTTCCACTATTATATACAGAATTGCATATAAGCAGCATTATAGGCACTGTTCTAACAATTTGCCTTCAGGAAAACTTACTGATTCTCAGAGGAAGCCCAAATTCTTGCAGTAGAAGTCTAGCACATTGAAGAACGTTTTGAGTCATGTTCGAAGGCACATGCTGAGCTCATGTGGACCACTGGTCAATTAACACATTTGGTGTCACAACAGTCCTACATGATCACAATCTAGAATACATCCAGTACTCTTCCATGATTCTCACTGCAGTGGAAAACCAATAGGGGTAGGCAAGTGATGTTTCAAGGAAGCTCATATGTCATTACAGCTTCCCATTAAGGAGCTCCTGATAAACTTTCAGTGAACCCCAGTGTTGCCTGAAGCACAGTTAAACAATTGCACTATTGCAATTCAAGGGGGCTTGCAAACAACTCAAAGCCCAGGTCTTAACTTTTAAAGCCCTAAATGGTTTAGGGCCAGATTATCTGAAGAACAGCCTACCCATACATTAAGATGTGCCTGAGCAGTCCTTCTCTAGTGCTTGCTATTAAGATCGGTTCGGTAGGCATAAACAAGAAAGAGGGCCTTTTTGGTGGTGGCTCCAAAATAGTGGAACTCTCTTCTGAATTATTGTTGCGTTGTCTCTTTATATAGACATTCAGGTGAGGACTCTCAATCTGGAGCACACAGCATGATATAAAAATATGTAAATTTACAAATACAAAATCCCAAAGAAAGATCTAACATTAAACTTCGAAATCTTAATAAACTGCACCTCCTCTTAAGAGGATTTCAGGTACCAGGTGATGGGAAAGTGAGACTCTGGAGATTTTGGCAAACTAAGTAGACAATGTTGGGCTAGATGGACTAGTAATCCGACTCAATACAAGGCAGATTCATATGTTTATGTTCCATGCAAGGGTGGAATTCCAATGGGCCAGAGGATATAGCTCACACTCTCCTTTTGCCACTAGTAGTCATGTTTGCCATTGACTACTACTGGCTACTACTGACTACTAGTCATGATGGCTATATGTTACCCATCGCAGTTACCTAGGGAGATCATGGGATCTCCCACACTAGAGGCATTCAAGAGGCAGCTGGACAACCATCTGTCAGGTATGCCTTAAGGTGGATTCCTGCATTGAGCAGGGGGTTGGACTCGATGGCCTTATGGGCCCCTTCCAACTCTACTATTCTATGATTAGAGGAAGTATGCCTTTGTATACCAGTTGCTGGAAACATGAGTGGGAGGGTGCCATTGTGCTCACATTCTTCTTGTGAGGTTCCCATAGGCATCTGGTTGGCAACTCCAGAGCTTGACTAGATAGGCCCTTGGTCTGAATCCAGCACAGTTCTTTCTATGTTCATTGCATGTAAAACATGGCGCTTGGGAGATGTGACCAGTGCTGAAACAAATAGCAAGAGGGTTTGCTGTTTGTTTCAGCACTGGTCATGCCTCCCAAGCTCTATGTTTCTACATTTCACTCATTATGCAGCAAAACCAAACAGGCAAAAACAAAACCTTCAAGTGTGCTGATGTTCATTCAACAAGGAGCTATATCCTGACTCTCTCGCACATGTACCTCTATGATGTATGTGTTTTAAAATATCTTGCCGTCCCTTTAATTTTTTTTTTTTTGGTGTACATCTAAAAATGTCTGTAAAGAGGCCCTAATGTAGTTCACCAAACAGAGCTTATAATTAAACTGTATGAAACCAAGATAGGGAAGAGTTTCTTGACTTCATCCAAGGATCTCATGATGGTGTACACTGTTCTTCCCTTCTCCCCTTTTATCCTCACAATAACCATGTAATGTAGACTAGGCTGAGATATAGTAACCAGCCCAAGATTACCTAGTGAGCTTCATGGCTGAGTGGGAATTGAGTCTGGGTCTCCCTAGTTCTGATCTGACACTCCCACCTATTATGGGTGGCTTCATAGTTACAACATCAAGTAGCGACTTGACCAGTTAATGTATGAATCAAAGATCAGACTTGGCTGTGGATCTCGATGACCATAACCAGTCTGTCTAGCCTACATGACACGGCACCTAACCCACATGACAAAGAAACTGAAAATACAAAATAGGGCAAAGACCAGGTGTGCTACCCAAAGTTCATTGAAGGAAAGGTGAGATAAAAATACATGTTCAGACAGAAAAAAAGTCCTGGCTGGGGAATGCTGGGAGTTGTAGACTTCTTTTTTCTTTTTCTTTTAGTGTCGGAACATGCATAGGCTTGCGCCTTAAATGAAATAATAAATCACAGTAACACCACAGATAGCTCCTTAACGTTGCCTGATGTCAGCTTAATGCAATACTTTTCAATGTAGCATCAGATGTACATGTGTGTGTGAATCAGCCCTAAGACACATATTAATCCAGTTTAAGCAGGTGGTTTAAGGAAAAAGAGAGATCCCGTTTTCTCAGGAACAAACACTCACCTTTTCCTCAGAATCAGCCTTGGAATCTGTCTTGCTTGGAGAAACCTTTCAATACAAGAAGACAAAACCAATCCCTGAAATGTGCAATTTTTTTAAAAAAACAAGCCAAACCTTGAAAGTATCTTTGGCCTAGAACCAGAAGGGAAACATTTAAATTCCAAACTTTCAAATTGAAAATATTTTATTTATTTATTTGCAATATTTATTTACCACTCCTCATCCAAAAGATTTCGGAGCGGTGAACAACAGATATAAAAGAATAAAAATACTATATTGAAAATTACTATTTTAAAAAAGAATAAAGTTCTGATAAAACCTGAGTTCTGGTAAAAACATAGTTGGTCATTCAACAATATGCAAAGAAAGACTAGAGAAGGGCCAACGGCTTTAAAATACAGAGACAAATTCAAGTTAAGCACTGGGAGGGGGGTCCTAATTGTAAAAACAACTCAAACCTAGAATAAACTACCGAGGGAGGTTATAATGTCTTATTCAAGAACAAATCGGACAGCACCTGTCAGGATGAAGAAGACAGATGATAGAGTGGTGTGTGTGTGTGTGTTCCCACAAAGAGGGATAATTGTGGCTCAATAGACAGTGACCATTGCCTATAGTGTGTGTACTTAGAAAAAAGGACAGGACTCCTGTACTTTTAATAGTGGTGCAGAAGAGGGAATTCCAGCAGGTGGAACCTCAGCATGACAAGCTACACCTGCTGAAATCCCCTCTTCTGCACAACTATGAAAAGCGCAGGAACCCTGTCCTCTTTTGCATTTATTTATTTATTACTTTTATATCCTGCCTTTTTACCTCCAAGGAACCCAAGGCAGTGTACATAATCCTCCTCCTCTCTATGTTATCCTCACAACAACAACCCTGTGAGGTAGGTTGGGCTGAGAGTCTGTGACTGGCCCAAAGTCACCCAGTGGGTTTCTATGGCCGAGTGGGGACTAGAACCCAGATCTCCCGACTCCCAGTCCAACACTTCAGCCACTACACCACACTGGCTCTAATCATGTACACTCATGTACACTCAGGTTTTTTTTGGGGGGTGGGGCAAGTGGTGTTGGTGTTCCTCCATTATTTCTGGCTGTTCATGTACACTCATCATGTACACTCATCATGTACACTCACTTCTTTTTTTTTTGCAAGTGGTGTTGGTGTTCCTCCATTATTTCTGGGTGTTCACATTTTGCAAGTCCTTGTGGTTCTTCCAAAAAACCCCACACAGGCTATTTCAACTAGAGCAGGGGTGTTGGGCTTCATTCTGTCTGAGGGCCGGATTCCATTGCAGAGAAACTCTCGGGGGTGGGGGCTTCCAGTGGTGGGCAGAGATGAAGGCCAAAGGAAGCAGGGCCCAAATACCAACCTATTTTAGCTTACAGCTCTCACTGCCAGTAACTAAGTCTTTGGCATGTCAACATTTTAGAGTGGGGGAAAAACTGCAGAAAAGCAGGGAAACCACCAAATGACTGGTGAGGGTGGGGGTGGGCGCGAGGGGAAGGGGAAGGGGACATTGCCATAGGTCAAACCCAAAGGGACAGATTGGGAACCCAGAAGAGCAGGGTTTGGCCCCTGAGCTGGAGGTTCTGTACCCCTGCGCTAGAGAATATTTTGTTAGTTATTACATTTCTGTACTGCCCTAATGCCCTATAGCTGAAGCTCTTTGGGCAGTTCACAAGAATTAAAACCACAAAGTGCAGCATAAAATACAATCTAAAATATAATGGCTTAAAACTGCAGTATAAAAGTGCAATCAGAATAAAACCTAGCAACAGCGCAGAGATGTAAAATTATGAGTAGATTTGTTAACAAGCCTACAATGACCCTGTTCAGACAACACCCTAAGCCACATTGGTTAAGCATTTTGAGCTAAACTTTATGGCTGTAATGGTTGCAATCTTATCCACATTTACAAGGGAGTAAGGCCATAGCTAGACCTAAGGTTTATCCCAGGATCATCCCAAGTTCGTCCCTGCCTGAGCACTGGATGCCCTGTGTGGCACTTAGATGAACAGGTTTGACCCCAGGACAATCCTGGGATAAACCTTAGGTCTAGCTATGGCCTTAGTGCCATTGAACTCAATGGGTATTATATCTGAATAAAGAGGCTTGTGATTGAACAGTTAATGTAACTTTCCCCCCTCCTTCTATAACTGTGACACAGTTGTCTTAGTTGTGCCGGGCTGAAAATGCTACTGCTGAAAAAGCTAGAGTAACTGATGTTTTTGTTCTGAGCTTCGCAGTTAATGAATAAAACCCACACCATTTTAATAAACAATTAAAATATAAATACAATTTTTTTATATTTCAAAACTTCTCTTAATACAAGACCAGTAAGTGGTTTTCTGCTTTGGTGAACAAGGGCAACACTGACTATTTTCTTCTTCATAATTTCACATCGACCTCAACCCTTTGTAGCACTTGCGGTGTTAATTTCTTCCGCCAAAAGTGCAAATCATTCCCACTCCTAAATCCCCCGCAACCTGCAACCCAGCAAAAACGAATTTGACAGCGATTTCCAGAGGGGAAGCCATCTGTTACAGCAAAAATAACAAAGAGCACCTTAAAAACTAACAAAGTTTATGCATCAGTCTTGTAAGTTGCCACAAAACTCTTTGTTGTGTTTTGACAGCAAACTTATTTACAGTTGATACCAGTTCTATAGGGGGGGGGGGGAATTAAGGCAAAATCTTACCAGTGTTTTAAAGAAGCTCATGACGGAATTGTTGTAGTCTGTCCCAGCCGCTGTCTTAACGTTCTCTGGTTTTACCTCTTCTTGGGCAAGATCCTCAGAGGCCAAGCAATTGACACCCGTGGAGTCCGGTGGCAGAGCGTTTTGCTTGCACTCATCTATTCCGCCCTGTATAAAAAGGGAGCACAGTTCTTCTTGTTTCTCGCCTATTGAATGGCCAGCAGAAGATGGTAAAAGTAATCTATTTGCCACTTGCATCATGTTTCTCTCCAGGGCACAATCCTAATTCCATCCATATTTCTTCAGCCTACATATCCAGAACAATTGGACATTGATGCCAGCCGTGCCTAATATATGCAGCATTTGCCATTGGCTGGGGGAACATTGTTCCGAACCACAGAGAACAACAAATACAAGAGGCCAGGTTGCATATGGCACGCCAAACAAATATCCTCTTCTGTTCAAGGCAGCTGAGCACTGAATAGCACTGAACACATGGCTGCGGTTTGAACTCTGAATTCTTAGTGTCGGATCACACCACACAGAGAGCGGCCCTACAGCTCAGTTTCCTATACTTTCTGGGAAGATTTAAATAATAATGATTTGTGCAATTTCAGGAGAATGCAATCGATTTATTTGTTGAGATCTAGCTAAAAAACAATGTTGATAGATCACACCACACATAGGGAATCCCTAATGCACAGTTGACTACCATTTTTCAGGAAAAAAGTTGTTTTTAAAAATATTTGTGCCAAGTTTAGAAGAATTTGGTTTGTTTATTTATTAGTTAAGATCTAGCTAAAAAAACTGAATCAAAGGCTATGCATTCCAAATGTCTCCTTATACCACAAGGGGGTTTCTGCCCAGAGCTGTATTTCCTCATGGGTAATGTCGGACACTACATGATGAAAGTGGGTAGGGCTGAAGCCAGCAATATTTGGGTCCAGAGCCAAAAGTGGGCGGGCCATCCTTTTTTTCTTTCTGCCACCCGCTTTTCTCTTGTTTTGCCTTTCTTTTTATGCAGTAGCCCTTGAGCAAGCCCAGTTTCCCCATCTCGAACATAAAACAGTGGTCCCCAGATGTAGGTGGACTATAATTCCCATCATCCCTGGCCGTTGGTCAGGTCAGCCAGGGATGATGGAACTACTGTAGTCCAACAACCTCCGGAGACCCAAAGTTGGGTTATTTGAGCTATCATTATGTAAGTCCTGTACACATAATTGTACAGGAACCCAAATCTCCCCTTGTCCAAAATCTGTATGCAAAATCTGTGTGTGTGTTGATATGAGTGTGTGGCTTTCGTTCTGCTTTCTTCCAGCTTGCTTTCAAAGAGTGCCAAAGCCACTGATGGGCGAAGCAAAGACATGTGTTTTCTTCCACTCTGTCCTTGCACAGCTGACTGGCATAAACAACAGAAGCCATGTCACAGTCCAAAGTTCAGTTTTGACATCTGTTAAGTGTCCACCCTCTCCTTCCTCTTCGTCTCGAGCGCCCAGCAATTACTAATGGATTTCATACCTTCCACCATTTCATAGATGATGAAAGGGATGCTTTTCTCGGCTTATAACACACCCTATTACACACACATTGCTCTTCTGATGTGATAATTTACTCAGCAGTAAGTTGTCTTGCACTGGATTCTCAACTGCATTAGTAAACTGATCAGCACAGTTCGTTAAAGGCTATGGGGATGTTTAATACAGAGTTCACTACAAGGATACGGCTGTGCTTGCTACAGAAGAGCTGCATCTCAAATAGGGTGGCCATTTGTCCTACTTTACAAAGGACAGTCCTCTATTTGAAGGGCTGTCAGAAGATGGTCCTTTATCTGAAGACGTCCTCTCTTTGAAGGGGTGTCTAGTCTGTTTTAAAGATAAAGAACCCGAAGAAAGGAGATCAGGAGCCTTGAAATTGCCCATCAGCTGTTAGTCACTGGACTGCAGACTGAGCAGCGGGCACACAGGCCACCTGGGGGTCATCTACACGAAAACAGAATGAGAAGCGCTCCTGGGTATTATCTGGATTTTCATGAAATCGGTTTTGAAATGAGGAGTATACCATACCTAAAACCTTGCTTTTCATGGGTCTCACACAGAGCGTTTGAAATTCCCATACATAGATGGGCAGAGTAGAACTGAACTTCCATGAGAGAGGCTTGTTCTCTTCTCCACCCTGTCCATGCTCCCCTGCTCAGGGAAGTTAATTGGAAGCAGTGAATTAAGCCCCCATAGTTAAGGTGACCATATGGAATGGAGGACAGGGCTCCTGTATTTTTAACAGTTGAATAGAAAAGGGAATTTCAGCAGATGTCATTTGTATGCATGCAACACCTGGTGAAATTCCCTCTTCTTCATAACAGTTAAAGTTGCAGGAGCCCTGCCCTCTTTTGTCTCAGGGGCAAGGCTCCTGAGCTTTAACTGTTGTGATAAGGAGGGAATTTCACCAGGTGCTGCATGCATACAAATGATACCAGCTGAAATTCACTTGTCTATACAACCGTTAAAAGACACAGGAACCCCATACCTCCTTTTCATACGGCCACCCTAACCATAGTTTAACCCCATACTTCTCCCCTCTTATCCACATTGGGATATGAAAAATTAAAGATTAAAACTTCATTTTTATGAACAGAGAAAACAGGTGGCATTCTGTGAATGAGTCAAGCACCTAGTGTGGTATCCTCCCTGTCTGGAGTAGCGAAACAGCGCTTCTTTTAATGGAGAAAGCAGACTGCACTTTGTGAATGAACCAAGCCCCTAGTGTGGTATCCTGCCTGATTGGAAGGAGCTGCATTCTATGACGAGAATAGCAGCCCTACTAGGGGGAAGCAGCATGGCTCCGATTTTCTCAATGGGAGGAAGATGCTACAGATAAAGTATCAGAACCAGTAAGCCTATACACACCAGTTGCTGGGGAACATGGGTGGGAGGGTGCTGTTGCACCTTGTCCCACTTGTGGGTCCTCGGTTGTCAGCTGGTTGGCCACTGTGTGAACAGAATGCTGGATTAGATGGACCTTTGGTCTGATCCAGCATGGCTCTTCTTATGTTCCAAACGTTTGTGAATGTTAAGTAGCGCTAAGTGGAAAGAAGCCTGTGTCCAAAAAGAGGGAATGAGGGAAAAGGGGGGAGGGGCTCACATCTGGACCAGGTCACTTCCAGGTCACAGCCAGAAATAGGCACAACCAGGATTTAATGAAGGGGGATGAGGCACACTGCAGTGGAATCGCCCAAGAGCTGCTTTAAGGAAAAAAGATGCACTAAAAGGACTTTCCAAAAATGTGTATTTTCCAGAGGAAAGCGGCAGGATTGCTGCGGATTGGCTACAATGTCACATGTCGCAAATGCCCCTGAAGTGCTCTCAGTCCTCACTAAATTGCCTGTGTAGATTTGCCCCTGGTCAACGTCTTTCCCACTATGGTGAGATGTACTGTATTTCTATTTAAATCATAGTAATTAAACTAATTATTTCTAAATGTGCATTGCTCAGCATCATCACTAATCATGAGGCACGTCCGTTAAGGCATCAGCCTTAGCTTCCCATTTCCTAGCTTTTTGGAGTTTGAGCCAACAAAATATATCCTTAACAGTGGTCTTAAACCAGGAAGTGTTTTTGAAGTTCTTTATAGCAATTGTATTGTTTTTTAAATGATTGCATGCTACTTCTGTTTCATAATATCTACATTTTATTCTCTTGTTTGGGTTTGGAGGTCCCCTCCCCTCTTATAAGACAACTTAAGAAAAGACAGTATTTGGGTTGGCATGGGATACACAAAGCCAAATTTACTATGAACTTATTTGGTATTTCTTAAAAACACAGAAGAGTATTGCATCAATACATTGTTGAGTCTCTTTTATCCCTTGGATTCCCTCCTCTCTCCCTTCCTCCCCTTCTTATAAGGAATTTATAGAGAATGGTTTACATATTATTAAGAAGGAACATACATTTGAGTGGGACAGTAGTGGGCTGGGGACAGAGATTCTTGATATGTGTGAAATTTTCCATGCATGGAATTGCAGTATAACAAAAGTCTTTCTTAGCTCCAGGAAAAGTTCATGGAGAAAGGATTTATGTTCAGGCTGGCATCCCAAGGGTTAAATGCATCTGTTAAATGCCATCTATGAAACCACAGGATAATGCCCTACTTGAGCTCCCGTGTCATGACCTACCATTTTGCAAATTCGCTCCCCAAAGTTACACTGATCTTGCATTGTCTCGACAAGTTGTTTTGAAATCACTTGCAAAAAGAAATACAACACAACATCAAGGCCAATAAATAAGGGAAAGACTTGCAAAGAAAAAGCAATAATACCCCCTATAGAAAGCATACGTTCACGTCCATGCCAAATAATTCATCATCGTAACAACAATCCTGAGAGAGAGGACAGAGAAGGATTAGGGTGGCCATGTATCCGACTTTAGAAGGACACTTCTCTGTTTAAATGGGCTATCCTGTCCAAGTCCAGTTTAATGCTAAAGAACCATAAGGGAGAACTGGACCTTGAAGAGCTGGGCCATCAACAGCACCTGGACAACAGGCTGAGTCACCTGATCATAGTCCTTTCCACAATGGTGAAATGCATGGCATTTGTATTAAAATGGTAGTAATGATTTCTAAATCTCTATCTATACATATAATCGAGCATATGGAAATTTTATGCAAATCTGTACCCAATTTTCTCCTTATTTTTTGTAATTTCTTCATTTTTGTCAATGACCATGGTCAGATGATCAAACAATGCATGATTAACAAACCATGGGTTGTTTGTGAGTCCAAGTGAGTGAGAGTGTTGCTTCCCACCCATTCATCCACTTCCACTTTTGAAACAACCCAGGAATGCCCCAGTTTTTAGATTGTTATTGTGATGTTAACGTGGAACTCTGGGTTGTTTAGAGGTTAAACAACCCAAAGTTAATCCAACAATTGCCCATGATTTGTTGTTGGATTAAATCAGGTTGTTTAATCCATAAACAACCCAGAGTAAATGGGCTTGCACATCACAAAACAAGCCATGAACAAGGTGTTCCTAGCAGAAACAGTACTCAGGTTAGTTCCCAGGGTCAGTTTCTTAAACATTCCAGAGCAGCCTATCCCAATCTGGTGCTCTCCAGATGTGTTGGTGGCTAGGAATGATAAGAGATGCATTCCAACACATCTGGAGGTTACCAGGATGGGGAAGGCCACTCTAGAATGTCTCAGCTCCTCCTTTACTGTATTCTATCAGATTGGCTTTGTATTGTATTGTATTTATTAACACGTTTGGCTTTTTTATTTGCTTCTTTATCTAAGAACATAAGAAGAGCCCTGCTGGATCAGACCAAGGGCCCATCTAGTCCAGCATTTTGTTCACACAGTAGCCAACCAGCTGCCTACAGGAAACCCACAAGCACGACATGGGTGCAAAAGCACCAGCCCTCCTATGTCCCCCTAACAAAAGGTGTACATAGGCATACATGGGCATTTCTATCTTGTTGGTTTTACTGTAATGTTTTCATATTTTGAATTGCGTTGTTTTATTTTTAATTGTATGATAGCTAGCGAAGTTCTTTTATATGGTGGGTCCAATGTTGGTGGCGATGTGGATCCATTCTGGGTTTCAGTCAGAACTAGCCAGCACTAGTTCTTTTAGAGTGCAGGCTGGTTCTGACTAAAACCCAGTTAGGATTCACAACGCCACCAAAATTAGAGCCAACAGCCTCCAGTGAATAATGAAGTTTAAATGTGATGAAGAGATAGGAAAATTCATTTAACTGTGGAATTTATCTGTTTGTCAGTCTGTATTAAGTGATGGTTGCTGTGATGTTTCTAAACACTAGATTTCTGATTTGGAATGTGTTTGTTTTATTTGCTGCTTTATTGATTTATGTTTTATTGGAACTGTGATTTTTTAATCTACTTATCTTGTATGTCACCCTAAGAATTATTGTTATCGGGTGACTGATAAATAGGATAAATAAATTATTGGATAAAAGTGTCCGATGCCTTGAACAAGTAGGGTTTCCCCCCCCCCCTCACCAAGCCACAAACTTATCCAAAGAGAGGGGGAAGGGCAAACATCACTGTTGGCTTTGGAGGTAGGTAAATATGTCAGCTCTTGGATTTGCAGGGAGGTAAATATATCAGGAGTGAAGTTAAAGAATGGGGAACAAAAGTAGCTCTGCAGCAGACAAACCCACATTGGCTGTCATGAGGATGTATATCTGTATATCTCTCCCTTTCTCATGGAGCTATGGAATTTGGAAATAATGTCTTCAGAAAATAGCATGCAAAGAGAATGCTAGGAACTGCTTCTATAAGTAGAAGACATTACTTATAGCCAGACAGGTTAGCTTTTCAATTTGCCCTATAATTCAAAGTGCTGGTACTAACATTCAAAGCCCTAAACAGCTTGGGGTCAGGTTATCTGAAGGAACGCCTCCTCCCATATGTACCTGCCTGGACCTTAAGATCATCCACAGGGTCCTTCTCCGTAAGCCCCTGCCAAAGGAAGTGAGGCAGGTGCCTACTAGGAGGAGGGCTTTCTCCGCTGTGGCACCCCGGTTGTGGAATGAGCTCCCCAGAGAGGTTCGCCTGGCATAGGGTGACCAACTGTCAGGATTTTCCCGGATTTGTCCTGGTTTTTGTTCTTTCCATGGTGTCAGGGGGGATTTTCTATAATTTTCAATAATGTCCTGGAATGACACACCTTCCTCTTTAAGGCTGCCATTAGCATGGCAGGAGGGAATGACATGCTTTCTTGAGGCACATCATTCCCCCACCCCGAGCTCCAATTGAGGTCTTAAAGGGGAAAGTGGGTCATTCGTGGACATTATAGAAAAGGCCCCAATTGGAGTGGATGGTGGTGGTGCAGAATGAAATCCTTTCCCCTCCTCCACTCCAATCGGGTTCTTTAAGGTGGGGAGGAATAACGTACTTTCTGCAGGACTCAGAAAGCTGCTTCCCCACACACGCACTAGGTGTCCTCTTTTTTGGTTTCCCAAATATGGTCACCCTAGCCTGGCACCTACACTGTATTCCTTCTGTCGCCAGCTGAAGACCTTTTTATTCTTTCAGTATTTTAACACCTAATTTAACTTAAATTTAAACTTTGTTTTAATTCTGGATTTTAATCAATATCAATTTCTGCTGTGTGGTTTTATCCTGGTTGTGCTTTTTATATTGTATTTTGTATTTGTGTTTTTAGACTGTTGGTTGTTTTGTTGTGCTTTTCATGGTTTAAATTTTTGTGAACCACCCAGAGAGCTTTGGCTATTGGGCGGTATAAAAATGCAGTAAATAAATAAATAAATAAAATAATTCATATAAGCCTGAATGGCTTTTTAGCTGATAAGGAAGTATATAAATGTGTGTGTATCTCTCTCTCTCTCTCACACACAATATAACTGAATTTATCCAGATTTTGCCTCAGGCCCACATCACTCAGGCCTATGATATATATCCATAAAACAGAAGAAAAATGACAGCAGGATAAAAAAGTCCCGTTCATTCTGGGATGTGGTTGACTTTATTTTTTAAAAATAAATTGTTAGTATCAGCTCTGCCACTTGTGGGTACGGAGTCAACCCAAATAAAAAGAATGCCTTCTTGCCGGGCCTTCTTTGTTCACATGAAGCACGGCTCAGTCAGTGAAACATTTCAGGCACATCATTTACTTAGGCTTGAATAGCAAATGCTTCATCATCTCATGAATCCGCCCCTTGTTTTAATTATGGAAATTCCTGAATGTAGTTTTGTGGCGCTCGAAAATAAGGCCGTGGTTCAATCGAACACAGAACGCCTGTGTGTAGTCCCTGGACTCAAATCTAAAATGGAGGCGTCCCCCTCTCTCTCTTCCCCTCAGAAACGCTACTTGTTGTGTGTTGGCATAGTGACATGTGGGGAAAGCTCTGATGTGATTAAGCCCCCACAGAAGCTATCAGTCACGGCTTACTCAAAGAGTGATGTGGGCCTGAGGCAAAATCTGGATAATTACAATTATATCAACTATTTAGACTTCCGGTATAAATATATCACCCATATAATTAGAAATTAGGCTTTCTGCCATCAGTTGGGCCCAGGAAAGAGCTTTTATAGATAGTGTGCTGCTTTTAAACTGGATGCCTTTTAATCTGAATTAACACTTTGGTTTTTTCAGGATAAAACTAAAGCAAAACAAAGCAGGGAAAGGATTCTTGATAAGTTTTAAAAAATGAACATGCAATGACAAATCCAGTGCGCCGGAACACGCATGCAGATAACTTCGTTCGAAGGGGAGCTGCGCCAGAGCCAAAGGTCACATTCATTTCTCTATGGCTTCAATAGAATATTGTAGGATTTGCAAAGTTCTTCACGTCTCATCAAAAGAGAGGGATTAGGGTGTAATGGCAGAAAACCAATGCTCAGCATGTTCTAATACTTGGTACTTTAGGGTGAAACCCTATTGGCAGTTAAAGACCTGATGAAGTGTCCTAGGGCTCGGCTACATGGGCACTTACCCTGGGATTGCTTCGGAGTGGCAGCAGGGGATCTACATGACGCAGCCGCCACTCTGAAGGGATCCAGGAGCAAAGCTCCAAAGCTCCGCACTAAAACAGTCGGGTACTTACCCTGACTTTTTTAGCTTGAAGCCAGGCCCTGCACCTCTGCGGAGCCTTTTAAAGAAAATAAATAAATTAAAGGGGTTGTTGGAAGGGGGCAGACAGGTAGCTCCAGGCTCCACACTGTAAATGAATAAATAAATAAATAAAATAAATAAATATTTTTTTTAAAAAATAGGGTGTGTGTGTGAAGGAACGGGGCAGCTGGGAGGTTGCCGCCGCTGCCGGGACAAGCACTGGGGAGCTGGGAGGAATTGGGCAGTCAGCTTTCCTCCCTCTGAGCTTGCTCTGGCTGCCCCATTCCTCTCCCCCCCTTTTTAAATTTTTTATCTGTAGATGTAAACCTTCGCATCTAAAGATTAAAAATTAAAAAATGGGGGGCGGAGAGGAACGGGGCAGCCAGAGCGAGCTCAGAAGGAGGAGAGCTGCTGCCCCATTCTTCCCCTCTCCTTGGTTGTGCCGGCAGGGGCAGCGGCAGCTCTGAGTTGGCATTCCTTCCCATGCAGATGCTGGGAAGGAGCGCCAATTTGGGAGCCCGGGGCCTTGGGGTGCAGACTCAAGGCCGTCAAGACGGGGCCTAGGATGTGAGCATATATGCTCTGCTGGTCAAGGAGCAGGCCTGCCAGTAGATTTACCTGCAGAAAATCTCTATCAGCACAGATGTTCTGCCAGTGGTGTACGGGAAATCTAGGCATGTCACGGTGTGTATTTTGGGGTGTGTGTGTGTGTGGATCAGCCAGATCCAAAGGCCTCTTTCCCCTTTACACCCCTTTCAAAGCCCTTTTGCTGGCATAGTAAAGTCTGTCTCATTACAGTCAATGTGGGTGAACTAAAAGCTCCCACTTCTCCGTCTGTCCGCATTAAAAGGTGGGACCAGCTCTACCATTGGGCTGGATGAGGCAGTCACCGCAAGCGGCAGATGCTGAAAGGCAGCAGCAAGGTGTTCAAAGAGAGAAGTATGTGGATTGCAGCCTATTTTGCTGACTTCAAGTTCAGTGCCGAACATTGCCCCATCATTAACGGTGAAGACAGATTCATCTGCTGTCCAGTCAGCTTTTGTACATGGAATGGGAGGAGGCACCTGTTCTTTGCCTCAAGCAGCGAAACATCTTTGGCTGCCACTGGTAAAAAGGCAGGGCTCAAGACGTGGCGGTTGCTCCACCATGGAATCTCCTTCCTCCCCATAAGATAGGACTGCTCTGTTGGAGTCTCCAAAAAGTACTTCTTGTCCAGGAACTCTGTAATCCCCACAACTGTTGTATCCTCTGTGGTATCAGCTGTACAACTACCGCATACTCCATTCTTAATTGCCACGGACCACTGGTGTAGTGGAGCCAGGCTTTCCAGAGATGCAGCACTGGTACCTTTGGATCAGAGGGACATTGATATCAATTGCCACCCCCACCCCCTCAGAATTCCCAATGCCCTCCAAGCTTAGCTGCAATCCTCACAGTAGTTGGGGGTGAAATGAATTTTCTCTGCAACAAAATACAGTTGCAAACGATCCTGTTGTAATTCATGTTTGGGTGGCTAGGTCCTGAATGGGCAGATAAGACCCATAGTGTTGTAAAAGATCTGTACTTGGTAGAGATGAAACCCTGCAAATTGGTTTGCTGATGTGGATCAACACAGCTGCCTGCATTTTTGGCTGCGGCCTGGAGGCATGGCTACGATGAGCACCTGCAGTTCAAAATGTTCCACTGCCAGGGACCGCCCACATTTAATGGTATGTGTCCCTGGTAAGTCACTGCTTTTACCAGGGACACGTAGCTTTTCAGGATGTGTAGTAACAATTTTGTGAGTGTCATAAAGGCCTAAATAGATGCAACATGAACTGTGTGAGTGCAATTAATGGTGTTTTTTTTTGGGGGGGGGGTTATTATGTAAATAACAGCTGTGGAGGGGTTGAATCCTTGGGTTCATGAGGGTTAGGGAGGAGAGGGGACATTTTTCTTTCTCAGCATTGATCCTGACAGAAATGCTCTCTTTGAAGCTGCCATTTACATTCCGACCAATGGTAGATTTTACACTAATGGCAGCTTCCCCTCAAAATGCAAGTAGCAGCCTTGGAGGCGATATTTGTCAGGACAATGGGAGAGGGAGGGAGAGAGAGAGAGAGAGAGAGAGAGAGAGAGAGAGAGAGAGAGAGAGAGAGAAACTTTCCCTCAGCAACCACTATTGTTCTGAGACCATAGTGACGTGACTGTTATTTACATAACAACAACCCCAAAACAAACAAACATGTACGTTATTGCACTCACCCAATTAACATTATGTCTAACTTGACCTATGTCAGAAGGGGGTTGAATGTGCTGAATGGAGGGGCTGTGGTGGCACACAGGCTATTGCTACCCACCACTGTTACCCCCACACAACTACCACACCCCCCAGATAGAAGTCTGTTTGATGTTTGTCAGAGGGCATTTTCTAATTATAGGGATGTACGCATGGAGGGCTCTTACATGCAAGGAGGGACCCTGACCAGTCAGGCTCCTGCCTCAAATGTAGGAACTCTCCCGGCCATGCAGAACCCCTGTACCTGACAGCATCTCTGGTGAGGTATAGATGCATACAAATTAATGTCTATTAAAACTAACGCACCATGCAGTTTGCCATTCTACACAGTGCAGGTGCTGAGGGAAATTTTGAATTGCTGACAGAATATTTGCGGATAATAATGATTTGGCATAAATGTTGGGGCGGTGTGAGTCTATTCCTATATTCACCTGTGAAATGCTGGAGGATATGAATGCTATAGGGTAAGGGTGTCGAACCTCAGCATCGTGGCCCAAATCTGGCCCACCTGAAGTCTCAATCTGCTCTCTGAGGTACCACAGATTGCCACAACCCTTCTCCTGGTCCCATCCTCTTCCCTGCAACAACCAATCATTTGTGGTGGGGTGGGTGGTTCCTGGCTTTTGCATGTTCTTTCTCCATTCTAAATGGTTGAACCACTTCTCCTAATGCTCAGTTACTGGCAGTAAGAACTTTAAGCTAGAAATGTGCCAGCATTTTTAGATTTTTTTTTACCCCACCCCTTTGTCTTCAGCCCTGCCTACAACTGGAATGTGGCCCATGAGAGTTTCTCTGAAATTGAATTTGGTCTTCAGGCATAGGCATGTGCAGCCCATTTCATTAGGGTGTGCACCTAGGTAATTTTAAATTGAAAAAAAATTAAAGGCCAATATTACAAACTAATTCCCTACTTCAGCTTGCTTGACCGCAGGAGGGCCATTGCAGGGGGGGGGGGGGATGAGAAGATTACTCCTCAGGCCCCAGCATTGGTGGGGCTATGTAGTGATACTGGCCATAGCAGGGGCTTACAAGGTGATATTACCCTGTGGGGGGCCTCCTCATGGATAGAGGCTCCTGGCAGAGTGATTCCTTTTTGCTCCTGCTGCCTGGAGCGACAGCATGCTGTTGGGGATGGCAGCAGCGGAGCAGCCGGAGGGCAGCCAGAGGACTGTTCCCACTGTATCTGGTTCCCTACTCAATGTCCCCCTCAATTCAGTGCTTTTTGCTTGAGATATTAGGGTGTGCCTGGGCACACCTGGCACACCTCTTGTGCACGCCTATGTCTTCAGGCTGAAAGAGGTTTAACACCCCTGCTATAGGGTAGTTCGATGTTATTATCACCATAATTGTGTACATCTAAGCTGAGAGGTTGTATCTTGCCTACGGCCACTTACTGAATTCAGGGCAAGATTTGAACCAGTTCAAATCCTAGTTCACAGCTTAGTTTCTTAGTCAGAAACTTACGTTTGGTTTATAAACAGAACAATTTCCATCTAGAGATGGATGAACCTGTCAATTTTATTTTCTCTCATTTTTCCAAGCTTAAATTCAATTCATACCAAACTTTGAATTGTTGTATTTTTTTTAAAAAAAAAATTGCATGAGAATTCATCTGCATTTTTAAGCTCATTTCTCATAATATATGATGACCCTGTTCAGACCACATGCTAAGCCACAGCGGTTAAGCATTTTCAGCTAAACGTTATGTCTTAGTGTGCCAGGTAAACCATTCCTAACCATGGTGGCTACATAACCATGGTTTAAACATACTCACTAACCATTTGCTGCAAAAGGGTTAGCAGCATAACCATAGCCTAGCATGTAGTCTGAACAGTCCTGCTGTTTTGTTTGCTCTTTTGTCTAATATACATATTTCTGCAAGCAATTCTTTCTAATCCCACTGCATTATGGCCTGTTATTTTCACTAATATAAACATTTTCGTGTGTACTTTCCCCTAATATTGTTTTGATTGGAAAACGGCATTGCAAAATTTGGAGAAGTGTACATTTCAAAGGATAACTAAGTTTAGATTCATGCATTGGGTCAAAAGTGTAATGTTAGGTAAATTCACATTAAAAAGTGAACCAAACATTTCCCCCATCAATCCTATTCCCAGCATCTCTATAAAATTGCGGGAGGCGGAAACAATGAGCTCTTGAAGGAAGGGCAGAGTAAAACAAAGGTGAAATAAAAATAATAAATAACTCAATTAAAATAATAAAAGCATCAGGTATTAGGGATGGAAAGTACTTCTGTCTGCAACCTGGGACAGCAGCCAGGGAAATTGGAAGACATCACTGTGCTACATTAACAGAAACAATAGGTCTATGGATGGATGGTCTTTGAATAATCTAAGAATGCACCAGGTAGGGCTGTCAATTTTTGATTGCAAAAATACTGGTTCTGGATGTGTAGAAAGTTGGGCTGGAACGGGTGTAGCTAGTGTGACACTGGGACCAGGGTTTTCTTATTGCAACCCTGGTTGCCTACCAGAAGATGGTTTATTGCTTGGACCAATAAAATAGTGACAATCCAAGGTATGGGATGACCCATTGCCAATGCTGTTTCATTTTATTTATTTATTTATTTATTACATTTATATACCGCCCCATAGCTGAAGCTCTCTGGGGGGTTTACAAGACAACTTTCTAAACAACCAGTGCATTTGCTTCAGTTTAGCTTGGTTAGGATTCTGCAACTCTCTTGTGTAATGACCTGTGGCAGTTTGACATAGCTGTATATGAATTGAGATGGTATGACAGACAGGCCAAATGACCACAACATGAGGCTTACCAGTGGCAGTCATATATTTAAAAGTATGTCAGAAAGAGGAAGATGTCCTTATTTGCGAAGGATAAAGGTCAAGCTAGATGAGAGGTGGAATATGGGATTCAATTTTATCTTTCTTGCTAGCAGCTGTTTTGGGATGGGCAGGATTGTACCAGGTCCACAGTTAAGAGGGCCACATAAGATTTGACCCAAAAAGAAGAAGTAGGTAATGCATCACCAAAACAGAAAAAGGCATCACTGAAAGAGAATCATAGAATCATAGAATAGTAGAGTTGGAAGGGGCCTATAAGGTCATCGAGTCCAACCCCCTGCTCAATGCAGGAATCCACCCTAAAGCATCACTGACAGATGGTTGTCCAGCTGCCTCTTGAATGCCTCTAGCGTGGGAGAGCCCACAACCTCCCTAGGTAACTGGTTCCATTGTCGTACTGCTCTAACAGTCAGGAAGTTTTTCCTGATGTCCAGCCGGAATGTCCAGAAAACACCAATTTGATTAACATTTGCGTGTGCTAATTTATACATATAGATGCAATTTTAAAAATTCTAACTATAATTTAAACAGAAATACAATACATATCACTTCCCACACTAGAGGGGAAGACTGACCAAGTAACCTGCATGCTGCCTTAACCTGCTGCCCAGATATTAACTTTTGATGGGCCATTTCAAGGCCTCTGCTCTTCCTTTGTATGGTTATTTATTTTTAAACCAGATTTGAACTGGACCAGTCCAGTTTAAATGGCTTTCTTTCTTATATAATGTTGTTCAAGAGTTCTGTTTACAATTTACTAAATCATTGCACTGTGACCTTGCACCTGCCACAGTAGACTCCGCTCGACACCCCAAATTCGACTGCAGATTAACTCAAAACATATTTTAAAAGGTGAGATGTAATAATTAACCTTTGTAAACCGCCCAGAGAGCTTTGGCTATGGGGCGGTATATAAATGTAATAAATAAAAATAAATAAATAAATTGGAAAGATGAAAAAAGAAGCCTTTTTGTAACTTCACCTTTGATTTTAAGAAATAGCCTGAACATAAAATAAGATTAGCTCCAGTATCAATGAGTACAACTTTATGAAGAATACAGGACTGAACTGGAACTGCAAACCAAAGATGGTCCACTTCTACATGCTCAAGAGTACTCTGTTCTCCATGTAGTTGTCTACAAAAGTCTATTTTGCCACACAGCCTCACTCCCCCCCCCCCACATGAAACTCTATGGTAAAATTTGTGACATCTGGCGCAAAGCCAAAGACAACAAAAAACCATTTGCAGGCAGGGTGGCCACTTATACACTGCCAAAAAAGAGGACGTGCATCACAGAAAAAGAAGGCACTAATTTGCATAACATTTACATAGGATAATGTATGTATATAGATGCAAATTTAGAAATAATAAGAAGCAGTTAAATAGAAATACAATACATAGTGGGGAAGACTGAGCAGCTATCCAGATGGGCAGCTTCAAAGCTTCTGCTCTCCCTTCTTATAGTGGTTTATCTTTATACTGGACTTGGACTGGACAGACTTTCAAATAGAGGACACCTTCAAATAGAGAACTGTCCTCCAACAGCTCTTCAAATGGAGGACCCTCCTTTGTAAAATAGGATACCTGGTCACTCAGTTTGCAGGATATATCCTTCTTTCACAGCATTTCAAATTCTTTTCCTTTTCCTCATGAGTGAAACTGGGAGCAACATTTTTACTACATGATTAAAATTCAGCAAGGTAGCAGCGGACCAGGCAATGCCGGTCTGTGGGTGAGATTTGGCTTCAACTAAGACCACAGCTACAAAGACTTTTATTTCTGAACTACACTCACTCCACAGGGATTTACTTTCTGATATGTAGGTCTGTGACGTTATCTTGCCCCATGAAAACTCTTTCCAGATTTTTTTGGGGAACAAAACAGATATTCCTGTTTATATACTTGCCTTTCGCTGTAGGACGTGATCTGGCGTGCTTTGTAATCCTGCTGTATCTTCTACTGTGATGAGTACCACCGGATCCTCTACCTTAACCTCCTCTTGGCTTTGTTCTTGTGCTTTGTTCTTCTTTTCCACTTTGAAAAGTCGGTCAAAAAAGGTCAGCTCTTTGGGCTTGGGCGAAGCATCCTCCTCTGCCTCAGCTGGTGCTGTGAGTTCAATTTCACTGAGAGGTGCTTGGCTTAGGTTTTTATCCCCAGCTTCCTCTGGCACAGCTGCAGCAGGAAGGCCCACCCTCTCAGTCGACGCTTTGTTTGCTTGGGGTACTTCTGAGCTGACATCAAGCGGAGCCGATCCAACCGATGAATTTGTTGCCTGCTCTTCGGTACGTCCTGGTACAGGCCGTGAAAATGCAAAGGAAAAACGGGATTTGGCAGCTGGTGGGGCAGTCTTGGCTTCCTTCCCAAGATTATTTCCATTGGCCTCAGAGATGGAGCTTATCTCCATTGTCTTCTGGGAAGAAACGGCCGCATTATCCTGGACAACACTCACTCTTGCATCCACTACAAGTGCAAACAAGAAAACAGCAATTATCCATCACGACAGGAAAGATGCACTATTAATCATAGCTGCCTGCGACTTTAATGGACTGATTGTAAACTGTAATGCCTAAACAAACACAGTGTGTACGTGTCGTTCTCTTTATAAAGTGTGAGCTTTGGCCTATCAGCTTAGGCGAGTAATTCGGGTTGTCAAAACCCACAGTAGTGTCATTAATCGACTCTGCTTGGCCCGCACTTTTGTGACCTCAAATCATAGGATGACAAGACTAGGAGGAAGATACTACTCATCCTTTACACTAAATTGTACAGTACTTTAAGTTTGTAAAGAAACGGTGCGCCCTGTGAGGTAAAGGCCACCATTCTTCTTCTTTTAGAACTATGTTACAAAAATGCACCTTCTTGATTATAGTCCTTTGTTGAGGTTGCTTTGAATTGAGTGTAGGTAGTTTCTTACAATTTGAGAACGGAGACGTTTTGGAAACTGGCAAGTACTCATTGCACTTCTGTGGGAAAGGTACAATTTCTAAAAATAAATGGAAGCTCCTCCTTACCAGAAATAATACAAAACTGTTCCCAAAGGAAAGGAAACCAGACATTTGGGAGATCCCAGGTGCAGTTTCTGAGAATTAAGTTTGTGGAAATGAAAGACAATAACCCCATTCTTTGATTTCAGAATGAATCATCTAATGGTTAACTCCCTTTGAAGAACTACTTTTTACCCACGTGTTCCTGCCCATTCCAATGTAAAACATATTTTAACCACCCCTTTTGCTTCCCTCCATCTCTTCTTTTAAGAGTACCCAAGAAATCTTTGGAACCTTCTTTGTGGCTATCCCTTGCCTATTCCCGTGTTCCACTGAAATGGAGGTTCATCTGAGTACACCATACAAGAATTGTCTTGATTGACACTGGAATGACAGAGCTTTCACCCAGTTCTCAAATGGTCCAATAACTCATAAAATGACATACAGATAGCTACCTACTTATATCTCCTTACACCAGCTTTCTCTAATCCTGTGCACTCCCTAAATTTTGGATTCTTGAACATGTCCATGCTGGCTGGGGCTGATGGGAGTTGAAGTCAAAACAACTAGAAGGCACCAGGTTGGGGAGAAGGCTGATTTAACACTGAACACCCCTACCGTATCAAGGGTTCAAGAAGTAACCAAACATCTCTTGTGGTTTGGTCCTTTTCTCAGAGGCTTTAAGCCAGTGGTGAGCAACATGTGGCCCTCCAGATGTTTTGGCTACCACTCCCATCTTCACTAGCCAGCATAGGCAATAGTGAGGGTTCATGGGAGTTGTTGGCCAAAACCTCTGGAGGGCCACAAGTTACCCTGCATGCTGTAAACTACCACTCTTGGTGGCTTTTTCCACCACCACGACCCTACATGATGAGTCCCAGCACATGCATCCTCTGCTTTGGGGGTTGTGAGAATGCACTAGGGCTCCTGAACTCCTTTTGAATGTTGCATGAGAAAGCAAGTGAAATGGTGCTCTCCAGGCTGGAGCTCCATAGCCTCAGGGATCTACCCCCATATACTGGGATTTCCTCAGGCTCAGAGCTGGGATGAAATTCAAGGGGGTTGAAGCTCACACAGGGATGGGCCAAGTTATTTTGATGCCTGAAGAAGAAAATCCTAATGGCACTCATTAACATGGGGCCCAATCCAATTGGACATCCTGTAATGTTTCTGGTTTCTATGACTAGGATGAGGGGCAGATTGCAATCGCTCCAGAGACCAAACCAAATAAATATTAAGAGAATAATAGCATGAAGAAAACAATTAACACAACTATGAATCAACTATTTTTAACCCACAGTTCTCTGTGAAGTGCAGTGTTAGGTTCGCTGGTCCAATAATGGTTGCTTATCCCAGTTCTTTAGTTCCCTGGTTGCTTATCTCTCTGTGTGGAGGTGCACCCTTGACTACACTGCAGGCTGTCTCCTTCTCCTCGCGATACTACAGACTTCTCTTTCCTTTCCTCCCTTTTCTTCTTCAGCTCACTCCTTCTGCCTCTCCTCTTTTCAGCTCCCCCTTTCTCTTCAACTGACGTCTTGCTCTCTCCTCACTCCATTCCATGCTCAAGAAGACTTCCTATTGGATTGCACCTGTGCATTATGTCTACTTGTTTGCCACTCGGTTGACCTCAAAGGCACTCAAAATCTGTACCAGGTACACAGAACCTCAGGCCTGGGAGCCAAGTCCAGCCATCGTGAGGTCCTAATCCAGCACCTGAGGGCTCACCAGAAGGCAAAGCCTCCTTTCCTTGACCCTACCCCTTTCCCCTTGGCCACCAGTTGGATGTTTCTAGGCTTTGGTGCAGTTCCTCCCCCATGCTAGAATGTTGAAATGCCTCTCCTAAGGCTTAATTACTGGCGGTAAGAGGTCTAAGCTAAAATACTATGTTATTTTGGCTGTTTGGTCCCTGTCACTTTCAGCTCTGCCCCATTTGCCTTTGCACCCCACCCCAATGCAATGCAGACCCAAAGAGCTTCTCTAAAAATAGAATTTGGACCTTGGTCTGAAACACCGCTGATCTATACCTTTCCTAGAAGTAGGGTCCCAAAGGTGGGACTCCAAGAAGACTTGGCACTTAGGGAGGCCTGTCTCTTGCTTTGAGAACTCTGGTCCCGGAACAATGGCTCAGAAGTCTTCTCATAAGCATTCCTTAATTAATATGCATATTGCAGCAGATTCTGGCCTGAAAATGACAGCCTTTCCCTTGACGAAGTGAAGCCAAACACAGAGATGAAAGCACAATACGGCGATATGGCGGATTGACACACCTTGGATTTCAGAAACTGCCCTGAGGCAGGAAGAATGAGAGCATTATTCCTAAGGGGGTGTTTCTTCAACAGCTGTACAAAAACCTGAGCCAAGCAGGCAAGACTAAACAGAGAAATGGAAAGATCTGAGAGTGTATGATGATTTTGCACAGCAATAGCCATGAACCTGAAAGGTGTTCAATGAATAATGCTTCTTTCTGGGTGTTGAAAATTGTCAGCAAAATGGAAAGGGAAGATGAACATGAGTGTCTTACATACAGTGCTTAAACAGTCTTTAGTATTTTCATTTCAAGCTCTATTATTTGAGCCTGTCTGCACTTCTTCTCCTTCTCCTCCTCCTCCTCCTCCTCTTTAGATACCACTTCTCATTAAACAAATCCAAATGCAATTTAGAACACAAAAGGATAAAGGAATACAACATATATATATATATATATATATATATATATATATATATATAATTCTGGAAAGCACCAGGCTGGCAAAGGCTGCGTTAGAGGTTGCTGCAAAGATAGCTCACGGTTGGGAAAATGCCAAAGTAAACAGATAAGTTTTCAGTAAACGCCTAAAACACACCAGCGCTGAGGCTTGACCCATTAAGCATGAACTCTGCCTACCACCACACATGTGAACATGACACATGCTCTCCAATGAACCAAATCATCCAAGATTGTTGTGGCTATCAGCTGATTAAACTCAAGAAAATCACAGATGTTAACCTGTACAGTGGAATCCAGCTGGTGTTCAAAATTCATGTTCAATCAGCACATGCAACTGCACCTGTATGATGCATTCAGGGGCCTTAGTGCTTAAGAGAGCAATCCTATGCCCTCAGACAGAGTCTGGGGTGGGGTGGGAGAGGCATAGGCATAAGATAGTTCAGTTTCCTGGCTCAGAAGTCAGAGACAGGGCCCCAAAATAGGGGGCTCTCCTGCTCTCCCTCATGGTTGGCGTAGAGAGAACCATGATGGCTACCTTTCCGCACTCAGAAAATGGAGTGTGGAAATGGGGAAAAGGGGCGTTCCTGGGGTCAGGGAGAGGAAGAGATGGATGACCATGATATGACATATCCCCGGCCTCCTTCCATCTTCCTCTGAGAAGCCAGTGCTAGACGGGTGAAATCGCCCATCTAGCAGAAATGCAGGTCACCTGGAGTGTGGTTGCGAAGATCACCTCCGCTGTCCTCCCACCTTGCACTGGATATTGGGCAGCAGCCTCCAAGTTTGGAGGTTGCTGGCAATCCACATAGGATTGCGTCCTAATTGTAGTGGCAGTAACACCATACAGAGGTGGGTGGGTGGGAGGAGATGCAGCCAAAAAGTAGAGAGCAAAGAAAGGGTTAACACCCCCTCTCCTGCTTCAAATTGGCTTCTCCCAAAGTTGCTTTTCCTTAGGAGAAGGAGCCATCCAGACTTTGTGGGATACATCTGTGTGTAACATGTCTTTTGGCCCTAAGCCACATTTTCATAAAAAAACAGCAGTTGTCTGAGATCATGTCATACTAACTGATAGCCAATGAGAACATGGATAAATGGAAGAATATCTCAAATTAATGTTGCATTTATGGGACCCCTTTGGAGACAATTAAAATAAATAAATGAGTGTCAGTTTTTCTTCTGTTTGCAATAACAGATACTTCTAGGACTATACTGCCAAAAAAAATAAAAAAAATCAATCTGATTAAGCCAGGCCAAACCATCATATACCATTCTATACCTGTGTTTTCCATATATATCAGGAAAAGGTTCCCTTAATTTCAGTACAGCTTTGTATGAAACTCGATATACAGATAGCCCAAAATAGAATTCACCAACGTCAAATGTCGTTACTGAAGAAAGAAGGTGGATTATATTCATTTTGGATGCAATGGATTTAACATTATAATAGAGATAGATTGACCAAGCAAGCTTTTAACAAGGCCAATTTGATAAATTAGGTAGTGTTTGAGGATTAATTAATAAGGCTGGTGCAAGCTGCAGGTAAAGGGCAGCCCATATTGGCTCCAGTCTCCACTAAATAATACAGATCAGTGGTGCTGTTAGGGTGGAAACTTCAGTCCTTAAGTCTGGGCGTTTGAATTAGGGATGTGCTCCGCTCCAATTAGAAGCGGAGAATCAGAAGCGAATTGGCCTGCTCCGCCTTGCCCAGAGGCGGAGTAGAAGCGGACCGGGGACCCGTAGAAGCACGGCGAAGAGAAGCGCCCATATGCGGAGCGCTTCTCTTTTCGCGGACCGATCCGATCGCCATTTTGAAAAATTTCGCCCATAGGATTGCATTGTGGAAAAGAATAGGGGATAACTGTGTTGTTTTTAAAGCTATCTTTCTGAAACTTCTTGTGCTTAGAGAGTCATGGCTGGGGGTCATTTTGAGCCTACTCTCAGCTCTCTGCGTGCTATGGTTCGCTTGCTAGAATTTTTGGAAAAATCAGGTAAAACAGCGGGAAAATATACCTTTTTCGAAGGGCTGAGGGGCAGAGTCAACTCCCGGTCATGATCACATGATCCCAAAGTTGGAGCAGGGGATAGGCAAAATGGGTAACTTGGGATTCTGGGAACTTCTCTTTCTTAGTCTGAACGGACTTTTCCCAGTGTTTTTTAAAACAGTAGCCCCACCAAATGCACAAACACAACCTGAAATCATATACTAAGCCAATAATAAGAGATAGAAAACACAGCACTGCTACCCACCCTAACTTTGGGGAACAACTGAATAGATGTGGTGCAAGGGGATGAGCTCCCCTAGGGCAAGGACGTGCCCTGTGCACTCTCCTGTCCTTGGAGGGCCATCAGAGCCCTCCAAAGGTAAATCACTGGAGAGAATGCCTATCATGAGTTGAAGTGATCGTTTGCTTCTTAAAGACTGGTACCTAGACAGGACCAGTCAAATTGGCAGATGATTCCCCCTCCCTTTGGGCACGTCCACTCCCCTCTTACTGGTAAAAGACAGATATAGCCTTTTAAAAAAAATTCTTCTTGTTGTTTATTCAGCAACACTGCTGCTTTTAATTCCACCCCTCCTTTGTTTATTTATTTATTTATTCCATTTTATATACATTACTGGCTTTGAACCTATCCTTGGCTCACTTCCTTGTGCCCCCAGAAATGTCTGCTGCCTGCCTGCCTTCCCTCCCTCCTCCCCTGCCCACCTCGCAGGGATGGTTTTTGTGTGTCTTGCTTTGACTCAGGGGAGAAGTCCTTCCTGTGCTCAAGTTTCAAATCAATTTTTCAAGTGTGGAAGAAGATAAATATTTAGGTTTATCTTGGGATGTTGGGATTTCCTTTGAAATGGGCCCATTGAGCTGTCTGCAGATACTGGTGTGTCCGACTTTCATAAATTCCCCAAAAATCCGGGGATGATGGGATTGGCTTGAAACTTGGCGTCCATGTGGACACATGGGTAAGCTGTCATGGGACCGAAGGTGAGGTTTCTGACATGCAAATTGATGTAGTTGTAAAATGGGACTTGATTTGGAGTGAGTTAAAAGGTTTAAGCCCCGCCAAAACTCAGGGGATGGTGGGATTGCCTTGAATCTTGGCATGCCTGTGTATCCCTGGATAAGCTATCATGGTGCCAAGTTTGAGGTTTCTAACGTGCAAATTGATGGAGCTATCGAAAGGGGTGTGAATGGGGTGCCCGATTTACAAAAATTCCCCAAAAAACAGGGGATGATGGGATTGGCTTGAAACTTGGCATTCATGTGGACACATGGATAAGCTATCATGGTGCCAAGTTTGAGGTTTCTAACGTACAAATTGACGGAGCTATCGAAAGGGGTGTGAATTGGGGTTATGGGTGGTGTGTTAGAGGTTAGAGCCCTGCCAAAAATCAGGGGATGATGGGATTGCCTTGAGTCTTGGCATGCATGTGTATCCCTGGATAAGCTATCATGGTGCTGAGTTTGAGGTTTCTAACGTGCAAATTGACGGAGCTAACGAAAGGGGTGTGAATGAGCTGCCCGATTTTCAAAAATTCCCCAAAAATCAGGGGATAATGGGATTGGCTTGAAACTTGGTGTGCGTGTGTATACCTCCATGAGGTGTCATGGTGACGAACTTGAGGTTTCTAACTTTAACAGAAAAAAAGTTGTATACTTTCTTAGCTTTCAATGCAAGCCTATGGGGGGGAAAAACGGAGCTCCGATCCGGATCCAGAGCTCCGCAGCGGAGCGGAGCGGACATAGCGGAGCGGGGGCGGAGCGAAGCGGCCCGATCCGCAAAACACGGATCTGGAAGAAAAGCGGAGCAGGGGGTCCGTGTACACCCCTTGTTTGAATCCTGGAAAGACCCGAATAACCACCAGAGATGGCAGCAGATGAAAGAAGCTAGCAGGGTGGCAGGAAACAGCCCTGGCATCAGCACCCAGCAAAGGCAGACTGGGGCTGCTACCATGCACCACAACATCTGTCCCCCCTCCCATTTAGATCAAGGATTGGGTAGCCAGGTGTGGTGCTCAGTGAAGCACCAACTGGAGCTCCCACAGTTATCACCTGGACAGCAGACTGAGGCCTCAGCTAGACCTACCAGTCTAGCGTGACGGAGGGTTGAAGATCTTGCAATAATTTTATCATGAGATCTTCTCCTCTGTTTACACGCAGCAGCAATGACCTCAGAGGGCGAGGATGTCGCACCCACCATTTTTTTAAAAAAATAGGAATTAGTGCATGAGGGCTCACGCACAAAAGGTAAGTGTTTTTTTTTGTTTTTGTTTTTTTAAAAAACATTTCCCCACTCCACCCACAATGGGCGCAGAACTCCTGAGGAGCTTTGCACCCTGTGTGTGGGTCCCAGCTCCTCACGAGTAATTGTGAGGAGCTGGGACAAACTGTGATGGTGGGCCACACTTTCTGCGGTCTCGGGATCATCCCAAGACCACAGAAAAAGAGGGCCTAAAGTGTAGGGCCATATCCCAGGGCAAGGGAGGGATCATCCCTCTCTGATCCTGGAATCCCCTGTGCATCATGTGAACGCACAGGGACGATCCCGAGGATCGCCCCGGGAAAAAGCCCTGTCTAGCTATGGCCTGAGGGTACTATCCAATGTTGAGGGAAAGGAAAGGAACCTCTCGTGCAAGCACTGAGTCATTACTGACTCTGTTAGTCCTATGCAAAGTGGACCAACTGAAATCAATAGATTTAAGTTAGTCATGACTAATTTAAGTCTAATTTATTTCACTAGGTCTACTCTACATGGGACTAACATTGGATATTACACTGCCTGAGCAGGCACAAAGGTCCCCTGGTCAGTCTTCCCCACTATGGGGAGATGTATTGTATTTCTATTTAACGATTTTCTGTTTTTGTTTGTATTTTATGCTTTTTATGGTTTAAAATTTTGTATATTTGTTTTTAATGTTCACTGTTTTAATGTTCACTGTTTTTGTAAACCGCCCAGAGAGCTTCGGCTATGAGACGGTATGTAAATGCCCTCCTTCCTCCTTAAAAAAAAAAATGGCGGGCGCGACGTCCTTTCCCTCTGAGGTCGTTGCCACCACATGTAAACAGAGGGGGAGATCGCGTGATAAAAATATTTATTATTATTATTATTATTATTATTATTATTATTATTATTTCTACACTTGCATCTATACATGTAAATTAGCATATGCAAATGTTAGGCAAATTGGTGCTTTCTCTTTGAATGGTGCATAGCCTCCTTTTTGGCATTGCCTAAGTGGCCATCCTGGGTTGGGGGAGAGCATGAGCAATTGGGTGTGTCACATATGAACATAAGAACATAAGAAGTACCCTGATGCTGGATCAGACCAAGGGTTCATCTAGTCCAGCACTCTGTTCACACAGTGGCCAACCAGCCATCGTCCTGGGATGAACAAGCAGGACATGGAACAAGCAACCCATGTTCCCCAGCAACTTGTGCACAAAGGCTTATTGCTTTGAATACTGGAGATAGCACACAACCATCAGGGCTAGTAGCCATTGATAGCCTTCGCCTCCAGGAATTTATCCAACCCCCATTAAAGCCATCCAAATTGGTGGCCATCACTACATCCTGTGGTAGTGAGTTCCATAATTTAACTATGCGCTGTATGTGGGGAAGTGCATTATTTCAGGGTCAAGGCATTGTTTCAGGGTCCATGCGAATGGATCCGTACGGGTTCAAGCTGGCATGGCTATTTTTTCTTCTTCTTCTCATGACCACCATGCACTTAGCCCTGAACTAGTCCCAAGTCAGAGTGGGTGGAACAATTCTGTACCGCATGTGCCTTGAGTTAGAAGTCAGTCAGATGCTGAAGCAAGTATTGCTTTAACACATGCTGAATAGTGAATAGATTTGGCTTATTCCCTATGCCCAAATCAGATTTTGCTTGTGATTTGACTTTCAACAGAGAAGAGGTTTGAGTTATTTCAGAGGACAGAACAGCAATTGTGATGAATGCTGCCAAGTAGCTAGCACCCACAGAGAAAGAACTTTTCAGCACGAGGCTGTTAATTTGCTTTATCTGCTTTCAGGTTCGTTGCAGAATTGAGATCCGAGCAGTGCACAAGAAGCATTTTCTTTCCTGCTTTTCCACTACATAACCTCTAGGTGGCACTGTGGTATAGTGGAATAGTACAAATACACAAGAGGAAATTAGACTTTCTTTCACCTTCACAATTAAATGCTGCATTTTCCTTGCTCTAAAAAAAAACCTTGCCAAAAGCACTGGTTAGACACAGAAGCAAAACTGGAGGGTCACAAAACCCATAAACAACTGTGGATAGGGAATGACAAGTACATGATAAATGCCTCATGTAAAAAGGAATGTATACAAGAGCTTTGAGTCCATTCATTAGATCCAGGCTCTGTTCCAGTAAGCTGGAGCTTTAGCTGCAGAATCAAGGCATGTAACAAAGCAGGTAGCCTGTGCCACCAGAATACTAATAAGAAGCAAATGAAGATGGTGACTTTGCAGGTGCTAACACTCCACCAGATCACAGGAAAGGCTTGAGTAGGTTGCCTATCTTGGGTTGCTTCTGTGTTGTTGTATTTAGCAGATTGGCAAGTTTACCACACCCATATTCTAAACATAGAATCATAGAATCATAGAATAGCAGAGTTGGAAGGGGCCTACAAGGCCATTGAGTCCAACCCCCTGCTCAATGCAGGAATCCACCCTAAAGCATCCCTGACAGATGGTAGTCCAGCTGCCTCTTGAATGCCTCTAGTGTGGGAGAGCCCACAACCTCCCTAGGTAACTGATTCCATTGTCGTACTGCTCTAACAGTCAGGAAATTTTTCCTGATGTCCAGCTGGAATCTGGCTTCCTTTAACTTGAGCCCGTTATTCCGTGTCCTGCATTCTGGGAGGATCGAGAAGAGATCCTGGCCCTCCTCTGTGTGACAACCTTTTAAGTATTTGAAGAGTGCTATCATGTCTCCCCTCAATCTTCTCTTCTCCAGGCTAAACATGCCCAATTCTTTCAGTCTCTCTTCACAGGGCTTTGTTTCCAGACCCCTGATCATCCTGTGTAGTCAGCACTTGCTGTTGACTACACAACATCAGCCGGGGCGTTGGGAAAACTGGAAAAAGTACCAACAAGACAAAAGACATGGGAAAAAACAAAGAAGTAATAATACCCCTTGGTCGTCAACATGCCTGGTGAATCGCTTGACCACTTTCTTAAGTGATACATAATTTGTGATCATCTTATACTCTTGCTGATAAAGACCACATAGACATTTTCATTGGAGCGCAACCATTTCTTAACCATAACTTGAAACCTTAAAAGTGCACTGGGGAAGGATCTACGCTACTGCTGTATAATGGTTTATAATGGTTTTGACAACTGTTTGGGCCCAGGGCAGGATCTACACTACTGCTTTAAAATGGTTTATAACAGTAGTGACAACTGTTGAGGCCCAGGACACAATCCATATACAGTCTTCAAAATGTTTTCAAAGTGCTATATCCTGCTTAGTGCAGATCTGGCCCAGGACACACTCTATATGTTGTTTTCAAAGGGTTATATCCTGCTTGGTGTAGATGTGGCCCTGGGTTTCCCTTTTCTGGCTAATTATTTTTAGTGAAATACCAGTTCATTTCCAAATAAAATAAACATGTATAGAGTAACTGTGAGCTGGGACAATGAAATATCAGTGGAGCAATTGCCACATGGAGGAAATTTAAAGTGAAGATGGGTGTCGAACCTCTTTCTGCCTGAGGGCCAAGCCCCATTTCAGAAAAGCTCTTCGGGGCCCGCATTCTATTTGTGCATACATTTTATTTATTATTTATTAAAATATTTGTATCCCGCCCTATTATCACTGGGATCTCAGGGAAGCATACAGATAAAATCAGAACAATATAAACACAAACAATTTACACAGCTAAAAATGTATTAAATCGTTATCAAATTAAAACCAGTAGAATTTTTAAAAAAGCAATAAAAACAATTAAAATCAATTAAAACTATGTGTAACCATGGAGAATGTAGCCCTTGAAGGCTTTGATAAAAAGCCATGTTTCTACTTGGCAACAAAATGAAGCCAGCGTCGGCACCAGTGGGGCCTCCAAGGGGAGGGCGTTCCACAAACGGGGTGCTACAAAAGCTCCCACATCCCACCATAATGTATGTCTCGCATTGGTGGGATGCAAAGGAGGGCTTCTCCAACAGATCTCAAATCTCAGGCAGCACTTGAGTGGCGCTCCCTCAAGTACTGAGGTCCCAAGCCATTTAGGGCTTTGAATATCATTGAATTGTGAGTGGAAGCACATAGGCAGCCAATGCAATACTTTTCTAGTGGCAGGCAGGACCGAACACAAAAACGATGGGGCCAAAATACCAGCATATTTTAGCGTAAAACTCTTACTAACCCCTAGGCGTTTCAGCTTTTTAGATAGGGGACTGTACAAAATCCAGGAAACCACAGAGCAATTGGTGATTGGAGGAAAGGCTCATGTCTATCTGGGGAACCCTGGAGGGCCAGAATGGAACAGCAGGCAGGGCCAGCTCAAGATATTTTGCTGCCTGAGGCAAAGGACAAGATGGCACCCCCTCCCATTCCATGTAGAAAAGCTGAATGGACCGGCAGTTTAACCTTTCTTCAACACAAGCAATGGGACAACATCCTCTGCTACACCTCAAGGCAGAAGGCAACCTTAGGGAGTGCAGGGCAGGCTGTGTGGCCCACAGCTCTCTCCTTCAATATTTTGCTGCTACCACCCAGCATCTGCCACCTGAGCCTATTGCCTCATTCTACCCAATGGTCAGACCAGCCCTGACAGCAGGAGGAAGGCAAATTGTGGTTCTCAGGCCTGAGATTCTGCACTAGGGGTACACATTCATTTCTCAAATGAATGGAAAAAACCCACCCTCATGCCTTTAAGATCAGGAGAGGGAAGAGTGGGGATGAACTAGGAGCTTCTGTCCCATATTTTGTCTCCTCCTCATCCAGCCCCAGGATTCCGTAGTCATGTAAGTGTTTGTGGCCAAAATTATTGCCCAAATGTTACATGGATCTCAATTGTATGCTTATTATAATCTTCAACATCTGGAAATGGTTCAGACCAAATTCTTGAGAGCAATATTTTAATACCTCACTGTGTCTCCAATGCAGCGCTGCGGTTAGAAGCTGGGATAGTCCCTATTGAAGCCCGCGCTAGATTGTATATGATACAATTTTGGCTGAAACTGATATTTGTACCAGTAGGGCTGGCCCTTCTGACATTGCTGGATCCCTTTCAATCGAAATGGAAAAAGCATTTGGGTAAGGAATTATCTTTATTAGGATTTTCTCCCAATGCTTTAATAGCCTTAGGATATTCCAATGCCAAGGCAGCAGTTAAACAAAGAATTTGGGATACTATACTGCAAGAGCATGTAAGTTCGCTATCTCAATGTAGCCCCTTAAGGGATAAGATCTTTGTACACAGTGCCTATTTGGCAGATATGACCCTGCCTAAATGTAGAAGAGCCTTTACATTAGCTAGATTTGATGTTTTGCGCTCTAGGCTCTTGGATGGAAGATTCCAGGGAATTCCAGTCCAAGATCGACTTTGTCCCTGCAATAATGGGGAAGTAGATACAGTGGGCCATGTACTTTTACATTGCTCTTTCTATCGGGATTTATGCAGGGACCTTATTTTTCCCATGTTATATAATTATCCGGGTAGGACTGTGCAAATTCTGTGCAATTGCTATAACTTGCTGTAATCTTTTAACCGCCGATTGCAGCCTCTGACTGTGTGATACAATTTCTCAGCGACTGCTGGATGCATGTAATTTAGTAATGTATATATGTGTTTGGGACTGTCTGTTTGTTATTAATGTTTTTATTGGTTCTGGTCAATGACCGTAATAAATTTATTTATTTATTCATGTAGGTACCCGGTGTGTTTGAGAACCCTGACTGCACAGGGATGTGTCGAGTGCCAAGCCTCCGCTCACCTTTGTAGTCACAGAATGCACATGAGCTCTTAGTAGATCACTTTTATTAAGCAAGCCAGAGCCAGACCAGCCATGCTTCAGGTTATAGATGTAATCCGCATATAGCAACACAGAGCTATGTTCTCCCGTCAATTTTGCATAATACTAATTAGACTACAAGAAGCTACCTTTGATGAATACACTATGATAGGAATTTACAACGGAAACTATGATAGGAATTTGCAACGGAAACTGGCACCAGCTGACAGTACGAAACCTGATTAGCTTTCCCAGCCCCGCCCCGAGGGCCAACCTTTAAGAACACCTCACATCCCAAAGTTGCTCCACCCTCCTTACCTGACATCTGATTCTTGGGTCCATCACTCCTAAGTCTCCTCCCACTGCAATTCCATGGATGGAGAGGTCTCTGGCTGGCTTAGACCCAACTAATTAGCCAGCATCTGGAAAGACGCCTCTCTGCCGCTGTTGCTCTGCCCTTTTTCCGGCAACCTTGGTAGCTCCACCACGCCTTTGCCCTCTTCCTCATGCAGGACCCCTCCTGCAGACCTTCATCCTCCAAGGCATGGGAGTTGCTGGGGTTGCGACTAAGTGGGCGGAGCCAGTAAGTGCAGTCTTGTTCCCCCCATCCACCCTCAAGTCACTGTGATGATACAGGATGGAGGAACGCCCAAATAGGGCTTTGACCTGTTGAATCTGAAATACGGATGGACCAGGCTATTTCTGGTGCATGTCAGTTTTACATATATTCAAGCATAAGTCCATCCCCGCAATTTCCACGTCAATTTGATTTTTTTTTAATTTAAAAAAGCTCCAGAAAAGTTAGCACATTTATTTTCATATGCAACGTTTCCTAACATAGGCAGTTTTGTATGCAACCTTCTCAGACATAAGGATTTCTGTATGTAATGCTCCCTAATATATGCATTTGTGCAGGCAAGCGGAAGCAGCGAGGCCATGAGCACCTGCCGCTCTGCACCCAGGTGAGTCCGCGCATCCTTACATGTGAGCCCTGGCCCTGCTACACTGCTGTGTGAGACACAACACTCGGAAACAACAATCCACATAACCAAACTGCCATGTTGAGGATAGGGTTAAGCTAATGTTTGGTGCATCAAACTTAAAATGCGCCTGTTAACATCTTCGGAGGCGCTTTGGTTGCAAACGGCTGCACATGTGGCATCAGGTTGCACCCCCAAACAGGCTAAACTGTGCCAGGCCTGCACACCTGCTGTAGACTGCAAATTGCTTGACAGCCTGTCCTGGGTTTTTCTGCCAGCACAGCGGACCAAAAAAAGAAAAGCTCCATCACACCTTGGAAGAAATGCTGGCTACTGTCACTTCTCTGTGGACACTCGGTAACTTCCTGTTTTCAAACAAGGTGCGTGAGGGCCATTCAGTCCCTCATTGTGAACATGCTGCTTCTCCCATACACAGCAGGAGAGAGCAGCAACTCCGGTTTAAAAAATATTTCGGAGTTTTTCTGGTTTTTCTTGCGGCGCAAGGAAGACCAGAAGGGGCAAAAGTCATGCGAGAGGCAGACAACGTCATGGGAGCTACATCTGGGGAATCCGTGAGTGCCCAGTAATGAGCGTGCAATAAAACACTCATCAGATGGAGCTAAAAGAAACCAGAGGTTTATTCAATCCTAGTGGCCACTGGGACTGGTTCGGCTTGTTGCGTTACATGTTGGGCAGGTTTGAAAAAATGCTCATTGTGCATGAGAGTGTCACTATTCACACCACACGTGGGCAAACGTCTTCTGTCTTTTGCAGGGAACCCAGAACAGAAGACAGGAGTGACAAGTCAAATTCTGGATGAGTCACAACCAAGTCAAACACCACAAATCATTCTCGGCTAACACCCACAATGTATACATGATATTGACATATCGGCGTTTTGTACTAAAACATCTGGTCCTCCACCTATGCAGTGTACACAGAAAACAGTTAAGTTAGTTCAGGCAACAAAAAATGAGCAAGGCTAGGCAGACCAGGAGTTATTTCCAACACGGTGCTGTAAGGTCTTAGGCAGGATTTTTAAAAATAATCCCACAAGTGCCTATTTGTCGAAATGCAAATTTGTCTGAGTTGCATCTGTGAATGGGACCCAACAACCATTCATGGGCTCATCCAAGAAACATTGCAGTCCACTTTCCAAATGTTACATCAGAAAAAAGCCCTCTATCCCATCACCCTGCTATCCAAAAATCCCCTCCCCTCCTTTTTCGGCTGAACAGACTTTTGTGTTCAGCTTCTTTGCAGCCTGTTGCCAATGCAGACTGATTCGTAGATAGTTTTATAGCCCCATATAATTTGATGCAGATATCACAAAAACTGTGCCCAGAGCATGTGCAGAGGGTGCTCCTTGCACAAGCTTTTTGGTGCTTCTTGCACAAGTAATAAACCACAGATCCCATAAACATTCGTCCACCTAACATATCATTAGAGAAAAGGGAGGGGGTTGGCTTTATTAGATAGGTTTGTTGTCTCTTGAATTTTTTTTAATAGCATCTGAGCAGGATTGACTCCAGGTTTCAGGGTGCCATTGGCAGAGTGCCCTGATCTAGGCTTCCTCCTATGCCAGGAGCTTCCCCTTATGAGCCTTGGTGGGCTTACTGGGTGCAGGCAGGAGCAACAGTGGTGCCCTGGTAAGAATGATGGCAGCTTGGAGCTGCCATATAAATTCCCCACAATTCCCCAGAGCAATGTTATGTTGGGGGCACTCCAGGTCATTGTAGAAAGTTTACATAGGGGCTCCAAGCCACTTGGAGTTAGGGGCTGGGACAGGCATCAACAGTGGGGCCTGATGGGATGTTGGGGCCCTGGCAGCAGCACAAGGAATCCTGGGGGCTGATGCCAGCCCTGCATCAGAGCAGGACCAGAGGGCAGAACCAAGCAGTTTGGATTTGGACTAGAGGCAGAGCTAGTTGCGGGAGAGCTCAGAATTCAAGGGCACAGCTTAGCCTTTTTAGGTAGAGCTGCCTAATTAAGGCCGCCTTCTCCAACCTGATATTTTGGACTTCAACTCCCACCACCCCCAGCCAGCATGGCCAATGGTCAGGAATGCTGGGGGTGGGGGGCTGTATTCCACAGCATCTGTAGGCCACCAGGTTGGGGAAGGCTGTTCTACGGTACACATCAAAAGCAACTAAACAAAAATCCTTCCATTACAAAGGACACAGGCCATGTTTTTAAAACGGGTTTCCATACCCTGATTGTAAATACACACCTTTATGGACTTATCAGCAGAGTCACACAGAAGCAAGGCAGCTCATAAATAAACAGGTGTTTCCCCAGGGGTGTAAGAAATCATGTGGGTTTTGTCTTACACAGTTTTAGCTCATGCATATTATCCCAGGCTCAGTAATTTCTCGCTCGCAGCCTTTGTCTGTGCCAATATGATGAATGTCTCCTTCATTTATATGATTTCCAAAGAAATGCCAAACAGATAATAGCTTTCACTGGTGATAGAGTTTCATCAGTTTAGGAAAATGGAAAAGAAAAGTAAATTGTTTCTTCTCTAGACCATGATCTGGAGAAGCCCGGATTGGGACCCTAGGTGGTATGGATTTGGCCTCTAATTATGTGGCTCTGCACGTAGAGCCAGAGTTGTGTAATGACTACTGTGTCAAAGTAGTACTGGGGGAAATCAGCCATGGAGCTTACTGGATAACTTTGGGTTATCTCTCAGCCTAACCTACATCACAGGGTTGCTGTGAGGATAGAAAAAAAGTCAGACGGGGTGGGGGAGAAAGCGAGAACTATATATGCTGCTCTGAGCTCCATGGAGGAAAGGTGGGGAGGCCAAGTGAGATATAAATGCAATAAATGCTTTAAAGTGGATTCCTGCATGGAGCAGTGGGTTGGACTCAATGGCCTTATAGACCCCTTCCAACTCTACTATTCCATGATTCTATGAAATAAATAAAGCACCTTGCATAGCTCCTTCAGAGTTCTGAGTTGTTCTGAGTGAAACCTGGAGTGGATTCACACACCCACACTGACTGGAGCCACCAACCTTCACTGAGCATTTGCATATGCTCACAAGCCCGGACTAAGCCAATATCATAGCCTACTCAGGCAATGGTTTCAGCATGCAAAAAGACCTTCCCCATGCTGACTCTTTGCAGGTTCAGTGAATAGTGAGGTTGTCTGAAGTGCAGAATTCAGCCTTTGGTACACACTCAGATGCTCAAAAAGGTGGTATTGGAGTGATATACTGAGAGCCAGAAGAGATCCACATAATTTTGCTCATCATAGGATACATTTGCCAGCGGATCAAGAGAGAAATGGCTTGTATCAAGTGCTGGCCATCCTTCAGCATAACAGAAACTCCTGGTGGAATGAATTTCCTTCTCTCCTGCAACCCCCTGCATGCCCCTAAATATACTCCAGAGGGTTAGACGAGGAGCAAGGAAAATTCCCGTTGAGCAAGCGGAAGTCCAATCATGCAACATTGGATTTAATGCAACAGTTTTTAAAAGTGCCTAAAATAATGGTTTGCCACCGAAATTTGGTAGCAAATTTCTCCATACCGCTTCAAGCTGAATTTAACCTATTGGAAGCTCTGCAGTGCCTATGGAGTGCCTAAACGGCCAAATTTAGCTTTCAAACAATGGCATTTGGGGAGGGGGTCAGGGGGGGGCACAGTGGAGGAGCAGAGGAAGCCACATGTAGCTGCAGGATACACTGTGCCCAAGCCTGATTTAACTCAAGGTGACTACTGTGGCCACCATTTTTTTTGAAATGACTATTTGAGAAGGCCTTAGATATTTCACACATTTCCATTTCATCCTTGGTGTTCAGGGTCACCATCCCATTTTACCTTTGCAACAACCCTGCAAGGTAGGTTAAACTGAGAGAAGTATTGATTTGCCAAGGACAACTAGTGAACTTCATATGTGTGAGCAAAGTTTCCTGGTAACAAGTCCAATGCTCTATCCATAATGTGATGATGATGATTCTCCATGTTACACTACTCACACTGGAATACTATTTTTTCACTTTCTTTGTGACCGAAACAGCATGACCGCAATTATACTAGATGATAGAAACAGCTGGGATGGGCTTTCCTTCCCAGAACATACCTGCATCACCATTTACATAAAGATCGGTCTTTACAGGCTGGATTGCAACATGACCATTTTTGATGTTGCCAGGAGGTTCAGATGAAACCTGGAGCAGGAAACAAAAGGTTGGTTATTGGAACTTCTTTGTTGCAAACTTCTTTTCTGCACTGCAGTAACAAATAACCACTTAGTTCAAACCAGGGCTGGGGAGAAGCAGTGATGAAATTGACCCAGTAATTTGAGGATCAACAGCCCCTCCCTAAGCTTTGTTCCTCTGAATCATTTTGCTGATTTGCACCATACACTTGTAGGGCTCTCTGCATGCTATGGGGACCCCTTACAAAGCAGGAATCCAGATGTTATCACCCTGCTTCATTCACAGAAGCTTACAAAAGTCCAGATGTCTTAGGCCATAGCTAGACCTAAGGTTTATCCCTGGATCATCCAGGGGTCAAACCTGTTCATCTAGGTGACACACAGGGGATCCAGTGCTCAGGCAAGGGTGAACCCTGGATGATCCCAGGATAAACCTTAGGTCTAGCTGTGGCCTTAGAGCTTATCCAAGCAGGATATTCCATTATGAAAGTGGTATATAAAAAGCAGAAGCTACACTACTGCTTTGTAGCGGTATTGAAGTGCACTGACAACTGTTGGGGCCCATTGACACATACCATATACCACTTTCATAGAGTTATATCCAGCTTGGTGTAGATGTGTCATGGGCCCTAACAGTTGTCAGTGCACTTCAGTACCATTACAAAGCAGTACTGTAGATCCTGCAGTACACTTCAATGCCGCTATAAAGCAGTAGTGTGGTTCCTGCCTTTTATAAACCGCTTTCATAGTGGAATATCCTGCTTGGTGTAGATGAGCCCTGAGTCTTCTACTTGTAAGCCTTTTCCCTCATTTTCCTTAACATAGAAATCCATTAAGGAGGAAATGACAGAACAGTTGCATGACACATTCTGATTGCTAGCGCTAGTCGTCCTGTGATGGAAAGCACCAAAGACTCCATTTTTGCATTTTCAGGACCATTTGACTTCCATGTTGAGCAGTGGCCAAGATAAAGCAGAATAAAGGTTTCCACTTATGTTTACCTGCATATACGCCGTTCCACGAACCGGATCATGGTCTTCAGGCTCCTTTTGCAGAGACATTGAGTTCCCCATCGTGGCTGCTGTATTTGAGAAAATGCAAAATGGGTATTTAGGAAACTTGGGATTGGTTGGCAGGATTTAGCCATAGTTCGGAGCAGGGATGCCTAACAGAATTCTGTGTGGATCTGTGAGAAACAAAATCCTGGTTCATATTTGCTATACTCACTTCCCGTCTCTTTTTGGGGTTGTGCATGTCCTCTTTTTTGTTAATGCATAAGTGTCCACACTACCCCTTAGGTGGGGTGGCCACATGCGAATAACCAAAAAATGAGGAAATGCATCACCAAAAAAGAGGACAATAGATTTGCGTTGAATTTGCGTTTGCTAATCTATATGTAAAGACGCACACATAGAATAATTACTATGCTTTAAACAGAAATACTGTACTTTGCACTAGGTGACTTGTGTGCCTTGCTCAATTCTGTGCAGGGCACCTTCAAGGCCCAACTCTCCTTTTTGAAGGTTGCTGATGCACCTGATCCTGCTCATGGGTTCCCAGTCAACAGCTGGTGGGCCACTGTGCAAAAGGAATACTAGACTAGATGGACTCTTGGTTGGATCCATCTTGTCTCTTCTCATGTTCTTATAAAGGTTCTTTATTTTTAAGCTGGACTTGGACTGGACAATCCTTCAAAATAGAGGCCTGTCCTCTCTAAAAGAAGACACGTGGCTGCCCCTCCTCACAACAAAATAAGTATGTGTGGCCTACCTATTTATGTGTGTACTACCGATCCATCAAACACCAGAGTTTTAATAGGGTTTTAAAGATAACGTTAAAGGCAAATGTTGTCGGACCTGTTTAAAAGAGAAGGCAGGTTCCTGATGTGTGTGCCAAACACAGCCCATTAATGCTTTAGCAAGTTACACTATGACACAGAGCAAGCTATTTGGGGAGGGCACAGAGAGCTCCATGGTTGAGCACAGACTTCTCATGCCTGGCTTTTATCCCAGCAATGTCCACTTAAAAAAGATCAGGAGTAACAGGATTGGGAAAGGGTTCAGACCTGGGAGAACTGCTGCCAATCAGCAAACAGCACTGGGCTGGATGAACCAATGGTAGGGTGACCATACAAAAAGGAGGACAGGGCTCTTGTACCTTTAACACAGAAAAGGAAATTTCAGCAGGCGTCGTTTGAGCTACCATTTGTATGCATGCAGCACCTGGTGAAATTCCCTCTTCATCACAACAGTTAAAGCTGCAGGAGGTATACTAGAGTGACGAGATGCAAAAGAGGGTGGAGCTCCTGCAGCTTTAACTGTCGTGATGAAGAGGGAATTTCACCAGGTGCTACATGCATACAAATGACACCTGCTGAAATTCCCTTTTCTATGCACCTGTCCAAGATACAGGAGCCCTGTCCTCTTTTTCATATGGTCACCCTAAGTAATGGTCTCACTGGATCACATACCATCAGCCTCATTCCATTCCAAGGGCTACTTGGGGGTTAATAAAATAAGATTGTATAACATTACAATGTTATACACATTATACTATGGTTACTTGTGAGTCGGCCTTTTCTGTGGTAGCCCCCAAATTGTAGAATGCCTTTCCCAGAGAGGTCTGCGTGTTATCTACTTTGCTGAATTTTCGGTGCAGACCTCTTGAAAGAATTTTTAACTACTGTTTGATTTCTTTTTGGTGATACGTTTAATACTGCATTTTAAAACAGTCTTTTCCCATAGTTTAGCTGCTTGGATATTTTCAATTGTGGCTTGTGGTTAGTGCTAACCCCAGAGAACCACAGTTTTGCTAACCACAGAGCCTGAACAGGTCCAATGGTAGCTATGTGCTATCTCCAGCATCAGAAGCAGTAAGCCTATATACACCAGTTTCTGGGGAACATGGTTGAGAGGGTACTGTTGCACCCATGTCCTGCTTGTGGGTTCCTGGTCAACAGCTAGTGGTCACTTCGTGAATAGTGTGCTGGACTAGATGGACCCTTGGACTAATCCTGCAGGGTTCTTCTTATGTTATGAGACACTGACTGGGAAGCAGGCAAATATAGAGCATCATCAGGTGTGTGTCTATGGCCTGGAAGAGACCTCCATGGTCCTGATTCTGAGGTCTGGGGGTGGTGGAAGTCCATCCTCCACAACACAGAACATGTTTTTTAAGATATGGCTCTCAGCAGCCCAAGCTATTTGTGCAATGCTGTTATGATGCATCTACCTGCTATGCTGAATTCAAGTTAAGGAAGAAGCAGCTTTGTCACTAAGGACATATAAAGTGGCTTTGTTTGCCCTGGCAGCAAAAAAGGTCAGGAAGAGAGAACTAGACAAAATTGCCATAAATTGCCATGGAGATTAAGACTGATGAGTGAAAGCTGAGTTTTAGTTATGGCATATCCTAAGTTATCTGTATAATTTTTTATTGTTCAAAATAGTTATATTACTGTATATATGAATAAATATTTTCTTTTGATGTATTTGTCATGGCCTTTGGCTAATACAATAAACGTTGAGTTGAGACTTTCACTAAGCTCAGGAGCATCAGGGTTGGATCATGAGCCTGGGACCTAGAAGTCACAGTTTTCAGCCTGCACGAGACTATGACAAAAGGCAAAGGCGGGGGAGAAATATGTTGAATATGTGAAAAATGTTGACCCAGTGGAGGCTGATGGCTCTGATTTTGGTGGGGCTTTGAATGCATTCCAGGTTTACAGTCAGAATCAGTCAGCATGCTAAAAGAGCTATTCAAGGTGCCAAACCTTATTGTCAAACTAGATCCATCACCTTGGATAACTTCTTTAGAGTTCTGTCTGGTTCTGACTGAAATGAGGCCTCATCTACACCAAGCAGGATATTGCGCTATGAAAGCGGTATGAAAGCAGTATATAAAAGGCAGAAGCCACACTACTGCTTTATAGCAGTGTTGAAGTGCACTGACAACTGTTGGGGCCTATTGGCACATACTATATACCACTTTCATACCACTATATCCTGCTTGGTGTGGCTCCTGCCGTTTATATACTGCTTTCATACTGCATATCCTGATTGGTGTAGATGAGGCCTGAGAATGGATTCTCAACCCCAGCAAACCCGGAGCGACCAGCCTCCACTGTGTTGAACATGTGACTAACTTCCTGTTGCTAAATAAATATCCGGTTACATGGGCAGCAGCAACACTCAGTAACAGATGCCACCTGCATACCCACCCAAAGAGAGACAGAAGAGATTCTGCAGAAATGCTCCCTTGGCGTTTCTGCAGCTGTCCTACTGATTTCAGGAAATGCATGGCGGTGATAGAAGACCCCACATATCTGGAAGGGAAATTCGTCTGATCTGTGCAGTTTAAAGCAGCTTGTCTGCTTCGAAGCCAACAGCAAAGGGAAGGAATAGGAATTAGTCACTCCGAGTAAACAAGGAACACCCTTGAACAATTTAAACAGGCACACAGTTGAGCTCATGCCCCATAATTCCAGCCCTCATGACTTCCCCCCCAGCCTCAAAGGCAAGCCTCCAGCTTCCTCATACTTTGCATTTAAATCTCCCCAAAACCAGCAAGTCACACATGACATCCAGCCAGCAAACAGGCACTTGGAACTTTGCGAAGGGAAAAGCTCGCTGAGGAGGGTGATTTGGTGCAGAGACGTGGCTGCTGGTGAAGAGGTGTCAGCACCCCCTGGCCACCTGCCACTTCTCCGGTCAACATAGACGCTTCCCAAATCTCATTTCCTTCAGAAAAAGCAGCTATCATTGCTGTTTTGCATGCTTGTTGGTATAATATCTAGTCAGCCCCTTATTGTATCTCTTTCTTGCTTGCTTATGTGAGAGGTATACTTGGATGATTAGTGCACCCCCCTCCAGGTTTTGCCCTACAACTTCCATCAGCCCCAGACAATGAGGAAATGAGGAAATGACAATGAGGAAAAGAGATTTTAGGCCTTCAGCATGTAAACTGGTCTGTTGATGAATGCGTTTTAACTGGTTGGTGCTGTTTATTTCTTTTATTGTTTTGGGACTTTTTTTCATTTAATTGTTTTTATTTATTAATTATTACATGTCTATCCTGCCTTATTTCCTGTGAGAAACTCAGTGTGGCTTACATGAGCCTCTTCCTCTCCATTTTATCCTCACAACAACCCTGTGAGGTAGGACAGACTCAGAGTCAGGGGCTGGCCTAACGTCACCCAGGGATCTTCGTGGCCAAGTGGGGACTAAACCCCGGATCTCCCAAGTCCCAGTCCAACACTCGAACCATTTCACCAAACTGGCTCTCAAAAATTCATCCTCAAATAGAGGATGTATCAGATATTAAACTGATAAAAACAAATACTACATATTTATGTGATGTTTTAACTGAGATTTTGTTTTTCACCTGTATTTTATTTTTAGCCGCTTTGAGCGCCATTTGGGGAGGCAGAAATGAGCAATACAAAATAAATAAAAATAAAATCAGTTGCTGCTGCAGTACTCTGGAACTTCGCTGGCCTGTACATTACATTGCAGACTCAAAGAGTGCGCAGCGCAGGGGCAGTTTCAGAAACATGGCAAAATGTCCTTGGTTGAGCCCCCTACTACATCAGGGGGCCCCTAGTTGGCTTATCTGGCAGCAGCAGCACTTTGATCAGGATTAGGTAGACAGAGTTGCTATCTTAATTTCTCCACAATGTGCCTGACACAGCATTGCTCCACAGCAGGGCAGGCCCAAGACGTTTTGCTGCCTGAGGCAGAGCAACAAATAGCAACCCAACCCCACAAGTCAAGGCACATGGTACCCGAAGGCAGCCAAGTTATTTTTGCACCTGAGGCAGAAAATCCCACAAGCACCTCACCTTCTTACCTGGCAACAACAACAACAACAACAAATTAAATTACCAACGATTTGCTGCTCTTTCATGACACCCAACATTCAACTGCCGGAAATGTTCAGCTCACTCTGCCTAATGTTAGGGCCAGCTGTGCCCCATGGCATTGTGGGAAATTATAATAGCAGCTCATTGCCTGGAGCTGATCATAGAGCTGGGGCAGGTAATAGCAGTGAGCACTGATGGAGTGCTGAAAACCTGGAAGAGGCCCAAGCACAACTGTTAGCATGTTTATATATGGAGACCATACCACAGGGGTGCACAGCTTGTGGCTGTCAGGTATTTTAAACCCTGTACCTCCAAAACGTAGAAGGGATTTTTATTATATTATTATTATTATTATTATTATTATTATTATTATTATTATTATTATTATTACGCCGCCCTGAGATCTTAATGATATAGGGCGGGATATAAATGCTTTAAATAAATAAATAAATAAATAAATAAATAAATATTATTAGATGCTAAATTGCAAGCAGCAGCTAGATGGAAACCAGGCACCTATTACAGATTGGTTAGATAAAAATGGGAACTTCTGTATGGACAAGATTTCAATACAAACTAAAGGGCTGTGTAAAGTGTTCTTTGTGGACAACTTTCTAGTTGTTACCATTTAAAATTTTGCATATGTAGACAGAAAACCTAAAAAGAAAAAAATAACATAGAAGACCAATGTATCTGAGTTCAATATTTATTTTGTAATATTATGGGGTGGGGTGGGGTGGGGTGGGGCTGGGCAAGGAAAACAAAGCACAAGAAATTGTTCTAGGATTGTAATATTTGTTAATCTTGGATTTCCTGATATTGTTTATAACTTGAAATGTATAAGATACACTGGTTATTGCTTGTCCTGTATTTTTTCTTTTGTAAAGCATCATATATAAATCCCTTCCAAACTGTGTACAGCAGCATGTCTAGATGAGGGGGGTGGAGGGCGACCATCTCCCGATTTTATGATCGTGAGACCGTTGAGATCGTCTACATGCGCTGCGTGACATTGAGGCCGCCATTTTGGATTTATTTTTTTAAAAGGAAAATGAGCACACAAGCGCTCCACCGAAATTGTATGTGTTTTTTTTTTAAAAAAACACCCCTCGCGCTCACCCCACCCCACGCTCGATGGTCACATGCCTGGTTCCCGGCTCCTCATGTTATTCACGAGGAGCCTTGAAAAAACTGTGACGGCAGGCCACACATTCCGCAGTCTTGGGATCATCCCAAGTCTGCGAAAAAATCGAAATTAATGGGTAGGGCAATATCCCGTGGAAAGGGAGGAATCATCCCTCCCTGCTCCTGGGATGCCCTGTGTGTCATGTGGACACACAGGGATGATCCCGGGACGATCCCTGGGATATCGCCCTGTCTAGCCATGCCCCTGGTGTCCTATTACATTTTTATCCCACCAGTCTTCCAAGGGGCTTAGTGCTAAACACTTTGTCCATTATCTCACTTTATTCTTACAGCAGCCTTGCGAGGAAGGTTAGGCTAGAAATAATAGCTGGACCAAGTGAGCTTCACAGCAGAGCAGGGCTTTCAACTAGGGCTCAAGCTGTATTATTTTCCTGGATGAGGAAAAACAAACTGAAGCTGAATCCAGACAAGACGGAGGTGCTCACTGTCAAAGGCTGCAGCCCAGTTTTGGAGGTGTGTCAACTGGTTCTGGATGGGGTTACACTCCCCCTGAAAGACTGTGTTCACAGCTTGGGGGATGCTTCTGGATCCGTCACTCCAAATGACAGCCCAGATAGATGCAACGGCCAGGAATGCCTACTATCAGCTTCGGCTGATACGCCAGCTACACCCCTTCCTAGAGTTAGATGACCTAAAGATGGTAGTGCACGCACTGGTAACTTCGAGGCTTGACTTCTGCAATGCGCTCTACATAGAGCTACCTTTGTGCCTAGTCCGGAAACTTCAACTAGTTCAAAATATGGCAGCCAGGCTGGTCACCGGTACACCTAGGGGTGACCACATTACAGCAGTTTTAAAATCTCTTCACTGGCTGCCAATTAGTTTCTGAGCAAAGTATAAAGTGTTGGTTATCACACTTTAAATAAATAAATAAATAAATAAATAAAATACATGGTTTGGGTCCAGGCTACCTGCAGGATCGCCTTACCCCGCACACTCAGGTCCTCTGGGAAGAATCTACTTTAGCTAGCAAAAACTAGATTAAGAACTGTTACCCAGAGGACCTTCTCTTCTGCTGCTCCCAGACTGTGGAATGGCCTGCCGGAGGAGACTCATCAGTCTACTAGCATTCAAGAAAGCTATAAAGACTAATCTCTTCTGGCAGGCCTATCCAGTGGAATTTTAAGATGTTTTAAAATGTTTTTAGGATGTTTTTTAGGATGTTTTTAACAATGTATATTATGTTTAATTGAGTATTATGTATTTCTTAGTTTATTGTTGTTCCCTGCCTCGATCAGAATGGAGAGGTGGGTAAGAAATAAATAAATAAATAAATAATAATAATAATAATAATAATAATAATAATAATTGCACAAATGAGAGGCAGTGTGGTACAATGGCTGGAGTTGGCTTAGGGAGTCCTGGACTTGAATCTCAGCTAACAGAGAGGTCTTGGGCCAGTCACTGTCTCTCAGCCTAAGCTACCTCACAGGGTTGTTGTGGAAATGAAATAGCTCTGAATGAGCATTGCCCCTTTGGATCCTTGCAGCATTGGCTTGGTGGCAAGGGGAAAATCTTACAGTACGCCTCTTGGTTTTCATGCAATTTCACTGGCACCCAGGAAATTTGTTCCAGTGCATGTGCAGAGCACGGCTGGCCCTGTCTCCTGTCAGAGGTCTTGATTTCTATAGAAAAAGAAAATGATTCAGCTCTAAGGCTTAAGCCTTCAGCAAGAAGAAATAACAGATATGCCGGCCACCTTGGCAAGCAAACAAAACCACACTTTGTTTTGCAACTCAAGAAGTTGGCAAAATCTCATACGAAGATGCAGCTTTCTAAATGGCTCATGCCAGAGAAGGGGGAAGGAAAAACACACACCTGCAGCCTGGTTGTTTTTATGATCTGGGAGAAGTTCTAATATAAGAATTAAGAAGAAGAAGAAGAAGAAGAAGAAGAAGAAGAAGAAGAAGAAGAAGAAGAAGAAGAAGAAGAAGAAGAAGAAGAAGAGAGAGGAATAGCTTACCTTGCGGTGCCTTTCAGCCCAGACCCTGGCACTGCTGCGATCTCCTGGAGCTGTTCAGCTACAGGTGCTGCAGTCTGTAGAGGTCCTTCCCTTTGCCTTCCTTTGCCTTGAGCAATGTTCAGTGTGAAGCTGCACAAACACTAGGTACAGAGACATATGGAGAGGGTGGAGTTCTTGAGACTAAACAGCCCTGCTAAACTATTTTCCTTCCTGACCTCCAGGGCTACCCAAACCTGTTCAGTTACAAGCATGCTGTTCACGCTGCCTGCTACCTGTAATTCATATGATTAGCCTGCGCAATCAGGTATGTAGTTCTTGTACCTTGACTAGAAGTAACAGCACAGTCCTAAGCATATTTAGATGGCAGTAAGTTCTGCAGAGTTCATTGAAGCTTGCCCTTGCAATCTTAGTATGACAAGTCAAAATAGAGCAAGGACCTGGCATGTCCACACAAGCAAAGGTGCAAACCTTCTTCTTCTGCTGCTGCTTCTGCTTCTGCTTCTTCAAGACTTAGGAGCTAGCAAGAATTTCTAGGGCTCAGACTGAAAGGACAGATAGACATGAGATCAGTAATAAGGATTGGGAAGACAAGAAATCTGCTTTCTGCCCATTGGAGCCACAGAGGTCCAAGCCATTTCTAGGACCAGTGGTCACTGGATAGCAGCACAGAGGTGCACCCAAGAGACAGGGCCATTTCTGTGATGGCCCCATCAGTGTGGAAATTCCACCATGGGATGGGCATGTGGTCCCTCCCTGACTATTTTTAAACAAGCCTTAAAGAGCTGAATGTTCCAGTCTGCTCTTAAATGAAGGCATGCCTGTCTTTACTTTGTTACTTAGAGCTTTAATTGTTGCTGTTGTGGTTCTTTTAAACGTTTTATGCTGCAGTCTTAGTTGACTGTATTTTATATTTTATAGTTTAAATATTTCCCTTTGTCAACTGCCCTGAGAAGGCTCTGCTTCAAAAGATGGATTTTAAAAAAACACCTTTTACATACATAAACAAACAAACAAATATTGTCTGCTGGCTCAAAGCCACACCCCAAATGTGCAACTTATACCAGGGCCTTCAATCATCGGGCCTTGACAAACTCTTGATATGCTTATGCAGTCAAGAGGTAAATCGGACGTTGAAATGGCTTAAAGAAGAATACACAAACCCTGCAGCATATCATCTGAAGAAATCACTTGAAAGAATTCATGATAAATAAAAGAAAGGGATCCATGCTTTTATGTACAGCGCTTTCATTTATTTATCAAATAATCCTTCATGCAAAACTCTTGTATTTGTTTTTGAGATGATGATCTATGACTTGAAAGAGAGTTGGTAAGGCCAGGCAAGATCAGGGCTCTTGACTCAGTTCTTGTTTTGTCCTGGGATAAATGATCATGTAAACCAGGCCTTAGCTAGACCTAAGGTTTATCCCAGGATCATCCTGAGGTTGTCCCTGCCTGCTCCCGGGGTCCACTGTGTGTCATTTACATGAACAGGGATGACCGCGGGACGATCCCGGGATAAACCTTAGGTCTAGCTAAGGCCCCAGTCTTCTCCAACATGGGGACCTCCAGATGTATTGGATTACGATTCTCATTACTCCCAGACAACATGTTCAGAGGCTACGACAGTTGTAGTCCAAGGGCACCAAGTTGGAAAAGCCTGTTGTAAACAACCGTAGTTTTGTTCTCTCTGGTGAATGGAATTCACAGTTCTGTAGAGGACCACAGTAACCCCTGAATGACCCACAATGAACATCTGTAGTTGAAATAACCTGGAATTATTTGTTTGGACAGACCGAGGTTATTCTCTCAAGGTAACAGCCTTGAGATGACAACCTCTACATATTGATTGTGGCAGTTAGTAATAGGTTATCACAAGTACCAGATGCTTAACATGATGGATGACTTCAGCACTGGTTTTCCTTTGGAACTACCATCTGCACTCTGAGCATTTCTGCACGAGTGATTTATTGCATGGTCGTAATCGGTTTCTCATGGAAGTTTGCAGGTTGTTTATGTGACTTTGTCAACTTCCAGGATATGTCCCATGCTTTACCCCCTTTATCCCACTTTCAAAAAGATCGGAGATAAGCCACTAAGCAAGAATAATCTGAAATATTGGCAGTGCCATCTAATGGCTGAATAATTAAACATATAAAATTCACTGAGAAAGGCACATGTCCAGCTGAGTAAAGAAGCCGATCTTTATCTTGTAAAGAATCCAGAAGCAGAACCCAGGTAAAAATGCAGGATTTTAACCTGGTGTGGTGAAGCCCTCTATATTGTTCATCACACCCCAGTGGTAATCTAATATTAAATCCAGTTTATTTACTAAAATAAGATCATGCTAAATGTTTGAGCAGTTTAAAGGACCACTGTCCCAATCTTAATCAAGAGCTGCTGTAACTTCTACACCATACTGGTTTGAGAGTTTAATAGCTTGGTAGTGCTTAGCATTTATATAGCAACTTTTTGTGTGTTCACATATATTATTTTAGCCATCTGTGGAACAACTTTGTAACATAGGTTGGCATTATTGCCCCTATATTACAGATAGCGGCAATGAGGCTGCAATAGCTAGCTAGTGAGTTCATGGCTGATTTGAACTAGGGGCTTAAGAGTGGCGTAGTGGTATAACACAACTACACTGGTGGGGACTTGCGCTTTGTTTGCAATGCCAAAAAATACTGGATTTTTCCTGCTCCTAAAAACCCTGCAAAAGTGTTCTTAAAAAACAGGAGTGAAACTGAAGGTGTCATTTAAAGCACCCATAAACAACTGTGAATGAGAAATGGCAAGTGCACAATAAAAGCCTGGTCTAGAAAATCGCTTAGTATGATGGCTCATAGGACAACTGGGTAGCCAAACAAAATCATGACTTGCCGCCACATTATAAGCCGGATGGCCTTATTCGGGCTCTGCCTGGCAGTGTTTGCTCTGGAGTATATTCACTTTCATTTATTTGCCTGTAGATTATTCCCCCCACTCCCTTTGTCACTACTTATTCAGACATTTCCCTTCACCCTGTCACCTGACTGGGCTTAATCTTCGCCTGACTCATGCATTTTAGTAACTGAAATACTCCCTTTCGTTCTGCTTGCTTGCAAATACCATCAGCATGCAACTCCCCCCCCCCCCCCAGCACACATAATTAACTTGGATTTCCCACTATCCTTTGATAGAAAACTGCTTCCAAGCCCTCCAGCTAGAGAAGTGAATGGATGCTGATTTCCAGAGAAGCAATGTAGGTTCAGGGTGGGCAGCGAGAACTGGGGGTGGGGGGTGGAGTATGTATGTTTGTATGTGTACAATGAGGGGGGGGTGCCCCTCTTTTTCTGAACAGCAGCTGACTCACAGAAACTCAGCTCCTTCTGCAACTCAGACCATGGTTTGTATCTACCCCCAACTTTAGAAAGCAGTTTGTAATGTGCTATATCAGGGCTGAAAGTCAAAAAGCCCAGGCACAATACTACATGCATGTGTTAAATAGCTTTCTGCACTGTGGCCAGTATTTTAATGCATCTTCCACCACTGCATATTCCACCTTTTCTTCTAGGAGTTCAGAGCGGCATATATGGTTCTCCTCCACGCACTGTAAACTTCATCAGGCGGGGGCGGGGGGATCACGGTTCCCTACCGTTGCTTCTCTGCCCCTGCTTCTGTTGCACAATACTTCCTCTTTCTCAACTGAGAAGAAAGAGGAAGTAAACAACAACCACGTGGCCTGTTCAGTGGGCATTTTTATCACACCACTTCTCCTGCACACAGCAAGAGATTGTGGCAAGTTCCTTTTAAAAAATAAGTTGTACTTACCAGGCCCTTTTTTTTGGTCATGGGAAGAAGGCCAGAAAGAGTGGCAGATGCATGGGAGGCGGACAGTGTCATGAATAGGATCCGCAAAAATCTGTGAGTGCGCAGTAACGAGTGTGCTATAAAAAACTTGTCTGATGATTCCCTGTATCCTTACAACAACCCTGTGAGGTAGAGTAGGCTCAGAGACAGTGAAAGCCAATCAATGAGCTTCATGGCTGAGAAATATTTCAACTTGGACCTTCTAATCCAACATCCTAACCAAAAACCTTTCTGTCTTGATTTTTATCCAACCTAATCCCAAAGACTATGAGACATTGCATTTATCTTTTTATTTAATTGAAACCCCATTTCATAGTTAAAGAAGCTAAGCAATTTATAAAACCTGATCAGGATATAGGAGAAATGTGCCCAAATCTCTGTATGAATTTTCATATGAACTTAAAGAGCAACAACCCTCACTTCAGGACAAACGAAATTTACAATTGGAAAAATGAGAAACAGAGAAACTGAAATTAACAGATTTATTCAGCCCTGCGTTCTACTCCAAGACTCAGAGTTCCACTGAGTTCAATGGGACTTCCTCGCAGGTAAAAGTGTGTATAGAATTGCAGCCAGGAACTGAGATGCCAGGAATTGAACCTTGATATACAATCAAGGATGTGCTCTACCACTTTGGCCCTCTCCAGTTCCTACTTTTTGAACTGTACACAATAACTAACTAGCAAGTTGTGTCATTCTTTGAGAACAGATGTAATATGTTCCCTGAAATCATATCCGATTGACATCCTCCTGGCACCTGCATTGTGGACCAACTGCCATTTTGCAAGCTCTTTTCAAAGGCAGCACATGTAGAGCAAATTACAGTAATCCAGTCCAAAAGATATAGCAGGTTATATATAAGAGCAGCCAAGTCCCTGTTCTCCAAGAAGGGGTGTAGGGAGCAGTAGAAAATATTAAAATGCACCTGCTACCTCCCCATGTTAGGGGAACTAAGATTATCATCATCATCATCATCATCATCATCATCATCATCACCATCACCATCACCATCACCACTACTACATTTATATGTGATATTTAAATGTTACCTGTTTTCAGAGGTACTGCCCATACAACGCATTGCAGTTAACCAACCAGTAATCATCTCTAGCTCGATGAACTTCCCAGGTTCATCTGACTAGCCATTTTTGAAAACATAATGCTAGACTAAGGCCTAATCTACACCAAGCAGGATATAGCACTATGGAAGGGGTATGTGGTATGTGTTAATGGGCCCCAACAGTTGTCAGTGCACTTCAATACTGCTATAAAGCAGTACTGTGGCTCCTGCCTTTTATATACCTCTTTCGTAGTGCAATTAAAGCTGCAGGAGCCCTGCCCTCTTTAGCTAAAGTGACCAGATAAAAAGAGGGCAGTGCTCCTGCAGTTTTAACTGTTGTGATGAAGAGGGGATTTCACCAGGTGCTGCATGAGCACAAATAACACCTGCTGAAATTCCCTTTTCTATGCAACTGTTAAAGATACAGGAGCCCTGTCCTCCTTTTCATATGGTCACCCTACTTTCTGTTAATCCAAGAATCTGCCTAGAAGTACCCAAAGGGTGTGTGCTTTGAAAGGCAACAAGAGATTAAAGTGACAAATAGTAATACAATTTCAGTGCTATAGGTCTTACTCAGTGTTTACTTAATAAACCTTATGTTTGCTTCCACCTTATCTATCATCTGCTTGTTCCACTGACGATTTTTTTAACCCTGGGTTAAAATTCTGGGCGGCATCATTGTCTCATATGTAACTCCAAGGAAACGATAATCATTTTGTCATCTTTGATCATCTAAAGCACTACACTTTCTAACAACTGCATCAAAGGATACTCTTGTGTACGTATTTTATATTTATGACTTGCCCTATAGGCCTGGGGTCGCGGGGTAATGTACGCAATAAAAACAAAAGAATAAACTCAATAAAATCAATAAATAAAAAATGCAAATAAATCAATCCAAAATCATCACAGAGGTAAAACAGCTCAAAAACAGCTTCAAAGTGTACAAGAGAGAGAGAGAGAGAGAGAGAGAGAGAGAGAGGTGCTAAGTAGAGAGACTAATGGCCTATCTTTTCTGTTCTCATAAATGCCAACTAGCTGTGGGTGATGTTCAAAAGCAGGATGTGAGTGCAGATATCACCTCCTGCCCATGTTCCCCAGCAACTGGTGTATAGAGAGCATCTTGCCTCTGATACTGGAGGTAATATATAGCCTTCATGATTAGTAGAAATTGATAGCCTAGTGTGACCATATGACTGGATTTGCCCGGATTTGTCCAGTTTTTTATAACAAATCCGGGAGGGGGGAAATCCGGATTTTCCCAAAGAGCAGCTCTAATGGGAATTTTAAAAAATGCGTATAACTCCATCATTTTCTAAGATAAAGACATGAAACTTGGCATGATGATAGCTCTTAGGAAGCTCTTTAGTCATACCAAATTTGAAACAGATCCATTCATCCATTGATTTTTTAGGATTTTTTTTTAAAATTGAGGTTTTAAAATTATTATTTTTAAAATCGTCATTTTTAAAGATAAAGAGATGAAAGTTGGCACCATGATAGCTTTTAGGTAGAGCTTTATCCATACCAAATTTGAAACAGATCTGTCCATCCATTGAGTTTTAGGATTTTTTAAAAAAAGTTTGAGGTTTTAAAATTATTTTTTAAAAATAATTTTAACATGTCGACCATGTTGTCCTCCCTTTTGGTTTCCAAAATATGGTCACCCTAGTTTTGCCTGGCACCAAAAGACCTATAAGTAAGAGGCCAAGTGGGTCTCTTTAGGGGGGCATTCCATACCAGGGTAGGGTGGGAAGCCCCTGTGAAGGCCTCCTCATGAATAGCCAGTTGCTGCACTTCAGTTTGTGACGCACTCGGAGTAGTGTCTAGCAGTGTTGGGGCACAGCAATAACATTCCAAATAGGACCAGTTGCCAATTTAATGTCCCACCAGTGGAAGCCGGTGGTTCAGATGTCAGTGTGGTGGTGAATCCACTCTGGATTTCAGTCAGAACTTTAAAGGGGCTATCCAAGACACTCCACACCTTGGATAGCTCAGAACTTTAAAGGGGCTATCCAAGACACTCCACACCTTGGATAGCTCAGAACTTTAAAGGGGTTATCCAAGACACTCCACACCTTGGATAGCTCTTCTAGAGTTCTGACTGGTGCTGACTTGAAACCTGGAGTGGATTCACTGCCCCATTGACATCGGAGCTATCAGTTAAAATGACAACTCCGAGTCCCCTGGTCCTGTTTGGAATGTTATTGCTGTGCCCCAACACTGCCATATAAGCCTGCCAAGCAAGGTCCCCCAGTAGGTGGAGAGACACCAGAAGGCACTTTACCCAGAGCCCCCTCAAACCTGGAGCCACTCCTGACTAGTGTAATGCACCAACTGTTGTTCGTCACCTCAGATCATTACATTTTGAATAGTGCTAAGAAGAGCTTAGCTGCAAGTATCACCTTTTGAATACACAGACACACAGATAGCTCATAACTGTCTGAACTGCTGTGATGACATCTTAAAAGAGCCCAATTTAGGTCCCAGGATATTAAAAATCAGGCCTTTCTAGTCTGTAGCCTTAGCTATGGCCAACTCATGTGATGCTTGGGATATGGATGACTTTTGTGATTGCATCTAATCCAGACGATTTGTATGGAAATTGTTGGACAGTACAGGATGTGAGTTCTTTTCTTACTGAGCAAGATTTCGAAACAGAGATAACAGCCTGCACACAGTATTTTGGATTCTAAATATGTATATATTTAATCTTGTAGTGCATTTTTGTACGTCTTGTATTTGTGCACTTTTTCATACACTTTATGGAGGTAATGTATTTTTCTTTTGCTGTTTGAATAGGGAACTATTGTGTGTTTGGCATTCTTTTGATAATGCAATTGTGCCTTCTACCTATTGTTTGCTTGGATAACCTAGAATAGCTTATCTATTGAAATAAATGGGACTTAAATTAGCCATGGCTGCCAATGAATCTACTCTAATTATGACTGAATCAGTATCCAAACCTGTCTATCTTCTGTCTTTCTAGCGGCATGTTTACGTGGAAGTAAGCCCCACTGTGTTCAATGGGGCTTCCTCCCATGTAAGTGTGCCTAAGATTGGAGCCTAAATATATGATCATTTCCCTGCCCTTCACTGCCATCCCCAATTTGCCTCATGAGGAGACCACTGGTTCATCGTGGGGCAGTCCCCCAAACTAAGAAGTTTGAATAAACCCCCCAGTATTTTGACGAAGGTAATGTTTAAAAGAATGACAAAATTGAAAACAGCTATTTCTTCACGTGGGAGCTTCCAGAAAAGATAGAAGGTTACTGTGTCAGAAATCAAAACTAAAACAGAACCCCATTGTGAGAATGCCGGGGAGGTGGGTGGAGCAGGCATCCAAAGAGCACAATGGTTTCACTGTATGAGCTGTTTTGCGTTCCCACCAAATATGCCCCATTGGTTGCAATACTATGCTAAATATTTCACTCCATTAATGCATGTTGCTACAAAGTTGAGATGATGCTTCTTCCCTCTTCTGTCACAGCAGTTGCGGGTTTTGAGTGACATTGTTTTCCTTCAACGTCTCCCCTCCATTCCCAGCTGCCCCATTTTTCTCTTTCAGTGTGAAGCATGAAGAGCTCAGCTGACTCAGTAAATGGCTTATTCATGTCTAGACTGATCTTGTTCAAACCAAGTCACACTTTGCTAATGGTGGTGTTCGTCTGCTGCATTTTTGCAGCATTGTTAGCTACGCCGCTAACATGTCAACCCCAAAGAGGGCACCAATGCGCATAACATTGAGCGGGGGGGTTGGACTTGATTGCTTTAGAGGCCCCTTCCAACTCTACTATTCTATGATTCTATGAACATTTGCTTGCAATAATTTATATGAAAAACTAAAAACAAAAGGAGAGCATCCAAGCCACATCAGAAAAAAGGAAAAACGGGTTCTCAGGATGCAAATAATTTATCTTCACCAAGCCCAACATGTTTCAGCCTGTACTTTATTCAAAGGCCTTCCTCAGAGAGTTGTTAAAAGATAATGTCTGCAGAATTTCTTCTAGCAAAATTGTCTCCTGTAATCGTCTATGGCGACTGGGTCGTTTAGTTTCAAGTGAAAAGAAGCAGGGTGGAGTTGGGCCTACCTGAAAATTAGTAGGGTGGCATCTCACCCCATCCAAGGCTCTCTCTTTAGTAGCCACCTGCCTTGCCTCATTTATCCAGCATTCTAAAACCTAGGCCTTAGCTAGACCAGGCTTTATCATGGGGCGAACCCCAGGATCATCCCTGTGTGTCCACATGATGCACAGGGGATCCTGGGATCAGGGAGGGATGATCCCTCCCTTGCCCTGGGATAGAGCCCTCCCGTTTGGGCCCACTTTTTCCACAGTCTTGGGCTGAGCCCAAGACCACGGAACGAGCCGAGAGCCGCGCACTGGGCGCAGCGCTCCTCAGGAGCGCTGTGCCCTTCGGGGTTAGGGTGGGGGGAGCGGGGAAACTAAATTAAATTTTAAAAAAACACTTACCTTTACCGCACAAGCATTCATGCGCTGCTTCTCCTTTTTTTAAAAAAAAAAAATTAAATGGCGGACGTGACGCCTCTCTTCCTGAGGTCTTTGCACCTCACGTGTAAATGGAGGAGGGATCTCACGTTAAACACAATGTGAGATCTTCCCTCCTCCATCCTGGATTATAAGGTAGGTCTAGCTAAGGCCATAATTTATTATTATTATTAATAATAATATTAATATTTATTTATAAAGCGCCATCAATTTTCATGGTGCTGTACAGAATAAAACAAAACAAGACAATCTGCCATATGGCTTACAATCTAAAATCACCATAACAGACAGGGGAGGGAGGGGAAAAACCAATAGGGGTAGGGGACATTAAAACTAAATATAGACTAGTATGACCACACTACAGTTAAAAAGACTTAACAGTCTGTGTAGTGCCTACTTGTGTGAGGTTATGGCATGCAGGGTGAATGAAATGAGGAGCATAGAGTATAAAGGGAAAGTCAAGGAAGGCCAAAGTCAGTTGATGGTGACACTGAACGCAAAAGAAAGGAAGGAAGCAGGGACAGGAAGAGGAAGAGAAGATGAAAAAGAGCAGGGCAGGACTAGAATAAAACAAACTTTTCTTCAGAGACAGACTGTTAACATCCAACTAGTAAAAAAGATTTGACATCATTGAGAAGTAACCTGAAGTGGCTTGGTTTCGAGTTCATTTGGATGTTCATTTTCTGCTTTCTTTATAGCTAAGATTTAGCTGCTTCGTGTTTACTGCATTAATTCATATTATATTAAAATGGTATTTAAACACCCACCAGTCAATAGATTGATTACTGGTCTGCTAAAGACCATAGGGCCTTCTGTGGTCGCCTCAGAAAATGCACTTTGTGATTTGCTCTGTATAAGCCTTTCCCAACCTGGTGCCCTCCAGATGTTTTGGATTTCAACCCCCATCAACCCTAGCCAGAAAAGCTACCTGTCAGGAATCCTGGGAATTGTAGTCCAAAAGATCTGGAGGACACCAGGCTGACGAAGGCAACTTTATATGTTACACTTGACAGACTCACAAGATGCTTCTTCATGTTCTCCCAGTGAAGTGCTGCTCATTAGACTTAGGGTTAAATTCCAACTTAAAATGGGGTTTTGTTGCAGAGAGATTTTTTTTAATTAATTATTTGCTGTATCAATAATTCCATTTGTTTTTTTAAAAATAGAATTACTATTTGAACAGGATTTAAATGCAATTAAGCATCCATATTTGGATAGAAGAGGGAGGAATTTAAAACTTAAGGCAATCACCAAGAATATCACTTAAAAGAAGTATAATATACATTATTCAAGGGTTCAGAATGCTTGATCAAAGACACAGATTTTGAAAGTTGATATACAACAATTTAAACTTCCAGTAATTAGGGTGACCATATGGAAAGAAGGACAGGGCTCCTGTATATTTAACAGTTGTAGAGAAAAGGTAATTTCAGCAGGTGTCATTTGCATGCATGTAGCATCTTGTAAAATCCCCTCTTTATCACAACAGTTAAAGCTGCAGGAGCCCTGCCCTCTTTTGTAACTGGTCAAGAGGGCAGAGCTCCTGCAGCTTTAACTGTTTTGATAGAGGAAATTTCACCAGGTGCTGCATGCATACAAATGACACCTGCTGAAATCCCCTTTTCAATACAACTGTTAAAGGTACAGGAGCCTTGTCCTCCTTTCCATTGAAACCCACAATCAGGATGCAAGTGCAAAAGCATCTTCCTGCCCTTGTTCCCCTGCAATTGGTGTACATAGGCATACTACCTCTGATGCTGGAGGTAGAGTATAGCTATCAGGAGAAGTAGCCATTGATAGCCTTCTCCTCCAGGAATTTATCCAATTCCCTTTTAAAGCCATCCAAGGCCCTTTATACCAGTTCATTGCAACCCATTTTCCACACCGTAAATAAGTAATCAATCCAACCAGAGTATTGCTTCACTTGCTTCCTATTTCTGTTTCCAGTGTGATGGTAACCAGTTGCAACAACGACCAAGGGCTATTTAACATTCTTGTCATTGCTCACAGTCAGCAGATGGCAGTGTTGAATTATTTTAAGGACAGGCTACAGGAATTATCTATATATGTTCAGAAACCTACCAGAGGATTAACAAAATACTTTCTCCAGCCTTCCCCAACTTGGTGCCCATCCCCATGCTGCTAAGCATGATGGGAATTGTAGTGGAAGGCACCAGGTTGGGGAAGGCTGCCTTACGGTCTTTGGAATCAGCTTTTTAGGCAATGCAGTCCTAAATTTTAGGCCTAATCTACACCAAGCAGGATGTTGCACTATGAAAGCTGTGTATAAAAGGCATGAGCCACACTACTGCTTTATAGTGCCATTGAATCTACACCTGTTCAGTAGGACTTCCACTTAGGCCATGGCTAGACCAGGCCTATATCCTGGGATAGTCCCGGGGTCATCCCTGTACATCTAAATGACACACATGGCATACCGGGAGCAGGCACGGATGACCCCTCCATTTGCCTGGGATAATCCTTAGGTTTAGCTAAGGCTTTAGGAATGCAGTGGTGAAATCCAATCCTATGCATGTTTACTCAAAAATAATTACCAGTGAGTTTGATGGGACGTACTCCCTAATATATGTGTTTAGGATTGCAGCTGCATAGCAGACTCTGATGCATATTTACTTTGAAGTATATCTATTTGAATTCAATGGGACATGCTTCCATTGGCATGATAGGAGTCATAGTCCAACATCTGAACGGCATCAGGTTGTGAAGGGCTGATCTATTTTCCTGGCTTCGGATGGATCCTAACTCTAACTGGGAATTCTGAAGAACCGGAATTCAAATCCGAAAAGTATACAAAGGCAGCCATTAAAAGGATGAATTGAAATATAGCCATGAGGCAAACATATCAGAAATTGAGTCATCTTATGTAGTTGTTTAACATTTTATGATCGTTTTATTCTCCTAAAATGGGCCTTTTTTTAGCCTAGAAAAAAAAGTGTGTGTGTGTCGTGTGATAGAGATTCATAAAGCTTTTAAAACTTGATTTTGTTCTGACTTTTATACTGTTAGTTTTACTCTACCCTGTGCCTGTTTGGTGCATTCTCTTCCCCTCCTTATTGTTTTATTATGATTTTATTAGAATGTAAGCCTATGCGGCAGGGTCTTGCTATTTTATTGTTTTACTCTGTACAGCACCATGTACATTGATGGCGCTATATAAATAAATAAATAAATAAATAATAATATGCCTGAATACCAGTTTGTGGCAGCTCCAGAATCTCTCTAGATGTCAAGCAGTATATAATTGTAGTAAATAAATAAATACATGACTAGTGGTCATTGACGACTTTCTCCTTCCAGAATTTGTCTAATCCCTTTTTAAAACCACCCAAGTTGCTGACCAACACTTCAGTTTGTGGTAGCAAATTCCATAGTTTAACTATGCACTGTGTGAAGAAGTACTTCCTTTAATCTGTCTAGAATCTCCCGCCGTTTAGCTTCATGGGAGAACCCCGGGTTCTTGTAATATGAGAGAGGGGGAAAAACTTGCCTCTGAATACAAGTTTCCAGAAAAGAGAGGGACAGGGCTGTTTCCTCATGTCCTGCTTGTGGGCTTTGCGGTGGGATCTCCCTGACCACAGTTATTGAAGTGTTAGAAGACACATCAGTCAGGAAGCTAGACAAGAACTTGACTGTCTCTCATAAACAAAAACAGAACAGCAACTGGATTGGAATTTCCTGACTTCACCCGTATACAGCAAAGTTCAGTGCCACCTAGTGACTAAACTATAACATGGCATTATCCACACAGTCACTGTGAGAAGTAGGATTCTGGACTAGGTAGGCCTTTGGTCTGAACCAGCGGGGTTCTTCTCTTGTGAATGCCTAGCTCTGCTATGACTTCTTCCAGCTGCTGCCTTCTCTCATGTCTCCACTGAGCAAGTGAGCAATGAAAGGAACAAGGAGAAAGAGCAGCCTCCTTTATTTGCATTTCCTTCTTTCTCTGGGTCCAATGGTAGGGTGACCAGATGCACCGGGAAACCCCGGAGACCTCTGGAAAAACGGAGGTCTCCGGGGCAATTGGGAACGCATCCTCCCCCCTCCCCCAGTGCTGATCTAGTGCAGGAGATGGCTAGATCAACACTGGGAACAGGAGAGGAGAAGTACATAGGCAATGGCAACAGCATCAGACTCATCAGACTGCTCCACATCTTCTGAGGAAGTGGGGTTTGCTGTGGAATCTGCTGGCAAACTGCTTGTTGTTAGAATGAAAAGAAGCCAAAGGCAAAGGTAGAACCAGGCAATCTTCAAAACAGAATATTTACAAAAGTTTATTTACAGTGCCAAGGTGATGCCTACGCGTTTCGAACGCAAACTGCGCTCTTCCTCAGGGCTGTTATCTAAAATATAAATAAAAAAGTCCTTTGAATCATAATATTTACAAATAGAGGCGTTTTACAAGTTTATGTACCTAAAAATACTTTTAAAAACTTATGTATATCCAGACATACAAATTGTAATCAAAAGGTGTAATACGTCATCATTCAGTTAATTAAAGTATATATACAAAAATATACCAACCAGGAGGAAATATCTACGTTACAAATGCAAACATCAGAGTTTACTTACGGAGTTCGTTAAGTTGTCTGCAGAACGCTGCTAGACTGACATACTAAAGGAGGTGAGATTTATAGGGAGAAGTACATAGGCAATGGCAACAGCATCAGACTCATCAGACTGCTCCACATCTTCTGAGGAAGTGGGGTTTGCTGTGGAATCTGCTGGCAAACTGCTTGTTGTTAGAATGAAGCACGTCAGCCTCTGTGGTCGTTGGCAATCATGGTGAAGTCACTTTAAAGAACCTGGCCGTTGGTGCAGCAAGCTTGACACTTGGAGTTATGTCAGGTCCCATCCCAAGCCCTGCCTTGGTTCCCCATTTTCATCCCTCATCCTGTGGATCTCCAGAGAATAGGTGGCAGCTGACCAAGGCGACCTACCTGGCTGCCACACAACTCTTTCACCCTGGGGCTTCTCAGGAGCAAGGGTCTCCTCAGAAGGAGGGAAACATCTCAATTGCAGACAATGAGGATGCAGATCCAGCTGCAATTGCTGAGGGAGGAAGAGCTGACAGTATGTATATAAGCCCTCAGTTTCTTCCCAGACCTTTACTTTACTAAAAGGCTCTTGTTTTAGCTTCCTTTGAGCCATTGGTACAGCTCCTTCCTCCAGGTGTGTGCTCAGGAGAGTTCTTTAATTCTAAGTGCTCCCCTGAGCCACTGTTAAGCATCTTTTTCTACTGGACTCGGGTTAAAAAAGAAGCACATCCTATGAATCTGACATCTGCCCACAACCACATTTAATGATACAGGGACATGCTTCACAGAGGCACTTAGGCAGAAAGCTACTTTCCCCCCTGAAAATTTAGGAACTTTTAGCTTGGATGCTTGTGGAAGAGTTAAGCCTAGGATTGTTGTGGGGTGGTGTGAATCCACTCCAAGTTTCAGTCAGAACCAGTCAGCTTTGCACCCCTAGAAGCACATCAGAGGTGAGTCACATATGCAAGGCTAAAAATGAGCGGTGTTATTCTAAATAAAAACAGCACGTACACAGGGCTCCCTAGGTTGAGTGGGCAATTGGCAAATCTCCAGGGCTATCCTTGGGCAATTCCTGCACGGATGTGGTTAAATCGCCCTTTCAGAAAATCTGTCACCTTTTCAAAAGTCTTACACCTTGTCATTACCTAGAGACACCATGGCAGTCTTGAGCAACTTCTACCCAGTTTGTTCCTTTTGCAAAAAGTGATGGCTGTCATAATGGGCCATCTCGGGGCTTTGTTAAATGCCCAGCCCACCATGGATGTTACTTCATTTCATTTCTCACACTTCTATGCTGCCCAAAAGCCAAAGTTCTCTGGGCAGTTTACAAAGATTAATAACCAAAAATACATAATATAAAACCAATGTACAAAAATATAAAAGTTTTAAAGAAATCTTTCGTAAATCCCAGGGAAGCATCTTCACATCTTCACACTTTTTTTTTTTTTTTTTTTTTGGTGTCATGAGGAAAATCCGGACTTCATTTTTCCATTGTTGCTTTGTCCTTCCTTGCTGTTTATCCAGTAACCACCCTCCAAAGTCAACTTGTTCCTTGCCCCTGCCTCCAAAGGCAAGGCTCCACTCTGCTGTTGAAATCACTTGGTTCCTTAAGAACATAAGAACTGGATCTAGTCCAGCACTCTGTTTACACAGTGGCCAACCAGCTGTCGACCAGGGACCCTCAAGCAGGACACAGTGCAAAAGCACCCTCCCACCTATGTTCCCCAGCAACTGGTGTATACAGGCTTACTGCCTCTGATACCTGAGGTAGCACATAGCCATCAGGACTAGTAGCCCTTGATAGCCTTCACCTCCAGGAATTTATCCAACCCACATTTATTTTTTATTTTATTTATTTAAGGATTTTTATGCCGCCATTCAGCCAAAAAAGGCTCTCACGGTGGCTTACAAAAGTATTTCTTGACAGTCCCTGCCCACAGGCTTACAATCTAAAAGACATGACACAAAAGGAAAGGGGATTGGGAGGGAGGAGGAGGAGGGGGAAAAGGAAAGCAAATTCAGGCACTACAATCTTAGTTGGAAAGTTCAGCAGTTACAGTTGACAGCAGGAGGGAGGGGGCTCTCAGCTGGAGCTGGACCCAGGCACGGTGGAGAGGTGCCTGGCTGCTGCTTCCTCCCTCACTGGTGGCCTCTGCAGAGACAGCTGGTAGCAGGAGGGAGGGGGCTCTCAGCTGGAGCTGGACCCAGGCACGGTGGAGAGGTGCCTGGCTGCTGCTTCCTCCCTCACTGGTGGCCTCCAAATTGGTGGCCATCACTACATCTTGAGGTAGTGAATTCCATAGTTTAAATATGCACCGTGTGAAGAAATGCTTCCTTTTATCTGTCCTCCTGAATCCTTCCTATCCGAAGAGCAAGGTTCCCCTTGCTGTGCTATTCCACTTGGTTCTTGCCATCCAGAAGCAAACAGATACTCTGCTGGAATCAGTTATGTAACATACTTTATGAGTTGCCACTTAGTAGTAAAATGCACCAAAGTGTTCCTTTCATAATAATTGGAACTGAGCATGCTCCAGGCCTGTGCTTTTGGGAGTGCATACAAGATGAATGCCAAACAGAACTGTATAAAGAAATAAATCAGTTGTTCTTTCATCTTACTGGTGTAGGCTACCTATGTTGCAACTTACGTTCCTTCCTATTCCTTAGCAAGCCCCCCAAACACTGTATTACCCAGCTAGTACCACTATCCACACACTGGGCCAAACCCACAGAAATGACTTGGCTGCTAGGGTGACCATATGAAAAGGAGGACATGGCTCCTGTATCTTTAACAGTTGTATTGAAAAGAGAATTTCAGCAGGTGTCATTTGTATATACCACCACAGTTAAAGCTGCACGTGCCCTGCCCTCTTTTAAATCTGGTCACTCTAGTATAGCTCTTGCAATTTTAACAGTTGTAATGAAGAGGGAATTTCACCAAGTTCTCCATGTATACAAATGACACCTGCTGAAATTCCCTTTTCTATGCAACTGTTAAAGATACAGGAGCCCTGCCCTCCTTTTCATACGGTCACCCCATTGGCTGCTGAACGCCCAGAGAGAGATCTACCTTGGTGCTTGGGTTTCCAGGCCATTTTCTGTTGCTGAAATCACTCGGACAAACCTCGATACACCATGGGGTTCAGCTGCCCACCGGCTGACACAGCTGTGCCACAGAACTCAGAGGGTCTGTCTTTCCCTTCCGTTTTGCTAGCAGACAACTCTGGTTGCTCAAGGTCCCTGCCACACCCACAGTGGAGACCACAGTTTTGGCCCCAGGAGGCTTCACTAAGGAATCCAATTTTATTTTCTTCAGAAATTATATAATGAGATCTAGGAGAGGATTTATCTTAGACTCTGTTCTACCTTCTGGAAGTCTTTCCCTACAAATTGTAGCTCCTTGCACTTTTCTATTAGTCGGCATGTGAGAGTTGGCATGTGAGAGCAGATGTTTCTCCTTCCTTCCCTGTACTCTTTCAAGCTGGCTTTAGTCCTTCCTTTCTCTTCCCTTCTAAAATTATTTTCCTACCTTCTTAAATTAGCTGTTGAGATGGAAGAAAATTTGCAGGGGAAGCCAGGACTCTGTGTGTGTGTGTGTGTGTGTGTGTGTTTGTGTGTGTGAGGACTGTGAGCTCAGTTCTGGCACAGAAAGCAAAATTGTGAGTTGAGCTTATGCTCAGAGGCACTCTTGCTCCTTAATTCTGTTTTCCCCTTCTCAAGCCACTCTTTTGCACTTGACTCCAGATGTTGGGCCTTAGGATTCTACTAAACAAACAAACAAACAAACAAACAAACAAAAACCCAACAAAGTAGATCTCTTGCTTCTGGGCTGGTGAGCACCCAAGCAGATTTAACAAAGGGAGAAGAGCTCAGGCAATAATTACATCACTTCCAGAGCTTCTCTACATGAGTGATTTATGGCATACTCGTGATTGGCCACTCACAGAAGTTTGGGGGGTCCGTTACTTGATCCCGTGCCTTCCCCTGGTAATCTTGCTTTTAAAAAGATCAGAGATAATGCACTCTTTAAAAATGCTTATTTCTTTCTTTCTACATTTATATCCTGACTTTTTTTCCTCCAAGGAACAAAAGGCAGCGTACATAATCCTGCTCTCCATTTTATCCTCACAACAACAACCCTGTGAGGTAGGCTGGTCTGAGAGTCTGTGACTGGCCCAAAGTCACCCAGTGGGTTTTCATGGCCGAGTGGAGACTAGACTCCCAGTCCAACACTTTAGCTACTACACCGCACTTGCTCTTGCAGGATATTTCAGGATATCCCCAGTGTGCAATATTATATATTGCATTATAATATAGCCATTAGATGGTGCCAGTGAACTTTATGGAGTATTGCCCAGTGGGGAAGTTTTCACTTACAAATTACATGGGCCACAGCTAGACCTAGGGTTTATCCTGGGATCATCCAGGGTTCACCCCTGCCTGAGCACTGGATCCCCTGTGTGTCACCTAGATGAACAGGTTTGCCCCTGGACAATCCAGGGATAAACCTTAGGTCTAGCTATGGCCATGGTCAGCATTGGTTCCTGTCCTAATGAGCCCGTAATGAACATGGAAAGACCTGAGAAGAAAAAGGCTGGTAAGGTTCGGTTTTTTTCTCTCTTAATGTAGAAATGCCCCCCAGAGTCTTCCATACAATTCCCCTACCCAGATGTCATCCCAAGACCAAAACATTTGATCATTCCTGTTGTGAGATGTATTGTATTTCAATTGAAATTATAGTAATTATTTTTAAATGTGCATAGCATACACAAATTTTATTGAAATCGGTGTCTTCTATTGTGTCCTTTTTTTGGTGATGTGTAAATGGCCATCCAGCCACCAGGTGATTTCTACAATACTAGGGTGGCCATATGGAAAGGACAGGGCTCCTGTATCTTTAACAGTTGCATAGAAAAGGGAATTTCAGCAGGTGTCATTTGTATGCATGCAGCACCTGGTGAAATTCCCTCTTCATCACCACAGTTAAAGCTGCAGGAGCTATACTACAGTGACCAGATTTAAAAGAGGGCAGGGCACATGCAGCTTTAACTGGTGTGATGAAGAGGAAACTTCACCAGGTTCTCCATATATACAAATGACACCTGCTGAAACTCCCTTTTCAATGCAACTGTTAAAGATACAGGAGCCCTGTCCTCCTTTTCATATGGTCACCCTAACTTTCACATAAACTGAGTTATGAGGGAAGGCGAGATGAAGCTGGAGAGTCAGCCTAGAATGTTATAGAGATGTAAATTTGGTTAGTCTAGTCTGGCAATGTTCTTCGTTCAAAGATATTTTTTAGAAAGAAGGTGTGTTGTGGGGGCGGCGAGGAAGGTTTGGTACATCACAGGGTCCTTCACTACGTGCTGTCATTTCAATTTCTCACAACGTCTCTGACATGATGTCACTCCGTTGCATTGTGGGGAATTTAAAAAGTGGATTCCAGATCCAGCTGCCTGGTACTGATCAGAATGTTGGTGAAAGAAAATGTAAAAAAAAAAAAAAGGGGGTGGGGGCACACCTGGAGGGGATCTACACTGGGTACTGAAGGCGCTTGCGTGCGCCTGCAGTGCGCCCCCAAAGCGACTGTGTAGATCCTGCCCTAAGAGGCGGAGGAAGAGGTGGAGGAGGAGGCGTCTGGGGAATCCGGCCGCGTCCTTGCCACCGCCCACCTCCCTGCTGGCCTCCTGCTGCTGGCGAAAGAGCCACCCGGGTCGGAAAGCTTCTTCCGCTCTCCGCCCCGCCTTCTTCCGCCGAGTGGCTCTTTCGCCGGCAGCAGGAGGCCGGCAGGGAGGTGGGCGGCGGCGGTGGAGGCAAGGACGCGGCCGGATTCCCCAGCCGCCTCTTCCTCCGCCTCTTAGGGCAGGATCTACACAGTCGCTTTGGGGACGCACTGCAGGCGCACGCAAGCGCCTTCAGTACGCAGTGTAGATCCCCTCCTGCTCAGCCATTGGGGGCTTTTCTATACAAGGCATTTATCTTTCACTCATCATTCCCTAGTCAAGTTTGCTCATGGGTTCTTTAGACAACAACGTAATCCTCTGTGTCTAAAGAGCACTTCAGTGAGTTTTTTTAGAGCAGGGAAAATGCGGCAGTTAATTGTGAAAGCGAAAGGAAGTGCAATTTGCTCATAGTATAGCTGTTCTGCTATACCACAGTGCTACCTGGAAGGTTAGGTAGCAAGCAAGCAGGAAAAGAAACACTCCTTGTGTAGTGCTCAGATATCAATCTTGGAACGACACTGAAAAATAGATATAAATAAATAAATAAATAAATAATTTCTTACCCGCCTCGCCACTTTGATCGAGGCAGGGAATAACAACAAGCGATAAAACACACAAAACTGAATTAAAACATAATATACATTGTTAAAAATCCTAAAAAAAACATCCTAAAACATTGTAAAAACATCTTAAAATTCCACTGGATAGGCCTGCCGAAAGAGATGAACAGGTGGTTAAGAGCCTTGTGTAGAAAAGCTCTGGGGCCACAGCTAGACCTAAGGTTTATCCTGGGATCATCCCGGGTTCGCCCCTGCTTGAGCACTGGCTCCCCTGTGTGTCACCTAGATGAACAGGTTTGACCCCTAGACGATCCAGGGATAAACCTTAGGTCTAGCTATGGCCTGGGCTGCTGTCACAGAGCAGTTAAAAGTGACATTAGAAGGGCTCAAAGACAGCCCTTCTCAGCCAAACACACCGAGGTGAAAAGATGCTATTTGTTCCATAGCCTGTTGTGCACAGACGCTGCCCTCCCTGCAATCTTATCTTTCCAGCTGGAGTATCTCCTCTTGGTTCCTCGTCCAAACTTCGAGTGCCAAAGAAATTTTTTGTTAATGTGGAAACTTTCCCTACCTCACTACAAGGCCACTTCTGGGACCAGCTCCCACTCTCGCTTTCACTTCTGGTAAGTCGGCTACTTCATCAGGAATTCTGTTTTCACTTGCCAGCTCCTGTGTGATATATCATCATCATCATCGTCATCATCATCATCATCATTGTTCTTAGGAAATTTGCAAACACAAAATACGGTAATCCCTTTCACATGGAGGAATCTCATAAATATGAGTGCATTTTGGACAAGCTTCGGAACGAAGGCCAAATGCTTCCCTTTGGCTTTACTCAGCCAATAGTAGGAGATGTAAGTCATGCAGGATCCAGTGCATACAGGGTGGGGGAGAGGGCAGAGGCGGTGAATGAAAGAGAGAATGATAGATGATTTTCGTTGTTATTGCTTCTTAATATTATTTTAACTTATTGAAGAGATTGTATATGAGAATCAGATTTTCTTATTCCAATGCCGTTTTTGTTGTTGATACCGCGACCCTGGCTAAATTGTGAGAAACATGTAATTCCCTTGTTACAACAGGTTCACTTGCTACCGGTCTATTTCTGAGCACAATTCAATGTACGGGGGCCAATCTACACTGTCATTCACGACAGATGGCACTGTTGCATATCCACGGCCACCCTGCCACTTCCCTCTGGAAAAGGCGCATTTTCAGGAAGTCCTTTTAGTGCATTGTTTTTCTTAAAAGTGGCTCCAGAGTGGTTCTGCGGCAGTGTGCCTAATCCCCTGCATTAAATCCAGGGTGGCTGTGTGTGACATGCCAGTGATGTGCTCCCATCCCTCCCCCATTTCCTTTTTCCCCCATTAGGGACTTTTCTCTATTCACAGAAAAGGCCCTCTCCCTTGTTGCCATCCTCCAAGCTTCCCTTGGAGTAGGTACCTGGAAGAGGACCTTAGATGTTGAGTGCAGTGTACGGGTAGGTTCATGTCAGGAGAGGCGTTCCATCAGGTATTGTGGTCCCAAGCCATGTAAGGCTTTATAGGTTAAAACCAGCACCTTGAATCGGGCTCGGAAACATACAGGCAACCAATGCAAGCAGGCCAGAGTCGGTCTTATATGTTCAAACCTTCTGGTCCCTGTTATCAATCTGGCCGCCGCATTTTGCACAAGCTGCAGCTTCTGAACCATCTTCAAAGGCAGCCCCACGTAGAGCGCATTGCAGTAATCTAACTTGGAGGTTACCACAGCATGGACAACTGAAGCTAGGCTATCCCTGTCAAGATAGGGGCATAGCTGGGCCACCAACCGAAGTTGGTAGAAGGCACTCTGTGCCACTGAGGCCACCTGGGCCTCAAGTGACAGAGATGGTTCTAGGAGAACCCACAAGCTGCGAACCCAGTGCTTCAGTTGAACCACCACTTCTTTCCTCTGTCTTTTACTGTGCCCACATCTGAAGAAAGTTTTATTGTTGCTTTTAGCATCCCTCGCTAACTTCAAGACATTCTCATGACACAAGGGTACCTTCCTCCAGACAGTGACATCCGATCTGTCTGGTTCAACAGGGGAACACATACCCAGGACCATTTATCCCAAGAATGGTCAGTTATATTTTGTCCAACTTGCGCCTCCTTGACCCCAGCAGGGGAAAATACCATTTAGAAGGTCAGTCCTCTCTCACCCCTGACTTATTGTTCCTGAGCACATGTGATTATTCATCACCAGCTCATCAGTTCTATGCACTGAATGACTATTGCTTGAAAACATTGAACTGGGCTTCTGTACTAGGAGCGCATGCCGAAGGAACACGTCCGCTTTGCTTAAACATAAACACCACATCATCAAGACGTTTGTTTGCCTTGTATGTTGCCCCAGGCTACTTCTTGTGCAAATAGCTTCTCCGGTAGCAGAAGTGGACAACTTGTGACCCTCCAGATGTTTGGGCCAACAGTTCCCATCAATTCTAGTCCGCATAGTCAATGCTGAGGGATGACAGGAGTTGTAGGCAAAGTATCTGGAGGGCCATAAGTTGCCCACCCCTGTCCTACAGAGAGGAGCGGAACCATTGAAGAGATGGTTAATTATAGTTCATTTAGCTTGGTTTTTCTCCCAGTCTTCCTCCAAGGCACTCAGTGTGGTGCATGTGGGTGTAGGGCAGGGTTCAGTGGTGTAGCAGAGCCAGGGCTCACAGGGCTGAAACTCCAGGACATTTTTATGAGCAGGGGCACTGACATCCTCTGCCACTCCTCTCAGAATCCCCTGCTCTCTCTGAACTTTTCTGCACAACAATATATAGTTGTGATTGGCAGGCACGGCCATTTTTATCTAAGGAGATAACAAGCCTAAAAGATTAAAGGGCACATCACACGAAGATGCAGGTCACGAAGCACCAAGTTTTTAACCCAGAGGAGCTGCAAAGTGGTTTCCTGGGCATTTTTTCCTGCTCAAAATGCCCCCCCCAGCAGATTTTTCTTCTTGTAAACAAGCATCTGGAATCCTATTAGAAGAAAAGCAGCTAAGGGGCAAATTTGATTTGCAGGGAAAAGGAAACACGTCTCCAACTCTGCTCAAAACAGCCGCTTTCTGAGGATGTTTTTAAAATAATCAACGAAGCAATTTGGAACATCATAATATTCATTTGGCTGTATCCGGATGTCACTTTAAGGCATGATGAGTTAATAAGCTACTCACAGTAGCTTATTTTGAAAATAAGCTACTGTTATCCCCTGCATGATTAAGCTACTGTACATAGGGTGACGTATGAAAAGGAGGACAAGGCTCTTGTATCTTTAACAGTTGTACTGAAAAGGACATTTCAGCAGGTGTCATGTGTATATATGGGGAACCTGGTGAAATTCCTTCTTCATCACACCAGTTAAAGCTGCAGGTGCCCTGCCCTCTTTTAAATCTGGTCACTCTAGTATAGCTCCTGCAGCTTTAACTGTTGTGATGAAGAGGGAATTTCACCAGGTTCTCCATATATATACACATACCTGGTGAAAGCCCTGTCCTCCTTTTCATATGGTCACCTTATCGTTCACCTAACTTACCATCATTTCAGCTAAGAATTGTTATGTATTTCATAGTTCTGTTGTTTTAACCTTATGTGTAACTTTTGATATTTATTTTATTATTTATTTATTTAAAATATTTATACCCCGCCCTATATCACTAAGATCTCAGGGCAGCATACAGACAAAAACATACAGTATAAAACAATAAATATGCACAGTTAAAAACAAATTAATATTAATTAATTAATATTGATATTTCATAACAGTACTGTAAATTTTTGTCTGTGTTGCAATGATCTGTGGATTGAGTAATAAACATTTGGATGGACGGTAGCTGACAGCAAATATTATACAATAAAACATCTTAGGGATTACAGGAGCCCTGTCCTCCTTTTCATATGGTCATCATATGCAACAGTGCACAGAAATCCCAGACTTGGAGCTATAACTGGATGAGCTGAAGAAGGGCTAAAGAAATCCAGAATAAATAAGATGATGGTTACATATTTGTTTACTTTCAGTGTGACTCATGGGTCGGTGTGTTACCATAGTTTAATTTGGGTTGCACTTTCGTGTCTGATCAGGAGTGTTGTCACCTTGGATCAACAGGGAAGGGGATGTAGCTCAGTGGTAGAGCAGATGCTTTGCATGCGGAAGGTCCCAGGTTCAATTCCCACATCTCTGAGCAGGGCTAGGAAGAAATCCTGCTGAAACCCTGGAGAGCTATTTCTAGTCACTGTCAATATGGCTAGATGGACCAATGCTCTGACTCAGTATAAGGCAACTTCTGATGTTCCCATGTAACCCACAAAATTCAGAAGAAATCAGGACCCAAATAGAATCATTTTGACCTGTATCACATTGGGGCAGTGCAATCTCAAGATGACCCCATTGAACCTCAGCTACCCAGGCATGTGAGGTTTGTAGTGTAAGTAGCCAAAGAAATAGCCAAACCTTGAGATTCTTGACACAATTCTATTTTTGATTTTCCCATCCTCTCTAGTCCACACCGCAGGCCTAAAATAGGACTTTTGTGTCTTTTTTTTACTCTCTGGTGTCAGCTGCTTTAAGAAATCACATCTGGAGGTTTCTGTTACTGGAAAAATAGATATTCCGATTTTCTTCCCACGTATTCTAGCTAACCACTAAGTAGACCCTATGTAGTTTCCAGTGTGGTTTTTTTGGGTACCCTTTGAGCAGTAATAACAGGATTCTACAGCTGTACACCAATGTGGTTTCAGCTGGAGAAAACTCTGTGCTCTTTGTGTTGCACATTTTTCTTCACTGAAGGAATGGGCAATTTGCATTACATCTCATGCATGTATATTCACTCAGAAGCAAGCCCCACACTGAATGCAATGCAATGATGCTTTCTCCCAGATAAGTGGGTATAGGATTGCACCCTCAGTAGTACATCTGATACTATTCGGGCACAATCCTAAGCAAGTTTAGACCAAAATAAATACATAAATAAAAATCCTGAAACCTGGAATTCCCCACTCAGCTGTAAATTTAATACATGTAACATCGCATATTAAGGTGACATCAGATGTACAAACATAAACACTTATAGCACAATCCTATGTGTGCTTAGACAAAGAAAAGTCCTACATCTCCCAGGGTTCCTCAGCTAGCATGGTATAGCTGGCTGGCTGCTGGGGAATGCTGGGAGTTGTAGGATGTTGTTGTTTTTTCTGTCCAAGCATTCATAGGATTTTGCCATGAAACTATTTTAGGCTCCATTAAGACAAATGTCCAAATGGCAAAACCATTTTACCAGATAATTTGATTCTTGCAACATATAACAGCACAAGAACCACATGACAATGCATCACAAAAATATCAAAACTCAAAGGATTAAAACATATTACTTTAAATCCATATCCAGCAGCTACATTTCCCTCTTTTTTTCATTTTTATTCTAGAGTAAGCACAGGGGATTCCAATCCGGATCAGGCCCATAATAGATAGAGGGTTGGTTAAAGCGCCCTCTCCCCAGCTAGCCTACTTGAGAGTAAAAATGGCAAAAAAAGACATAGCTGCTAGATACAGATCTAAAGTAATGTCTGTTAAGGCCCTAAAACACTTCAGACACTTTAAACACTTTATACAGTTTAGAACCCTATTGTCCTAATAAATTACATCTCAAAACATAAGACATTAAGAACTTTTGTGATTCCATTAACAACATCATAATACCATACCAATTTTGAACCTCTTAAATTTCATTGATACAATTTACTTTTTACCAACTTTAACTTTTAAACTTATTATATTGAATCCTAAAACACTAAGACATAGCAGGAAAAATAAGTATGGCTAAGCCTTGACCAAACCCACAGGGACCATGTTCAGATGATACACTAAACCATGATGGTTAAGCATTTTGAGCTAACCATTAGGGCTCAGTGTGTTGTGTGAACCATAACTTAGCAAGTTATGTAAACCATTCCTAACCATGATGGCTACATAATCACAGTTTAACCACACTCACTAACCACTTGCTGCAAAAGGGTTAGTGGCCTAACCATGGCTTAGCAAGGTCTGTGTGAACAACAAGATTCTTCAGTTAGTCTGTAACCTAAGAGGTTGTGTGTGTGGAAGAGAATAATCCACACCTTGTCAGCATCACTTTTTAAAGATGCCTGTATGCAGCCTGTATTCAGCACTGATCAAATTTCCTTTCCTCTTTTCCGTCAATACTCAGGCGTAGGTTTGGGGGAAGGGCTGCAGCTCAGTGGTAAAGCACATGATTTTCATGGAAAAGAACCCAGGTTTGGCCTCCACAATCTCTAGTTAGGCCTGGGATCGAACCTAGAGAGGTGCTGCCAGTCATTGTGGGGTCCCCAACCCTTCTGGATCGTGGGCACATTTAGAATTTTAAGGAAGCGTCATGGGCGCTGTAACATAATGGCCGCTTGTCTGTACACAAAATGGGCTTGTCTGTACACAAAATAGCTGCCATGTTGGGCATTACAAAATACCCATTTCCCAGAAGGCAAACTGGCGAGACTAAAAGAAAAGTAACTCGCCCAAGAGCTAAGTACAAGACAGAGGTGGGGTCTGAGGTCCCAAACACAGTATCACTCTTTATAGAACCCAAATAAAGATGGCAGTGTAGGGCAGCCCTTTGCTTTGGAGCATATCAACCTCCCAGGATTGTTTTTTTTTAAAAAAACATGTTTTTAATTAAAACAAATCTTAAGAAATAAAATAAAAATTAGGAGGGTCAAGGGACCTGGTCGGCACCAAGAGAGATAATCCAGAGGCACCATGTTGGGGAGCCCTGGAGAAAATATTGAGCTATTATTATTATTATTATTTATTTATATAGCACCATCAATGTACAGATGGACCAAAGGGCTCGCTTGTTATAAGGCAGCTTCCTATGTTCCTAAATGTTGGGAGTGTGTTGCCCCCTCCCATCACGTAGTAGTTCTTGGGCCTTGCAGTGCACAGCATCACATGTGAGTTGTGCAATGCATGGACAACTTCAGGAAGACAATTTCCATCCTTCCCATTGTAAGCACAGAGGGCTCACCTACACCAAGCAGGATATTCCACTATGTAGGGTGACCATATTTTGGAAACCAAAAAGGAGGACAATATGGCCGCCCTCAAGGAGGTGTGCCCACCCCAACATCCCCAGCCCCCAAGGCAGGCCCATCCTGATATGACCAGCCCTCAAGCGGGTGTGGCCTTGGTCACATGTCTAATTCTACACCTCACAATTAAGACAAACCTATTCTACATAATATGTTTAAAACATTAAAATAAAGAACAAGTGAGACATTCAATGTATCTGAAATTAACATGTATTTTTAGTTGCTGTACAAATTTCTTTGTGGTAGTTCTTTTTGCTGCCCTCATGAAAGAGGTATGAAAGCGGTATATAAAAAGCAGGAGCCACACGACTGCTTTACAGCGGTATTGAAGTGCACTGACAACTGTTGGGGCCCATGATACATCTACACCAAGAAGGATCTAACACTATGAAAGTGGTATATGGTATGCGTCACGAGCTCCAACATTGTCAGTGCACTGCAATATCACTATAAAGCAGTAGTGTGGCTCCTGCCTTTTATATACTGCTTTCATACCACTTTCATAGTGCAATATCCTGCTTGGTATAGATGAGCCCAGAGTGTCTCTTTAGCTGGAACTGTAGATGGACAGTGCAACCCCTATTTGTCTACTCAAGTAGGGTAAGGGGCTGTGGCTCAGTGGCAGAACACCTGCTTTGCATGCGGAAGGTCCCAGGTTCAATCCCCAGCATCTGCAGGTACAGCTAGAAAAACACACCTGCCTGAAACCCTGGAGAGCTGCTGCCAGTCAGTGTTGATGATACTGGGCTAAATAGACCAATGGTCTGACTCTCAGTATAAGACAGGCAGTTTCCTGTGTTTGTGAGTTCAACTGATTTACTCCTGTGTAAGTGGGTACAGGAGTGCAGCCTCAGAAAATAAATCCTGAATTTTTAAACCTAAGAATGACTCATGAGATGTTTTTATGTTTTGTGCCCAAATCCGGCATTCCCACTAAAAACAGAAAGCAATGGAATGCCTCCTTTGAAGGATCAAGTTCCCAAGTACATTTTTTCCGAAGGCGATGCCCCCCACCCCCACCCCACTCCCATGGCTTGAATTTCCAATGTCAACAGAGAAAGGTGGGGTCAACCATGGATTGGAAGAATTGATGTAGAACTGTTTACTGTGGGAATTGAAGTTAGTCATTCAGTGAAAGGAACTGTGATTCAATGCTTGGTCATTGTACCAGCTAAGTCTTGGTCACAAGGTTGTGCCATCTCTTAGCATTTATAGCATAATTCAGAGCATATAAACATTTTACATATACTATCAGGGAAAGGAATAACATGGAAATTATTATAATAATATTGATCTCCCTAATACAGTTCTTGTACAGTTCTCCCTGATACAATTCTTAATATAATTCGTGTAAATTGCCCACTGGGGTGGGCAGCTTGTGGCCTGCAAGATTTTTCGGCCTACAGATCTCATAATCTTTCACTATTGGCAATGCTGGGTATTGGCAATCCTCCTTTTCATATGATCACCCTAGTCTTGACATTGGGCCTTTGATGGGATGTGGGCCCTCAGCAGAAGTCCAACCATGCATACCCTTGACAGCCCTGTGGAGGGCCAAAAGTTCCCCACCCCTGTTTAGGGTGATCATATGGAAAGGAGCACAGGGCTCCTGTATCTTTAACTGTTGTGATGAAGAGGGAATTTCACCAGGTGCTGCATGCATACAAACATCACCTGCTGAAATTCCCTTTCCTATACAACAGTTAAAGATATGGGAGATTTTATATACAGCTTTAAGTTCTCAATTATGTTCATGATTTACAAGCTGAACAATGTTTATACAGCTTGTAGTGCCTTTATGATTATTTATTTATTTATTTATTTCATTTCATTTCTATACCGCCCAATAGCTGGAGCTCTCTGGGCGGTTCACAAAAATTAAAAACATTCAAAGTATAAAACAACAGTATAAAACCATAATATAAAATACAATATAAAAGCTCAACCAGATAAAAACAGCAGCAATGCAAAATTACAAATTTAAAACACCAAGTTAAAATTTATTTATAGACTGTTAAAATGCTGGGAGAATAAAAGGTCTCCACCTGGCGTCTAAAAGCATTTAATGTAGGTGCCAAGCGAACCTCCTTAGGGAGCTCATTCCACAGCCGGGGTGCCACAGCAGAGAAGGCCCTCCTCCTGGTAGCCACCTGCCTCACTTCCTTTGGCAAGGGCTCGCGGAGAAGGACCCCTGAGGATGACCTTAGGGTCCGGGCAGGTACATATGGGAGGAGGCGTTCCTTCAGATAACCTGGCCCCAAGCCGTTTAGGGCTTTAAATGTTAATACCAGCACTTTGAATCGGGCCCGGACCTGGACTGGCAGCCAATGAAGCTGGAAAAGGTAATGTGGTCTCGTCGGCCAGTCCTTGTTAGTAAGTGTGCTGCCCTGTTTTGTACCAGTTGAAGTTTCTGGACCGTTTTCAAAGGCAGCCCCACGTATAATGCATTGCAGTAATCCAAACAAGAGGTTATCAGAGCATGGATAACTGTAGGTAGGCTATCTCTGTCCAGATAAGGGCGTAGTTGGTATATCAGCCTAAGCTGATAAAAGGTGCTCTTTACCACTGAGTTCACCTGTCCCTCAAGTGACAGTTCTGTATCCAAGAGCACCCCCAAACTATGGACCCGATCCTTTAGGGAGAGTGCAACCCCGTCCAGGACAGGGCAAACATCACCTTGCCGGACAGATGAACCACCCGCTAACAGTACCTCCATCTTGCCTGGACTGAGGGCCTTCCTAGACCTGCCGGTGTACTCCCCCACGTTTCCAGACGGTGGAGCCGCAGGGAGGACCGAAGCCCTGCGGCGTCCGCCATTTTTGTTGTTGTTGTTGTTTAAAGGGGCCGCGGGTGGCCCGAAGACTCCGTGAAGGTAAGTGGGAGTTTTTTTGTTTTTTTTTTAAACGGGGGGGGGGGGGGCGAAGGATGGGAGGGTGGGTGGCACGGAGGGAGGGCGGGTGCGACCGCGCCGCTCGCCACCCGAGCAAGCAGCCAAGCGGCACTTGCCCGGGCAATGCCCGGGATGGGGCGGCATTGCCCGGGCAAGCACCGCTTGGCTGCTTGCTCGGGCGGCGAGCGGCGCGATCGCACCCGCCCTCCCCCCGTGTCACCCACCCTCCCATCCTTCGCCCTCCCCTCTCTTCCCCCCCCGCCGATGGGCACAGCGCTCCTATGAGCGCTGTGCCAGGTCCGCAGCTTTTCGCGGCTCCTCGCGAGTAAGCGAGGAGCCGCGAAAAGCCGCGGAAGTCGCTAGACGTTCCCCAGCTCCGGCCTGAGGCCGGAGCTGGGGAAAAAGCACGCTATAAGCGACTTAGCTTATGGCGCGTTGAAGGAGGCCTCAGCGCGGGCTGCCTCCGGATTCCCCTGTGCGTCATCTGGACGCACAGCAGGGAAAACGGGTCAGAAGGCGCGCTAAGGCCTCGTCTAGTAAGGCCCTGAGTTTCAGTTTATTAGCCCTCATCTAGTCCATTACCGTGCCGAGGCACTGGTTCAGAACAGCCACTGCCTCACCTGGGTTTGATGAAAAGGAAAGGTAGAGCTGGGTATCATCCGCACATTGATGACACCTCAGTCCACATCTCCGGATAACCTCCCCCAGCGGCTTCATGTATATGTTAAACAGCATAGGGGATAAAATAGAGCCCTGTGGAACCCCATAGCTTAGGAGCCACGGCACAGAGCAATAATCCCCCAGCACCACCTTCTGGAATCGGCCATCCAAGTAGGAGCGGAACCACTGCAACGCAGTACCTCCAACTCCCAGCTCAGACAACCTATCCAGAAGGATACCAGAAGGATTATAAGCCTTTGTTGGTATTGTTAATTGCATTGCTGCTTTAATTATTTTGATAAACCAATATGGTTACATATTCCGAGTTCTTTGGTTAAGCACATATGCAATTATATATTGTGCCTTTGTTTGCTTCGCGTATTGTATATTGTAATTCACTACATTGTATTAAATAAGGTATTTTACAGAATCCATGTGAATTCATGATAAGAAAAATATTTCATTCCTATAAACGAATTGTTTATGTATTATACCCTTTGTTTTGTTTATGTGGTTGAGTGTGTTTGTACCTCTAGTGTTCTGTCTCCTTTCTATATGGTCACCCTACCCCTGTTGCAAGGATTAGGACCAAATTAGATATGACAGCAGGAAGTCTGTGTTCTAGCTACGGTCTCTCATAAACTGGCTGAAACCATCTTGTCTTTGAGCGTCATCAGACGAGGTGGGGTGGGTGGGAAATCACGGTTCCCTAATGTTGCTTCTCTGCCCCCACTCCTGTCCCACAGTGGTTCTTCTTTCTCCCCGGAAAAGAAAGAGGAAGTAAAGAAAGACCACATGGCCCATTCAGGGGGGGCATTTTTATCGCATCGCTTTTCTTGCACACAGCAGTAAATGGTGGCATACAATGTTTCTTTAAAAAAGTCGAATTAAAAGGGCTCTATTTTGTGATGTAAAAACGGCAAGGAGGAGTGAGAGGGGCACAGGAGGCAGACGTCATTGTCTAAAGGACACATGAAAAACGGTGAGTGGGCAGTAAAACGCTCGTCTGATGAACGCCGTTGTAACAACCTTTTTATTCAGGCTTCCAGTACTTTGTTTACCACTGTGTGTGTAGGGCTCATTTTTTCTCCCTCTGGTAGCCTGAGAGGATGCATCTTTAACTATTTCTATATATTACAATCTGCATGTTTACATTCAGATCTAATGTAAACTTATAACAGTAAGGGTAGCCCTGTTAGTGTATTGCAGCAGAAACAACAAAGCATTTTGGGCTTTGCTAGACCTACCGGGTGTTCCATCGTTGAGGAGCGGTGAAAGCGGATTTTCCCGTTCAGCCGTGACGCCTCATCATCCACACCTGCCTTCGATTTGTGGCGGAAGTTTGCGCCGGTTGTGCTGCTGCTGCCGCGAGCTCGGTTGCGCAGCCACACCGGCCTGATTGCCGTGGCTTTTTTTTCGCTCGCTGCACGGTTTGCGCAAGTCCGAAAGACCGCAAACTTGCGCAGCCGTCAGCGATGCCGCCGCCGGCCCTGGCGGCGGCGGCGGTGGCGGAGCCGGCGGCGGTAGTGCCAGTGCCAGCTGAAGTGCTGCTGGTGCTGTTGAGGGCATTGATGCGCTCACTTCCTGATGGGGGTCGTGGCGGGTGTCATATGACCCGAGGTCAATCGTCTGCATGGCCACTCTGTGCCTACATCTCCCATCATGCCTCTGAGGTGTCGGCGGCGATGACCGCCTCTGTGCCCTGTGCCACATCCCAAGGAGCCAACCCACATCTGGCCGTAGCTATGGCAGCAGCCCACAAACAGCTCTGCCCTCTGCCAGCCTGGTACCCACACTAACAGGCAGCGTACAGCACCGCCATTATGTGGCCACGGTAGCTGCCCACCGCAAGGAGTCACCAGCCACTTTTCTGTTCCTCCGTTCCTGCGCAAACTGTCACTGGGGGGATAATAAAAAAAAGCCGCTCCGCCGCGCTGCCCCAGCTGGCGGACTGGGCGCAAATGGCGGAGGCGGCTTGACCGAAGCTGCTGACCACTCCCCCTTAGCAAGCCTTTTCCTGCCCAGTGCGGACCGCAGTGACCTCACATCCTCCCACACGTACTCCAAATTACCGTGGGACGGCAGGAAAAGGCGCACTAAAACTCACTTTTTTAAAGTCGGGAGAAAGAGGCTTCACCGCAGGATAACGACGGATCCTGGTGAACGTCATCTGGAAGCCTCGGCGTGACTGCGGAAGGTAACGCGCGCTACAGCCCCGTCTAGTAACGCCCTTTGTGGCACCTTAAAAGACTATTTCTAGAATAGGGCTTTTGTGGACTTTGGAGTCTGTGAAGGCTTATGCCAAAAAAAAAAGTTTGCAGTCCTATGCATGTTTAGACAGGGAAAAGGCCTACAACTCCCAGCATGTACCAGCCAGCATGGCTGGCTGGGGCATGCTGGGAGTTGTAAGCCTTTTCCCAATCTAAACATGCATAGGACTGCACCCTAAATGTGTTAGGGCAAAATCCTATGCACATTTAAATAGAAAGAAGTCGTACACCTCCCAGCATGCCTGAGCCACGCTGAGAGTTGTAGGACGTTTTTCTGCATAAATATGCATAGCATTGCACCTTTAGTCATTGTTGGTTTTGCTGCCATCTTTTAGAAAGCGCAGGTAAGTAAATCCGCTCTAAGGTGCAACAGAGGTATGTGGGTGGGAGCGACTGAACCTTCCCTCTCTCTCCTCGGGTCTCTTTGCTCGACATGGCAGCCCATAGCGAGTGACAAGCTACGCACTGTGGGTTGTTCTGTGTGGTTTGCGCACCCAACAGATGACTGAAGTTGCTGTGGGTTGTTCCCCAGCTCCTTCCCTCTCGGTCCTCCAGCTGGCTCCAACCAGCATGCCAGGGAACTTGGCAACCGAACCCATCTTGTCGGCCGCCAAGTCTGTCGTCCCTGCTCTGATCTTTTCTAATTAAAAATCTTACATAGCTTTTGTTAAAACTGAGCCATTCCACATCTGAGTTCTTTAAGAATCCATACTATCTCTGCCTTGTGGACATTCTCCTCCCTGCTGTTCCATTTCCTCTACTTTGTCTTCACTGAAATCTCTTCATAACCCCTACTTAAATCTGAAATGGTGGCTCTCACTGGATCACGCTCCAATTTTCTAAGCAGTTCCAACTCCCCCTTCCTCCTTGCTTTGGATAAGGTCGTGTGCTGCTACAACTTGTTCCCTAGATGTTCTAGTTCTGGGGTCATGAAGTGCAGGGCAGAGTTCTTAGCGTGGATTAAGCATTTAATGAGCCTCATGTGTCACCCTTACCTCCACTTCGTGTCATAGATTATGACCTGACATCTCTTACTCACCTAGCTCTCTTATCAGCCCATTATGTTGAAGTTGCACGCAGGGTGCTGAAAGGTTGAAAAGGGAGGAAGCGGAGGAAGTTTGCAATATCTTTTCATAGTAACTTTCTTGTCTTGAATGGTTTGTTTCCACCTTTGCATCAAGGACACCAATTTATTTATTTATGATTACACCTTTTCTTTTCTTGCAAAGAAGCCAAGGCGGCTAACGTGTTTGTCTTCCTCTTTATTTTATCCTCACAACAACCCTGTGAGGTAGGTTAGGCCTTAGCTAGACCAGGTTATATCCCGGCGTGAACCCCGGGGATCGTCCCTGTGCATCTAGATGACGCACAGGGGATCCCAGGATCAGGGAGGGATCATCCCTCCCTTGCCCCAGTATACAGCCCTCCCCTTTGGGCCCGGTTCTTCCACGGTCTTTGGCTGAGCCCGAGACTGCAGAGCGTGTGGCCTGTTTACATGGGTTTACCTGGCTCCACACGATTACTCATGGGGAGCTAGGAGCTGCACACGGGGTGCAGGGGGTAGGGTGGGGGGAGCGGGGAAAGTAGGTTTTTTTTTTTAAAAAAGAGTACCTTTCTGCAGGAGCGTTTGCGCGCTCCGTCCCCTTTAAAAAATAATTTAAATATGGTGGGTGCGACGCCTCTCTTCCTGAGGTCGTCGTGCCTTATGTGTAAATGGTGAGATCTCACATTAATCACAATGTGAGGTCTCCCCTCCTCTCCCCTGGACTTTCAGGTAGGTCTAGCTAAGGCCTTAGACTGAGAGGCAGTGACTGGCCTAAAGTCACTCTGTGATCTTCATGGCTGATTGGAGACTAAAACGTGGATCTGCTGAGCTCCAGTCCAGCACTCTAACCACTACACCACACTGACTCACAAATATGCCATGTTTTCCCCAAACCCCTGCTCTACAGCCTTCTAGAAACAATATGATCCGCCCGTTTGACCAAATGTGATCAATAGAATGGGTTGGAGGTCAAGCCAGTTGCTCTACTTAGATGTTGATGGAAGTGACTTTACTTGTTTCAGTAAATGAATCAGCTGAGGCTGTGCAAGTCCTGGACCAGTGCCTAGACTCAGTAATGGGCTGGATGAAGGCCAATAAACTGAGACTAAATCCTGGCAAGACGGAAGCCCTGTGGGTGAGTGGTTCCCGAGTCTGGGAGACAGGCTCATTGCCTGTTCTGGATGGGGTTCCTCTGCCTCTGAAAGAACAGGTTCGTAGTTTGGGGGTACTCTTAGACCTGTTTCTGTCGTTGGAGGCTCAAGTAGCCGCCACGGCTCGGAGTGCCTTTTACCATCTTCGGTTGGTTCGCCAACTACGGCCTCTCCTGGACAGGGATAGCTTGACCATGGTGGTACAGGCATTGGTAACCTCAAGATTGGATTACTGCAATGCGCTCTATGTGGGGCTGCCCTTGAAGCTGCTCCGGAAGCTGGAGCTAGTGCAGAATGCTGCAGCTCGGCTGTTGTCTGGAGCTGCCCCTTTCCAGCATGTAACTCCTCTGCTGAGGGAACTGCACTGGCTGCCTATTCGCTACCGGGCCAGGTTTAAGGTTCTTGTACTTGTGTACAAAGCCCTAAACAACTTGGGATCAGGATACCTGAGAGAGCGCCTTCTCCCTTACCAACCTGCCCGGTCACTGAGGTCATCCGAGGGCCTGCTCCTGGTGGTTCCACCTAGATCCATCCTCCGATTGGAATCCACCAGGGGAAGAACCTTCAGCGTGGTGGCGTCCCTCCTGTGGAATTCCCTGCCTCTGGAGGTCAGACAGGCTCCAACCTTGTACTCCTTTCGGCGCCTCCTGAAAACATCTTTATTCCAAGAAGCCTTTCTTTAACATGCAGCCTTGGATTTCTGTGTTGTTGTTTTTTGCTTCTTTTTAAATTTTGTTTTAACTGTTTTATTCTGTTTTTATTTTCATTTTACCTTGTACACTGCTCCAAAAATTTTTCAATGAGGAGCGGTATATAAATATTCTAAATAAATAAATAATAAATAACCCTTCAATCATGTCCCCAGCAATATGAAATGTTTCTCCCATTTCCCCCTCTTCAGGCAAGAGGGACCTGAGACAGCCTGAGCGCCATTTTTTTAAAAGGGGACAGCTCCCGATTCCGCGGGAGTAATTGCACGGAGCTGGAAACCCACGGAAACGGGCCACATGCTCCACGGTCTTGGGCTGAGCCCGAGACCGCGGAAAAACTGGGCCCAAAGCGGAGGGCTGTGTCCCGGGACAAGGGAGGGATGATCCCTCCTTGCTCCTGGGTTCCCCTGTACATCTGGATGCACAGGGACGATCCCAGGGTTCGTGCCAGGAAATAGCCTGGTCTAGCTAAGGCCTGTGTTATAGCAGAATAATGAAATTAGAATAGTGGAGACTTGTGCTTTGTTTCAAGATGGGAAAAAATACTGCATTTTCCCCACTCCAAAACTGCCTGTGAAACTGCTCTTAAAAAAACAGAAATGAAACAAGGGGGGGGGGGCGGTCACAATGTGATCCAAAGCACATGTAAACAACTCTGAGTGAGGAATGACGAATGTACAACAAAAGCTTCATGTAGAAAGTCTCACTTCTGGCTTAGCTTTAAACTGTTACCTTCTACTACTATTTTTATGGTGAAATTTATATTTTTATAATTATTGAATGTTTGAATTGTTTTACTTCTTACTGTGAGTTCCGCTGAGAGCTTTGTTACAGGGGCGCTATAAATACTGTAAGCAAAGGAAGAAACACCAAGCAGGAACCATTTGTTTCCTTGCTGCTGCTAGGGTATATTTTGAGCTGTTAATAATATGTTGTAGAACAAGAACTATGTTTTCCTAGTATATCTTTAACCCAAAGAACAAACACCCTGTTGGCTTTTCAATCTATTGGCAGGACAATCTATAGCAAAGCAAGTGAAGGCCAAGTTGAGGCTTCAACTCCTATTGTGTGGTGGGAAGAAGACCTGGGCAAACTTCCTTCACAGTAGGGATAGTCCAAGTTTGCCTCTGTTTCATCTGTGAAATGTTGGAGGGTGTCCAAAGATGCCAGTTCTCTGTTGTTATTTCTTTTTCTCCAGACAGCTTTCCTATCCACAACTTTAAAAACATGAGTAAGGAAATGCCCGTCAGTGGTGATGGAAAAGCACTCTGTTCATGCTCAGAGGCAATTATGAACTATGGCATTTAAAACAGATTCTCCTGAGGCTTCTCCCGGCTGTGCAGCCTTCTCATATATTAAGTCACTGAAGTGTGTTATCATTTCCTAGAACATTTGGCTTGGTATTTTCCCGACTGCATTTTGCAGAGTTATTTCTGGCCTCTCCCTTCTGAAGAAGTGAAGGGTAAAGCAAGGCAAACACAGCCGCTGCCGGCTTGCACAATATTAGGTATCAAGTGACCATCTATTGCACTCTTCAAAGTGTGCCAATTGCCTCACACTTCCGCTTTGCATTTGGAGAAACTGGCCTTATACTTGAGCCCTTGAACTCCTCTAGAGTTCAAGGGCTCATCTAGAGTATTGCGTCCAGTTCTGGGCTCCACAATTCAAGGAGGATGCAGACAAGTAGGAGCATGTTCAGAGGAGGGCAACCAGGATGATCAGGGGTCTGGAAACAAAGCCCTATGAAGAGAGACTGAAAGAACTGGGCATGTTTAGCCTAGAGAAGAGAAGATTGAGGGGAGACATGATAACACTCTTCAAATACTTGAAAGGTTGTCACACAGAGGAGGGCCAGGATTTCTTCTCAATCCTCCCAGAGTGCAGGGCCGGATCTACACTACTGCTTTAAAGTGCTTTATAGCAATAGTGTAGATCTGGCCCAGGACACGGAATAACGGGCTCAAGTTAAAAGAAGCCAGATTCCAACTGGACATCAGAAAAGACTTCCTGACTGTCAGAGCAGTACAATAATGGAATCAGTTACCTAGGGAGGTTGTGGGCTCTCCCACACTAGAGGCCTTCAAGAGGCAGCTGGACAACCATCTGTTAGGGATGCTTTAGGGTGGATTCCTGCATTGAGCAGGGGGTTGGACTCGATGGCTTTGTAGGCCCCTTCCAACTCTGCTATTCTATGATTCTATGATTCTATGAACTTGTATTAGTCATTCGCAGCTTGTGAAACAAAACAAAACAAAAATCTTGGAACTGATGCTTAGGTTTGATATGATACAAGCAAACCATGGAAATGGAAGGAAAGAAAGGGAAATTCCAAAGAAACATTGAACTATCTACAATTTTACCTTGAGATTTCATAAATTCTCAGAACTAGTTTGAACTAAGCAAATGGGAGCATACTTTGGTGTGTGTTTTTTTCCTTTTCTTTCTTTTTTTTGGCGAGGCAAGATGTGTTGTTTAGATTGAGCCTGCTGCTGTAATTTAGTCTCCAGACTGAATTACAGTCTGACTTCGAAGGCTACTTAGAAATTTCAATTTGGTTCAGAATACCGATACTAGACTGTAGTACGAAGGAGCATAGGAAGCTGCTTTATTGCTCCAGCTAACCTAGGATGACCCTATGGAAAGGAGGACAGGGCTCCTGTATCTTTAACAATTGCATAGAAAAGGGAAGTTCAGCAGGTGTCATTTGAATGCATGCAGCACCTGGTGAAATTCCCTCTTCATCACAACAGTTAAAGCTGCAGGAGCTATGCTAGCGTGGCCAGATACAAAAGAGGACAGGGCTCCTGCAAATTTAACTGTTGTGATGAAGAGGGAATTTCACCAGGTGCTGCCTGCATACAAATGACACCTGCGGAAATTCCGTTTTCTATGCAATTGTTAAAGATACAGGAGCCCTGTCCTCCTTTCCATAGGGTCACTGTGTGTGTGTGTGTGTGTGTTGTGGGTCATGGTGGTATGTAACTCTGGATAAATGGTTCATAGGCTTAAGACAGCCTCCCCTCATTGGTGTCTCCACATGTGTTGGTTACCACCTCCATCATCCTCAGCCTCCATGGACGAAAGAAAAAAAGAAAGCTTGTGGATCATAGCTTGCATTCCAGTTTACTCCAGGAGCAATGTCACATATTGCCAAACACACAAAAGATCATAGTAAGCGGCCTTGTTTTTATCCAAACTAATGAGGTATGAAGTCCACAAAACTAAGGGAAAGTGCAAAGAGCTGTTTGAAAACTCCTTGTGATCCATGGTTAAATATCCATCAAAGACCTTGACCTCACTGAGTTTGGCTCTGCCAGTTGAGGCTCATGTGATTTAACCTTCTTCCATCTAAAATGGTACAACCCAAACACAGATTTGCCACCTCAGTGAGGTCTAGGCCAAAGTCTCTTCTATTAATAGCATACCAGGCGCAGGGTGTCAATTGTGAAGGTTCACCCGGGTCGGTTTTCTATGAAGAAAGTTTAAAAATAGACAAAAGTCCAACCCTGGTAAAACTTTAATTTTCTGAGCTAAAAATAAGTACCGCATTGGGTCAGACCAGCCAACGCAAACATTACTTGGGGTCACTGCACTTTCAGGCACTGTTTAAACTGTGGAATAAGCACAATGACTAACAATTTAATCTCCAAGAGGTTGCACTGGGCCAAATCCCAGAGGAATGAAATGTGGCTTCTGCCAACAGAGACATTTGAGGACCAGAACCCCCACCTTGCTGCTTCTGTTTTGTAAACCATTCAAGGATGCACTGTGCTTACTGTCTTTTACCTACTCTGACTTTGAGGCTGTCTATACGACCTATATACCCCCATGGTGTCCCCGCAGTGGTGCTGCATTGGTTACGCTACACTAGGATGACCATATGAAAAGGAGGACAGGGCTCCTGTACTTTTAACAGTTGTATAGAAAAAGAAATTTCAGCAGGTGTCATTTGTATGCATGCAGCACCTGGTGAAATTCCCTCTTTATCACAACAGTTAAAGTTGCAAGAACCCTGTCCTCTTTTGTATCTTGTCAATTGCGAGTGTTTTTTTTAAAAAAGAGATAATGTGGGAATATCTGGGACATTGTGTGATCCCCCTATGTGTAAACTCGGCATTGTGCTATAATTACACCACTAGATGGCACTTTCCCATTAAAGTGAATGGAGCACATGGAGCGCACAGGGAGAGAAAGAATTCAATTTTAAACCATGTTTGTAATTGTGCCGATCATAATCACAGAAAGAAAGTGGATACAGAAAGCCCTAGTAAGGCAGCACATCTTTTAAAAAAAAGTGTAGAGAAACTTAGGGCTCATCTACACCAAGCAGGATATTCCACTATGAAAGTGGTATGTAAAAGGCAGGAACCACACCAAGCAGGATATAGCGGTATGAAAGTGGCATATGGTATGTGTCAATGAGCCCCAACAGTTTTCAGTGCACTTCAATATCACTATAAAACAGTAGTGTGGCTCCTGCGTTTTATATACCACTTTCATAGTGGAATATCCTGCTTGGTGTAGATGAGCCCTTGATGTCAAAGTAGGTGTGGCTTCTTTTCAGTGGTATGTGATCAAGCAATTGCAACAAAGATTCTGAACACCTTTTTACATGAGGCTTTTATTGCTCACTCACAGTAGTTTGCTGGTCCTTTACATAACATTGTCGTCCTGCAGGGCCTCCGCCATGCTTTGCAATCATTCTCATGTTTTTTTTCTTCATGGGAAAAGTGTGGTATTTTTTTCTGAATGGCCTCTATAATGCCACAGAACACTCATGTAATTGTGCAATCCTGCTATACCTCAGTGCCACCTAGTGGTTGTGTAATGCAATTTATAGAAAGGCAGAGAGGAAAAAAAGTCCGGGGGAATAAACTGTGTAAAGGAGTGGTTCTTAATCCTGCAAAGAATCCGGAAGCAGAAGCCTCAGTACTGTAAATGTACAAGTTAAAATCTTCATGTAAAACAGCCCTGAAAAAAGGCATGGCTGATAGGAACAGCTCACAACATTCTGAGAGAGCTGCTATAATGAGATAATGTGAGGAGATGAAAGGCATGACTCAAGAGGAGAAGGTCTTGACAGAAAATGATATCAGGAAGATAAAATAGCCATCATGCTCTTCTTTTCATTTATATTCTGCCTGTCTTCTAAGGCGCTCTAGATGGTGTTCATTGATTTCCCAAGTGGTCTATACCCCAGACACTGACCAGACTCAGATCTGCTTAGCCTCAGCACCATTGCTGCATTACATGCCTTCAGGCCTTGGGCCCATTATGTTTACTATCCTTTCAATGAGCCTCAAAATGTTCAGAAGGTGTTTTTTGTACTGGTGGAAGATGAAAAAGTAAGACGAAACATTGCATGAAGCTGGAAAAGGACTGGCGTGATGTGGTTGCAAGAAAGGCAAATGCTATTTTGGGCTGCATTAATAGAAGTATAGCTTCCAAATCACGTGAGGTACTGGTTCCTCTCTATTTGGCCCTGGTTAGGCCTCATCTAGAGTATTGTGTCCAGTTCTGGGCTCCACAATTCAAGAAGGATGCAGACAAGCTGGAGCGTTTTCAGAGGAGGGCAACCAGGATGATCAGGGGTCTAGAAACAAAGCCCTATGAAGAGAGACTGAAAGAACTGGGCAGGTTTAGCCTGGAGAAGAGAAGATTGAGGGGAGACATGATAGCACTCTTCAAATACGTAAAAGGTTGTCACACAGAGGAGGGCCAGGATCTCTTCTCGATCCTCCCAGAGTGCAGGACACGGAATAATGGGCTCAAGTTAAAGGAAGCCAGATTCCAGCTGGACATCAGGAAAAACTTCCTGACTGTTAGAGCAGTATGACAATGGAATCAGTTGCCTGGTGAGGTTGTGGCCTCTCCCACACTAGAGGCCTTCAAGAGGCAGCTGGACAACCATCTGTCAGGGATGCTTTAGGGTGGATTCCTGCATTGAGCAGGGGGTTGGACTTGATGGCCTTGTAGGCCCCTTCCAACTCTGCTATTCTATGATTCTGATTCTATGGTCTAATGGGCTTCTTGAACTGGGGAATGTTTTGTGCTAATCAAGATATTTTGTCTCCCAGGTGGACTCCACGGCCTGGAGTACTGGAGGTCAGCTTTGGCTGATCTGCCAGCTATGGCCTTTCCTGGGCAGGGATAACCTAGCCACAGTAGTGCACGCACTGGTAACTCCCCAATTAGACTACTGCAATGCTCTATGTGGGGCTGCCCTTGAAGATGACTTGGAAGTTGCAGCTAGTGCAAAATGTAGTAGCTAGACTGCTGAGTGGTACATCTTACCGAGAGCATATAACACTAGGGTGACCATATGAAAAGGAGGACAGGGCTCCTGTATCTTTAACAGTTGCATAGAAAAGGGAATTTCAGCAGGTGTCATTGTATATATGGAGAACCTGGTGAAATTCCCTCTTCATCACAACAGTTAAAGCTGCAGGAGCTATACTAGAGTGACCAGACTTAAAAGACGGCAGGGCACCTGCAGCTTGAACTATTGTGATGAAGAGGAAATTTCACCAGGTTCCCCATATATACAAATGACACCTGCTGAAATTCCCTTTTCAATTCAACTGTTAAAGATACAGGAGCCCTGTTCTCCTTTTCATATGGTCACCCTATATAACACTGCTCTTAAAGGAATTACACTGGCTGCCAATATGCTTCTGGACAGAATTCAAGGCGTTGGTAATGACGTTTAAAGCCCTAAACAGCTTGGGACCGCAATACTTGAGGGAGCGCCATTCCCTACGTATGCCAGAAAAATGGTGCAATAGTCTTTGAAAGCATGGCTCTCACCTAAGAACTGCATGATCATGTTCCTTGAATATCTGGTGAGCTTGCAAACACCATTTTACTGCACACAGTCAAGGTTGCAGCAAAGTACAAATACACCTGTTTAGATTTTGATCAGTATTCTAATGTCAGCATATTTTTTTTTTAAAAAAGAACAGTCCTGCTGTGGCATGTGGTTCATAAGCTATACAAATATTTGAAAATGCTCATAACAACAACAACTACTACACATACACACACTCAGTGGGAAAAAGTTTCTTCCTGTGTTAAAAAAAATAATCTAGCGGCACTTAAGAAATTATTTTGCACTGTGCAGAACAGTGCAGGTTTGAAAGATATACAAAGATATCCATACCTAGCTGACCTTTAACATCTTCAAAGGAAGCCTTGCTAGCCATTCTGAGGCCAACAGAATGTGTCCATGTGAATTTCTTGAAGGCAGGCCTTCTGCATAGCAGCACCCACGCTCTGGAACACCCCAGTGCAGTGCGGGAGGCAGAAAATGTTGTATTTTAAACGCCTTCTGAAAACACACTTGTTCAACCAGGTTTTCTCTGGCTTGTAATGAATTGCAATTAATCACATGCAGCCCCATCCTACTGTTCTTTGAATCGATTGTATTGTTATTGTAGTTGAAATGGTTTTCAATAGTATATTTAAATAGTGATGTTGGAAAATATGAATATGTAAAACTGCTTAAAGATATTATTATATTGCAGGGTATATAAGAATGAATAATAAATAAATAAATAAATAAATAAATAAATAAATAAATAAATAAAATAAACCGAGGCATCCAGTTTTACCTGGGGCCTTGCTAGACCCTGCCAGATAAGCCGGCAGGGAGGCGGGGCGACGGCATGCTAACATTAGCGCGCGCCGCCCCGCCTCCTAGACGGCCGACGCGCAGGGACTGCGGAAGCCCTGTAGCGTCGGCCATTTTTTTTGTTAAAGGGGCCACGTGCGCCCGAAGACTCCGGAGAAGGTAGGTGGTTTTTTTAAAAATTAAGCCCCCCCATCTGCTCCTGATCCCCTCCCATGCCTCCTGCCCACTCTTTCCCCGCCCTCCCTCCCCGTCCCCGTCCCCTGTATCACCCTCCGCCATCCCCTGTGTCGCCCTCCACCATCCCGTCGCCCTCCGCTGTCCCCTGTTGCCCTCCGCCGTCCCGTGTCACCCTCCGCCATCCCCTGTGTCACTCTCCGCCATCTCCTGTGTCGCCCTCCGCCATCCCCTGTTGCCCTCCGCCGTCCTGTGTCGCCCTCCGCCATCCCCTGTGTCACCCTCCGCCATCCCCTGTGTCGCCCTCCGCCATCCCCTGTGTCGCCCTCTGCCGTCCCGTTGCCCTCCGCCGTCCCGTGTCGCCCTCCACCATCCCCTGTCACCCTCCGCCATCCCCTGTCGCCCTCCGCCATCCCTCGCCGTCCCCTGTGTCGCCCTCCGCCCTCCCTCGCCATCCCCTGTGTCGCCCTCCGCCCTCCCCCTCTCCTGCTGGTCTGGCCTTCCCCCCCTATCTCCCCCCCCCCGGGATCCCCCCGGCCCGATGGGCACAGCGCTAAGCGCTGTGCCCAGTCCGTGGCTTTTCCCGGCTACTCGCGACAGACCTTGCTAGATGTTCCGCAGACCTTGCTAGATGTTCCGCAGCCCCGGCCTCAGGCGCGTTAAGGGAGGCTTCAGTGCGCCTTGACCCCGGATACCCCTGTGCGTCGTCTGGACGCACAGCAGGGAAACTGGGCCTCACAGCACGCTAAGGCCTCATCTAGCAAAGCCCTTGGAGAGGAATATCACAACCTTGGCAGGATCTACACTACTGCTTTATAACAGTTAATAATGGTTTTGACAACTGTTGGGGCCCAGGACACATTCCATATACTGTTTCCAAACTTCTTTCAAAGTGTTATATCCTGCTTAGTGTAGATCTGGCCCTTATTGAATCTTTGTAGACTCCGAATAAGGTCACACAAGGGTGTGGGTTATCTCTTTATGGGCAGCATGCTGCCAAGGTTTATCAATGTGATAATCAGAGTCCAGATATGGCTGTTACAATTATAGTTCTCAGGCTAAAGATGCACTGCCAGTTAATTTATTGTTTTTCAGTGGCACTGGTCATTATTTATTTATTTATTACCGCTCTCTCCCCCCCCCCCCCCCCGCTTTTAATGCCTCCTTTCAGTACAGAAAAACCCTGTCATGACCGCTCACAACCAGCTCTTCTGCCAAGCATCACATGTTCACTGCCTGGGAAGGTAAAGTTACCTGTGCCTGTTTCTTTAACCGTGGGTGGGCCTGCAGATGTTGGTGGACTGCAACTCCCATTAGCCCTTGCCAGCATAGCTAATGGTGGGAGAGTTGCAACCCAACAACATCTGGAAGGCTATGCATTCTCCATCATTGCTTTATACCAATAATAGCAACAGGGCAAATGAGTAGGCTACTATAAGAAGGCATTCTTTCATTGACAGGCTGACTGCTGGTCCTCCCCTTCCATGGCTGGCCATGTCCAACAATGAGAACCAGGGGTGGGGATTCTGTGTCCCTCCATCTTCCATTAGTCCCAGCCAGCATGGTGAATGGTCAGGGATGATGAGAGTTGCTTCCCAACAACATCTGGAGGGACACAGGTTCTTAGAAAAACAGCACCTGCTAGTCATGGTGAATGGTCAGGGATGATGGGAGTTGCATCCTAACAACATCTGGAGGACCAGAGGTTCCTAGAACCACAGTAACTGCTAGTACATTGAAGGTAGAGCTCTGTTCTGAAGGCATACAAGAGTTCCAGTAAGGAGATATTCAGATCTTTGTCTTGGGCGGTCCTTCACAAACCAGTGTAAAAGTGATTGTAATACACTGTAATACAGAATTAGGATGTGTGTCTCTTGAGTGTTCAACCTGTTCTGGATGGGGTTGCACTCACCCTGAAGGAGCATGTTCATAGCTTGGGGGTCCTCCTAGGTCCTAGAACCATCTCTGTCACTTGAGGCTCAGGTGGCCTCGGTGGCACAGACAGAGCTGGCGCTACCATTAGGCCAACTAGGCAGCCACCTAGGGCGCAGACCTCAGAGGGGCACAGTACTGACTTTTAAGGGTCACAGTTTTATACAAATTAGCTGTTTTAAGAAAACACACACAATAAGTTCAAGTTTTGTGCTTTTTAATTTTTTCTACAAAACATCTGTTCTTAAAAATCGAAGTTGGCAATTTTGGGTGGGTGGGTGCGCCTTGCCTAGGGCACAAAATAGTCTGGCACCAGCCCTGGGCACGGAGTGCCTTCTACCAACTCTGTTTGGTGGCCCAGCTATGCCCCTATCTGGACAGGGATAACCTAGTTTCAGTTGTCCACGTTCTGGTAACCTCCAAATTAGATTACTGCAATGCCCTCTACGTGGGACAGCCTTTGAAGATGGTTCAGAAGCTGCAGCTTGTGCAAAATGCAGCGGCCAGATTGATAACTGGAACCAGAAGGTTCGAACATATAACACCAATTCTGTCCCGCTTGCATTGGCTGCCTATACGTTTCCGAGACCGATTCAAGGTGTTGGCCTTACACGGCTTGGGATCACAATACCTGACGGAACGCCACTCCCGACATGAACCTACCCGTACACGGCGCTCAACATCTAATGTCCTCCTCTGAGTGTGTGCTCCGAGGGAAGCTCGGAGGATGGCAACAAGGGAGGGGGCCTTTTCAGTGGTGGCCCCCCAATTATGGAATGATCTCCCCGATGAGGCTCGCCTGGTGCCAACAATGTTATCTTTTCAGCGCCAAGTCAAGACTTTTCTCTTCTCCCAGGCATTTAACAGCATTTAACAACATATGCTTTTTTTTTTAATGGACTGTTGTTGTTTTAAATGGATACTGTTGTTTTTTACTGTTGTTTTTATATTTTTGATGGTTTTAAATTTTGTATACTTTTTAATGTTCACTGTTTTTAACTTTTGTAAACCACCCAGAGAGCTTCAGCTATGAGGCAGTATATAAATTTAATAAATAAATAAATAAATGTATGGTAACTTTGTGTGAGCTTTCTCTATATAATGTGGCCACTACTCAGGAAAATGCATTCACTCATGAAAAATAATTACCTGAATTATTCCTGTACATGGAAATGAAGGCTCTTCACACAAGAGCTCTTCACCCTGCACAATCATTTACCACGAATAGGTTATGTGCATACAGCTTCACTCAGGTAGATGCTCCTTTCACACAAACTGCTAAATGAGTGGAGTCCAGGCTTGGGGACCCCCCTCCCCACATACATGTTCATTATATGTGGAATTGAATGTGGGAAAGGGCCTATAATTTTCCAACTGCCTGTGCTCTTCATAAAAATATCATATCATCATGCACTTCTATGCTGGCAAGTTTTCCAGATACATAATCAACATTAAGAGTACAATCAATAGCAGCTTGATAGCACTGTGTGAAACAGTACAGTTTCTCTCTGACAGCTGAGTGAGCAGTCCAGAAATCACCTGTCTGTTATCTCCCGTAAATAAGGATAACGATAGCAAGAGATGATCACCCAACTTTTTAATCTCACTGCAGCAGCTTCTGTGTTTACTTCGCTCAAGCTTTGATCAAACGTCCATGCCTACCTGTCAGATGCATCTAGAGGCCATGTGTGTGTTTGTGCAAAGCAAAGCAATTCAGCTTTGCAACTTCAGCAGGGAACAAAAACTTCATACCCCATGAAACATTTACATGCTTTATTAAAAAAGCAATCATCAAATTATCAAATTGTAGAGTTGGAAGGGATTGTGAAGGTCATTGAATCCAAGCACTTGCTCAATGTAGGATCTGCAGTTCTGGTTGCAAGTCCAGCATCCCTAGGATCCTCTAAACAAGTGGTTTATTGCATGCTTGTGATGGCCACCCAAAGGTTTGCGGGTCTTTCACTTGATATCAGCGACCAGAGCATCTCCTGTGGTATTATCTGGAAATTCTGCTATGAAAAGTACCACTTTTAAAGTGGTATAGCCAAGAAAAAGTGGGATCTTCCACTACTAGATACACTGTCTCATTGAAGTGAATGAAGGGGAAGTATTCAATTCAATTCAAACCATATGGTCACCCCCTCTCCACCCATGTAATGCAGCCCATAACAATTGCCAAAAAGAAGGAAACCACCACCACTCCACGGGCCTGTTCAGACAACACATTAAGCCATGGTTAGGCCACTAACCCTGTAGCATTAAGCCATGGTTAGGCCACTAACCTTGTAGCAGCAAATGGTTAATGAGTGCATTTAAACCATGGTTATACAGCCACCATGGCTAGCAATGGTTCACATGGCGTTTTAAGGCATGGTTCACACACTAAGATGTAATGTTTAGTTCAAAATGCTAACCACCATGGCTTAGCGTATCATCAAAAGAGCATCTTGTGAAATAGGTAGATCTGGTCAGAAACTCACAGCTTATTTCTTTTTTCTTAAGGGGTTTTGTTTGTTTTTGCACTGCTACTGTAAAGAGCAACAGCATCGACCACAGTACTGAGGAATAGTCATCACATGTTTTCTGAAATATGGGGCAGAAGGAAAGCCCCTCCCTGCACTCCAAGGAGAGGATCGATATAGGAGGAATTGAAGGTTGTGGCCAGTGTTTCCCCCTTGACTTCCTGGGGAAAAGAAAAACAGTGATGAGGAACTGCATAGTAGAACACTTGGATGAGAGGAGGGTGAGCTTATGCATCCAGGCTGGAAAAGGCTGAATCATCATTTTGTCTAGACATAGCAACTGCTTTGCTCATTGGCCCCTTGCAAAAAATTTAGCTGTGTCATGTTTCTTTTGGATCACTCCCCAAAGCACTTGGAAGGTCTTAGACCCATCTACAGAAACTCATCTCAAGAACTTGCACTCTCCCTCCCAATCCCCTTTCCTTTTGTGTCATGTCTTTTAGATTAGAAGTCTGCAGGCTTTTTTCCCCCTTATCTTTATAAGCTGCATTAAGAACATAAGACGGACCCACCAAGGGTCCGTCTAGTCCAGCACTGTGTTCACAACCAGCCATCGGCCAGAGATGAACAAGTAGGACATGGTGCAACAGCACCCTCCCACCCATGTTCGCCAGCAACTGGTGCACACAAGCTTCTGCCTCGAATACTGGAGATAGCACACAACCATCAGGGCTAGTAGCCATTGATAGCCTTTGCCTCCAGGAACTTATCCAACCCTCTTTTAAACCCATCCAGATTGGTGGCCATCACTACATATTGTGGTAGTGTTCCATAATTTAACTATGCACTGTGTGAAGAAGTCCTTCCTTTTACTTGTCCTGAATCTCCCACCAATCAGCTTCATGGGATGATCCCATTGGGTTCTAGTATTTTGAGAGAGGGAGAAAAATATCTCCCTATCCACATTCTCCATACCATGCATAATTTTGTACACCTCTATCATGTTTCCCCTTAGCCTCCTTTTTTCCAAGCTAAACAACCCCAGCTGATGTAACCTTCCCTCATAGGGGAGATGCTCCAGCCCCTTGATCATTTTAGTTGCCCCTTTCCTCACTTTTTCCAGTTCTATATCCTTTTTTTTAGGTGTGGTCACCAGTATTCTATGTGTGGTCACACCATAAAGGCATTATGATATGGCAGTTCTATTCTCAATTCATTTTCTTATAATGCCTAACATGGAGTTTGCCTTCTTTACAGTGGCCCCACACTGGGTGGACATTTTCATCAAGCTGTCCACCACAATCCCAAGAGCTCTTTCTTGTTCGGTTACCCCCATCTCAGTTCTCAATAGTTTATACTTGAAGTTGGGGTTTGTTGCCCCAACATGTATCACCTTACACTTGCTTACATTGAACCACATCTGCCAAATTGGGAGTTAGGGATGTATTGATTGTGTAAAATCTGGTCTTTCTGTGTTTTGTAGATTGTCAGCCACCTGTCACTAGGTCAACCGCCCATCAATGAAAGCAGATTTGGAGGTTTCCGAATTTGCACAAATTTGCACATGCGCAAATCCCTCCCAGATGTACATTTCATGTTTTAGCCTATGGGAAAATTGTGCATTTGGGGGCATTTTTTGGTGTATTTTTTAAAAAGGAAGTTTAGGAAAACAGTCCACAAGTCCACAGGCTTGGCCTGACAGGGGCAAAGTCAGTCCTGAGCTCCTTCAAGTATCAGGGGTGTTTTAAAATAAAATAATGTAATAATAATAATAATAATAATAATAATAATAATAATAATAATAATAATAATAGAAAAAAGACCCTTCAAAAATTCTCCTTGGGGTGTCCCCCACCCCAAGGAGAAACTTCTCTGAAATTCTGATCTCTCCCAGCTTCAGGCATACATTCCTTCAGTCACTGGGAACTCCATACTCTTATCAGATCATTATTATTATTATTATTCATTTATATAGCACCATCAATGTACATCAGATAAGATAAGCAAATCAGATTAGAGCACTGATGAACAGCTCCAAAGGTCTGGCTCATGGTATCTGTCAACTCAGCACATGGAGAGATTCTGAATTGAGAGGGTCACAGCGAATCATATATTATTCCCCACCCCGATACTTCCCATTCTGGACATGGTTCCATGATTTCATACATTCTACATTCTTGTGGCCTGGAAAACAATCAGCCTCATAGAATCATAGAATAGTAGAGTTGGAAGGGCCCTATGAGGCCATCGAGTCCAACCCCCTGCTCAATGCAGGAATCCACCTTAAAGCATCCCTGACAGATGGCTGTCCAGCTGCATCTTGAATGCCTCTAGGGTGGGAGAGCCCACCACCTCCCTAGGGAATTGGTTCCATTGTCATACTGCTCTTACAGTCAAGACGTTTTTCCTGATGTCCTTCTGAAAACTGGCTTCCTGTAACTTGAGCCCATTATTCCGTGTCATACACTCTGGGATGATTGAGAAGAGTTCCTGGCCCTCCTCTGTGTGACAACTTGTCAAGTACTTGAAGAGTGCTATAATGTCTCCCCTCAGTCTTCTCTTCTGAAGGCTGAACCTGCCCAGTTCTTTCAGTCCCCACTCATAGGGCTTTGTTTCATCCTTGTTGCTCTCCTCTGAACTCCCTCCAGCTTGTCTGTATCCTTCTTGAAGTGTGGTGCCCAGTGCTGGATGCCCAGTACTGGATGAAATACTAACCAGTGCCCAATAGAGGGGAAGCAATAACTTGCACGATTTGAAAGCTAATGCAGTCCCAAATAGCCTCAACAATTAGCCAATAGCTCCATCTCCACTGGCCTTGACATTCTGCCCAAGGCCATAGCTAGACCTAAGGTTTATCCCTGGATTGTCCAGGGGTCAAACCTGTTCATCTAGGTGACACACAGGGGATCCAGTGCTCAGGCAGGGGCGAACCCTGGATGATCCCAGGATAAACCTTCGGTCTAGCTGTGGCCCAAGTCTTTATCTACAAGCCCTGAATACAGCAACAATGAGTGATTTTCTGGGAACTAGTATAGCTACCCCCCCACACCATCAGCTCGACAAACCGGCACAATGGCACTCTAGACATGGGCAAGGGAACTGGTGCACTTCTGATATGCAATGATCTTCTGTATTTCTACTACAGAAGGGATATCAGCGTGCCTTGAAGTTGTCCATCAACAATTAGCCTCACCTAGATAGCAGGTTGAAGAGGCACACAAGTCACAGATTTTTCCCTGTGTTGTGTTTGTGTTTCTGTTGAAATTATAGTAATTATTTCCAAATTTCGCATTGGCATGTAGTCATTAGCATATGCAAACTTTATGCAAATCTGTATCCTCTTTTGGGTCCTTTGGTTGGGGGTTAGAGGTGGGTACGCCTCTTGTTTGAAACTTGCCGTTCACACTAGTAAGTTCTTTTTGGTTGCCTTCCCGAAAACAATTGATACTCAGCTGGTGCAGCACTGAATGTTTCTGATGTTTTCGTATATTTGTGTATGATCAAATGAAAAGTCTCATACCTTCAATGTGTATGAGAAAGCTCACGTGTCTAGCAACTTTGAGCAGTGGCCACTGGCCATGGCTGTTGCTGCCCCCTGTGAGATGGGCAAAGGAAAGACGTGTCCCCTTTTGTTGGCAGCGTGAAGATGATATTGTTTGATTGGCAGCTGAGTTATATAAACAAGCAACTGCAGAAAGTGATTTAGCTCCATTGGTAGATTGCTGCAGGGTAGACTAAACAGCACAAGAACATTCTAGAGTTTGCTTGTGTAATAAAAGCCTTTGGGATGCTTCAGGAATCCCAAAACTCTGTTGTTGTTGAGTAATCAAGCATCTGTAAGATATCTCTCCTGCCCTCAGCAATTGCAGATCACGAAGCAGATGGAAACAGTGCTTTTTCCTCTGAAGCTGATTGGTGGGAGATTCAGGACAGATAAAAGGAAGTACTGCTTCATACAGAGCACAGCTAAACTATGGAATTCGTTACCACAAGATGTAGTGATGGCCACCAATTTGGATGGTTTTAAAAGGAAGTTGGATAAATTCCTGGAGGAGAAGGCTATCAATGGCTACTAGCCCTGATGGTTATGTGCTACCTCCAGTATCCTGCGTGCACCAGTTGCTGAGGAACATAGGTGGGAGGCTGCTGTTGCATCCATGTCCTGCTTATCAGTTCTTGGTCGACAGCTGGTTGGCTACTGTGTGAACAGAGTGCTGGACTTATGTTCTTACGAGCACCGGCTCAATCATCTAGAGTATCGCAGTAGTTGTGCGATCTGCTAAGGAAACATTTTGTTTTCTCAGCACTGGGGACTTGTGAAATACAAGCAGCACAGACATTTATCGTGCTTCCAGGTGAGGTCTTTATTATGTAGTCACCCTGCCTCAGTTATGGAATATTAGGGTATGTGTGCCTTCCAGATGTCATTATCTTCCATTTGTAATCCTCGCATGATTTTCCAGCTGTTCTTCTGTTTGTTTTTTTCTTACTACAAAAAAAGAAAAAGAAAAAAAGATTAACGATAAAAGGCAGGAAAGCTGTACGATGTCTTTTGATTTGTAGTGCTAGAAGCTGTCCCTGATTTATCTTCTGGGAAGAGTCTAAGTATTTTGCATCCCACTCCTAAGAACTCCCTTTCTTGGAAAGCTTTCAAGGATCAGCATGAAAAGTCAACGTGAACTCTGAAAAGTTCAGTTTCCAGGACAAATGTTTCACTGCTAGCCAATCCACCCCTATCCCCACATATTGTTTTTAATTATTTCTTAATAAATAGTCATAAGGACATTAGAGCTGTGATGGTCAGACCAAGGGTTCATCAAGTCCAGCATTTTGTTCACACAGTAGCCAGCCAGCTGTCCCACAAGCAAGACGTGAGTGTGACAGCACCCTCCCACCCATGTTCCCTAGCAATGGGTGTACATAGTTTCCTACCAACTGCTGTACATTGCCAAACTGCCTTTGATATTGGAGGTAGTATATAGCCTTCAGGATTAGTATCCATTGAAAGCCTTTTCCTCCAGGAATTTGCCCAATCCCTCTTCAAACCACCCAAATTGGTGGCCACCACTACATCTTGTGGTGGTGAATTCCATTGTAAAGAAGTGCTTCCTTTCATCTGTCTTGAATCTCCCACCAATCAGCTTCATGGGATAACTTTGGGTCCTAGTATTAAGAGAGAGAGGGAGAAAGAGAGAGAAAGAGAGAGAGAGATCTTCCTATTGAATTTCTCCACACCAAGAATACTTCTGTACATTTCCTTATTTGCCTCTTTTCTAATTTAAACAATCCCAGATGATGTAACCTTCCCTCATAGTGGAGATTCTCCAGCCCCTTGATCATTTCAGTTGCCCTGTTCTGCACTTTCCTCAACATTACAATATCCTTTTTTTAGGTGTGGTGACCAGAACTGTACACAGCATTCCATAGATTTGTATAAGGGCCACACGGCCGTTTGGTTTTCAATTCCTTTTCTAATTATACCTAACATAGAATTTGCCTTTTCCACAGCGGCTGCACACTGTCCACCACAAGCCCAAGATCTCTTTCTTGGTCAGTCACCGCTAGCTCAGTTCTCATCATTGTAAATTGTGAAGTTGTGATTTTATTTATTTTTTTGCCCCAACATGCATCACTTTACACTTGCTTAAACTGAACTGCATTTACCATTTGGATGCCCATTCTCCCAGTTCAGAGAAGAACTCCTTTTGGAGCTCTTCACAGTCCCATTATTTTAACTACTCTAAATAATTTGATGTCATTAGGAAACTTGGCCGCATCACTGCTCACTCACAGTTCTTGAACATTTACGAAGAAGTTGAAAAGCAGTCGTCCCAATACAGATTCCTGTGGGACTCCACAGTTTACATCCCTCCATTAGGAGAATTTACTGTTTATTCCTACTCTCTGCTTTCTGTTCTTTGGGGAAGAGGCTATAGCTGTAGTGGAAAAGCACGTGCTTTGTGCCATAAGGTCCCAAGCTCAATTCCTGGCATCTTCAAGTAGGACTAGAATGACTTGCCTAAGACCCTGGAGAACCATTGCTGCCACAAAAAGCTCCATCTGACGAGCGTTTTACTGCATGCTTGTTACTGGGCACTCACAGATTACTCACATGACGTCGTCTGCCTCTCGCATGTCTTCCGCCCCTTCTGGCCTTCGTTGTGCCACAACCCCACCCCCAGAATAAGTCCGGTTGCTGCTCTCTCCTACCAGACTGAATGGGCCTAATTACTTCCTGTTTTCAGGAAGCGATGTCGGAGCGACGACAGAGAAGCAACAGGAGCAGTGTGTTTTGACCTAGATGTGATGGGTCTTTCAGTATTGACAATACTAGGCTAGACGGACCAATGGTCTGACTGAAAGAACTGGGCCTGTTCAGCCTGGAGAAGAGAAGATTGAGGGGAGACATGATAGCACTCTTCAAATACTTGAAAGGTTGACACACAGAGGAGGGCCAGGAACTCTTCTCGATCCTCCCAGAGTGCAGGACACGGAATAACGAGCTCAAGTTACAGGAAGCCAGATTCCGGCTGGACATCAGGAAAAACTTCCTGACTGCTCTCCCACCCTAGAGGCCTTCAAGATGCAGCTGGACAGCCATCTGTTAGGGATGGTTTCAGGTGGATTCCTGCACTGAGCAGGGGGTTGGACTTGTTGACCATATAGACCCCTTCCAACTCTACTATTCTTTGATTCTATGGCTTAGAATAAGTCAGCTTCCTATGTTCCTAAATCCCCCTGTTGTTTTCATTGATCAGATTGTCTTGCATCTTATGATGGGCTGGATACACAAGAGCTTATGTGATAATACATTTGTTAGTCTACAACATGGGTGAAGATCTTCTTTTACCCCAAGGGATTAATTCAGTTTCAGAGAAGTTCATGGGCATGTTGTAGGAGGCCTTGGATCTGCCAGATCTAAAGTCCCTTCATTCCCCAGACATGGCCCAAGAAAGGGTGTAAAGTTACTTATCTTCCCTCCCATAAATGTCAATATGAGGGGGAGAATATAAAAGGCCAAATGGGATAATGGGGCATGGAAAATCTGCCCTACTGTTTGCCCCAGTCAGTGCAAATTGGCAAAGCTTCCCACCCCATCACTTTAGGATTGCCCTGATAGGCTGCAATCCTCTACTGGAAATATGCCCTATTGAACTCAATGGGGCTTACCTATGAGTAGTCATATATATTAGGACCTTTCTTAAGGTTTAATGGGCTTTGGAATTGCTCATTAGCAGCCAAGCTCTGTTATAAACCTGGCTCATTTAGTGAGTAGCCTGTGTGTGTGTGTGTGTGTGTGTGTGTGTGTGTGTGTGTGTGTGTGTGTGTTTGTGTTTGTGTTTCTCCATTTTTCATGTAGTTTTTGTATCCAAATGTCACATTCCGATGCTTTGTACTCACCAGAAAACAAAGTCTTAAATATCTCACAATGAATCTCATTCTCCCGTGACTAAAGAATTAACCACATTACTGAAATGTAAGCAAAAAGATTACAGTTTCACTTTCCCCACCACAATGAACCCAATGACTGCAAAACTTAAACCTCTGATCATTCGTTTCAGTAGAGTTGCCACATTCTCTCTTTCGGTCAAAGGGTGCAACTAAGCGCCATTCCAGTGAATGAGAGGCTCTCCATTGAAATCAGTGAAGATTGGCATTCCTTCAACATCAGTGGAAAATGGGCAGTTTGTACACAACAAAAGGGCTAGGGGATATCTAGGATCCCCAGAAAATGTGGTCTTTCCCCCCATAAAATATGTTCATCCTATATTTCTGCAGAAATGGTAAGCAGCCATTTCGCCACTTGACCATGATGTGCCAGACGATTCAGATGAAGGATCACCACTTGGTGGCTTCATGACCTTGGGCGTTCATCTGAACCTATACTTCAGTATGATTAGCTGTTGATGAGTGCAACATCAAGGAGTGACTTGCTTATGTGCCCTTGCTCCAACTCTACAGATGGAGCCATCAGATCACCTCAACCCAATACTTTTCAGTGGAGCCAAGACTGGCAATATTTGATTGCCAGTCATCAAATGTTGAGTAGGGAAGAGATTAGTAAACAACTGATGAATATCAGGGTGAGCACAAGGTAGACCACCATTCACCTGTGGACCACTAGGCAATTTCAAGTGGACCGCCTAGCCCTTCTTTGTTGCTACAATTCTTGCAAAGAATTCTGGACTGATACTGTAATGTATGGGGGGATCTACACTACTGCTTTTAAAGCGCTTTAGTTTAAAGCACTTTGAAAACGTTTTGAAACCTGTATATGCAGTGTGTCCTGGGCCCCAACAGTTGTCAAAACTGTTATAAAGTGCTTTAAAGTGCTTTAAAGCAGTAGTGTAGATCCCCCCTATGTCTTACGTTCTTAAGCAAGAGCACACACTAGATCAGTTGAGAATGTTGCTGCATTTAGTGTGCTCTATTTGACTAGAAATCAGTCCAGTTCACACAGTGAGTGTCAACATGATTGTTGATTCCTAGCATTAGTGATAAGAACAAGTGTTGAGGGGGAAACCCAATTGAGTATAAGCTCTGAATATTGTGAACACCTACAGCTGTACCTAGTGGTAGCTTGCCATGTATTAAATCCATTTCTCCCCCACCTTGGAAGTGGAGAATGCTGCTTTATGTAATGGGGCTAAACATAATTTAGAAATTAGATAACAGAGCAGGCTCTCCAGTACCCTGAAAACAGAAATGGATTTGGTTGTTTTTAATCCTGTGAAGTTCTTCGGAGATTTCACAATGTTGCCAGTTACACAACATTTCTTAATGGGCTGGAAAATCCGATGTGCTCCTGGGTTTAGCCCTTAATGTTTAAAAATGCCCCCTTTGTGCTGTGCCAGGTGCTTGTGAATTCTTGATGGGCGAGGCTGCTCTTGCATCTGCCAATAATGGCTTAATAATAGGCTTAAGGTGTCCAATTAGTGGAGAGAAATAAAGCAGAATGTTTTTGTAACCATGTGCAAGATCACTCATGCCAAGCTCTTGGCTTTCAGAAATGTCCTCTTGAAGCTTCATCAAATTCCTTCACTATGGATTTAACACACCATGTTGCGCTACTGTGGTGCTAGCAGCAACCATTTAATTTCTTTATTTTTAAAAAACCCTAAGAGGCAAAAGGGGTGGACCTTTTAATAATTTGCTGCTTTTAATAATGTATTGATTTTAAATGTTTTAATTAGTTATATGTATTTTATTGTGTTTGCATTTGTGTTGTACCCCGCCTCGATCCAGAGGGAGAGGCGGGTAACAAATAAATTATTATTATTATTATTGTTGTTGTTGTTGTTGTTGTTGTCTTCTTAAGGTGACATTAAAGATTTAAACATGCTGTTTAGCTAACCGTTAGCCACTGAGTGCACAAGCTGATGTGTTTTGCATTTGTGTTATACCCCGCCTCAATCCAGAGGGAGAGGCGGGTAATAAATAGATTGATGATGATGATGATGATGATGATGATGATGATGTATCAGTTCAACATCACAAGTTGTGGCATTGATGCAGTAATGTCAGCACACTGTGGAGCTAGCATTGGTGAAGCAGCATATGCTACTATGCCATCAAAAGCTGCCACTTCCAGGCTTCAGAAGGTACTATTGCGTTCATGTCCTGTTGTAGGTTTCCCATAGGCACCTGGTTGGTCACTGGGAACAGACTGCTGGACTAGATGGACCTTTGTTCTGACCCAAGCATGACCCTTCTAATCTTCTTGCCATGGGAAGCACATCAACATACCTGTAACAACCATGAACACTATTTAAACTGTTGTGCAGTTCTTACTCCCACTGTCTTATACAAGCAAGAGAGCCATATAATTCGCACTGACATGCCTCCTTGCCTCTGCATTTAGATACTCAGATTCTCACATGTGCTAAAAGGGCATAAAAACCAATGGTGCAGCTGTGGGCCTCTGTCAGCTCGAAATCGACTTTCCGGAGATCATCTGACGGTAATCTTCTGCTCCCAAAGCCCTGAATTAGACTTTCCCTTCCATGACACTTGGCATGTGTCATTTCCATCTGCATGAACCACTTTTGAGTCCAATGGGCACATTGAACAATTAAAGTGCCAAGCTGTTCTAACTTGTCAGCAGGAACATACCCAAGAAAACAGAGAGTAATTTTCTCAGATAATTGTTTTAGACATTCCTCTCTGGTCTTGCTTTGGGATTACTCCTTGGAGCTAAGCATTTTGCATTCCTCAAGGAAGCTTGTTCGTCTTCATTATGACTGCGATAGTAATTTGTACCCAGAAAGCCATATTTCCAAGGCTGATCGCTTGCAAACTTTCATCCTAGGAACCCTTGGCTCAGATTTTTTTTTTCTGGGAGCAGAATCTCCAGTATTTGGTGGAAGCCCACCAATGTGTGCAGAATGTGTCCATGCATTTACTGCAGGGATGTTGCACTTCTTTCAACTGAAAGACTTCATTCAATTTTGGAGAACCTCTTGGTGCGGCCACATTCCAGCAGCGGACAGGGCGAAAGGCAAAGGGGGTATGGGCAAAAACACCATCTTCTTTTAGCTTAAGGACACACCTTTGAACAGGAAAAAAAGTCCTACAATTCACAACATGCCCCAGCATGGCTGACTGGGACATGCTGGGACTATATATTTATTTTTTATTTGTTACTCGCCTCTCCCTCTGGATTGAGGCAGTGTATGGCACAAATGCAAACACCATAAAATACATATAATTGATTAAAACATATAAAACTAATACTTTATTTATTTATTTATTTATTTCATTTTTATACTGCCCAATAGCCGAAGCTCTCTGGGCGGTTTACAAAAATTAAAACCATAAAAACCACAGTATAAAAGGATAACATATAATACAATATAATGACAAAACCAGGATAAAATCAAGCAGCAATGCAGAAATTAATACAGATTTTAAATACAAATTTAAAACAGCAAAGTTAAAATTAAATTGCTTAACTGTTAGAATGCTGAGAAAATAAAAAGATCTTCACCGAGCTCTCTCACCTGTATAAATTCACAAGCTGGCAGTCGACACACCCTCTGTATCTCGTCAATTTGCTTTAGGATACAGGAGCCTCTCTTATAGAGCTGGAACATTTCGCCATCAAAGTCTGTCTCCATCAATGCAGCAAGTGCTTTCACATCTGCTTGCAGCTCCCTCATCTGTTGACCAAGCAGCACATTATTAAAAGGCATCTTAAAATTTATGGCTTTCGTAAATTCCAGAAGACTGTTAAGTTCACAAATCTCTCCCAGCAAGCCATTCTACAATCTGGGAGCGGCAGAAGATAAGGTCCTTTGGGTAATGGTTGTCAGCCTTTTCTGTTGTTGACAGGAGTAAATTCTTCCCAGAGAACCTGAGTGTTTGGGGCGGATTATACAGGAGAAGGTGATCCCGCAAGTAACCTGGACCCAAACCATGTAGGGCTTTAACGGTAATAACCAACACTTTATTCTTTGCCCGGAAACTCATTGGCAGGCAGTGAAGTGATTTTAAAGTTGGTGTAATATGGTCACCCCTAGGTGTACCGGTGACCAACCTGGCTGCCATGTTTTGAACTAGCTGAAGTTTCCGGACTAGGCACAAAGGTAGCCCTATGTGGACTGCATTGCAGAAGTTGAGTAGGGTGACCAACTGTCAGGATTTCCCCGGATTTGTCCTGGTTTTTGTTCTTTCCATGGTGTCGGGGGATTTTCTATAATTTTCAATAATGTCCTGGAATGACACACCTTCCCCTTTAAGGCTGCCATTAGCATGGCAGGAGGGAATGACATGCTTTCTTGAGGCACATCATTCCCCCACCCCGAGCTCCAATTGAGGTCTTAAAGGGGAAAGTGGGTCATTCGTGGACATTATAGAAAAGGCCCCAATTGGAGTGGATGGTGGTGGTGCAGAATGAAATCCTTTCCCCTCCTCCACTCCAATCGGGTTCTTTAAGGTGGCGGGGGAATAACGTACTTTCTGCAGGACTCAGAAAGCTGCTTCCCCCCCCACACACACTAGGTGTCCTCTTTTTTGGTTTCCCAAATATGGTCACCCTAAAGTTGAGCCTCGAAGTTACCAATGCAGGCACTACCACCTTTAGGTCTTCCAACTCTAGAAAGGGGCCATCGCATCTATCTGGGCTGTCACTATAGAACTTTTTCCCTGGTCAAATCATAATAGGTTTGCACTCTAAGGCTCAGTAATGAAGTCTTGGGAGAGACATTCCAACCTTTTTGAAAGTGGGGGGGGGGGCATCCCAAAACCAGGAAGCCACAAAACAATTGGTAGGCAAGGATGGGGCCAGGGGGGCATGGTGATCCAGGGAACTCTAGAAGGCCGGATTTCAACCGTAGGGAGGCCAGATTTGGCCCACAGGTACAACATCGCTGATTTACCAGTGGGGGTGGGGGTGGGGGTAGATGCAGTCTTTTGGTTCTGCTCCAGCTTTTAAATTCTGTTTAGAAAAGTGAGGGTGTGTGTGGAATCTATCCTTTTACCACACTTTGAGCACTCTGAATGAACAAAATGGCAGACTGAATCCTCATATGAGCTAATTCCTTCAAGTTAAGTGTTCTCTAGAACAATGGGTAGAATGTGCAAAGGAGAATGCAATGAAAACAAATGGGATAAGAAGAAACAAACATTGTGGATGGTATAATATGGTCATAAAGATAATTGTAGCAGGGGGAGTGATAATTTCAACAAAATAACCAACAGGTATTGAGGCCCACAAGGTGAGATGTTGGGTAGGGATGGATTCATCTGCCCATTTCACTTTCTCCCATGGTTGATTTTTTTTCATCATCATCATCATCGTCATCATCTCAACTTCTTTCCACCCCAAATATCAATATATTTCCACATTTTGGTAAATTCTTACCAAAAATGAATTTAACTGAACTGAAATTCTCACCTATTTGCATGCAACCAATTTCAATAGGTACATCTATTCCTGGCATGGAGAGCACGGTGTTTTATCTGCCTGCCATATACCTATTAAAGATAGAAGCCTATCAGAGAAAAGCAGGTGATAAACCTAACTGAACATCACAAGAACAAAGAGCTTCTCTACATTAAGCAAAAAACTTGCATCCTTACCAGGGCTTTGTGCTTTCAATTTCTTTGTGGGATTACAATGGGTTCCTTTATATAGCAGACATGTGGTTTGAATAGAGGAAAGACCTTCCTCAGCAAGTTCTATATGGTTCTGTCTGTTTCAACTTACAGCCACTAGTCTCGTTATAGTGCTACATCAGCATTTCAAACAACCGATAGATTGGAATAACATCCCTTTTCACATTATCTCTGATCTTTTTGCAAGTGGAATAAAGGAGGGAAAGCACGGGAGACATCCTGGAGGTTGATGACATCATGTAAAGGACCCACTAACTTCTAATCATGAGCGTGGAATAAATTGCTCATGTAGAAAAGTCCAGAGTTCAAAGTCAGACTTTTAAGAACCAAGCACTCAAAGTCCTCAACTAGGTGGACAAATATGCCCATTTCATTCCCCCCACTTTCTAATTGTTTTAATCTCAAGTTCGTTCCACCATGATCATGAAGAAATTCAGGAACTTTAATAAATTATTTAAAATAAAGAAATCAAATGAACTTCTCACCCATCTCTAATATTAGGGCATAGGCTTGCTGTAACTCACATCTACTAACATATGTAGGGACCTGTTGTGGTTATTCCATTATGAGATAAGGGACTATGCAAATACTCAGAGGGATTTGCCTCCGTGTTTCAGATTTCAGCTCAGGTGTTGATAGCAATTTCTGGGCCTGAGTCATCATGAATGTTAGATCAGTTTAATTTCAGGGGAAGTAAATATTCTGTTGCCAGGACAGGAGAATTAAATAATTTAAGGATGCATGAACAAGATCGCTTAACACAGATTTATTTTCTATGAATATTCCTTACTTCCCCTCCCATATTTGCAACCAAAGTGCAAATATGGTATGATGGTGTTTTTTTCCTTAACTGTTCACAGCATATTTATGGGAGTTTGAATTTATGCTTCTTGTTATATGGAAGGGGAGTACATGTATTTCTAGGTTAATTAATCAATATTTATTAATATGGCATTAATTAATCCATACTGAGGAATATTGAGTAAGAGAGAGAGAGAGATTGCATGTGTAGGTTAATCCTGGTATAATCTCCAGTGAAAGATTTCTGTGGAAGAGGTCCATGAACCCTAGTTGTGCTTACTCAGTGACTCAACCATAACCTTTTTTTGGTTTGGTCTGATTCTCAGCCACGACAGCTCACACACGCACGGCCTGAGAACAATTGATTTCCTCTCTGCCTTTCTAATGGCTAAGCACTTTTCAAAAATAATAAAAAAATAAAAGTGCAAGAGCAGAAATTAGAGAAGAGGATTTTGAGTTCAGTTTCATAACTCTTGTTGAAAGGGATGCCGTCCAAGTCTTGTGTCTGGAATTCATTTGTCCATAACATCATGCTTAGCAACACCCACGCTCTGGCACATCTTTCTGTAGTAGGCCAGTCTTTCTTATACCAGTTTTTCCCTGACAATAGCTTGAATTTCATGATGAATGTAAGGTCATTTGGCTGAGTCCGTTTGAGGGGAGGAGAGAAGTGGAGGATTCCCAGAGCCCATATCTCTCCAGGAGGTGTGCTCTGCAAGAGGAGGCCATACGCGAATTAGCCTTCAGTCTCGTAATTCTATTCTAATAATCAGAATTAGCTGCAAAGGATTTCTCTCTCCTTCAAATACCACTATTGTAGAAACAGAAAGAGAGAGACAGTTGGCAAAAGTTTGAGAGGGTGGACCTTGTAGACCTAGGCCTAATCTACACCTGCCGTTTATCCCGGCATCAGCTCAACGTCATCCCTGTGCATCCAAATGACACACAGGGGATCCCGGGATCAACCAGGGATGACCTCTGACTTGTCCCGGGATAACCGGGTCTGCAGTTATCCCAATTTTTTCCACGGTCCCGGAATAACCCCGGGGACCATGGGTGCTGTGGCGCCAGCTCCCGGGTCCTCCCTCCTCCCCGTGAGTAGCGGGGCTCTTCAAACTAGCATGGAGCTGTGCGGGGGGCCTCCGTTCCCATCGGGGGTGGGGGGGGCAGCATTTTCACCATCCCCGGGATGGCTCTATGACATGCTGGGGCACTGGATTTTTCCATTTTTCTTTTTTTTTAAAAAATTATCATGGCGCTGGATCAGGGCCCCGTAATTGCTCAATTGTGCAAATGTCTTCCCCCCAAAAACACAATGCTGCGCCAGGAACATCCCTCTTCAGTTCCAGGATGACACACTGGTGTTTAGATGCAGGGAGATGATCTCAGAAGCAGGTAAGCCTGGAATCTTCCCCCCACCCTTCCCAGAAGGCCTCTTAGGTGTAGATGAGGCCACAGTTGGCGATAGTGTGGGAACCCTAGATTCTTTTAAGAGATGATAGTATAAGCCACCCGCTTTTTGGTGCATCTGGGGTTTTCACTCCTTTGTGTGTAATCACACAAAGTTTGATGGTGCGTTGGATGCCTCCCGACTAGGGGAAGCTGTGAGCATCTCTACATTAAGGGAAATCGTGTGGTTTTCCCAGGGCTGTTGTGCTTCCTGGTTCTTTGGCATGATTGATATGGGCTGCATTACACAGGAGGAGAGGAGCAACAAGGCAGAAGATCCTGCTATTTCCTGGCACTCCATTAAATGGAAGACATATTTGAATCAAAGGAGTGCCTCCCTCCCTCCTTGTCATGTGTGCGAAGAAGCAGGGGGTGGGCTGTCTTGTTTTCATCTGCTGTAAGTCTGCAACCCTCAGCCCATTTACTTGGGAGGAAGCCCCACTGAACACAGTGGGACTTACTGAGTAGACACACGGAGAACTACTAGCACAAACTAACGAAATGAAGAAAAAATAATTAAAAGAATCACATTGGATTTAAACTTAATACAGCATAATGAAGAGTCTTATTCTTGTGGTCTTATAGAACCCTCTACAAGGGAGTAAGCCCCATTGAACTTAAAGGGACACTCTTAGGGGGGTGGGGGATCAGATCTGTCTCCCTTTGTTGCAGGAAGGCATTTTACTCTCTCCCCCCTTTGGGTAGCAGGGTAAGTCCTTAGTCGACAAGTTCATAGCACAATGCCAGCTTTACTCATTGCTGATTTCTCACCATTAATCATTTATTCCACTTTATCTCTGATCATCCTGAAAACAGGATTGGAGTGAGGGAGGTCAGGAGACATCCTGGCTGTTACTGACATCATTTAATCGACCCGCAATCTTCCATGAGTGGCCAATCACGAGCATGCTGTAGAAGTGTGTATGAAGTTTGGTGCTGATCCTGGGGTTTATTTGCACCACCCGCTTTTTGGTGCACCCAGGATTTTTGCTCTTTTCTGTGTAATTGCGCAGGGTTTTGACGATGCATCAGGTGCCATAGGACTCCCACTCATTCTGGCCCAGACCACAGTGGCGGTGAGAAGGGGGAGCAAGAGATGCCTGTGCTTACCTGCTCACTGTAAGCTTCATCCTACCTACACTTTTGTTCTGGTTCTCCTTCGAATTATCCCATAGTATATGAAAGCTGTTGTGGTTGAGCTCCATCACACCAGCCTCCGTGCCTCCACCCTGCTTGATCCGGGGAACCCTGGAGTTCCCCGGATCAGCATGCCCCCCGGGAGGGCTGGGCTGAGCTCCGTGGCACTTGTTTGGGGGCTGCCGAGGGAGGCCTTGTTCCTCGTCTTCCTGCTCTGGCGTGCCCCCTGGGAGGGCTGAGCCTGCTCCGAGCTCTGCGATGCTCGCTTGGGGGCTGCCGAGGGAGGCAGCTCTGCTCCTCGTCATCCTTCCATATCCCCTGTGGCCGCTAGGAGTTCAAGAAGAATCACACTTTCTGAGAGGCAAAATACGTCACCAAGAGGGGGTGGGGGAAGAACTGCAATCACAGCAGGACATAGACAACGTCATTCGAGTCCTTCGCTGTGAATGTCATGGGAGTCTTTTGCATGAAATTAAGCTGTGAAAGCACACTATCAGCCTCTTGTGATGGAGCTCTGTGTCAAGACAGAGGAGGAGCAAGAGCAGCTGGAGGCAATGGCAGTGAGAAGGTAAACTCACTGAGGGAGGGAGACCCATTGAAGTTAACTTGCCCAAGGGCTCTCCGAAACCTAGAACTGGTACTGCCATAAGGATAGGCCTGCATTGCGTCTCGCTGTGTGTATAGACATGTTACCAGAAACAAGTTCATGGATGCCTAGGAAATGCCTGATGGAAAAGATAACACAAACTAATAGAATGCAGCCTTTGGAGCCTTTATTGTATCCTGGGTATCCTATTTTGTACGAATACCACCAAGATAAATTATGTTGTGCTAGCCTAAGTGACCTCTAGTACAGCACCAATAGCATTTGCCGGCGTGGTGATTTTTCCCTGGAAACCCACTGCCAGCAAACACTATTGGTATTGCACTAGAGGCTGCTTCTCCAAACGCAACATGATGCCTTTATACAAATCCATGGCAAGACTGTGGAATACAGTTCTGGTCACCACTCCTAGAAAAAGGATATTATAGAGCTGGAAAAAGTGCATATAAGGGCAACTAAAATTATTAAGAAGCTGGAGCATCTCTTCTATGAGGGAAGGTTACAACAACTGGGATTGTTTAACTTGGAAAAAAGGAGGCTAAGGGTAGACATGATAGAGATATACAAAATTATGCATGGTGTGGAGAATGTGGATAGGGAGACATTCTGAAAGAACTGGGCATGTTTAGCCTGGAGAAGAGAAGATTGAGGGGAGACATGATAGCACTCTTCAAATACTTGAAAGGTTGTCACACAGAGGAGGGCCAGGATCTCTTCTCGATCCTCCCAGAGTGCAGGACACGGAATAACGGGCTCAAGTTACAGGAAGCCAGATTCCAGCTGGACATCAGGAAAAACTTCCTGACTGTTAGAGCAGTACGACAATGGAATCAATTACCTGGGGAGGTTGTGGGCTCTCCCACATTAGAGGCCTTCAAGAGGCAGCTGAACAACCCTCTGTCAGGGATGCTTTAGGGTGGATTCCTGCATTGAACAGGGGGTTGGACTCGATGGCCTTTTAGGCCCCTTCCAACTCTGCTATTCTATGATTCTATGATTTTTCTCCCTCTCTCAAAATACTAGAACCCAATGGGGTCATCCCATGAAGGTGATTGGTGGAAGGTTCAGGACAAATAAAAGGACAGTACTTCTTCACACAGCGCATGGTCCTCCTTTTCATATGGTCACCTTATCGTTCACCTATCTTACCATCATTTCAGCTAAGAATTGTTATGTATTTCATAGTTCTGTTGTTTTAACCTTATGTGTAACTTTTGATATTGTATAACAGTATTGTAAATTTTTGTCCGTATGTGTTGCAATGATCTGTGGATTGAGTAATAAACATTTGGATGGACAATAATCCTATACACTGACAGCAAATATTATACAATAAAACATCTTAGGGATTTTGTGATATCGAGTGGCATAGTAATATGTATGTATGTGTGTATAAATAAATAAATAAATAGTATCAACATGCTTGGTAGGAATCCTGACGTTTCTAGGAGTGTCTGTCAATGCACACCAGAGCACATCTTTTTTGGCACGGTGTGCTGAGTCCTGCCACAAATTGCAAAAGAAAAACAAAACTAAACAGCCATTGCCTGTTTTCAACACGTTGCATCTTTTATCTTGGGGATTCATCTGATATGAATCGCAGCACTGAAAAACAAACAGTGCAGACACAGCTGGAGGGAAGGGTGGTTTTGGATAGCTGAAATATTTGTCAGTGTTTTTTTATTATTATTATGAATATTATTTCAACTGGTTAAGCACGATCCGTTTTTACTACAGTCAGCTAAGCTGTAATAAAGGTTCCAGGGAGAAAAGAGGACAGCTCAAAATCACTTCTCTTGGGTGCATATTAAGGATTTTAACTAGAACATAATGATCAGTTTATTTGATTGTTTTTATTATATTTTATTTCTACCTTGGATTTTTACAAAGAAAATGGCACCAAGGCATCCCTACATTCCTGATTCCATACTCACAGTCATTAACAGCTTGATTTTCAGAACAATCCTGTGCATGTCAAAAGTAAGTCCCACTGCATTCAATGGACTTTATCCTCAGGCATGGCCATTGACTGTGGATGATGGGAACTATACTCCATGGGCATATCTGGAGTGGTGTGTATAGAACTGCAGCTTTTAATGTTTAAGCATGTTTATTCAGAAGTATATTCAATAGGATTTACTCCCCCAAAAGTCTATTTAGGAGTGCAATTGAAGGAGGAGACACATAAACAGCATTATTTATTTATTTATTTATTTATTTATTTATTTATTTATTACATTTCTATACTGCCCAATAGCTGGAGCTCTCTGGGCGGTTCACATTACAGCCTTTCATATTAGATTGAAGCTGAATAACAACCTCTGCTCCATATTAAACAATTACTAATACAGATTAGAACCTTCACTCCATTTATAAATATGTATTGAAACGACACTCCCCTGCTGTTAATTATCCGGATTGTGAATACAAAGGAGTAGCTAAAGTTTCCAATCCAGCTAAAATCAGTAGTGTGACTCATGGAAGAATCCTATATTGGTCTATGCAGATGCCAGCTCCATTGAATACAATGGGACTTACCTCCAGTTAAATGTGTATAGGACTGCAGTCTAAGTTCCAATGAAACCAACGGGGCCTAAATCAGTAGCAACTAACTGGTTTCATTGTTTTTTCAATGGGATTGGTGGAGAAATCCTAAAGCTCAGCTAAGCCATAGGACACCTAGGCCATAGCTAGACCTAAGGTTTATCCCTGGATCGTCCAGGGGTCAAACCTGTTCATCTAGGTGACACACAGACGATCCAGTGCTCAGGCAGGGGCGAACCCTGGATGATCCCAGGATAAACCTTAGGTCTAGCTGTGGCCCTAATGTCAGATCCATGATGCTGATGTAACTATACACTGGAAGAAAGGGACTTCGGTCAGTATCCAGCCAGTGTTAAGTGGAGTATAGGATTATTGCGTTGGTCAACTAACTTTAGCAGGGGCACAAAGTCTGCTAAAGTAGGATTGGGCAGAAGATAGATCTGGAACAACTGGTAGATCTTTCAGCAGGGTTTTCTGACTCATAATTGTTTAATACTAACAACAACAAAATGACCAATCCCCCATACCCATAAATTTGGCTGCTGAAATGAAGAAAGCTTGGGGTAACTAGGAATGAACTTTTTGTGTGTGTGAAAGAGCACATTTCTAGGGTCCGAATGTGCTCAGCGGCATTCTGTTGTTTAATTCTAAGTGAACGTCTCCTGCAGTTGGCTCCGGTTGATGGATTTTGAACTTCTAGTAAAAAACAAAGTAGATCCTGCAAGCCTGAAGTCTGCCCACCCCTGTGTTAAAAAGATAATAATATGATATTAAATAGCTGAAGCCACTTGTTCTTACTACTATGGAATTTAGCACGCTCTCTCTCTCCCCCTCCCCGTTGTTTTAAACAATTGCTTGTAGTCCTGTCCTTAGACACAGGGTAAGCATCACACATAGGTTCCTGCTCTTTTATAAATCTGAAAATTCTTGATAAGCCCTGTTGTGCTCTTTTATTTCTCTAGACCAGCAGTCTTTGAACTATATCCCGCCAACCATAATGTGCTTGAAGTTAGGTCTTGTTGGATCATGGTGCAAGTACCAGAGGAATGTTTTATTGCTCAGTGGAAGGAGCCCATAAGTCAGAGGTATAGCAGATACTTCACATGGAGAAGGTCCCAGATTCAAGCCCTGCTGTCTTCAATTAAAAGTAACTTGGGTAGCAGCGCTAGGAAAATCTGTGCTTGGACCACAGAGAAGTTCTGCTAGTCAATAGATGGACCAATGGTCTGACTTGATATTAGTTTTTATTTATTGCATTTTCATACTGCCCAATAGCAGAAGCTCTCTGTTGAAGGTAGCTTCCAGTATTAGTTGGAAGGTAGCTTCTGATGTTAGTTACTCCAAGATGTCAAAATGTTGTCCGCTAAATGCTTCTGTGGCACCTGTCCTGTATCTTGCAATGCTTCCATTGTCCCTGCACCATGAATGCTCATCCCTTGGCTTGGAATGCAGTACATCTGCATCATTTCACATCGGTTTTAATTTGGAAACCTTTCAGGCAGCTCCCAGTGTGGAAAATATTAAGTAAGAATGTATGGGCAGTGGTCTGTGAAGAATAAGCAAACCGGAAAAGCAGGCCACAACACAACACATTTTTGGCTCTGACTACAAACCATACACCATTTCTTTGTAGAAGCCCTGCTGAATGAGATACTTGGATTGTACTCTGGAAATTGCTTTTTTTTCCTCCAAATTTGGTTGCAAATTAATAATGAGCAACTCATGCAGATGATTTTTTTTGAAAAACATATGCTAATTTTAAAGACAAGATACCGGACACTGTTGTGTTGAATAAGAGTAGAGGCAGAATATCCAAAAATTCTTTTATTGCAAAATTCTCAGAAAAAATTCTGTAACGGAAATTCAAACACTTTAAAAAAATAAGTAATTCTGTACAGAAAATCTTTAACATTCTTCAAAGTATACTAGATTTTGTGTGTGTTTTTAAAGGTATGTACAAAATAACAATTCATGTAAAAACAAGTAACAAAAAGGAAGCTGTGTCTATCATACAGGAATGGGAGAAAATGGTGGACTATAATACTCATATCCTATTGCACGCCATGACGCCAAAGTGCAAATCTGCACAAATTGTGAACTAGCAAGCTGAATGCAAGAAAATAAGAAGCATAATCTTGGATCTGATCAGACCAGTGTTCACCATCCTCTTGCCCACAGGGGCCAACCAGATGCCCACAATAGGACCTGGAGGAAATTTCTCTCTCCCTTATTGTCGCTCCCAGAAGTTGGTATTCAGAGTCAAACTGCCTCAGACCCTAGAGGGTGCATCATGATGAAATTGTCTATTCCCCTTTTAAGGTCATCTTAGGCAAACGTCACCATGCACCTTGTGTGCTGTGCAATCCCCTTACTTTTTATTTGCATGCCCTGACATCCAGCAAAAATCTGAGGTTTACGGAGCAGGATTGCAATATTGCATATTGATTAAGTTTGTCATAGCAAACCTCTGAGTTTTAACAGGTGTATAAATGGAAGTGGGTTTATTGTCGTTTTCCTCCCTGTTTGTAAAAACCTAAACACGATATGCTCTTGGAATGCTTCTCCGCCCCTCCGCCCATCACATTGATTCTTGTCAAAAAAAAAGAGACCATCTAAACAACAAACAAGCCCTGAGGCAGGCTGAGATCCTCAGTTAAAACCACACACCCCTTGAGAATTTGAGAAGAGATGGCACAAGATCCTGATCCCGTCTTCCCATCCCTGCACCTTAACCCTGAAGTCACGGAATCATTTCATTCCTTCCTGATCCCACAGTCATAACAGGATGGATGGACTGAGCCAAGAACAGGAGATTTCCACATTGGCAGGTGAGCATACATGGATTTTTGCCAGGGCTGCATGAAAAGATCCATTGTCCCCTGCCAGCTTCTTAACTCTGCCATCTTTCCGCTTCCTACCTTTATAATTCAGGCAGCGTCTATTTCAGGTTTCGTTACAGCATTCGCAGACTGCTCAGGTGTGCTCGCTGCAGCTTGACAGATTTGACCCCCCCCCACACACACACATCAGCAAGGTCAAAGCTAGCTTTGGATGCCCCTTGTTCTCTCCCTGTCATCAGCACACATTGATCAAAACATGCCTAGCCATTTGTTGCTGCAGGAGCAAGGACTCCAGGTGTAGTCTGTGGAAAAAGCAGCACTCCAACCATTTCCTTCAAAAGTATCTGGGGAGGGGGAGAAAAGAAGAAGAGAGTATGATTTATTTTGTATTTCTGAAAAAATGTCCAATGCCCATGCTAGTCTGCCTGTCTGACTCCTCCTTTCACATTTATGAATTGCTTTCCTGCCCCATTAGGGTGACCATAAGGAAAGGAGGACAGGGCTCCTGTAACTTTAACAGTTGCATAGAAAAGGGGATTTCAGCAGGTGTCCTTTGTATGCATGCAGCACCTGGTGAAATGCAAGAAAGTGGTTTGCATGTTTGTTGTTCAGTGGTACACAGGCAAGCTGTACACCAAGAACCATTTCTAATAACGGATTTGCACAGAATGTGATACTGCTTTCCAGGACTGTTCTAGGTGAAACACAGAGACTACTTTGTTGATCTTTTACCTCCCACAAGCACGGCAGGCTGAGACTGCCACTCTGTGTGGGTAATTGGAGCAGTTGAGAAAGACAGGCTGGTGATAAGGCTGGCGATAAGCCTGCAACCGACTTGCCTTTGAGATGCCACTGAACTCAGTGCTCCAGGCTACAGTTACACTGGGAAGCTACCCTGGGGCGTGATTCATTCCCTTTCCCACACTTTAATTCAAGGGTAAAACAAAAGAGGGAATGCACAAGACTGGCCTAAGGAATGTGGGGAGCCTGACTATAGTTGAGTGACTACATGGAAAGGAGGACAGGGCTCCTGTATCTTCAACAGTTGCACAGAAAAGGGAATTTCAGCAGGTGTCCTTTGTATGCATGCAGCACCTGGTGAAATTCTCTCTTCATCACAACAGTTAAAGCTGCAGGAGCCCTGACCTCTTTTGTATCTGGACAAGAGGGCAGGGCTCCTGCAGTTTTAACCATGTTGATGAAGAGGGAATTTCACCAGGTGCTGCCTGCATACAAGTAACACGTGCTGAAATTCCCATTTCTATGCAACTGTTAAAGATACAGGAGCCCTGTCCTCCTTTTCATACAGTGACCCTACTTTTAATCTCCTATCAAAACAGTGAGATTAAAATCTGAACAGGCTACCTTTAAAACATCCAGTTTTAAAGTACAAATTCCATTTGCATTCCTGGGTCTTGAATCCATGCAATGGATAGTGACTTGAACTGAACCAAACAAGATCTAGTGTTTATGGAATCTCACTCAAGTTGTATTTAGTGATGGATCTTGCACAGGTCACACTGGAAATGTATCATGGTGCAGCAGCCTGTTATTTTAGGACACATCTATTAGGAAAAGCATTATTTAAATTGTTTTTAGCTGTTTACCTTGTTTTAATTTGTCTATGCTAATTTTTAGACTATTTTTTAATTGTTGTAATCCACCCAGAGAGCTTTGGCTATGGGGTGGTATAGAAAGGGACCCTTACCTTATCGCTTTCTGAATGCAACGGGGAGTTCTCGGTTGGGGATGAGGATGCCCAAGTGCAGGGTTTCGACTGGTTTGTCATCGGTTGCTACGATCTGATACTTCCGTACAAGCTGTAATGCAAAGATAATGAAAAATGAAAAACAAAAACAAAAACAGGGTCTCCCAAACATGCCCTAATGAGCCGCCACAACATGTAACCAAGGCTTAGTTTGAGCCAGGGGTAATCCATGGAACCTGTGAGTTGACCCTCAAAATTGGTGCCAATGCCAAGTCTTAGAATTGCTAGTTATAATGATAGAAGAGCTTGATTTAGCCCTGGTTTGGCAAGCTGAAGTCCCATTCATTTCAACAGGAGAGTTAAACACACACATCTTCAATGGAGAGGAACGCAGCAATGTGGGGGCAGGAAAGAACCTGTGCTTCTTCTACCAACTGACCTCTTCTTCCTGGGGAGGCCACCATCTCCCTGAAGTTAGATGAGACTTCTACTCATTTTGTGTTGTAACCAGTGTTAGTTCCTTCTCAGAGAAGACCCGTTGAAATGAATGGGACTTAAATTAGACTACCTCATTGGATACAATCCACTGGGTAGTTAATTGGGAGAGTCTCCAGTGCAAATGCCGTTAAACTAAATGGGAGATGTGGAAGAATACGGTCATATCTCCATTCGTTGCAGCAGAGTTGCACAGAAGAACATTTCAATGGATTGTACATGTTCATTATATATCAGCATTTGAGAGATGTCCCATACCTGCAAAAAGCAGCTTTAATTTAATACATTAGAAGATCAGCATGTTCTAATAACATACTATTAATGTTCAGACATGTTTAATATCTTTTTTTATGAGCCCAATTAAGATGTTTAGTGTTCATCTCCTGCTCTGGGGACTGGAATCTTCTGCTTCCATTTTAGATTAACCACAGTTTAATGCTATGTCCAAAGCCTAAACTATGGCTAATCTTAACTGGAGATAGTCATGGTTTAAAGTTGGCTTGTTTCCACCAACAGCTTAACCACGGTTTGTTGGGCTTGGACAAACATGGCTAAGATCAAACAGAAGCCAAAGCTTCCAAATTCCTCCTGGTGGCCATGCCGGGGGATGAGAGAACATACAAGCCCAAGGCTTGTTGTGGCATATCCTTGTCATTCTAAACAAGATTATTGGATGAGGTGCTCCTGAGATATAGAATGAGGTACTCCTAGTAGTTGTGCGTAGACCTGGGGTCCATGTGGAGCCCACTTGGAATACAGTGTTCTGGCTCCCTCTCTGGGAGTTCAATCAGGCATCAACTTTCCTTTCCTTTTGGTGTCTGCTAAAGGCATTTTATTAAAACAAACTTTTCCTGAATAACTAGCCATGGTTTTATTAGTATAACTTGATTTTAAGTATATGTACTCTTTTGTATTTTGATCCTTCTTCATCATTCATCACTCAGCAATCTTTCTTTTAATGTAGAGTGGTTTATACATTTTGTGAGTAATGAATAAACAAACCAAGCATTCTTTATTTTACAGCTCTTCAGAGGGAAACCCTAGCTATCAGCTATCATCATCACTTTACACCAAAGTGACTCAAGTCAGATTCCATCACGTACGAAAAAATAGCTAAGTAGAATTTAGAATGGGTCGAGGGAGGGGGAAGAAAAATATGTATATGGAATTACTTCCTCCCTACCCACCTCCCAAAGAATTATTTGAGATTAAGAAGGAAAATGTGTGCCGCTGGAAGCTTACCCAACAGAGAGCTAATTGAAGCTGCAGCTCTGCCAAGCGGCGTCCAATGCACATCCTTTTCCCAATGCCAAAAGGAACATGAGCGAAAGGATTTATGTTCTTCTGGAGCCAACGCTCCGGCTTAAACCGAGTCCAGTCACTGAAGTATTCTTCGTTGCATCCCAGGGCATGGCTGTTGATCATCAACACTGTCTGTGAGCATAAAAAAAGAAGAAGCAGTTGGAGAGGAGGAAGGTCATTCGAGTGCTGTTTACGAAGACAGAATGGCAAGTCTTATTTTGCGAATGGAAAAAGGGCTGCAGATCAAGGCAATCTGCCGTCTTGGGCGGAACGATGACGTTGCATCAAAGGCTGCTGTGCTTCATGGGCAAGAGAAAAGAGCCCTGAGCAACAGCCAAAGGACATAACATAATTCAAAGACTCTCCAGACAAGCTCTGAATTGGGATTTATTTCCAGTTCAAAAAAAGCAAATAAAAAAACCCCAAACAGGTGCAGCCTTAATCTTGTCAGTGAAATCTCCTTCAGGGCTGTTTTGGGGGAAAATACAGGATATTTTCTTCCATGCAAATGTTTGCTTGAAAACATTCTTAACCCTTAAAGAACTTACAGTGTGGGTCAAACAGGACTTAATTTGATCCAGAGCTGATTTGGTTTCACTCTACAACCCATTTTCAGTGCTAGGACTCAGACTTGGGGCATCTGAAGTAACACTGAAAAACCAGTGCCCATAATCACATGCAGAGTGCCCTTTCCCTCCCACTGAGTAACTGCGATGGTTCCCCTGGCAGGGCACCTGTGATATTAATAGTAGCACAAAAGGCAGAAATTCAACAGGTAATATTCTCCCCCTCGCTGCATCTCTATCCTGGGAAAAGCTACACCGGTTGAGTTTCCGTCTATGACTATTAAAGGCAGAGGAGCTCTGCCAGGGAAAAAAAGGAACAAATCTAGAGAGGGTGGCTTTCCAAGCCAGGTGGAGGTCAGGAACCGCTGTTTTCTGAAACTGGCCCACATGGTGAAGCAACATGAATACGAAGCCAGCTTTCAAAACTCAATTTCCCTAAAATACACCCCCATCTGCTCAAAATAATTACTTCTTGGAGCAGTTTATGGTGCTTGAATTCCGCAGGAATTAAGCCCACTTACTTGTGTGCTTGATAGTGAGGGCCCTGTAGAGTGGCCACTTACATATTGCCAAAAACAAAGAGGAAATGCATCACAAAAGAAAAGGACAAAAGAGGACACCAATCCGCATATTATTTGCATGTGCTCGTTTATATGTACAGATGCCAAATTAGAAAGAATAAACAGAAATATAGAAACCAGATTCAGACTAGACAGACTTTCCAATAGAGAATTGTCCTCTGACAGCTCTTCAAAAAGAGGACTGTTCTCTGTAACATAGGACACCTGGCCACCCTAGGGCCCAGTTTGGAGTACATTCCCATTGTACTATCATGAGAAGAGAGTAGCTCTGTGCAGAACTTGATATGGCTGAAACCAGTTGTACATTGCAATTCTATGCTGAGGCTGTTCCACTGGAGGGCCGCTCTAAGTAGGTCAAGCAATGAACCAGTTGTGTTGCTGTGCTTGGCCATGCAAACCACATTCATCCCACACTTATTTATTTATTTATTTATTACATTTTTATACCGCCCAATAGCCGAAGCTCTCTGGGTGGTTCACAAAAATACTTGCAAGAAAGAATCCCTGATGGACCCGCAAGTTAATGCAATTAGGAATTGAGGAGCTTGGTAAAAAGGTATCAGCAAACTATACACATGCAATCCAGCCCATGTTGAACCTTCTTAAATAGAATTGAAAAACAACAACATCCTAAGAACACATCCCATTCTTAAAAGGTTGTTCTTTGCAATGATTGGGATAAATGTCATTCTCAAAGATGCTGCGTGGCAATTGGCTAACAGTTTCTCATATATCATATTGCACAGATGCTGGAAAATAAATATATATATATATATATATATATATATATATATATATATATAGGAAATAGAAGGATATTATAGTACCCTGTTACAGTATACCTCTCCTCATATGTAGCTGTTTTTAAATGGATACCGTTGTTTTTATACTGTTGCTTTTATGTTTTTGATGGTTTTAAATTTTGTATACTTTTTAACGTTCACTGTTTTTAACTTTTATAAACCGCCCAGAGAGCTTCGGCTATGGGGCGGTATATAAATTAAATAAATAATAAAAAAAATTCTATATCTGAAGTTCACTTTGGCGGTGGAAGTAATACTCACCCCTTTCGGAAGGGAGTAATCTCCCAGGACGGTCTCTTTGTCAAGGGTCCGAGTGGTAAATGGCACGGAAGGAGTTAACCTACAGCAAAAGGGAAGGCACTTTCTTTACTATTGGTGTAAGATAGAATCTACCAGGGGGCATTCGATCTCAGCAAAGAGAATAAGCTGAGAAGTTCCAAGTTCAAATCGCATCTCAGCCATGACATCACTTGGTGGCCTTCAGCAAGCCACCCTTATTACTTCAGCTGTATTGGGGTAATAGTACTGAGTGACCTTACAGTGAGTTCATACTCTCATCAATGGCTATTAGCCATGATAGCCAAATGCAGGCATGGAGATCCGGCCCACAGGGGTTCCTCTTCTGGCCTGCCAATTTCTCTCCATGGCCCCTCCCCCTGTCCCAGGCCCCGCCCAACGCTCAGTGCTAGAGAAAGGCAGACTTCCTCTAGTACTGAGCAGGGGAAGGCAGCCCCTTTCTCTGTGCAATGAGGGGCACGGACCAATCACTCTGTGCCTTTCTGTGCACAAAGAAACGAGTCCAACGATGTCAGGGTCCCATTCTCTGACATCATCCAGCCCCTGGTGGATTCCCAGGAAGTAATCTGGCCCCTGGGGCTGGAACAGGTTCTCATCCCTGGCCAAACGGAGCCTCTACAGTATTTGAGGCAGTAAGCCTGTCTGCACCAGTTGCTGGGTGGGAGAGTGCTGTTGCACCATGTCCTGCTTATTCATCCCTGGCTGATGGCTGGTTGGCCACTGTGTGAGCAGAGTGCTGGACTAGATGGACCCTTGGTCTGATCCAGCAGGGCACTGCTTATGTTCTCTGCATGCAGTATATTCAGTTTAGCAAATGTTGAGGGCAACCCATGGATGTCTATGTCCATCAACCAGACCCTGCTTGTGAGTTTCCTAGATGTAGGGTGACCATATGGAAAGGAGGACAGGCTCCTGTATCTTTAACAGTTGCATAGAAAAGGGAATTTCAGCAGGTGTCATTTGTATATATGGAGAACCTGGTGAAATTTCCTCTTCATCACAACAGTTAAAGCTGCAGGAGCTATACTGCAGCTATACTGTGACCAGATTTTATTTATTTATTTATTTATTTATTTATTTATTTATTAACTTATATACCGCTCCCATAGCCAGGGCTCTCTGGGCGGTTTACAAAGAGGGCAGAGCACCTGCAGCTTTAACTGTTGTGATGAAGAGGAAATTTCGCCAGCTTCTCCATATATACAAATGACACCTGCTGAAATGCCCTTTTCAATACAACTGTTAAAGATACAGGAGCCCTGTCCTCCTTTTCATATGGTCACCCTACTAGATGTATCTCAGTGTTATGGTCTGAAGGCACATTATGCAGCAACCTTCAGAATGCCCAGGATCCCCAGGTAAGCCCATTTGAGTTACATGATAGAAATCTCTAGTGAGATTTCACTGGCTACTGCTAGAGAGAGTTGCCTGCAAACACAGGTGGCTTCTTCAGGCAGCTGAAAAGGGCTGATTGCTGCTGATGCCCTGGACCAGTGGAGGCTGGTGGATCCAACATCAGTGGGGCTGTGAATCTACCCCAGATTTCAGTCAGAACCACTCAGAACGCTAAAGGAGCTCTCCAAGGTGCTTCACCCCTTCATAGCTCCTTTTGAATTCTGGCTGGTTCTGAACTGAAAACCTGAGCAGATTCAGTCTCCACTGCTCTGGACTCCTCTTCAGGAGCTCCAATGAGCACTGGACAGATACCACTGTAATTACCCACAATGCCCTGGAGTGCCACATCAGTCTGGGGCACTGTGGGTGATTACAATGGCACCATCATTGTTGTCTTCTGTTATCTATTTCCACTAGGCATGGAGATAATTACTGAAGGAAAAGGGGTGCCCCCCCCCCCCCAAACTAGGAGCTGGTTATAAGAGAGCTGGACTCGATGGAACTTTGGCCTAACCTGCCAAGACAGGCATTCCTTTGATCAGCCAATATCCATTTGAACACTTTTAGCCTGCTGCAGCAGATTCAGAGAAGGGGAGAAACAATCTCTTTCCATGTCTGTGAAGCATTTTACCTCATAGATTCTTTCAGGCAGGCCTTTAAGTAGGGCATCCTCTTCAGATGTTCACCATTCGGGTCTTCTCCAGCTGGGACCACACTCTGTATTTCCTCAAGAAGCTTTGCCTGGACATCCGGGTTGCACGAGACATTGTAGAGCGCCCAGAGTAAACTGTTGGCAGTCTGAAACAGTAGCACATAAGGACTTGAACTCAGCCTAGATTACTGCATGGACATGACTAAGAAGTCCAAAACTTGGCATCCTCCAGGAGAGACCCAGCTGGAGGTGTAAGGCAGCCTTCCCTAAATGGAAGACCTCCATACATGTTGGACTACAACTCCCATCAACCCCAAGCAACATTAGGAGTTGTTGTCCAACACATTTGGAGGATACCAGCTTGGAGAAGGCCAATGTAAAGTTTCGATAATCTCTGGTACGTTAAATTCAGTTGCAATGTAGAAAAAGAGAGAGGCCATTATCAGATTGTATCCCAACCTTCTGGTTCTATCCTCACAAGGGCACTGAAAAGTAGGGAAAGATGACTTGCCTAAGGTGATATCAACTCAGGTCTCCCTAATAGGTCTCACTAATACAAATAAACTGCTGCAATACAGCGGGATGGACCATAGCTCAGTGTGATAGAGCTCCTGCTTTGCATGCAGAAGGTCCCAGGTTCGATCCCCAGCATCTCCAGGTAGGGCTGGAAGAACTCCTACCTGAAACCTTGGGGAGCCATTAAGAACATGAGCCATGCTGGATCAGACCAAGGGTCCATCTAGTCCAGCACTCTGTTCACACAGTGGCCAACCAGCTGTCAGCCAGGAACCAACAAAGCAGGACATGGTGCAACAGCAGCCTCCCACCCATGTTCCCCAGCAACTGGTGCACACAGGCTTACTGCCTCGGATACTGCAATACTGGGCTAGATGGACCAAGTGACTGACTCAGTAAAAGGCAGCTTCCTATGTTCCCATCTTATCTGCAGTGGTTAGGTGAATCCACCGTCAACCTTGAAAGACCTATTTCAGTTTCCCTCCCACAGCCTATTATTATTGTTATTATTATTACTACTACTACTACTACTACTACTACTACTATTGTTATTATTATTTTCATTTATATACCGCCCCATAGCCAAAGCTCTCTGGGTGGTTTACAAATGGTAAAATTCTGAGATCCCAGCCCCTCTTACCGTTTCAACTCCTGCAATCTGGAGCTCTGTAATAGCAGCATACAGCTCCTTCTTTGAAAGCTGACTCCCGAAGTAAATGTCACAAAGGAAATCTTCCTTGGGGTTGGCAGAGTGTTTCTTCAGCCTGCTGTCTATGGAACGTTTCACTTGAAGGAAGAAATGAAGGAAGTTAGGAACAAACAACAAAACTCAGGCATATGGGCCTCAGATGTATATTCGTCCACGTAAGAAATTATCTGCATGCAGAAAACAAGAATGATCCCAGCCTTTCTTCCTGACATGCTAGTTTTCAGTGTGTAGGATTTTAATCTTGTCCCTGACATGCTAGTTTTCTATATGCAGAATATACTGGTATGGAATATTCAAGACCTGTGAGTCACCAACCTACAGCTTGGAATGGTACAGTCTAGAAGCTGCTTTACCACCTCATCTGTTGTTAGTGAAAATTAGGCCTAAAGGTGATTTACCCAAGGATCCCTATTATCTCTCATCCAAACCTGCCTCACAGGGTTGTTGTGAAAATAAAGTGGGTTGATACTCCATGAAAAAAGGGTTGGTAAAAAATGGGATAAGTCAATCCCAAATGTGCATTAAGAGTCATTTAGGGGGTAACCCTATACACGTTTTGACAGAAATAAGTCCTAATGCATAGGATTGAGACTTAAAAGATTAAGAAAGCAATCCTATGGCCCCCTAGATAGCATCAGCTGTTGCTATGATCTTACAAATGTGAGCTTGTAGAGGGGTAAATGGGGGTGTGCCAGTGAGCAGGGAGGGGAGGAGATTGGGGACATGGTGATACAAACTATCAGCAGCTGTCCCCAGCCTCCTTCCCTTCCCCTTCCCCTTCCAAAGCCTCCGCTAGATGGGTGAAAATGCCTGTCTAGCTAAAATGCAGAATGGAAGGCATTATGCACCTCCTGCTCAGCGTTAGATACTCATAAGCTTCTGAGTTCAGAGGCTTATGTGTACCCAGGGTGGACCTGATAGTACTATGTCCTAACGAGGCTACAGTACAGTACAGTGCAAGTTCCTAATGCAGCTGATACCTTCAGTGCAGTGTAATGATCTCAAAACTTGAAATTTGAGGAATGAATGTATTCTGCTGTGTTGAGCTAGTTCAATTTCCTTCCATTCAGAAGATGGTAGCTATTTTCAGACTATAGTTGTCAACAGCAGCTATCAAATTTAAGACACCACGAGCTTGTTCCATGGAATACAGTCAATGTCCCCAGATGTGTCCAGTTACCTGTCTTAAAGATATTGTCCCATGCCTTCGTATGAGCTTGCCAAACTTTAGTATTCAGACTTTTATGGAGCTCAACTGGGGTCACCATCATCTTCCCAAAAGTACCCATCATCTGAAATGCATCAAGAACAGAGCAACAGCATTATCAAAGTGAAATAAAGAGCATAGCGAAAAGAGAAAAGAGGGAATCAAACATTTTCATTGTCACAGAAAAGTGTCCTTTGCTCTTTGGTATGATTGACTCAACTTTTACGACCAGCAGAAGAGCGGAACACCGCAATGAGAAGCTTCCATTCATTCAAAACCTTAGACGGGGAGAGGACTACTCCAGCGAAACAAGTATCTGCTAGTGCAACACTCCTATCAGGACACGACATACTTGTGCATCCCAACCCACCCTTTGAAGATCAATAATCAGGAATACACCATACTGCTTAATAGCAATTATTCTCCTATTGAGCACAAAAGACTTGTTCCATCCAGGAGAATGGACACCACTGGTGGAATGGATGCCCCCTATCCCCCCACACACACCTCCCAAATCTGCTGGAAGGTCAGGGGCCCTTTTGCAGGGAACAGAGGGAGTGCAGGATAGATGAAAGGAAGAGAAGGTCCCATTGCATGAACAGGCTTAGTATAGAACTCAATGGGTAGAAAGGCTGGGCTGGTAGAAGCAGCTCCCATTCTGAGTGTCTAAACGTTATTAATTCTCATTCTAGAGCTAAAAGCCATCCTGCTTTGCATCAGGGAACAATCCCATGCTTACAATGTTCCCAGATGTGCAAATTGCACAAGAGGTACTCCCTGTGGATTGGGCCCAAAATGACCATCTCCTAGACCACCGATTCTGTACGGCTTTGTGAAACCCCTCCCAATCACATGCTGGGAGGGGTTTCGCCCTTAAAGGGCGCCTAGACTTTTAAAAATTAAAATAACATTAAACAAGTAAATGTGTTTGACAAATAAAGGGTCCCAGAGTCAATTCTCGGTATTTCCAGGCAGACCTGGGAAAGAGTCCTGCATGACTCCCTGGAGAACTGCTGCCAGTCAGTGAGCTGATGCCAGTATCAGAGGCAATAAGCCTATAGACACCAGTTGCTGGGGAACATGGGTGGGAGGGTGCTGTTGCACCATGTCCTGCTTGTTGGTCTCTGGTGGACAGCTGGTTGGCCAATGCTGGGCTAGATGGATCCTTGCTGTGATCCAGCAGGGCTCTTCTTATCTTCTTAAACAATGGTCTGGAGAATTACAAGGCATCTTCCCATGCTCCTATAGAAGATCAAAAAGCTAACATGCTCATAGAGCTGAATGTTTATTCATACCGTTTTGACAGCCTTGATGAAGTTCAAGGCTTCATCTCCCACGTCCTGCTGCAGGAGTCCAAACCTTTTTCCATACAACATCAGACAAATACCTATCATGAGAGAGAGAGAGAGAGAGAGAGAGAGAGAGAGAGAGAGAGAGAGAGAGAGAGAGTGTCATTACTATGGATACTATAGTGCTTCAATGTATACAGCACTTTACCTTTTAAGCAAAAATGCTCCCCAGATTCTTACCTCCCTGCAAAAATTTTTTAGCCTTTCACCCCCCCCCCCATCCATTACATTCAATGGAGGAGTACAAAGGGAGAAACAACAACAAGAAGAGATTGAAGTGAGGAAATCCAGCTATATGTTTAGAGGGTTCATTTGGTTTGGAGATAAGGATCAAGGTGTTCAGACACACTTGACACAATGGCTTATTTTGGATGTTATTTCAGCACCTAGGCCTCAAACCTTGGGTCCATGTGCCCCCTCACTGGCCCTAATGAGTGTTAAAGTGACCATCTCACGGGTTCAAGGAACACATCAGGGGCTACAAGAATGCCCCTCCTAGTCACTGCTGTCATATGTGCTGGTCTTGCCCCAGGGACAGTGCATTGGGCTGTAGTGTAATTGGTCTGGATGCCCATTGAAATGGAGGAGGCCTCCATGTATACATCTGTGTTGGATGGGGGGTGGGATGGGCAGGGGGAGAACCAATGACCCCAGGTTGAGAATTAAGGAGGAGGGGGAAAACTTACTCTCAAATGACCATTTGTTCAGTTCAGAATATAAATCTTCTATTTCTCCATTCTTGTTACAAAGCGTGTCCATTCGATGCATGAAATCTCCTAGGACCTATGAAGGAAATTAATTTAGAATATTGGTGAAAGCCAAAATACTCGCTATTTTTTTTAACAAATAACATTATTTAGTGTTCCCATAGCATAGGAATATATAATCAGTAGGAAAGGGATTTAAAATGACCGGCGTTGTAATCCCTTTATACAAATCTAGGATGTGATCAGATTTGGAAGTGCATACAGATCTTGTCACGAAACCTCAAAAATGTTATTGAGGGGGGAAAGGGCAGAAAAGGGCCACTAAAATGTTCACAGGGCTGGAGCAAATCCCAAACTTGGGAAGATTATAAGGTTGGGGCTCTTTAGCTTAGAAAAGAGGTGAATAAGGAGGGACATGATAGAAGCGTATAAAATTATGTATGGTGTAGAGACAGTGGATCATATTTCCAGAACCCAAGAACATTCAATAAAGCTGGATGATAGAAGACACAGAGCATGGAATTTTCTACCACAAGGTATTGCAGCAAACTTCTATAAAATCCAGTTTATTAGTCCAGAAAGCTTTATCAAAGGTTCAGAGAATGTCTAATTCTCATACCATTAGCTGACTCACTAGCTCCACCTCATGTCTGTCAAGATTTAGGAACAAACAAGACGATGTGACATTTCCCATCTAGTGCACTATTGCATCATTGGTTTGTTTGTTTGAAAACAATAATAATTAATTGCTGAGGTGGTTCGTCACTGTGACATTGGGGATGGGGGGCTTCAGCCCTATACTCCCACCATGGTCCTAGTCAAACCAGTGTGGTGTAATAGTTAGTGTTGGAATGTAACTGGGGAGAACCGGGTTCTAATTCCCACTCAGCCATGAAGCTTACTGGGTGACTTTGGGCCAGTCACTGACTCTCAGCCTAACCTACACCGCAGGGTTGTTGTGAAGATTAAATGGGGAGAAGAAGCACCATCTTTGCTGCCTTGGGCTCCTAGGCCGAAATATACATGTAATAAATGAATATAAAGTTAATAAAGGGAAGAATAAATAAAATAGGAATCACCTGCCCCTATGCCTGTTGTTTGAAATGGGAGAGAAGCTCCTATTGTGAATAGCAGGTGTGGTGGGCAGGTAATTCTATTTGGGGCCAGGACAGAAAAAGGGGTTAAAGTCCCCCAGCCACACTGCACAGACCTGATCCAATTGGCTACGCTGCACACACCTTTTTTAAAAAATCAACTGGACAAGGGCAGACTACATGACAAAGATCTAGTCTAGTTTAGCCTTTAGCCCGAAACATGCCAATTGCAAGCACTGAACCTCACAGCAGCAGATAAATATGGGAATTTGTCTTATACAAATCCATCTTCAGCCTAATATGTTCACAAGAACAGGTGCTATTGAAGCCACTTCCAAGGATAATGCCTTGTAAATTGGTTAATCTTGTTTCTGCCCAGGAGAAGGCAAATGAAAAGGATCAGCAATATAGGGACATATATACATATATGAGAATAGGAAGGTAAGGAACTGGATTTTGTTTAAGGCCTGGCAAAGAAATAAGGGATTTCATATGACCGCCAAAACTGAATCCAGGCTTTTCAGTTTTTTTCTCAATGAGCACTAGCCATTACAATTACTAGGGATGTGCTCCGCTTCTAATCGGACCGTAGAAGCAAGAGCAGAGCGGGGGGCTTCGCCTGCCCTTAAGGCGGAGGCGAAGAGGATTGGGGGGCCGGCGGAGCGTGGTGAAGAGGATCGAGGTGAAGGCGGATCCTTCGCCTCGATCCGGAGCTCCGCCGGAAAGGTAAGTGGGGTTTACCGGGCCCTGCCGCTGTCGTCCATGCGGCAACGGCGGCAGGGCTAGGTAATCCCCCCCGCCCTCCTCTCCCTTACCTGCCTCCGTCCGTGGTCCGAACCGCGGGCTCAATTGAAGACGGCGACGGACCGCGGACGGAGGCAGGAAAGGTCCCCCTCTCCCTTGGTCCCTTACCGGGCTCTGCCGCCATCGCCGCATGGTCGGCGATGGCAGCAGGGCCCGGTAACCCCCCCTATGGGGGGGAACAGAGCTCCGATCCGGATCCAGAGCTCCGAGCGGAGCGGAGTGGGCACAGGCGGAGTGGGGGCGGGGCGGAGCGGCCCGATCCGAAAATGGCGGATCTGAAAGTGAAGCGGAGTGGGGGGTCCGTGCACACCCCTAACAATTACCATGTGGCAGAGAATTCAAGTGGAAATAGAGGTTCTGAAAATATCCAATGAATGGTCCAATGCATGTGTAGCCACTACTTGCTGGACAAATCAAATCTCACCACTTGGAAACAGTGAAGGACAACATTGATTGGATTGTTGCCAACCACTGCCAATATCAAAAGCAGGGATGGGCACATGACCCATAGTGAATGGATTGAATGCAGAGCTACACATTCATAAAAATCAAGTGGTAGAGTCCTTCCTGGACTCAACTATCTGGAACTGAAGATGGGGGATTGTACTTTGAAAGCTTGCCCAGATTTTTTTTAAAAGAGCAAAACACCCTTCCTGCATGTAAAAAGTTAGCACACCAGAGAGAAAGTTCTGGTGTAGCCTTCTCCCTGATGTAGTACATTTCTACATGCAGAATTTAAAAACAACAACTGGGTGAACATTCAAATTATCCTTCAAATGTATTCTGATGTCGTACAATTCAATATGATTTTTGCAGGGATCGTTCCTTGACTCCCCACCTTCAATAGCAATCCCCATACAAACTAGGCAATTCAATATCTCCAGCTACACCTTTCTCTGGATCAGACAGTAGCATATTTAATGATACATTAAAATGTTGAAAGACAACATGAAGCCCAAGTCCTTATTCAATACCTCATTGATTTTGGAATCCAGCTTCACAATTTCCGTGGGCTTCATTAATTTCTTCTGAAATGCACTTCTCACTCTCTGCCAGTCCTTCCCTTCTCTACATGAAATAAACATGGAAGGAATTAAAGGAGATCCTAATTTTGAATAGATCTACTATATCCAATTCCAGAGACTCAGCAAATCTTGACATTTTCTGGTTAAGTTTATGCAATGTGCGTGGGAGCAGGGTGGGCGTGTGGTTTAACTAGAAATGCCAGAACATTCTGATGGGCGATAAATCTCAAGGAAGTACAATCAGGTGCCCTTTGGTCAAAGACTGGATTTGTGCAACTTACAGGTAAATGCTAATATATACCAAGGAAGGTTAGGAAATGTCCAAAAGTATGTCAAACAATGTGGAAAATGGCCTTACACTCCCATGCATCACTTCTTAGGTAGTTTTCTGAAGTGATGCTTAATCAGCATTGCATAGCATCCCACGCATTCTGCATTTCCTTTCTGATTGGAATGATGACTGTGGACCCATTCAGGAGACACCTTAAACCATGACTTTAACCACGGTGAATAAAGCAAAAAGCCTTATTCACCGTGGTTAAAGCCGTAGCTTAAGGTGTCTTCTGAACACAGCCCGGTTTTCTGGCTTAATCACCGTGGTTAAAGTCGTGGTTTAAGGTGTCTTCTGAACGGGGCCTGTGTTGGCTAGGTGTGTTTGATCTATAAATGAGTCTCTCCTGTGGTGCCTGTGTTTTTTCACTGTGGGGTAATAGAAGCTTGTGGGGGTATTAAATCAGGAAAATGGCATCCTCCCCCAGTGCTGTTGATATGCTACAATTTATCCATCACCTATGGATTCTTTAAAGCTAAAAAATACACGAGAGATCCAGGTATGGATCTCCTGGTGTAACATGTACTTTGGTGCCCAAGGTATGTAGAATTGTACCCCAAGGATGTTTTGCGCTTATATATGTGCATAATGCTAATGCAAAACTTCCACTGTCCAGAAGGGGCATTTGATTTAGCTTCTGTGATCAATTCATTTTTTAAACAACCTTTCTCAAAAAGAATGAGAAAGACTCAAAGGATTTTTTTTACAGATCAGAAGTGAAAATAGTATAAAAGCCACTGAGGCACTGGGGTTGGACTCGATGGCCTTATAGGCCCCTTCCAACTCTACTATTCTATGATTCTATGATTAGTCCTGGCTTATTCAATGGCTTTACAAGCATGGGAAACCCAGTCTCCATTCTTGGCATGCAACAGCAAGCCGATCCAACCAGAGGAGTTTTGTGATGCTTAGAGATTTCAGCATGAACTCTGCCCCCACTGCCCATTGATTCCATCCCCAGCGATGCCCCTGCCCCAGATTCACTCACAGGATAAGCAGCCCGTAGCCCTCTTTACGGTAATCCCGGTAGGCTTTCCAGGGCTTGATCTCAAGACGCTGCGGGTAGGCGCTCTCTGTCCTGTAGAGAGCCTCCAGCAAGCAGGGTGCACCGATATGCACCGAGTCAAAAGCACCTAGTTTCATGCGGAAGATCTTGCCAAACTTGCGGTGGTAATCAGCCTGCAGCAGAGGAAGAAAACCTGTGTCGACATTTGTCCGAAGCAGGCCAAACAACTGCTCTATCTGCTCAGAGAGCTTTACACATACACATACCCCACTTATAATGTCACAGTGGATGTTAAAGTACAGATCTCGGATCTCACATTTGCAAACCAGCATCCCTTCTGAAGCTGCAAACAATAAGAACATAAGAGGAGCCGGGCTGGATCAGACCAAGGGTCCATCTAGTCCAGCATTCTGTTCACACAGTAGCCAGTCAGTTGTCAACCATGAACCCACAAGCAGGACAGGGATGCAACAGCAGCCTCCCACCCATGTTCTCCACCAACTGGTGTATACATGCTTACTGCCTCTGATACTGGAGGTAGCACATAGCCACAGGACTAGTAGCCACTGATAGCCTTCTCCTCCAGGAATTTATCCAACCCCCTTTTAAAGCCATCCAAATCGGTGGCCATCACCACATCTTGTGGTAGCAAGTTCCATAGTTTAAGAAGTACTTTTTATCTGTTCTGAATCTCCCAAGGCACATGTCTCGCAGAAGACGGAACAAATCTTTTTTTTTTCCTATTGCTCCAGAGGGGAGGACCTGAACCATGGGGTTCAAATGATAAGGAAAAAAAAAAAAGGATTTTGACTAAACATCAGGAAGAATTTCCTGATGGTATAAGCTGTTCAACAGCGGATCAAGCTGTCAAACAGGCAGCCTTGGAAAGTGGTGGACTCCCCTGCAGTAAGCACAAGCTGGACGGCCACCTGCCAGGGATGCTGCAGTGCTGGATTCCCTGCATCAGAAGGGAGATGGACTAGATCAGCCTTTCTCAACCTGGGGCGCTCCAGATGTGTTGGACTACAACTCCCAGCTGGCTGGGGCATTCTGGGAGATGCAGTCCAACACATCTGGAACGCCCCAGGTTGAGAAAGGCTGGACTAAATGATCTTTGAGTAACCTTGCAGTTCTATGATTCTATCACAGAAACAAGTGATGCTACCTTAAACTGACTCACACCGTTGACACATCTTAGATTTGGGCATTCCAAGGAGTTTTTCCCAAACTTGCTCCCTTGGACACTTTGAACAGGAGAAGGACAGGACTGAACCGGTGACTTTCTGCATGTAATGCATGTGCTCTACTGGCAAACTACAGCCTTATATTCAGAGTGGATAAAAATCAATGTTTTTTTAAAAAATAATAATAAAAAAAAATCAGATTTTTTTTAAAATTTTAATCGGATTTTTTTTATTTAAATCAGATTTTTTTTAATGAAATGCTTTTTGAGGAAATATCCATCTAAAGATAGTTTTCTATTTAAGATACATTATCATCCAAAGGTTATTCATCATGAAATAAGGATTAGTTTTTAATTATGTAGCATGAGGTTGCATATTCATGCAATGTTTAAATTTTTAATTAATTTATTTATTACATTTTTATACCGCCCAATAGCTGAAGCTCTCTGGGCGGTTCACAAAAATTAAAACCATGAAGAGCAGAAAAACAACCAACAATCTAAAAACACAAAAACAAAATACAATATAAAAAGCACAACCAGGATAAAACCACACAGCAGAAATTGATATATGTTAAAATACGGAATAAAAACAAGGTTTAAATTTAAGTTAAATTAGGTGTTAAAATACTGAGAAAATAAAAAGGTCTTCAGCTGGCGACTAAAAGAATACAGTGTAGGTGCCAGGCAAACCTCTCTGGGGAGCTCGTTCCACAGCTGGGGTGCCACAGCAGAGAAAGCCCTCCTCCTAGTAGCCACCTGCCTCACTTCCTTTGGCAGGGGAATGACCCCTGTGGATGATCTTGAGGTCCGGGCAGGTACATATGGGAGGAGGTGTTCCTTCAAATAACCTGGCCCCAAGCTGTTATGGCTTTGAATGTTAGTACCAGCACTTTGAATTGGCCCGGACCTGGACTGGCAGCCAATGAAGTTGTAGAAGGACTGGCATGATGTGGTCTCACCGGCCAGTCCCTGTTAGTAAACGGGCTGCCCTGTTTTGTACCAGCTGAAGTTGGTACATGCTGATATCATGCTGAAATCTGTAAGTTTGGTAAATGAATTCCATTAATCCATTCACAATGTCATGCTCTTTCAGAGGTTTCTGTAAGATTATTGGGCAATTTTTCTATCTAGAAGATATTATCGCAGAGGCTTGGTTTTACAGTTCTCAAAACTGTGAATTTGTCTCTGCAGAGATCACAATCCCATTGTTCCTTTGCAAATCTATGTACACAGAATCAACCCCTTACCTCTCAATTGCGAAGTCTCAAAAATTCAATGAATAGAGTGCACTTTGTGTGTGGGGGGGAAGGTCACATGATTAAATCGAGTCTTTCTGAGTAGTGATTTAAAATCATGATTTAAATAAAATCCACCCTGCTTCTATTGCAAACATAAGAAGAGCTGTGCTGGATTGGACCAAGGGTCTGTCTAATCCAGCAACCCCCTTTTAAACCCATCCAAATCGGTGGCCATCACTACCTCTTGCGGCAGCGAATTCTATAGTTTAACTATGCGGTGTGTGAAGAAGCTACCTGTCCTGAATCTCCCACCCACCCGCTTCATGCGATGGCCCCCAATAAGTCCTAGTTTTATGAGAGAGGGAGAAAAACGTTCCCCCTCCACTTTCTCTACACCAGGCATCATTTTGCCCCCCCTCCACCTTGTCCCGCCTCGCTCACCCGCTCTCTCTACGCTCAACAGTCCTCGGTTGGGTTGCTTTTGCAATCACACATATTTTGGGGTGGGGGTGGGGGGCGCACTTACCAGCGTCTCGTGTTGTCTCTTGAGGCCCCCTTTCCAGAGGATGTCCAGGAGGCTGCCCAACAGCGGCCACTTGGTGGGACCGGGCAGGGCGGAAAGCGAGTGGGGGTTCTGCCGGGGGCAGGCGGGCATCTCGGCCTTGGGCTCCAAGGCGCACACCGACGAGGTGGGCAGCAGCTGCTGCTGGACGGGCGCGCTCCCGGGGACGCGCCGCTTAAGGAGGGAGCCGAACAGGGGAGCGCGTTTGAACGGGGAGCTCATGGCTGCGGGGACGCGTCCGGAGAGGAGGCGGAGCGGGACCTCGCTAGCTGCAGACGGCGTGCCGGGCAGGGGGAGGGGGGCGGCGGCGGCGGCGGCGGCTCCTCGGCAGGCGCTTGACCAACCGCGATCGGCGGCAGGTTCTATCCCGCACTAATCGGCCTTCCAGCTACGGGCGGTGCGGCTATACGATTGGCCGGGCCGGATCAATGAGAGGCAGCAACCTCGACCGGCAGCGCACGGGAGAGTCGGCTGCGAAAGTCAAAGGAGGGGGCGGAGCGGGCGTCGGTGGGACGATCGAGCCACCTAGGAGAGGATCTAGCCAGGCAGGATCCTGCACAACTTGGAGAGGCGCACGGAGGGATCGGGGGATCTCTTCGGAAAGGGGCTGCGAGCGTCCACGGGGATGAACTGGGAGCGAGCGAGGGAGCCCGGGGGGAAGTTTTCGCTAGCCGGCTAAGTGGTCTCTGGAGAACCCTTTTAAAGGGATCTCTCTCTCTCTCTCTCTCTCTCTCTCTCTCTCTCTCTGCGTGTGTGTGTGTGTGTGTCTCCTCTCTAACTTGCCTTGCAGAGGGACGCTGCGCCGAGTGACTCTCGATTCAGCTCCCATACACGGTCGGAACTATATAACGCCGTGGGGGCCAAGCGCCGGACTTTCCTCTGGGGCCAATGAGAAGGGAGAGGCGGGGAGGCGAGTGGGTGGGGCGCGGGGGCGGTGGCCCTCGGGGGAAGCCGCGGCGGGGATGGCCCGGCAAGGGGCCGGATCAGGAGACTTTCGGGCGAAGCCCCTCGCCGCGCGTTCTCCTGGCGCGCCTCCTCCAGCCCAAGGCGCGATCGTGCCCAAGCCCTGCGCCGAGCGGTCGTGGCACCTGCAAGCCCAACAGCCAGGGCGCGATGCCTTTCCACGCCTCGCTAGAACTAGTGGAATCCGGCGAGGAGGCGGCCTGGGAGAGAGCGAGAATTCCCCGCCTGGAGTCCCCGTCTTTGCGCCAAGATCCAGATCAAGAGCCAAACCCGGACGCTCGATTTAAAATAGATAGTAGAGGCTGTGACCATCGCCAGTCGGTCTCTCGCTCACCTCCATCCTCGGTCCCATTCCCTCTGTACGCGCATGGGGATTGAAACAATGACGTCTTCAGTATTTTATTTGTATTTCTTTTAAATTTCTATCCCCCCTCGAATTTAACTCCCCAATAAACTTGGCGTCCTAGGCCACCACCTAGTTCACCTATATGGATCATGAGCAGCCCAGAGTACAGTCGCATCAGACCTTTTATTATTTCATTTTTGTATAAATATAAAACTCTCTCTCTCTCTCTCTCTCTCTCTCTCTCTCTCTCTCTCTCTCTCTCTCTCTCTCTTACTTTAAAACAGTGGGGCTTGGGAAGCAGGGGAGGCTGACCAATTTTGATCAGGGACACTATGGGGGTCCCACAACCAAATACCCCCACTCCACGATGGCATTGGTCCCAGGGAGGGAAATACTGGCATGATATAGACGTGTGATCTAGGCTAGTGGATGCTCTACAGCCTAATCCTCTGCATCTTTACTCAGAAGTAAGCCTCGCGGAGTTGAATGGGGCGTACTTTTTTGTAATCCTGCATCGGAGTCAGCCCCGGTTTAATTCTTTCAGGCTGTACACTTTACTGGGAAGAAGCCCCATCGGACACCATGGACCTTACTGTTAAGTGAACATGCATGGAGTGGGCAGTCTGGGTTGTATCCAATGTTAATACAACTTGAGTCCCATTCATCCCCCCCCCCCCATGCATCTCCCTCTCCATTGCAGGTGCAGCAGCAAGCTGAGTCGAAAAGGGCCCATAGCTTAGGAGGCGGGTGGGGTGGAGAGGGAGGGGGGAGAAGCCAAGCAATGTTTGTGCAATCCGTTTCCACTTCGGACCCGACATTCCTTTGTTAAGGAATGCCATGCTGTGATACTGTCACTGTGACATGCTTATTCGAAAACTTAAGCAGATGCGGGCTGTTACAAGAAGCAGGCAACAGACCGCCCCACTGGACTGGAGACTGCCTCAGTCCATTTGTGCTGAAGAACATATACAAGTAGCCCGAGGGAGAACGTTGCTGCACCAGGAGAAGCAGGCTGGATTTGGGGGGAGAAATTCCTCTGCTAACGTGCATGCATGTATGCATGCATGCCCCTCCTTGCTTTCATAAGCTGTTTTTGAAATGTCTAAAATGGGAAAGGAGGTTTTATTCCAGCCCTGCGGTTGTGATGTAACAGGGCAGGCAAGGAAGTTGACATCTGCTACTCGCTAGCTTAGTTAAGCACTTAATTGCTGCCTCCAATTTTTGTTCTGAAAAGAATGCAGTGAATATTTCGAACACAACAGCCATTCTCAACCCATCCCCAAATCCTTCCATGTGCTGAACAAACACATGTTTGATTTCCAAGGGGGAAAGTGTGTGTGTGTGTGTGTGTGTGTGTGTGTGTATAGAAATTGCTTGTTGAACTGTAGAACAGACAGAACAGGATGGTTTTGCAGGTTCAAAGATGATTGCTTGAAAAACCTGTACCACTCCAGTACTGCTGATAATACATAGCCTCATAAATAACTACTATATATTTAAAACACGCTGCTGGGGATGGACTTGCTAAATTGACAAATACCTTCCCTTATGGAAAGGCTCTGATGGCTAGGCAGACTGGAAAATTCAGATTTACCAGCTAAGAAATGCAAGCAAATGCAGAAAAAGATTATCAGTATGATGAATTGCAGATTCTGCATTGATTGGAGCCCAAACAGGACAACTTTAATGTTCTACAGTGGGTGATCAGAACCATTACTATATCTATCTAAATTTATTTATTAAAATATTCCCAAGGTAGCTTAACAATGATTTGAAACACAAAGGCTAAGATTAACAACTATAAGGGAAAAAATCAAAATAACATCAGCCAAAATCCATAAAAACAAGACCAAGAAATAATCCAATTGAGCTGCAAAAGGCAACTCAATAGGGCAAACAAAACCAACAATTGCAAAACAGCACAGAGGGTCCCCTTTCCTCGCATCAAGCCCTCCTGAATAATAATAATAATAATAATAATAATAATAATAATAATAATAATAATAATAATAATAATTTCTTACCCGCCTCTCCCTTTGGATCGAGGCAGGGAACAACATTAGAACAGGAATCAATACATCTTAAAAATTCATGATTTCACATTGATCTGGATAGGCCTGCCGGAAAAGGCTAGTCTTTAAAGCTGCCTTAAAATCACACATAGAGTTAATTTTAAGAATCTCCTCCGGCAGGCCATTCCACAATCTGGGGGCGACAGAAGAAAAGGTCCTCTGGGAAACTGATGTCAGCCCAGTTTTAGCTGACTGAAGTAAGTTCTGAGTGTGAGTGTGCAGGGCGGACAATATGGGAGAAGGCGATCCCGCAGGTAACCTGGACCCAAACCATTTAGGGCTTTAAAGGTAATGACCAACACTTTGTACTTTGCCCGGAAACTAATTGGCAACCAGTGGAGTGATTTTATTACCTTTTAATATTACCTTTGCCTGGCATCTAAAATACACTAGGAAAGGAGTGAGGTCAACCTCTCTTGGGAGGCATTTCCATATTTATTAATTAAAACATTTGTATCCTGCCCTATATCACTGGGATCTCAGGGTGGCATACAGATGTGGTGGCACTGTTAAAAATAGAGCCCTGATCTGATGGCATGGCCTGGAACAGAGGATGTTGCTTTCTACTGAGTCAGAACATTGATCCATCTAGCCCAATATTGTCGACACTGACCGGCAGCAACGGCTCTCTATGGTTTCGGGTTGGATTCTTTCCTCATCCTACCTGGAGATGCCGGGGATGGAACCTGGGACCTTCTGCATGCATTGATGTGCTCAACCACTGAACCACAACTCTCATTATAGTAAGAAGGATAGGCTCTTATGGGAGAAGGCAGTCCTGCAAACAGAACTATTTGCATCTTTTCCAGCTCCATCAATAGGTTGCCCAGCAGACTCCTTGGCTTCATTCAAAGTGCACTGGAATGACACCAAAGTGCCATTTTAACCAACCTGTGTACCTCTTTAATTGTCAGCGGTATACTTTAGTTGTCTGCTGTTGTACAGAATAGATAGGCCTTTGCTCTGGCAACTCATCTGAAAGCCAAACATTACATTTGATAGGTCCCCAAAAGCAATTTAAACAGGACCCATAAGGATACATGGTGGGACACTGTGCCCATTTGCCTCAGGGTCAAAAAACAGACATCACTCCCCCTCCCCCAACTTAAAAACAGCCACCAGGGCCTCTTATTTTAACCAGAGCCGCAGCTCTGGGAAGAAGGGTTCTGTGACTTACCGTTACAGAAACTGCATTGATTCTTTTTCTGCCGGGTATGTAACCCCTTGCTTCTCATGCTGTTTCCCGAATTTAAATCATCTCCCTGAAACTATTAGACCTACATAGAAAAGAAAAGAAAAGATGAGCATGCCAACAAGTAATATGCCACCCTGAGATCCTAGTGATATAGGGCGGGATACGAATGTGGGGTGTTTTTTTTTTAATGTATGTATTTATTTATTTATTACATTTTTATACCGCCCAATAGCCGAAGCTCTCTGGGCGGTTCACAAAAATTAAAACCATGAAGAACATAATAAAACAACCAACAATCTAAAAACACAAATACAAAATACAGTATAAAAAGCACAACTAGGATAAACCACGCAGCAGAAGTTGATATGAGATTAAAATACAGAATTAAAACAGTAAAATTTAAATGTAAGTTAAAATTACTTGTTAAAATACTGAGAGAATAAAAAGGTCTTCAGCTGGCGATGAAAGGAATACAGTGTAGGTGCCAGGCGGCCCTCTCTGGGGAGCTCATTCCACAGCTGGGGTGCCACAGCAGAGAAAGCCCTCCTCCTAGTAGCCACCTGCCTCACTTCCTTTGGAAGGGGCTCACGGAGAAGGGCCCCTGTGGATGATCTTAAGGTCCAGGTACATATGGGATTAGGCGTTCCTTCAAATTACCTGGCCCCAAGCCATTTAGGCCTTTGAATGTTAGTATCAGCACTTTGAATTGGGCCCAGACCTGGACTGGCAGCCAATGAAGTTGTAAAAGGACTGGCATAATGTGGTCTCGCCAGGTTTTCTGCTGAACATCTAACTGCTTGTGTGTATGTGATTTAGATGGGGAAAACAACATGGGGGAAAGGATTAAATACCTCTTCCCCAACAATGCAGTGCCAATCAGAATTGGAGTCCCCTGTGCCTGCCCTTTTTTTTTTAATAGCATTGTGGGATCTGAGAAGAAGATACCCTCAGTCATGTGTATTTTGTCCCTTTCATGGGATGGTAACACTATGGCATCCTAAGGCAAAAATCATGCTATAAAAGATTGTTGGTATGTTTGAGATGGATCTCTGTTTGGTTGGTAGAGGAAACTTTTTCCCTCCTATTTGAATCACCTAGTTTGTGTATGTGGTTTTGCGTGTGTGTGTGTGTGTGCATGTGAGTGAGTGAGTTTTTGGCAAGACAAGAAATAACAGTGTAATACCTTTATTAAAGAGACAAAAACAGGAGTGCTTTTGATTTGGGCTATATCTACACTACTGCTTTATAGCAGTATTGAAGTGCACTGATAACTGTTGAGGCACAATCCACATTCCATATATACCACTTTCATGGTGTTATTTTCTGCTTGTTATTCCACATTTGTAATCATTTGACACAAGGTCTGGCCTTAGTTTGGGAGAGGTAGAGAAAGAATCTTCTCCATTTGCAGGACGAAATGATGCCATAGGTATGTGAAACCTAAGGTTGACATAAAAACTATAGCTAATTAAGATCAAGATCACGATCTCATTGGGCAACTGCAATTTAATGAAACAGTACTCCCTTGCTTTCTGAATATAGCTGCAGTCACAGGCATTATGGTAAATATAGCTTCTTGCATTGAAGAGCATGTTCAGACACTGCTTCGTGCTCCTGAAACTACTAGTTAGCACAGTTTGAAACATCTTTACAGACTTTGCATCTGCTTTCTCGTGCTGAACTGGTACAGGCTTGCATTCTACAGATTTGTGTTTGGGGGTTTACAGAGCTTAAATGAATGTCAAAGCGGGACAAATCTCAAGCAAGTTTCCTTAATTTGAATTTGCTTGCAATATTCAAATTTACATTTTATCACTAGATCTAGATTAGGGGCGTGTGTTCTGCTTAAATGGCCATTTAAGCTGAGCTGAGAAAACTCAGAGTGGAGCTGTGAAAACCAGAACAGTGGGATTTAAATTTGAAAAAGGTCACTCAGGAGGGCATCCATGACCAGATCTGCTGACATCTGTTTAAAAGTTGTGTGATCTTTTAAAGTTAAGCTATGGAATTCGCGCTACCACAAGATGTAGTGATGGCTACCAATTTTATAGTCACTAAAAGAATAATGAAGATAGTAGCAAGCAAAGGCAAGTCCCACAGGCAGCAGCTCTGGGTTTTGGGGTGGGGAGGGAGGGAAAGGGGAAGAGGGGAGTCCAATGGGTGAGCCTTGCACATGGCTTTCCAGGGTGCCTGCTGCATCTAGGAACCCACAAGGGTTGACCAGCTTCAGGGGACATGCACCTCCCTTTGGATTCAGTTCTGAAGTGAGGTGGCCCAGCCCTAAAGCACCTGAGCTGAATCAGGGGCATTTCGGAGGCTCTGAAATGGCCTCCAAGATAAGTCGGGTGTGTGTGTGTGTGCACAGTGCTAAAACAAACAGTTTACAATGAGAACACCAACTCACTAGCAACAGAAGTTAACAAAAGACTTTGGCTTATCTGACTTCTGCTAAATATTACTCTACCACTTCAGATTGTACATCTGACATCAGCCGTACCAAACAAATGAGTTTAATGATGGGTTTTGTAACAGCAACAGAACCAGGTGCAAATATAGCTGCTATAGGGAAGGTCAGAGAGCATTTCTTGGAATTTATTGCTCTAGAAGATACTACAGGAGCTGGAATGACAAACATGCTTTTTTAAAAGCTTGAAGGAATAACGACTGACACAGCAGGTGAGGGGAAAGAGCTATGATAATGGAGACAACCTACAAGGGAGAAACCGTGCGCTACAGGAATGGTTTGGGGAGTTCAATTCCAAAGCCCTTTGTTTCTTTTCCCACACAGTTCCCATTCATTGAATTTATTAGTCTGTAATGTAATTTCTGCTTCTTCATAGGCTGTGATGTTATTTATTTATAATAATAATAATAATAATAATAATAATAATAATAATAATAATAATTTTTTAAGTCACCCATAAGAGCATAAGAAGAGCTATACTGGATCCAAGGGTCTATCTAGTCCAGCATTCTGTTTACCTAGTGGCCCATCAGCTGCCTGTGGGAAACCCACAAATAGGACATGAGCTCTATAACACCCTTGTGTTGAGTTTGGGTTCTGGTTCAGCCAGGTCCAAGTGGTTCTCAAGACGAAAACAAGCCACTTGTGCAAAAAAGATGAGTTTATTGATGGAAAATGGATGCAGAAGAAAGTTAGCACCTCTTCCAGATAATGATCAAGCTTTCATTGCTGGGTGTCAGGCCTCCAGGATAGATGGAAGCAATCCCTTTGAGCCAAAGCAGATTCTCCAGGCCAGTTGCGCCATTCTTCCTGAAGCGAGGCCAAAGCATGGAGCCTGTGTGTTCAATCTTATAGGCCCCCTTGCTGGGGGACTGCCTCTCTCTCCCTGGAGCTGACAGGCTGCATCCCTCCCTGCTCTCAGAAGAAGCAGGGAGGCTCCCTCTTCCAGGTTCCCAAAGCATCTAAGCTGGGAAACTAATTGGCCTGGTTAGGAATGAAAACCTCCCAGCTCATCTTGAGATAAGACTCTATGAGAAAAGGATGAGAGGCCCACACAGGGAATGAGGCCTGGTCTTGTTAGCTAAAGCTTGCTAAAATCCACTCACTGTGTTAGGCTACACAGGACTTTTTGCAGCATTTTGGAACTCTGTGAAGTCACTGCAACCCTCCTGCCCATGTTCCCCAGCAACTGGCACACATAGGCATTATGTCTCTGATACTGGAGATAGCATATAGCCATTAGGCCTAGTAGCCACTAAATGTAGGGTGACCATATTTTGGAAACCAAAAAGGAGGACAACATGGCTGCCCCCAAGGGGGTGTGCCCACCAACAAGTCCAGCCCTCAAGGGGGCGTGCTCACCAACACATCCATCCCTCAAGGGGGCATTCCCACCCAAACATAGCCTTGGTCACATGTCTGATTTCACTGCACACAATTAAAACAAACCTGTTCTACATAACATCTTAATGTTAAAATCACTGGAATAAATAACAAGTGAGACATTCAGTGTATGTGAAATTAACTTCACCCACACCTACTTTTGTAGCTTCTGCTGTACTTTGAAGCTTTTGCTATATTCTGTGTGATACAGTCTCCCCTTCCCTCAAATATCATTTTTGACAAAATCCTTCACTGGATGTCCATAGTCTCACCTTTCTAACATTTAACACTCTATCCCCATCACTCATATCCATACAGATTCAGCATACTGCTACCACTGAACAAATGAAGCAGAAAAATCTAGTACAATAAAAAGAAAGCCATACTGTAAAATAACCATAATCTCAAAGACATAGGACATATCTACACCAAGCAGGATATAACACTATGAAAGTGGTATGGAAGTGGTGTATAAAAGGCAGGAGCCACACTACTGCTTTATAGTGGTACTGAAGTGCACTGACAACTGTTGGGGCCCATGACACATCTATACCAAGCAGGATATTACATTATAAAAGCGGTTATGAAAGCAGTATATGGTACATGTCAATGGGCCCCAACAGTTGTCAGTGCACTTCAATACCACTATAAAGCAGTAGTGTAGATCCTGCATGTTATATACCACTTTCATAGTGGAATATCCTGCTTGGTGTAGATGAGCCTTAAGTCAAAAATAAAAATTCATTCACACACACACTCAAGGTAAAATAACAACAGCAATAGACACCTCACATATGCTCATCAAAGGCAATAAAAATTAAAATCCACACACCCCTACACACTCACCCAGCATGGAAAAAACTCCCCAAGACAATAAAAAAAAAAACTCTACACACACTTAACTGGGGGGGGGATATAAAACCATCCGACACTCACCAAAGGCAAAATAATAATAATCTACAGCAACACCCCCCAAGGCAAACAACAAAATAACATCAAAAATACAATACTTACTCGCCCAAGGCATCAACATCATCACTATCATCATTGTGTGGTGTAGTGGCTAAAGTGTTGGACTGGCAGCTAGGAGATTAGGGTTCTAGTCCCCACTCAGCCATGGAGTGACTTTAGGCCAGACACACACTCCCCAACCCACCTCACAGGGTTGTGGTTGTTGGCATGGCTGCAGACCCGGGGGCTGGGAGGAAGCCCGGGCCCAGCCGAGGCGAGCCCCGTGTGTGGCAGGCGTGGCTGCAGGCCCGGGTACTGGGAAGAAGCCCGGGCCCAGCCGAGGCGTGCCCAGTGTGCGCCGGCCATGGCTGCAGGCCCGGGTGCTGGGAGGAAGCCCAGGCCCAGCCGAGGCGAGCCCCGTGCACGGCGGGTGCGGCTGCAGGCCCGGGCGCTGGGAGGTGGGGCTGGAGGACCCATTCCCAGAAGTCCAGGAACGAGGCCTCCAGCCCTCCCAGGGCCGAGATTGGCCTTTTGCTGGCCCGGTGCCGGCCCAGCATCACTGGGGGAGGGAGCTGGGAGACCCGTTCTCGCAGAACGGGTCTCCCAGCTCCTCCCCCCCAGCGACGCAGGCCTTCTCCTGTGTGCTGGCACGCTTGTGCCAGCACAGAAGAGAAGAGGAAAGCGTCGCTGGGGGGCGGGGGCTGCGAGGCCCGTTCTCGCAGAACGGGTCTCCCAGCTCCTCCCCCCCAGCGACGCAGGCCTTCTCCTGTGTGCTGGTGCGCGTGTGCCAGCACAGAAGAGAAGAGGAAAGTGTCGCTGGGGGGCGGGGGCTGCGAGGCCTGTTCTCGCAGAACGGGTCTCCCAGCTCCTCCCCCCCCAGCGACGCAGGCCTTCTCCTGTGTGCTGGTGCGCTTGCGTCAGCACAGAGGAGAAGGGGAGAGCGTCACTGGGGGGTGGGGGCTGTGAGGCCCGTTCTGGGAGAACGGGTCTCCCAGTTCCCCCCCCCCCCCCAGTGATGCAGGCCTTGGCCAGGACCGCGATTTTCCTGGACATTTTGGGGGATTTTGAAATCTCCCCCCGGATCCCGCTTGGGGGCAGGATTTCCAGACATGTCCAGGCAAATCTGGGCGTATGGTCACCCAAACTAAAAGCCTTCTGCAGGAATTTGCCCAATCCACTTTTAAAGCCATCCAAATTGGCGGCCATCACTACATCTTTTAACTTTTGTAAACTGCCCAGAGAGCTTCGGCTATGGGGTGGTATATAAATGTAATAAAATAAATAAATAAATAAATAAATAAATAAATAAATAAATATTGTGGTAGTTTAACTATGCACTGCATGAAGAAGTACTTCCTTTTATCTGGTACTTTGAAAACTAACATTTATTGTGGCACTAGCTTTCATGAACTAGAACCAGGTTAGGGCTTCTCTACATTATAGCAAAAATCCTGTGCCTCTACCAGGTCTTCATCTTTGCGGGATTATAATCAGCATAATACACACACACCTTTTTTCCTCATTTCATTTTAGGCAAGTTCCATACATTTCATTTATACATCCAATCGATGGAGCTGCAATATTACACTATTCCAGAAGTACACCACCTCTTCAATGGCAGTTTATATTTATTATTGCATTTTAGGCAATTTATAAAATGGTGGAATAGAGCTTTAAAATGATGGGAGCAGCACCGGGGGCTGACAACGTCGTGAAAAGGACCAGCAAACTTCCGTGAGTGAACAATCATGAGTGCACAATAAATGCCTCATGTAGAAATGCCCTTACTCAGATGCATGGGGTATTTTCCTCAGTTGGCTTGAGAGTGTATGCATGTGCCTTCCTTCTGCTTCCAACCACTCCACACATCCCCTTCCTAGGATTCCTGGTGATGGAGCTGGGGAAAGAGAGAATTTCTCAGTGCCCCTTCCACCAATAATCCACCAAAACAAGGGCTGCAAGCTTTTCCTCCTCCAAGGCAAGATTTTTCGGGCCTACAAAAAATGACAGTTGGATGGATCAGGACAGACAGTGAAAGTCCAGCTCAGGAAGAAGGAGGAACAGATTTCTCTACCTTCCTTCACTTTAAAAGACTTCAACTTGCTCACCTGAAGAGTCTGACAGGATTTGGGGGCCTGACAGTTGGCAGTGGAGTGATAAAAAACAAAGGCAGAAAAGAGACTGAAAACCCACCCAACAGTGGTACAGCCAGTGGAGGCTGATGGCTCCAATGTCAGTAGGGTGGTGAATCCACTCTGGATTTCAGCCAGAACCAATCAGAATCTAAAGGAGCTATTTAAGATGCAAAGTATGTTGTCATTGGGGTAGTCAGAATTCTAAAGGCTCTATCCATAGGGCCAGAATTCTAACTAGTTCTGACTGAAACCTGGAGCGGATTTACTGCCCCACTGACATTGGAGTCACCAGCTTCCACTGGATGCAGCTATTTATTTATTTTTAGACCAGGGACTGAATGCTCTTAGGGGTGGGCCTCCTTCCTGATAAGTTAGAACAATCAAACTACCACCCTAATCATCATCATCATCATCATCATCAGCAACAACAGCATCATCATCCAAGAAACAATAGACCATGTAACAGGAGGATGTAAAAAACAGGAGGATGTACAATTTTGGCAGGAATGGACTATACAGACAAGCACAATACAGCTGCAAAAATAATTCACTAACAGCTGGCCATCAAATTCAACCTCATCAAACAACCTACACCATATTATACATACCTGAATCTTTGAAAATACAGATCACAAAATATACTGTCGTAGCCCAACAGAGGCTGGTTCAATTAAAAAGGGATTCATGCACATGTTTATCCAGGAAATGGGGGACTCCCTGCCATGAACCCAATAGCCTGAACCTTTTGGCTTGGTTCTTATCAGTAACTTTGCACCGTCGCCGCTGTTCGGCTCTCCTGAACGAGTTTGTTGAAAGATGGTTACACAAAAACTTGAACTGATGCCAAAGCCACCTGACTGGCAAGGTTTGTCAGCCAAGCCTCTGGCAATTTGTCCAGCATTAGGTTGTATTTTTCTGACATACTTTCAATCTGGCTCAAGTGCTGATGACACACAAGCATTTTCTGGAAGCAAGCCAGTGCTAGCATCCAGTCTGAAGATTTCTGAAAAGTGCAAATAAAGAATAAAGAAGGTTTCCTCCTCCTCTCAGCAGTTGAGAAGGGGCTTCCCAAAACGAGCAATTGATAGCACTTTTGTGACTGGCCACTCACAGAAGTCTGCGGGTCGATTATATGACGTAGTCAACAACCAGGACATCACATGCTCCCCCTTATCCTGTTTTCAAAAAAATTGGAGATAAGCTGGAATAAATCCTTAATGGTGCAAAATCGTCAGTGTGTGAAGCTGGTGTTGCGCTATGAACTTGCCGCATAAACACTTGCTGTGTCTGCGATTGGAGGGAAAAGAGGGTAAAATGTTTCCCTGCGAGAAAGGGTGACAGATCTGATCCCCCATCCAACCAAGAACACCCCTTTTTACTGAGAATAAAAGACCTTTTTATTCTCCCAGTATTTTAACAGTCTATAAATTAATTTTAACTTTGCTGTTTTCAATTTGTATTTTCAATTTGTATTTTTGCATTGCTGCTGTTTTTATCGGTTGTGCTTTTATATTGTATTTTATATTATGGTTCCATACTATTGTTTTGTTTTGAATTGTCTTAAATTTGTAAACCGCCTGGAGAGCTTCGGCTATTGGGCGGTATAGAAATGCAATAAATAAATAAATAAATTTTTAATTTCAATGTGGCCTACTCCCAAGAGTTGCAGGCTTAAAGCACAATGTTACATCTACAAGGAATGCAAGGAAACAGTACAGCACAAGTTAAGTGATAAAAACAAGACTCCCTTCTCACCTTTGCACACATGCCATGTGTCTACCATATAAAGATGCCCATCCAAAAACCGCAAAGAACCTGAAAGCAGAAAGCCACGGTAAGGATGTGTGGTTTTTCGGGTAGAGACATGCAAGAAAGTGGTTTGCATGTTTGTTGTTCAGTGGTACACAGGCAAGCTGTACACCAAGAACCATTTCTAATAACGGATTTGCACAGAATGTGATACTGCTTTCCAGGACTGTTCTAGGTGAAACACAGAGACTACTTTGTTGATCTTTTACCTCCCACAAGCACGGCAGGCTGAGACTGCCACTCTGTGTGGGTAATTGGAGCAGTTGAGAAAGACAGGCTGGTGATAAGGCTGGAGATAAGCCTGCAACCGACTTGCCTTTGAGATGCCACTGAACTCAGTGCTCCAGGCTACAGTTACACTGGGAAGCTACCCTGGGGTGTGATTCATTCCCTTTCCCACACCTTAATTCAAGGGTAAAACAAAAGAGGGAATGCACAAGACTGGCCTAAGGAATGTGGGGAGCCTGACTATAGTTGAGTGACTACATGGAAAGGAGGACAGGGCTCCTGTATCTTCAACAGTTGCACAGAAAAGGGAATTTCATCAGGGGTCTTTTGTGTGCATGCAGCACCTGGTGAAATTCCCTCTTTATCACTACAGTTAAAGCTGCAGGAGCCCTGCCCTCTTTTGTAACTGGTCACTCTAGTATAGCTCCTGAAGCTTTAACTGTGGTGATGAAGAGGGAATTTCACCAGGTGCTGCATGCGTACAAATGACACCTGCTGAAATTTAGGCATGTGCTCCGCTCCGATTAGAAGCGCAGAAGCAGGAGCGAATTGGCCTGCTCCGCCTTGCCCAGAGGCAGAGTAGAAGCGGACCGCGGACCCCTAGAAGCAAGGCGAAGAGAAGCGCCCATTTTCGGAGCGCTCCGGTTTCCGCGGTCCGCTTCTATCGCCATCTTGAAACATTTCGCCCATAGGATTGCATTGCGGAAAAGAAAGGGGGATAACTGTGTTGTTTTTGAAACTATCTTTCTGAAAATTCTTGTGCTTAGAGAGTCGTGGATGGGGGTCATTTTGAGATTACTCTCAGCTCTCTGCGTGCTGCGGGTCGCGCGCTAGAATTTTTTAAAAAACCGGCGGGAAATACCTTTTTCGAAGGGCTGAGGGGCAGAGTCAACTCCCGGTCATGATCACATGATCCCAAAGTTGGAGGAGGGGATAGGCAAAACGGGTAACTTGGGATTCTGGGAACTTCTCTTTCTACTCTGAACGGACTTTTCCTAGTGTTTTTTAAAACAGTAGCCCCACCAAATGCACAAACACAACCTGAAATCATATACTAAGCCAATAATAAGAGATAGAAAACACAGCACTGCTACCCACCCTAACTTTGGGGAACAACTGAATAGATGTGGTGCAAGGGGATGAGCTCCCCTAGGGCATGTGGACGTGCCCTCTGCACTCTCCTGTCCTTGAAGGGCCATCAGAGCCCTCCAAAGGTAAATCACTGGAGAGAATGCCTATCATGAGTTGAAGTGATTGTTTGCTTCTTAAAGACTGGTACCTAGATAGGACCAGTCAAATTGGCAGATGATTTCCCCTCCCCTTGGGCATGTCTACTCCCCTCTTACTGGTAAAAGACAGAAGGGGATGAGCTCCCCTAGGGCATCCCGTGACGTGTCCTCACTCTCTCCTGTACTTGGGGGGCCATCAGAGCCTTCCAAAGAGATTAACCCAGTGGAGCAATGTCTATCATGAGTTGAAGTGAGAGTTCTATTTCTCAGAGCTCTCGTGGTGGAGCAATGGCTTTTGTGAGTTGAACTGACAGCCTTGCTTCTTAAAAGACTGGTTACTAGGACCAGTCAAATTGGCAGCTGCTTCCCCCTCCCCTGGGCACGTCCCCCTATTGCTGGTAAAAGACAGATATAGCCTTTTTTTAAAAAGTTCTTCTTGTTGTTTATTCAGCAACACTGCTGCTTTTAATTCCACCCCTCCTTCGTTTATTTATTTATTTATTTATTCCATTTTATATGTATTACTGGCTTATCCTTGGCTCACTTCCTTAGCCCCCAGAAATGTCTGCTGCCTGCCTGCCTTCCCTCTCTCCTCCCCTGCCCGCCTCGCAGGGATGTTGTGTGTGTCTGGCTTTGACTCAGGGGAGAAGTCCTTCCTGCGCTCACTTGGAGTTTTGGAAGTTCCAAATCCATTTTTCAAGTGTGGAAGAAGATTCATATTAGGTTGATGATCTCTACTCCCCAATTCATGGCATGTTGGGATTTCCTTTGAAATAGCCCCATTGAGATGTCTGCAGGTTTAAGCCCCGCCAAAAAACAGGGGATGATGGGACTGCCTTGAGTCTGGGCGTGTGTGTGTGTCCCTGGATAAGCTATCATGGTGGCAAGTTTGAGGTTTCTAACGTGCAAATTGATGGAGCTATCGAAAGGGGTGTGAATGGGGTGTTGGATTTTCATAGATTCCCCAAAAATCAGGGGATGATGGGACTGCCTTGAGTCTTGGCGTGCATCTGTATCCCTGGATAAGCTATCATGGTGGCGAGTTTGAGATTTTTAACGTGCAAATTGACGGAGCTATCGAAAGGGGTGTGAATGGGGTACCCGATTTTCACAAATTCCCCAAAAATCAGGGGATGATGGGATTGGCTTGAAACTTGGCGTGCATGTGTATACCTCCATGAGGTGTCATGGTGCCAAACCTGAGGTTTCTAACATTCACAGAAAAAAAGTTGTATACTTTTTTAGCTTAATGCAAGCCTATGGGGGGGGGGAAACGGAGCTCCGATCCGGATCCGGAGCTCTGCAGTGGAGCGGACATGGGCGGAACGGGGGCGGAGCGAAGCGGGCCAATCTGAAAATCGCGGATCTGGAAGTGAAGCGGAGCGGGGGGTCCGTGCACACCCCTACTGAAATTCCTTTCTGTTAAAGATACAGGAGCCCTGTCCTCCTTTCCATATGGTCACCCTATAGCCAGGTTTTCTGTCTCTTATGCCTTTCACGCGCTTGTGCTTTTTATACACAGGGCTCTCTGTGTGAATGCCACATCAAGACGTGATTTGTACCAGGGCTAAATCCTGGCAATGTTGGGCCACAACTCTGGAACAGAGGAAAGAAGAACAGATGAATGTGCCCCTGAGCAGGTACAGAGTGCATTTGTCTCTTTCACTCCTGGCTAACTATGGAGACCCCCCCACACACACATACATTAGTGATTAGAACAAGTGTATTGAAAGTCTTTCAATTCAATGAATTCCATTTCGGGGCCCATATTTCAGTGGTGGGTGGGGCCAAATTAAAATGGAGCGGGGCCAAAACTACAAGCATATTTTAGCTAAAAACTCTTACTGCCAGCAACTAAGCCTTAGGAGAGGCATTTCAACCATTGATAACGGGGGGAAACCTGCAAAAAGCCTCAGGAAACCACCCAAATTATTAGTGGTGGGGAAACGGCATGGAGCTAGGGGAAGGCCATGACCTCTTTCCCTGTCCTCCGGCCTATGATCTAAGTGACACAGCACAAAAGGAAAAGGAATAGAGAGGGGGGGGAAGCAAACTTACCCTCTTGCTGTTAGTTACAAAGTTTGTCTAACCAGTTATAATGGAAATGGTTCAAGGAGAGAAGGAGCGAAAAGTTGCAGGTCTCTCAGCCGAATTGATGAAGCAGCCATGTTGTCACCGCTTGGTGACAATTGATGGACGGAGGAACTTTTCAGCAGAGTCAATGAAGTGGCCCTGCTTGTCTTCTCTCCTTTGCTTCAGATAGATGGAATGGCTGCTGCCAGGGTGGCAGCTGATAGAGTGTCAGTATCTTTCTGCCAGAGACCCAGAGCTTCTCTAAACAAGCAATTTATTGCACGCTTGTGATCAGCCACTCAGAGAAATGTACGACTCTATTACACGATATCGTCAACAGCCAGGTAGTCTCCTGAGCTATCCCCTGGAAATCCCACTTTTTTTTAAAAAAATAATATCACAGATAATGTGGTATTAGCTGGGATATCATGGGATCTCTCCACCACTAGATGGTGCTGTCTCATAAAAACACAATGGGGCCTTTCGAAGAAGGGAAGTTTTCAGTTCTGAAACATATGGTCACGATGGTGGGAATATTATGAGGATGAAAGCCCTGGTAAGGCTGCGGGATTTTTCCAGTTTGTAGAGTAGCTCCCAGTTGAGACTTTTTCGTCATTTGCTTCCTTTCCCCAATGGGCATGGAATCAATTGCTGCCACAATATTCTCTGTCCCACCTAGATTTCCATCCCTTTGTAATCACTGCCTGCCCTTCTCTCCCATCCTTATGCTTTCAGACAGGTTTTGGATTAAAGATTTCACTGTGAACTGCCTCTTCTTTCTTTGGGAAATCTTGAATAAGAACTTTGCTTATGAAATAGGCCATTCATTCATTTCATTTCATTCATTCTCCCTCTCCCTCTCTCTCTCTCTCTCTCTCACACACACACACACACACACACACACACACACACACGAACAAAAGCTAACAAAACTATCACTCCATCTCCCTGCAATGTCAGTTAACCCAGAGCTCTTGGGCCATATAGTTCATTGAACTCAATGCTCTCTAAGCACCAGCGCCAGGATCTCCATTCTTGTGCCTTGATGTTAAAGATTAGAGGCGCGTCGGACAAACTCTTTGCTTTGGATCCTGCCAGTCCGGTCCAGCCCATTCCCTGCCCAGCTGTGATTCTCTCTCCTTCCGAATAGTTTTAGATTGCGGGGTGCATGCATTGCCACACGGGAAAAGGATGGCACCACTTACCTCTTTAGGAGGTCGAGCTTCCAGTTAACTGCACCATCGGGGGAAAGGGGGGGCAATTACCAGGATTCAGTGATGAACATGGAAGCCCTAAACTAGGCCCCTGACTTTACGGCGGCGCTTTGGTGCCTCGAGGCACCTTGGACCTGCACTTGCATTCCTTCCTGGCATCTGCACGGGAACGAAGGCAAGTGCGAATTTTCCAAACCCCACCTCTGGAAAAGTAAAAAACAATTAAAAACAGGGCGGAGAGGAATGGGGCCATTCTTCCCCTCTTTTTAAAATTTTATAATCTGTATCTGCGGAGCTCTGCAGATACAGATAATAAAAATAAAACTGGACAGGGGGAAGGAACGAGGACGCCAGAGGAGGACACGAGAGGGACTGGGCGAACCACGTCTCCTTCCTCTGGCTGCCCGTTCCTCCCCATCCACCCCCATTTCTTTTTATTTTTATTATCTGTGTCTGTGGAGCTCCACAGATATAAATAATTTCAAAAATAAATAAAAGTGGGGAGGAACAGCCCGTTCCTCTCCCCCCATTTTATTTTACTTTCCCAGAGGCGTGGGGCCACCCATGCCGACCAATCAGTGGAGTTTCCAGGGTTTGACCCAGATGGCTTTGCAATAGCGGCTGCATCATGTAGATGACGTACTGCTACTGTGAAGCAACCCCGGGGCAAACCCTTTGTGTAGAAGCGCCCTAGGTTTGCAACAAGCGTTCTAAATGCAGAATTGTGTATTATTAATTCCTGCTGGTTACTTTTATACCCTACCTTTCTTCCAAGAAGCTCAAGAACGTGTGCATGTTATCCACACAACAAACCTGCGAGGTTAGGCTGAGAGCTTCTTCAGATGGGGGCGGGGGGAATCACATTTCCCTCCTGTTGCTTTGCCTCGTCTACTGTCCCATAATAGGGACGCACAGCTTTAGAAAGAGTATGTAAGCAAAAACCCATTCAGTGGGCATTTTATTATGCTGCATTTCCTGCACACAGCAGGAAATGGTGGCACATTTCACTGTAGGAGAAAAAAAAATCCGGATTTCCCGGGGTCTCTTTTTTAAAATGGGAAAACGTGCAGAAGGAGGAGGCACACGGAAGGCAGACGGTGTCGTGAAAAGGACCTGCGAAAACCTGTGAGTAAAGAGCATGCTATTAAACTCTCATCTGATGATCACCTGAGAGAGAGAGAGGGAGTTGCAGAGAGACTGGCCCCAGGTTTCCAGTGAGTTTTGCAGCTGGAGTGAATATTTGAACCCGAGCCTGACACTGTAAGCACTACGCCACACTGAGGGTCACCCCCCCCAGCATCCTCAGCAAGAGGCACTGCAAGAGATATCAGGGTACCCTTTACAGAATGGAGTGCTGCAGCCACTTGGGGGGGGGGTTGCAAAATACCTGGGGGCTGCCCCACAGGAATGAGGAATAGAAGCAGAACACTGCAGACTGCAGCGTGCAAGTTCACAAGTCCTTGTGTGAATGTCTGTAGTTAGATTTGTACACGAAGCTGCCCGTCTGGATGCACAGTAGGTTAAAGTTGGAGACAGCCCTGCCAGCAAAGCAGGCTGCAATTATTTCAAGTCAAGGCAGATCTGAGTTACAGCTGGTCTTTATGCTTTCAAAAATGGGCTTCAGCCATTGTCTCTTTGTTCCAGAAAACGAGGGGCAGTTTGGTACCTGCAACGCCTCCCAGTGACCCATTCAGTGTGCTGTCACCATTTTAAAACTGAGTCTGTACTCACGGCAACATGAGCTGGCTCAAATTAAGGACTTTTCTGTTTCCCCCTCCATCTCCTGCCTGTTATATCACCAGGCTTGATGAAGAATTCTGGTGAACCTGAAAGCTTGCACAACCTTTTGTGGCATTTTGGTGTTGCCCTTAATAAATGTATTGCCTGACAATGGAATTTGCATTCCCCCCTCCTCCGCCCCCACAAGGTTTTGGACAAATATTATTTGATATTTGTGAAGAGCTGTCACTGGAGCAGGCAACATGGTTCCCTCCAGATGTTTTGGACTACAGCTTTCATAAACCCTAGCCAGTGTAGGCAATGGGAAGGGGTTACGGGTGTTGCAGCCCAAAACATCTGAATGGTGTCAGATTGCTTATACTCTGACCACAGGGCCCCAAGTTGAAACCTTGCCTCTGCCATGAACTCACTGGGTGGGGAGCGGGGTAAGCCCCTGTCAGCCAAAGCACAGATGATAACACTGGCCTACCTGTAGCATCTCTGCAAGGATCCCTTCCTCGGTACTCACAAACAAAGACACTGAAATGCAGCTGGCTTTCATGGCCAGCCTTTTTTTAAATGACTGGTGATTCTCTTGGCTTCTGTGGGATTCCATTGGGATGATTGTATTGTTATACAAGAATGACATTGTTCGCATTTGCGGAAAGAAAAGGGGGAAAACAAAACCCTGGGACAGCTTTCCATCCCACACACAGTTTCAAAGCATCAAGCCAGTTTCCTTGTGGTAAAGGTCAATGAGTTCAGCGAGTTCATTTGATTCCACCAAGGACAGAGCTTTCACTTTTAAAAGGCAGGGAGAAAAACAGTGAGCAACACGTCCTACGCGCACAAGTCTTGCCTGTGCATGCAGGGGGAAGATGGGGGGGACGGGACGTCTTTGCCAAACTTCAGAGCTGTCCAACCCAATCCCAGTCTCTCCCTCCGCTTTCATCTGGAAGGAAAAGAAAATTGACTCAGACGTAACATTTATTATTCATCTGTAGAAGTCACCACGGCTTTGGCAGAAGGACCCACCGAGGGTAATACACTTCAGAGAAAGGGAACCAACTCAGTCACCTTTTGCAAATATTTTAAGGGTGGGGTATAGGAGCAGGAGGTACAAACTTGCATAAGAAGATGAAAACATCAGAAGAGCCATGCTGGGTGGGTCAGGCCAAAAGTCCATCTCTCCTCCAGCATTCGGTTCATACAGTGGCCAACCAGCTTCCCACAGGAGACCCACAAGCAGGACTTGAGTGCAACAGCACCCTTCTGCCCATGTTCCCCAGCATGGCTGGTTGGGGGATGCTGGGAGCTGTAGGACTTTTTGTCTGTCTACATATGCATACGGTTGCACTCATTATTACCAGGAAAAAGAGGGCAAACCATGAGAAGTAAATGTTAAGTGTGACAGAGGTGGAATAAACTAGATAGAACATCTGCGAAAGCCCTTGTCCAAGTGCCTCTGACATTTTTTAGTAGGCAGGTGTCAGTGACGGAGACTGGCACCTTCCCTATGGAATGAACTTGCCAATAAAACCCGTCTGGGATCATGGCTGTTGTCTTTTAGATTCCTGACTAAAACTCAAAAAAGCTAATTCACCCAGGCATCTAAAACTCTGCTGAAGTGCTACTACTGTATATCCTCCTATTGTATTGTTGCTTTTTCATTCATATAGTTGCATTGTATTAGGGATAGGAGAACCACTGATTTCTGAGCGTGCCTAAATTCTCTGAAAATCACTTTGGATCTTGTTTCTGTTTGCTCCTGATTTCACTTTTTGACCTGTTTTCCCCCCACTCGTTTGAATGGGAAAGGTGCAGATTTCAAATAAGAAAAATGTGCACTTTTGTGCAAATTCCCCCCCATCTCATTGACTAAAGCAAGAAAATACGTTTTATTTTGTTGTTTCAAAAATGCGCATATCAAGCTGTGCAGTTTAAGAAATAACACATTTTTCAAACATCATTGCAAATTTTGCCATTTGCTAACATTTCTCTAAAAGAAGCACTTCTGATTGTGTCTGTGATTGCATGATTCGTGAACAGAATCAAATTTCTCACACATCTCTATATGGTATACTGCTGTAAAATGCCTGGACTCTAGTATGATGAAAGGTGACATATACATATATTTTAAATAAATAAGGGAGCAATCCTATGTCCCCCGCCCCAGATAGCGTCTTAGGGTGGGGGCAGAGGATTGTTCAGTTTTTGGGCTCCGAGGTCAAAACAGGGCTCTCACTTCAGAAACTCTGCTTCCCCTCTTCCTCATAGCCAACACAGTTCTGGCTACGAGTTTCTCTAAATGAGTGATTTATTGCACAGTCGTGATTGGCCACTCACGGAAGTTTGTGAGTCCCTTACACAATGTTGTCCATCTCCAGGACATCTCCTGCACTTTCTTCTGGAAATGCTGGAAGTTGTTGGACTGTTTTTTCTGTCTAAACATGCATAGGATTGCACCCTTAATGTGTTTTAATTGTTGGTTATTGTTTTTATGCTTTTATACTTTGTAAGTCACTTTGAGTGATTCCTTTTTTGGATGGGAAAAGCAGGGCAAAAATCTGTTGTAGTTGTTGGTTGAAAATGGAGTGACTAAATACAAGAAAGGAAGGGGCCCTTTCTTGCATAGAAGAGAAGCTTTTTGGCATTTGTAGCTCCCCCCACCCCGCATATTTGCATGACAAGTTGCACCTGCCTAGACACCCCCCCCAAATACAAAAATCTTAGTCACCAGAGCCTTGTCCAGCAGCTTTGCATCTGATCACCCTAAGTTGCACCTAGCCACTGAGTCTTAAAACAATGGCTGGGTTCGGACAACACACTAATCAACCGGAGCGGGGAGGAAATAGGAACAAAATGTAAATCAACAGATGATTACCATGTTGTCCGAACCCGGCCAATGTGTCGATAGAGTGTTTCTGATGTTGTCAAATGTAGATCCTTTGCCAGAGAGGTCCGCCTGGCGCCAACACTGTATTCTTTTCATCGCCAGCTGAAGACCTTTTTATTTTCTCAGTATTTTAACACCTAATTTAACTTACATTTTGCTGTTTTAATTCTGTATTTTAATTCTATATCAATTTCTGCTGTGTGGTTTTATCCTGGTTGTGCTTTTTATACGGTATTTTGTATTTAGGTTTTTAGATTGTTGGTTGTTTTATTATGTTCCTCATGGTTTTAATTTTTGTGAACTGCCCAGAGAGCTTCGGCTATTGGGCGGTATAAAAATGTAATAAATAAATGAACAAATAAAATAAAATAAAAGGATTCTGGTCTCATTAATCTGGCACAGGAATCCTGAGGGTCATGCTACTTCACCAAAAGTAAGACATGTGGGGCCTTGATTTAGATGGAGACTATGGGGGTTAACCCTTTCCTCCCTGCTACTGTTTGCTCCTACAGAGGCTCTTTACCAAAAATAACACTCCCGGTTTTTGGGTGGATAGGTGGGGAGAGACAAATAACAGCTGTGGGGGTGAATTCCAGTGAGAAGATGGTGAATGGAAGACAGGATTAACCTCTTCTTTCCAGAGGTCCCAATACGGATCAGATTGTATAGAAAAGGGAATTTCAGCAGGTGTCATTTGTAGGCATGCAGCACCTGGTGGAATTCCCTCTTCATCACAACAGTTAAAGCTGCAGGAGCCCTGGCCTCTTTTCTATCTGGTCATGTTAGGCTGGGCTCCTGCAGCTTTAACTGGGGTGATGAAGCAGGAATTTCACCAGGTGCTGCATGCATACAAATGACACCTGCTGAAATTCCCTTTTCAATACAGCTGTTAAAGATACAGAAGCCTTCTCCTCCTTTTCATATGGTCACCCTAATCAGGACCCCACGTGGCTGCTTTTTTATGAAAGAATAAAGCAGCCAGTGTTACACACTTCAAAAACAGCAGCAGCAGCAGCAGCAGACTTAGGCTCCAATCCTATGCAAACTTTCAAAGGAGTAAGCCCCACTGAATTCTTTCAAAGGAATAAGCCCCATAGCTTCTGAGCAAATAGGCTCAGAAGCAATATCTATACAGGACCGCACTGTGGACATGGGATGCAGTTTGAAAAACCTGACTCATGATCTGTGTTCACCAGTGTGCTCAAAAGAACACAAAGTCCTTGGGTGGAGCAGCAGTTTATGGGTCGACATGTGGGCATCATTAAGGCTAAAATGCACCAATCTCCCTTAGAGATGGAATTAATTTGGCCAGCGAAGACCTCACGTGTGGAAGCATTCATAGAAATGGGATTTTGCAAATGTCTTGTTTTCCACAGAGCCCATGAAGTGTAAACCAGACCTTCTATAACGCCAGCGCTTGCAAAGATTTTAAAGAGCCAGCTGCATTGCGTTTCCTATTTACCACCACCCAATCCCGGCAAATGTTCGCTTCTGCACCCAGTCATGGGAGTCATCTCAGGCATGAAAGATATGCAAATGTGTCTGAAGCAAAAGGATGCAATCCTGGCTCCATTCAACTCAATGGAAAGTTTATTGGCAGCGTGGGCTTTCATCTCTCCGTTTGCTCTTAAGAGCCTGCCAAGGCTTTGAGTTCATTCAGTGCCACACTCCCTCTTCCTTCATAGCTCCGAGGCTTGGCATGACCCCCGCTCCCCTGAAAGGAAGGAAAATATTTGTCAGCGACAGGATGTGCCTTGAGAATTGTTACCAGTTGACTTGATTTGTTTTCAGGATGGGTGGGTGGCTTTCTGATATCCGTGTAACAATATTGACTAGGAACGGCAGGGATTAGCCTATGAAGAAGGGAGAAAAGCAAAACACTACCAACTATTTTTTTAAAAATAAATCACTTGGCTCGTTCAGACGACACTTTAGGCTCTGTGGTTAGTGAAACTGTGGTTCTCTGGAGTTAGCACTAACCACAAGCCATGCTGTTGCACACATCACTTTAGATTAGAGCTGCTAACCCTGCTGCAGACAGTCTAAGGCCATAGCTAGACCTAAGGTTTATCCCTGGATCGTCCAGGGGTCAAACCTGTTCATCTAGGTGACACACAGGGGATCCAGTGCTCAGGCAGGGGCGAACCCTGGATGATCCCAGGATAAGGTCTAGCTGTGGCCTGAGTGCGGTTAGTGACTTAGCAGGGTTAGCAAAGCACATTTCACAAGACACCTTAAACCCTGCTGCTTAACCAAAAGCCTTAACCAGCAGGGTTTAAGGTGTTTTCTGAACAGGCCCACTATCTGTTTAATTAAAACCAGTTCTTCAGAAAACCACAAGGTAAAAATAGGAGGTGAATAGTTGCATCCCGGAGATCCTCTCCTGTCTCTTGAACAGCTCTACAGCCACTAAAGGGGACATAAGGCAACGTTTACAGGCAGCTCATGAAATCTGGATGTCTTCACCATCACAACCAATACCATCACCTCTATGTTGACCATGCTGGCTGGAGATGATAGGAGTTGTATCCAGCACCTCTGGAGGGTGATAGGTTGGGAAAGGCTGGTGTAGAAACAGCGCCCTCAGGGTGATCTTGAGATGGATAAATGAAATCAGAGAGGCATCCAAATGAGAAAGTGTAATAATAGGTGATTTCAATTGCCCCCACATTGACTGGATGAATGCATGTTCCAGTCATGACAAAGAGGTTAAGGGAGTAATCCTATGCCCCTCTAGACAGAGTTGGGGGGGTCATAGGGTATTTTGGACTCCTGGATCCGAGGTTGGAGAAAGCGCTCCAACCTCGAATCCAGAAATCCGTGCTCCTGTCCTTTTTGCTGCCAGTGCAGAGAAATCAGTGCTCACCGCCTCTTTAAGCTCGCAAAAGCGACCATGGAGAGGAAGGAGAGGGGGAGTTCCCATGGGCAGGGACTGGGAGGCTGGCTCATGATGTATCCTCAGGACTCCCCTACTTCCTTTCCTCCCACTCGGCAGAGCCCCAGCTAGATGGGCGAAAAAGCCCATCTAGCCATAATGCAAAGTAGGAGGTGAAGATTGCCTCCACTGCTCCTTCCATTCTGTGTAGGATGCCCATAAGCTTCTAAGTTTGGAGACTTAGGGGCATCCTGATAGTATTGCACCCTAAATTTCTCAATGCCCTAAATGACTGTGCCCTAGAACAGTTGATCATGGAACCAATCAGAGGGAAAGGAACTCTGAATTTAATCCTCAGTGGTATTGCCCAGGACCTAATGTGAGATGTAAATGTTGTTGAACCATTTGGAAATAGTGACCACAGTGCTATCAGATCAATATATATATATTAGTGGAAAATTGCCAAGGAAGCCCAACACTGTCAAATTTGACTTCAAAAGAGGAAACTTCTCTAAAATGATGGAACTGGTAAAAAGGAAGTTGAAAGAGGGAGTCAAGAGGGTTAAATCCCTTTAAAATGCCTTGAAGCTACTCAAAACCACAACCAAAATGGAAGCACAGTTAGAATGCATACCACAGGTTAGGAAAGGTAGCATCAAGTCCAAGAGGTCACCAGAGTGGTTAACGAGCAGTGTCAAGGGAGGTATTCGAGAAAAGAGGACTTCCTTCAGAAAATGGATGCCCAGCCCATGTGAGGAAAACAAAACGGAGCACAAACTTGTATAAAGGAGTTGAAAGCAGGCAATAAGAGATGCAAAAAAAAAAAAAAAATCATCATGGGGAGCATTTAAATTCTTTAAAATTATCAGAAGCAGAAAACTAACTAGCGAGGTAATTGGACCATTGGATGACAATTGAGCTAAACGAGTACTAAAGGAGGATAAGGAGATTGCTGAGAAGTTAAATGAATTCTTTTCATCTATCTTCACTGCAGAAGATGTACGCTAGATACCTATTCCTGAACTGATGCTTTTAGAGAAGGGGTCTGAGGAACTGAGGCAAATAGTGGTGACAAAAGATGACACTTTCAATGGTATTGACAAACTGAAAGTTAATAAATCACCAGGTCTGGATGGTATCCATCCTAAAGTACTTATGAAATTGCTGCTCTTCTAATAAAAATATAAAACATGTCACTAAATCAGCCTCTGTATCAGAGGACTTGAGGATGGCCAATGTAACATCACTTTTTAAGTAAAGATCCTGGGTGGATCTGGAAAATTACTGGCAGTTAGCTTAAAGTCTGTTTTGGGTTAATTGGTTGAAAGCATCAGTAACGTTAAAATTAGCATATAAGCCCTGCTAAAAAAGAATCAGTATTGTCTGACTAAATGTTTAGACTCCTTTGTGAATGTCAATAAACATGTAAGACAGGGGTGATCCAGTAGATATTGTTTATTTGGACTTCCAAAAGGCTTTTGAGAAAGTCCCTCACCAAAGACTCCTGAACAAACTTAGTATGTGGCTAAGAGTTGGAATAAATGGTAAATTCTTCCAATGGAGGGATGTAAACAGTGGGGTCCCACAGGGATCTGTACTGGGACCAATCCTTTTCAACTTGTTCATAAATGATCTGGAATTAGGAGTGGTGATATGGCTGATGAAAGCAAAATTTAAAACAAAAAGGGATTGAGAAGAGCTTGCCAAAGAAACTCTCAGAATTAGGATAACGGGCATCAAAATGGAAAAGTGGTTCCATGTAAGCAAGTATACTTCACATATATGATAATAGGGTCTGAGCTAATATGTCAACCCGGTTTGCAGCTGCTGTGAAAAAAGCAAACTCCATGCAAGGCAAATTAGGAAAGGAATTGAGAATAAAACTGCCAATATCATACTGCTCTTATACAAATTTATTGCGAGACCACACTTAGAATACTGTGTACAGTTCTGGTCACACAAAAAGGACATTGTAAGAACTGGAAAAAGTGCAGAAAAGCGCAACTGAAATGTTTAAGGGGCTGGAGCATCTCCCTTATGAAGAAAGGTTACAACTGGGAGTGTTCAGCTTAAAGAAGAGGCAAGTGAAGGGAGACATGATAAAGGCGTACAAAATGATTCAAGGTGTAGAGAATGTGGATAGGAAGACATTTTTCTCCCACTTTTATAATATTAGAACCTGGGGTCATCCCAAGAAGCCGATTGGTGGGAGCTTCAGAACAGATCAAAGGAATTACGATTGTAAGACGCAGACTAATTTCAGTACCACCAACCGAAAAAAACCCATCCTAAGACACACCTGCGATTCTAAGACGCACCCCATTTTTAGAGATGTTTATATGGGGGAAAAAGTGTGTCTTAGAATCGAAGAAACAGGGTACTTCTTTGCACAGCGCATATGCACCCAGACAACATTTATATGCATATACAGGTGCATATGCCCAGATGACATTTAAATTTTTTGGAGAAGGTCTTGCTAGTCATTCCAAAATGTTGCCATGAAGAACCTCGATGGCAGGCCTTCTCTGTAGTGGCATCCATCATCTGGAAAACTTCCCCGTGCAGTTCGGGAGGCGGAAAATGTAACATCCTTTAAACACCTCCTGACAACACATTTTTTCACCACAGGCTTTCCCTGGTCTGTAATTGCTGCTAGGTTTATTTTGTTTTTACATGGTAGTTTTATACTTTCAAAGTTTTATATTATGTTTTCATCAGTTGTATTTTAAGGTTTTAATTGTGAACTGCCCAGATAGCCTCAGCTATTGGGCAGCATAAAAATACAATAAATAAATAAATAAGTTAAAACTGTGGAATTCACTGCCACAAGGGCTAGTGATTGCTATGAATTTGGATGGCTTTAAAAGTAGCGTGACCATATGAAAAGGAGGACAGGGCTCCTGTATCTTTAACAGTTGCATTGAAAAGAAAATTTCAGCAGGTGTCATTTGTATATATGGGGAACCTGGGGAATTTCCTCTTCATCACACCAGTTAAAGGTGCATGTGCCCTGCCCTCTTTTAAATCTGGGTCGCTCTAGTATAGCTCCTGCACTTTAACTGTCATGATGAAGAGGGAATTTCACCAGGTTCTCCATATATACAAATGACTCCTGCAAACTTTTGGGTTTCCCCCACTCCTCCAAGCCTGCAATAACTTGTTCTTATGCACAGTTGATTCTAAGACACACTTTTCCCCCCATATAAACATCTCTAAAAATGGGGTGCGTCTTATAATCGTGGGTGTGTTTTAGGGTGTTTTTTTTTTTCCTGTTGGTGATACTGAAATTAGTGTGCATCTTACAATCGAAGAAATACGGAATAATAATAATAACAATAATAATATTTCTTACCTGCCTCTCCACTTGGATCGAGGAGGGGAACAACAATGAATATAAAACACATTATATAAAACACATGAGCTTGCTTTTAGTACATCACAGTCTTTCTCAGCCTAGTGCCCTGCCAGATGTGTTGGACTACAACTCCCATAATCCCCAGCCAGCTGTTATGGGCATTGAAATCCTAATCCAACACATGTGGAGAGCAGCAGGTTGGCGAAGGATGCTATACAGGCTGTGTACTTAGTATTATTATTGCAATGACATACACTTTATATAAGATCTGTGTCTAGTCCAACATTAACCATGTCTGGCACGTAGCGAATTCTTCTCAGCCGCGACCATCCAATTCATTAACAGGCCCGCTCCGCCACCTACCGGCTGCTGCCGCGCATTGCACCCAGCGAAATACGCCTTGCAGTTGTTTTCCGCCGGCCGACAGCATTCTTCGTGGTTCTCTTTGGCGCCTTTAACTTGGACCATACCAACGTCGGCTGTGGGGGAGAGGAAGGAGGGCAGGGGTAGAACCGTGCCACATCTGTTTCTACGAAAACAAAACAAAACTCGGAGCCGCTTTCTGGGATCCCCAGAGGTCGAAGGGGGAGAGGAAGGGGGAAGCGGGAGCCGCGGGAAGGCGAGTGGGGGACCTCCCCGCCAAGGAGGCGAAGTAGTTCAGTCCCCAAGATGGCGGCCACCATGAAGAAAGCGGTGAGCGGGCTGAGGCAGGGCGGGACGAGGGGTGGCGGTCGTCGTTGAGGAGGGGAACCCGGCTTTTTTGTTGGTTCCCGTGCGTACTGGGCTCGAGGGAAACGAGCCATGTCTTAAGGGGGCCTCGGGCCTTACCGTCTTTCTTCCCTTCCTTGGTCTGCGATACAGAAACGAAGCAGGCTCGGGGCTGGTCAGTGCTTGGAGGGGTGGCCGCTTCTGAGCCCCCCACCCCACCCCACCAGACTCCAGCGCAGCCTTCCCCTACCCTGCGCTCTCCAGAGCTTTTGGACTACAACTCCCATCAGCCTCCCAGCCAGACCAGCAGAATGCTCGGGGTTGATGGGGGTTGTAGTCCGGGAAAGAACTCCCCCCTCCCCCTCCCCCTCTCCCTCCCCCACTGGGGAAGTCGTCCTTGTTGGTCTGTTTCCCGACGCATGGTGGAAACGTGGCCTGTTTTGACTCTGGGGAAGATACTAAAAGACTTAAAATACTTGAGAAGATACTTAGGCCAGCATTGCAGATAGGCCCACCCAAGTTGCTAGCCTACACTACTATTTCTTTCTCTTTTATACCAGCCTGCTAAGAAATGGGAAGCCTGCATGTCCTGGAGGAGAAGGCCCTTCCTCTGCATCCTGCTTGAAAAACACAGACTTCTTGCCCTTTAACATAGCCATCCCCATCCTGGTGCCCTCCAGATGTGTTGGTCTATAACTCCCAGCATCCCATGCCTGGAGAAGGCTGCTTTAACAGGCTCCCCCCCCCTTTTTTTTTTTTTAATAAAAAAAGCTTTCTATCAAGCTAGTAAAGGAGGGAGGGAGGGATCGCTCTATTGCTTCTCTGCTGTTCCACTTGGGTTCTGTGTTAGGTGTGGAGGAAGGATGGAGTGACCCATCCCTTCATTGCCAGTCTGCTCACTCACCTACATAAAATTCCTAGTAGCCTATGGTTAGCTTAAATACAAGGCTGTACTAGACCCCTTTAGGTTTCATCCCCCTTCCACCCGTAGGATCACAAAATTGTGGAGTTGGAAGGAACCACAAGGATCATTTAGCCCAACCCTCTGCAGTGTGCAGGAAAACTAATTAAACCGTCCATGCTCTTCTTAAAAACCTCCAGAGATGGAGAACCCACAACCTCCGTAGGTAGACTGTTCTACTGTTGTACAAATCTTACCATCAGGAAGTTTTTCCTGAGAGCAAAGGGGTAGAAGCAGCTTGATTTTAACGTGCATATGTGTTAACGGATTTGCATGAGCCACAAATAGCAGCGCATCCCATTCTTTTCCACCACCAGCTCCCTGTAACTTAATCTATTGGTTAGAGCAGCCTTCCCCAAGCGGCTGTCCTACAGATGTGTTGGATAGCAAATCCCATCATCCCCAGTCAGCATAGTCTGGTCATGCTGGCTGGAGATGATGGAGTTGTATTCCTAAAATGTCTGGAGGATGCTAGCTTAGACTGGAGGATGTCTGGAGGATGCTAGCAGGGTTAGAGTGAGACTGAGGAGCGCCAGGTTCAAGTCCCCACTCAGCCATGAAGGTTACTGAGTGCCTGTGGGCCAGTCACTGTTTCTCAGCCTAATCTATTTCACAGGGTTGTTGTGAAGATTAAAGGGGGGACACGATGGGTTGGGGCCAATGTGGCATGAGAGGAAATCCACTTGCACAATGGGACTTCCCCCTGCAGCCTCTGTGTTCCCCCAAATCTGCTGGAGGTTTTCCCCGATGCTCTGGAGCAGATTTAAAGTAGGCAGCAGGGGAGAGGGGAAAGCCAAACTGCCCAGGGTTTCCTTTCTACTGGCAGAACATCCTCATTGGATCCAACCCAGTGCCTGTTTACCCTACCCTGTGCCTGTTTGCATTCTCTTCCCCTCCTTATTGTTTTATTATGATTTTATTAGAATGTAAGCCTATGCGGCAGGGTCTTGCTATTTACTGTTTTACTCTGTACAGCACCACGTACATTGATGGTGCTATATAAATAAATAATAATAATAATAATAATAATAATAATAACCTCATGGGGTCTGTAGGTTTGAGCTCCTCAGAGGAAAGGTGAAGTATAAATGCACTTAAGACATACCTGGGCATTCTAAATAGCTGTGTTGGACCTAATATAGGTATTACCTAACTCAGCAGTTCTCAACCTGTGGGTCGGGACCCCTTTGGGGGTCGAACGACCCTTTCACAGGGGTCGCCTAAGACCATCGGAAAACACATATTTCCGATGGTCTTAGGAAACTGTATTGACTGAACTATGTCATGTATCATCTTTTGTATTATTAAAGCTATTGTTATGTATTATTTTCATTAGCAAACCATCCCATGACAATGGATCGCGTAGAGAAGAACGAAAATAATTTTATGGTTGGGGGTCACCACAACATGAGGAACTGTATTAAAGGGTCGCGGCATTAGGAAGGTTGAGAACCACTGACCTAACTGATCCTTGATGGTGGTTTTTTCCCTAATGGACCAACACTCTTCCTGCATTCTAGTTTATCTATCAAGATAATAAATGTTGCTGAACATGTTTTAGCTGAATTTGTTGTACAGTAAGTGCAGCCAGAGCTTGTGACATTTGCAGTCTGATCCTGTTCATCTTTCATGGGAGGTAGGCCTAATTAAGTTTAAAGGAAATTGCTCCTGAGTAGAAGTGCACGAGTAGCCTGCTGCTGATTCTAAAAAAGAACCTGGCTTTCCTTGGGTTGGTGATGTTGTTGCATATTTGAAAGGCACGCTCAGAAGACCTGATTCTCTTCACTGCCTGGTACTTTGTCCCTCTCACACAATGGGGAAAAATGCCAGGTACTTTACTGCTTCTTTTCCCAGAGTCATAGTTCCATAAATATATTTGTGTTCATTGAAAATGTGAATGGAAAAAGTTGTGCACATCAATATTTGGGAGATCAGTATTTATGGATTTGCCAATAACATAGGTGTATTTGTTATATGAATAACAAAAACATAAGAACAGCTGTGCTGGATCATCCCAAAAGCCTATTTAGTCCAGCATTCTGTTTACACAGCGGCCAGCTAGATGCCAATGGAAAGCCCACAAGTAGGTCATCAGTGCAGCATGTGCATCACCCAAAGATAATATATGGGGAAGCTTTAAACTTCAGATTCTTTACCCCAGGATTAACTAGGCTATTAGCTCTTTTAAAAAGTAAGAATTTCTGAAACTGAAGCAATATGGCTTTGGAACATAATGTACTGACAGTATTAAACTAATAGAACCTTGTTAGAGAAAACAACACTCATGATAATGGCTTTGCCTCACAGTGCTGCTGACATTCCCCCCTGCCCCCATCCCCCATTGCAGGTGGTCAGCTGTATACCTTCATGTTTATAGGGCACACTGTACTCCTATTTATTCAAAGGGTCCCGAAAGAGAAAATTGCCTCTTCTCCCCACCCCTCCCTGCGATTCTCTATAAACATTGACGCATGATTTCTTTCTCATTTCACTGTTTTCTGTGGAATCTGTTGTGTGTGTGTGTAAATGTCCTAAGAGGTTTTCCTGGAACTATCATGCTCCTTGGTAATGAGCCTAATGTGCCCTTATTTAACTGAAAAAGCAAATTATTGTCTCATGCAGTATGTTTATTGAGCTCTCTCCGTTTTTGTTGGTCTTACGCAGGCAGCAGAAGATGTCAATGTTACTTTTGAAGATCAACAGAAAATCAACAAGTTTGCAAGAAACACCAGCAGAATTACAGAACTAAAAGAAGAAATAGAGGATAAAAAGGTAACCTCTTTATAAAACCTCTTTATTTTCAGAGAGTAGCATTGGGTGACCAGTCCTCGGCCTCCTGGCAATTGAGCTATGGAGTGCCGCAGGGCACCATCTTGTCCCCAATGTTAATTAACATCTATATGAAGCCGTTGGGAGTGGTCATTAGGGGATTTGGAGCTAAATGCCATCAATATGCTGATGACACACAGCTCTATCTCCCTGTGACAACTGAATCAGGTGAGGCTGTGCAAGTCCTGGACCAGTGCCTAGACTCAGTAATGGGCTGGATGAGGGCCAATAAACTGAGACTAAATCCTGGCAAGATGGAAGCCCTGTGGGTGAGTGGTTCCCGAGTCCGGGAGACAGGCTCATTGCCTGTTCTGGATGGGGTTGCTCTGCCTCTGAAAGAACAGGTTCGTAGTTTGGGGGTACTCAAACTACGAACCTGTAGTTTGAGTACCCCCACGGCTCGGAGTGACTTTTACCATCTTTGGTTGGTTCGCCAACTACGGCCTCTCCTGGACAGGGATAGCTTGACCACGGTGGTACAGGCATTGGTAACCTCAAGATTGGATTACTGCAATGCGCTCTATGTGGGGCTGCCCTTGAAGCTGCTCCGGAAGCTGGAGCTAGTGCAGAATGCTGCAGCTCGGCTGTTGTCTGGCACTGCCCCTATCCAGCATGTAACTCCTCTGCTGAGGGAACTGCACTGGCTGCCTATTCGCTACCGGGCCAGGTTTAAGGTTCTTGTACTTGTGTACAAAGCCCTAAACAACTTGGGACCAGGATACCTGAGAGTATCCTGAGAGTTCTCCCTTACCAACCTGCCCGGTCACTGAGGTCATCCGAGGGCCTGCTCCTGGTGGTTCCACAGATCCATCCTCCGATTGGAATCCACCAGGGGAAGAGCCTTCAGCATGGTGGCGCCCCTCTTGTGGAACTCCCTGCCTCTGGAGGTCAGACAGGCTCCAACCTTGTACTCCTTTCGGCGCCTCCTGAAAACATTTTTATTCCAAGAAGCCTTTCTTTAACATGCAGCCTTGGATTTCTGTGTTGTTGTTGTTTTGCTTCTTTTTAAATTTTGTTTTAACTGTTTTATTCTGTTTTTATTTTCATTTTACCTTGTACACCGCTCCGAAATTTTTTCAATGAGGAGCGGTATATAAATATTCTAAATAAATAAATAAATAAAGTCTCTGGGAAAGAACATTATAACCTCATTGTAATGTCACTGCAATCCTAAGCACACTTATTGGGATGTAAGTCCCGTTTAACTCAGAGGAACTTCCGGTGTTATGGGGTGGAATTTTTTCCATTACTATTTTTTTCTGTAGACATTGTTCCACTGTTTTAGTAATGCATTGTTTCATAAAATTAGGTATTAGCATCATGATTGAATACAGTATAAGTGAAACTGGGCAACTGAAATGTATACAATATTAGTCAAATCTAAAATCAAAGTTGTAACTAACTTTTTTGAGGGCATATAAGAAGAGCCATCAGACCAGGGATCCATCTAGTCCAGCGTTCTGTCCATACAGTGGTCAACCAGGAACCCACAATGCAACAGCACCCTTCCACCCATGTTCTCCAGCAACTGGTGTACATAGGCTTACTGTCTCTGATACCATGGACGTAACAGAGCCATTAGGACTAATAGCCATTGATATCCTTCTACTCCAGGAATTTATCTAACCCCGTTTTAAAGCCATCGAATTTGGTGGCCATCACTACATTTTGTGTTAGCGAATTCCGTAGATTAACTATGGGTGTGTGTTAAGTCCTTCCAATCAGTCAGCTTCATGAAATGACCCAGGGCTCCAGTATTTTGAGAGAGAGAGAGAGAGAGAGAGAGAGAAGAGTCTCCCTCTCCAGGTTCTCTACACCATGTATAATTTTGTGCATATCTATCAGGTTTCCCCTGAATTGCCTTTTTTTCCAAGCTATATAATCCCAGCTGTTGTAACATTCTCTCATAAGGAAGATGTTCCAGCCCCTTGATCATTTTAGTTACTTTTTTCTGCACTTTTCCCAGCTTAATAATATCTTGACCAGAACTGGACACCGTAATCCAAGTATGGTCGCACCATAGATATGTATAAAGGCAGTAAGACAGTTGCAGTTTATACTCAGTTACAGGAGCATTGTGAGTTCATATAAAGCATTGTAAAATTTATATAAAGACATGGTGGTAGCTGCTGTGTGAAGAAGTGCTTTCTTTTATCTGTCCTGAATCTCCCACCAATCAGCTTCATGGAATGACCCTGGGTTCTAGTATTTTGAGAGAGGAAGAAAAATCTCTCCCTGTTCACATTCTCTACACCAATGCATTTTGAATCACTTATCCTTGCACTGACCTTGCCTTTTTCATTTCTGTGGCACATGGGAATTGATGCTTGAATTGTGCTCTGACCAAGATATCTTTCTTAAATGACCATAGCCAATTTAGAACTCAAAACCATATGTGTAAAGTTACAATGTTGATTCACAACTTGCATCATATGGCACTTAACACCAGTCTGTTAAATGATCTAGCAAAGTAACTGATTTCTTGACCACAGAAACAGCTTCAGAACTTGCAGGATGCGTGTGATGACATCATGATGCTTGATGACGATTCACTGCTGATACCTTATCAAATTGGTGACGTCTTCATTAGCCATCCCCAAGATGAAACACAGGAGATGTTAGAGGAGGCAAAGGTTAGTGCCTGTGGCTTTGTGATGCAGGAAGAATGGGCTGGGAGTGGGGAATCAGTCTGCCCAATAAAATGTACCTGGTTTGTTCTCTCTCTCTGATTATTATTTATACTAAATAATATTAAACATCCTGGTCTTTAGAGCTTCTTCATACAACAGACACAGCATACATGTTAATAAGGCATATTACCGAGTCACTCCCCTCCCCCTGCCAGTTTAGGAAGATGAGAAGCTGTTTTATTCCAAGTAAGACAGTTGGTCCATTTAATAAGGCTGTGCAAAGTTCGAACCTTGGATACTCAAATCCAAGGCCCGGAGGCCGTTTTGTGCCAAATCTGACATTTTAGGATGGATCTGCCATTTTCCTGGCCAGCCCTAAGCCTGGTACAGCCTACAGCTCCCAGCATGCAGTGCCCAGGAACACAGGGTAGACATGTCCTCGCTACGAGAGGACACCAACACTCTTGTGAGAGGACACAATCTCGCGAGAGGAAGCCGGCAGTGGCAGCGGGGAAGCCGATGATCGTGCTGAGGAGTGGGCGATTGCGTGCCCTAAAATGTCGGTTTTGGCACAAAATGGCCTCCGAGTCTCGGATTCGAATCTCCGAAGTTCAGACTTTCCACAGCCCTACCATTTAGCCCAGTATTGTCTTACCTGACAGGCCTGGGGTCAGCACTTGACATAGTGGGGCAGAGGCCAGGGTTCCATTGGGCTCACTGAGGCTGAAACTAATTACCACCATCCTTTTTTCTTTCATGTTTAAAGAACATATTTTTTACTAGGGTGGCAGGCTGGCAGAGTTCAGACTGGTACTTTGAAGTGAAGAGAACCACTGAGCGAGGCTGCAGCTCCCCACCACTTTTATTTCCCTGGAAAGCCTCTGGGCGCTGTCATAATAATTTACATATTTGGGATCCCAATATAATACCCTATTTCTTCGATTCTAAGATGCACTTTTTTCCCCATATAAACATCTCTAAAAATGGGGTGCGTCTTAGAATCGCAGGTGTGTCTTAGGTTTTTTTTCTGTTGGTGGTACTGAAATTAGTGTGTGTCTTACAATCGATGGTGCCTTACAATCGAAGAAATACAGTAGTTCATGTATTTACTTATTTTTATTAGGGTGGTGGGCAAGCAGAGCTCTAAGGAATTCTGGGAAAATCAAGATGTGCTGCAAAATTCTTAATAGTAGATAAGAGGGAAACAGAATCTAATTTGGAATATTAAAAATAAGTATTTATTTTCATTGATTTGACCCTAGGTTCTTGTGTTACCCAAGGCCCCTAAACTAAGCCAAAGTATCGTAGAGTCATAGAATAGTAGAGTTAGAAGGGGCCTATAAGGTCATCGAATCCAGTCACAAAGGGACACTGCAAATATGGCAAAATCTCTACTTGGAAAGCACATCCATGTAGGCTCATTTGACAATCTGCATGCAAGTTGGACACTGTCCTCTACCTGGAAATTCTCAATGCATGGGGCTTTGCTGTTTTCCAACTGGTTGTGCTCAGACCTTCCTATTTATTACTTTATTGTAAAAAGCATTAGACTCTGCCAGATTTGACATTGTCTGGTCATATAAGCTTCTTATTTTTATTGCTCAGCACCCCATGAGCCTGAGGAAGATCACAAATGTTTGTTTACAGTGTCTGCCATTTATTATTGTTTGACCAGTAAAAACAATTGTTTCTTCTTATGAGAGTTGGCTGTTAAAAGACATTTTTTAAAAAATGGTTTGTTTGGGTGACTAGCTTTTTATTTTATTTTTTTTCTCCCAGCAAAACTTGCAGGAAGAAATTGGAGCTTTGGAGTCACGAGTGGAATCTATCCAGAGAGTATTATCAGACCTTAAAGTGCAGCTTTATGCAAAGTTTGGAAACAATATAAATCTTGAGGCAGATGATAATTAAATATTCTAGAAATGGTATTTTGTTTTTTGTACTAATTATTCCCCTCTTTTAAAAATGTTTTGAGAAGCCCCACGTATTCAAGTGTTTTTTTAAAAAAATTACATCCACTTATCTGTTTCATGTATTTAATGAAAGAATTATTATTTTGCATACCTATAATTATTTATGTTTTAAGCGAATAGATTCAAATTTTGCTGGTTGCAACATCAAGAGTGGGTTTATTGAATAACAACAAGAAGAATAAAAGTCAAGCAAGCATACAATATTTTGTGCCTAATCTTTAAAACACACACACTGAATTTTTATGGCTATCAATAGAAAGCAGTTCAATATAACAAAAAACTGCAGTCAGATTGAGCATAAACTAGAGATTATTTTCACATTCAGTAGACGTCATCAACCTAGTAAATATTTACTGACGGAAATAAATAAATACCACGTATGGCTACTTTCACACGTCAGGCAAGAGAGCTTTTCCGAAAGGATGAATTGTGACAGTGAGGGATGGGATCCGGACAACACACTAAACTATAGTTAGGCCGCTACACCTTTTGCAGCAAATGGCTAGTGAGTGTGTTTAATCTGTGGTTATGTAGACACCATGGTTCAGAATGGTTCACATGACACACTAAGTAATAGTTCACAGGACACGCTAAGCCATAACGCTTAGCTCAAAATGCTTAACCACCGTGGCTTAGCGTGTCGTCTGAACAGGGTCTTTGTGCATGAAATGACTGGGAACCATGTTTTCAAGAAAAGATCTTGTTTAGACATTCCCTTTAAAATGTCTCCCATTACTTTCTGGAGAAAAAATTGGATGTTGTGAATCTCTTTCGAAGTGTTAATGAAAGTGTCTACCTTTTGGTAATCATATTTAAGTACAGTTGATTTAATGGTAGCAGGGATTGTGACACAGAGACTGAGCTGTGACCCTGGAAGTAGCCAGCTCAAATATCCCCTTTGCCATGAACTCACTAGGTTAGCTTTCCCCAACCTAGTGCTCTCCAGATGTTTTAGACTGCAAGTCCCATGATTCCCAGCCAGGAAAATCACTCCCAGTTCTTCCTCCTACCACACTGAGCGGTTGTGAGGGTTAAGATACTGAAGTGCGTTGAACACTTCACTGCCACCACAGTGCTTTGGCTGTTTGGTAGGATTTACATTTTAGAATAAACGAACACTCCAGAATTTCCATGGTAATGTTATTTGTGGCGTTCTTGTGCCACACTGCTGCCTCCTTCCTTCAACTCCTAGTCACTGTATAAGTGGCAAGTGATAAAAATGAAATGCCTGGCTCAGCTTTCTAATAAGACCAGCCCTGAATTTTGCATTGCATTTCTAAATTCAGAATTGGTCTAATTAGAAATCCGAGTCAGGTAGTTTGATTTCATCACTTGCTACTTATACTGTGACTGTTGATTTACCAAGTGTCATAGAAAAATGGAAAGACAGGGTCCTCACAGTCTAGTGATGCATGAGGGAAAGGAGTTGTGGATAGAGCAAAAAAAAAATTAAAAATTTATGTCATTCAATGCCATGTGTATTTGCAATTAAATGTCTGGCATACATACATGAAAACAATCTTGGGATACTGTAAATGACTTTATTGATGAAAGGCCCAATTTCAGCCTCTAAAATTAGGCCTTCAAAGGGCTGTAAAATGTCTTCAGAGATTGTCTTGTACTGTAAATACTAACGACTCCCCAAAACAATCTGTTATAAGAATCTGCATACATTTTTATAACCCTTTGAAGGCCTGATATTACAGAAAGGCTGAAACGTGTTGGGCTTTTCATCAATAAAGTCTTTTCCGTTATTCTGTCTTACTCACCTTGGATGCTCACCCGCCTTGCACCTTGGCATACATACAGAAAACCTTGTGATAAAGCTATATACAAATCAGACATCAATTGCTGATAATCTTTTAGATCAGCCTTCCCCAGGCTCTCCAGATGTCAGACCACAACTCCCAGCATTCCTGGTAATCGGTCACAATGGCTGGGGCTGATGGGAGCTGAGGTCAAAAACATCTGGAGGGCACCAGACTGGAGAAGGCTGGTTTAGATTATCTTGTGTGTCTTTGGGGCTAAGGAAGCAACTGCTGTTTTGATGGTCCAGAAGATGGCACTAGAGTGCCAGTAATCCCCAATCACATGCTGAGAACAGTGTTAAAATAGTGATCTGTTAGAGAATTGCAAATACTTTTTTGTGAGTATATAGGTTTGGAGTAGAGGTTTAGACAGATTTATGGAGGCTAGGTCTCTGGCTAATAGCCAGGAAGGCTGTATGGAACTTCCATCTTCTCAGAGGCATTAAGCCAATCAATGCCAGTTGCTGAGATATTCTCTATTGCCCTCATGTCATGCTTAGTGATTTCATAGAATCATAGAATAGCAGAGTTGGAAGGGGCCTACAAGGCCATCGAGTCCAACCCCCTGCTCAATGCAGGAATCCACCCTAAAGCATCCCTGACAGATGGTAGTCCAGCTGCCTCTTGAATGCCTCTAGTGTGGGAGAGCCCACAACCTCCCTAGGTAACTGATTCCATTGTCGTACTGCTCTAACAGTCAGGAAGTTTTTCCTGATGTCCAGCTGGAATCTGGCTTCCTTTAACTTGAGCCTGTTATTCCGTGTCCTGCTCTCTGGGAGGATCGAGAAGAGATCCTGGCCCTCCTCTGTGTGACAACCTTTCAAGTATTTGAAGAGTGCTATCACGTCTCCCCTCAATCCTCTCTTCTCCAGGCTAAACAGGCCCAGTTCTTTCAGTCTCTCTTCATAGGGCTTTGTTTTCAGACCCCTGATCATCCTGGTTGCCCGCCTCTGAACACGCTCCAGCTTGTCTGCGTCCTTCTTGAATTGTGGAGCCCAGAACTGGACGCAATACTCTAGATGAGGCCTAACCAGGGCCGAATAGAGAGGAACCAGTACCTCACAGGATTTGGAAGCTATACTTCTATTAATGCAGCCCAAAATAGCATTGGCCTTTCTTGCAGCCATATTGCACTGTTGGCTCATATTCAGCTTGCAATCTACAACAATTCCAAGAATCTTCTCGTTTGTAGTATTGCTGAGCCAAGTATCCCCCATCTTGTAACTGTGCATTTAGTTTCTATTTCCTAAATGTAGAACTTGGCATTTATCCCTATTAAATTTCATCCTGTTGTTTTCAGCCCAGCACTCCAGCCTATCAAGATCACTTTGAAGTTTGTTTCTGTCTTCCAGGGTATTAGCTATCCCACCCAATTTTGTGTCATCTGCAAATTTGATAAGCAAAAATGTTCCCTGCACCTCCTCATCCAAATCATTAATAAAAATGTTGAAGAGCACTGGGCTCAGGACTGAGCCCTGCGGTACCCCACTCATTGCCGTTTCTCCAGTTTGAGAAGGTTCCATTGATAAGTACTCTTTGAGTCCGATTCTGTAGCCAACTGAATCCACCTAATAGTTGTTCCATCTAGCCCACTTTTAGCTAGTTTGTTAAGCAGAATGTCATGTGGTACTTTGTCAAAAGCTTTGTTGAAGTCAAGATATATGACGTCCACAGCATTCCCACAGTCCACAAGGAAGGTTACCTTATCAAAAAATGAGATCAAATTAGTCTGACAGGACTTGTTCTTGACAAATCCATGTTGGCTTCTAGTGATCACCGCATTGATTTCAAGGTGTTTACAGATTGACTTCTTTATAATCTGCTCCAGAATTTTCCCAGGGATGGATGTCAGACTGACTGGTCTGTAGTTCCTAGAGGTATCTATCCAGTCACTTGGGAAGCAGGATCCTGGATTAGATTGGATTTGCCCATCAGAACTCTTCTTATGTTTTTAGATTTTAAACTCTTACAATCTCACCTGTACGACAGAAAGTGGTTTGGATTATCTCAATCATTCAGTTCAGAGTTTTAAACAAAAATAAAGCAGCCACAAGGGAAGAAAATAGCAAAGTGCCATGTTACTTTGCTAATGCTGTTGAATAGTAGACACCTGGAAGACAATTTGTTTATATCACTTTTACTACACTCTTGGAGTGGCAGATTTATAATTCCTCACGTGGTACCTAAGGTTTCTGGCGCGGCCACATCTGCTTAGCTTCAGCAGTAAAAGTGCTTCACGTGCCTTCAAACCATTCTGTGGGCTGAAGCTTATAATAAACGAGAGATCCATTTTATATTCTATTCTTCCTCTGGGGATCTCCCATATCCCTCTTACAACTGTCATGTGAATCGTTTAGGGCCTCTCTTGTTTATGTCTAGCATTCTATTGACTATAGGAGGTAGTTCATGTTTCTTTTTGAAGTAAGTGATGGCTCTGTAAAATGACCTGCTGTGTTTTCAAATGGCATTCGTTGTCTGGTTTAACCTATCAAGGGAAGCATTATGGAATGCAGCTTGTGCTTTATGGGTTAGTGTTATTTCACCTCATAAACATTAGCTTGGGTTTTTTTTCCTTAGAGAAGATGACCCTGTCAGACGACATGCTAAGCCATGGTGGTTAAGCATTTTGAGCTAAACATTATAGCTTAGTATTTCATTTTAATCATTCCTAGCCATGGTGGCTATGTAGCCACGGTTTAAACATGCTCACTAACCATACGCTGCAAAAGGGTTAGCAGCCCAACCAAGGCTTAGCATGTCGTCTGAACAGGCCCAATATCTTGACTAGCACAGAATTCTGTGTGAAGATCGCACTGCGCATTAAAAGTGCTTCTAGGCAAAGCTTGTATAGCACCATCGACCTGCCTCATTCATTGAAATTTACAGGGGTCCAGATGTCGTCTTCCACTTATAACCCTCCCATGTTTTCCTACAGCTTACACCTGTTCCATTACTGCATAAAATCCCTTGAAGAAAAAACAAACATGGAATTGCTGCACGGTGCCTTCTGATTGGTAGCATTAGGCACCTTCCAACTGGAAGCAACTTATGTTTAAAGAAGGTGTGTGAAGCCTCAGGCTCAGGGGCTAAATCCAGCTCAGTTGGGGTCCACATCCAGCCTTTTGGGGTTCCCCAGATGGTCCCACCCCTTCCAATGGCCCCATCTCCTGACACCTATCACTGGGTGATTTCCCAGCTTTTGTGCCGTCTTTTTTCCCATTGTAAAAAGTTGAAATACCTCTTTTATAGTGATGATGATTTCTCACTTTTTCCCCTCTTGCAAGAAACCCAAGGTGGCTTATGTGGTCCTCCTTTCGATTTTATCCTCCCAACAGCCCTGTGCGGTAGGTTACACTGAGAGTCTGTGACTGGCCCAAAGTCACCCAGTGAGCTTCCATGGCCAATTGGGGTCTAGAGCCCAGATCTCCCAACTCCCAGTCCAACACCCTAGCCGCTACACAACACTGACTCTAGTTACTGGCAGTAAGAGCTTTAACCTAAAACATGCTGGTATTTTTGGTATCGCTGTCTCTCACCCGGCTTTTCCTTTGCCCCGCGGGAATGGAGCCCCCGAGAATTTGGCCCCTGGGTTGAAAGAAGATCAACATCCTAATTTAAAGGATGCACTATCAAGTGCAAAATTTTTTTAAAATTCATATATTTGCTGAAACCCTCTCCCTTGATGCGTGATGGAAGGTCCACTACAGTTAATTGCAAGTTCCCTGCCCTTGTGTTCAATTAAATGTCTCTTACAAATCTCCATTGTGTAGTTTTGAATGCCTTTGAGCATATCATATATGGACCTATGCAACTACAACATCTTTTTTTAGCTGGCATCCTGTTCAGCCATACGTCTGCTGATCTGTGAAAAGGTAGCTGCTCTGATGTTGCTGAAAGCTCCTCTCTCTGTCTCTTTCCTCCTCCTCTTCCTTCTCCATCTGCTCCTCCTCCTCCTTCACATTCATTGGCCGCGTTTGGATGCCAGGATAAATCAAATCAAATTTTATTAAGGCAACCCAGCATGGGTTTTAGCCAGATACAAGAATCATGATATAAAAACATTACATTACATTACATTACAGCATTGTATTAAACTTTCAGAATAGTAAACGGTTGGTTAATCGTCAACTCACAGTTGGTTATTTTGCAGGTACTCCTCCACACGATAAGAGAAATAACCAACCGTGAGTTGGTTATAAGCAACTGTGAATGGATTATTAGTTGACTAAGGCCACAGCAAGACCTAAGGTTTATCCCTGGATCATCCAGGGGTCAAACCTGTTCATCTAGGTGACACACGGGATCCAGCGCTCAGGCAGGGGCTAACCCTGGATAATCCCAGGATAAACCTTAGGTCTAGCTGTGGCCTAACTCATCCCCGGCCCTCCCTCCTCCTCTCACTCCTTCCGCTTGCCTTGCTGCCAAAAATAGAGTTCTGCCATCTCAAGTACAGAAGTACAACATCTCAAGTACAGTGGCAGCCACCACTTTGAATGCTCTTGCCTAGCTGCTCTGTAGTTGACAAAAGTAACCACTGGTGCTCTCCACACATCCCAATAACTAACGGTGGTATAAATAACCCACTCTGCACATTGTTGGTTGTGTTATTTTGGCAAAATAACCCACCATGGGTTAAAAAAAATCCCACCACATGACACAACAACCCACTGTGAATTATTGAACCCATCGTGAGCTATTTTGCTGTCCCTCTCTCATCAATGTGGTACAGCTAGGGATAAATTCCAGGGACCCACAGCTGACCCTGCCCTGCCCCAGTGATCAGCTGGTGATTGGGTCAGTGACCAATTTGCCTCCTCTATTCATGGACCCTTCATGTTACATGCAGTTTGTCCCTCAGCCATGTTGTGAAATTCTTGTTCTGTGTGTGTGTATAGAGTTCATACATTTTCAGATGCAAAAGGCCAATAGCGTTTTCTTTAATCACTCAACAATGCAACCAGATTGTCTCTGGAAACACAAGGGCAAATAAGTCAGCACCAAATAAGGCTTATATTAACCTTAACATGCAAAGGCATTGCTTGAAACGGCTAGAAGAAGACAGCATGCTCAATATTGGCCTTTTTTCAAAATTAGCACTTGAGGGTAAACTAATAAAACTTGCACTTTGATTCAAGGTTGTGTTTCTTCAGTCTGTTGCCCAGTAACATGATTAAACCTTTTATACACAAAAAGAAACTTTGGATCTATGGGTAGTAGTCAAAGGTGTCCCAGCGCTAGTGCTGGTAACAATGTTGTGCTACAGTAAAACCAATGTTTGCACAAGTAAGTAGTGCAATGAGGAGAAATGACCAAAAAAAGAAGAAGGGGTGTGTGATTTTTCTTCAAATCAAAGCATGTTCTCACCCTGCCCACCTACTTTGAAAGGGGGAAAAATGGCCCCGAATTTTGGCAGTAAATCATTGCTTTTTCCTGTTGCATTAGTCAAATTGGTTTACACTAGCACAATGTCATCGCTAGTAGTGGGACACTGCTGGATGCAACCCAACTTTTTCAAAAAGCGGAAGTTGACTTGAACGTATATATGAGCCAGCCCGTAACTCCCAACATCCCCAGCCATCATGTGTACTGGCTGAGGATGATAGGAGTTGTGGTTCAACACATCTGGGGAGCACCAGGTTGGAAAGGCTGCTTGGAAGGTTGTTTTGGTTATGGAATGGCTTCAAGATGAAGTTCATAATTGTAAACATGAAATACTGATTATCAGCATCTTATTAACATCCAGAATGTTGATAGCAAAACAATTACGATACTTTCTGTGAAAGAATGGCTCCAGAAAATGAGGTTTCTCGCAATTATAAGGATGAGTACTGCAATTATACATGCTCATTCTGGCATTTATTTTACTTTTAATCTACCCAATAACAGACGTTAATGCAATACATTTGTGGAGGAATCGAAGCCTGCTTGTGGACTATTTGGAAAATAAGCGCTATCTCCAGTATCAGAGACAGTAAGCCTATATACACCAGTTGCTGGAGAATATGGACTATAGGGTGCTGTTGCAGCCATGTCCGGCTTGTAGGTTTCTGGTTGACAGCTGGTTGGTCATTGTGTGAACACTGGACTAAATGGACCCTTGGTATGATCCAGCATGGCTCTTCTTATGTTCTTAATATAAATATGCAAATATAAGCTATGATACAGTAAGTTATGTTCATGTTTTCTGGGTGGGTACAGATAGCATAAAATGCTGGTTTTAGAAATATGTGCTTTTTCTATTTAATGATTTTCTGTTTCCTCGTCTTAATATGGACTATTTAATGGTGTATATCATATTCTGTACGTATTTTTTCTTGCAAATAAATTACTAAATTGACAGTACCGTACCAAAGGCAGTGCTCTAAGACACAACTTGTGCCTTGTCTTCTATTCAGCTTCTCTTCTACCACATCTCTGCATTGGGAATGACTGAACCAACCAATTGTTCACAATGCATTGGCTGACTGGAAGGAGGCAAGGCCAGAACAGTGAATCAAGAAGAGGTGCAACGTGCAGCTTCTGCCATGGATGGGTGCTTTGACCTTATAAAACCTTTAATTTAGGGAAGGGCACCACTTCGTTTCTAGATCCGAATCCCAAAATGAAGCGGGCCAAAGCAGAGCCGAAGTGCTTCAGGCCACTTTGGCACAATCCGGGACAGTGGCAAGCTGTTGCCCCCTGCCCACCAAGCGGCTGGGACTTCCCTGACTTGTCCACTTGCACCTGGCAGCTGCCCATTCTCCATGGGAGATACCATTTTTAAGGAAGATGGGGGCGCTGTACTGTCATCAATCTAATGTTGCTCATAATGGTGGCCATAAAGGGCCATTTCCAAGGGGGCAGCGGCTCACTAGGTTTGGGGGGGAGTGGGGGGGGAGTCTGATGGACTTCTGGTCAGTCTTGCACCCGGCTTTCCCAGGCGCCTGCTAAGCATCTGCTTGGAAGTTGTCCAGGAAACCCTAACATCTGTTCCACTTCAGATGTCTGGATTTTGCTTTGGATCAAAAGCAGGTCACACTGGGTCTGAAACAGACTGGGCTGATTCGAAAGGGTCCCTGCACAGCCCTACTTTAATTGCTGAACTAATTTATCTCTCATGGCATGCTAAGCACTCCAGTCACCACTGGAACATGGCTCCTCAGAGCTTTTCTGAAACTGAATTCTCTCAGGTTGCAAGAGTCTTCCCTCCCCTGCTCTGGAACAACAGAAAACAACTTTGTGCCATCCATGTGACAGCCCTTTAAATATCAAAAAGTTAATTATGCCTCGTACAAAGAACGATTTTCCGCTGCCTGTCGTGAATCTACAGCTTGTCGATTTCATTGGATGGTAATATTTCCGGTATTATGAGAGAGGAAGAAAAATCTCTCTCTCTCCCTCTCTCTCTCCCTCCCTCCCCCTCCCCACACTCCCCACGAATAATTGCATATCCCTCCTCACCTATAGTCATTGGTGGAGGTGTGGCTTTTGTGCTCCGCATGACCCATTGCCTCTCGTCATGATTAGCGGAAGCAGAGCTAAGTTTGCAAAATAAGCAAAGAGATGTAAATAGATGTAATGATGTAATCCATCAGCACGGTGGAAAGTGTCCAATGTCCCGTCGACTGGAAATAAATCTTGATCTTGACATAAAGTGAAATCCAATTTGTGCTCGTTGATTGGACGTTTGTCACTTCAGACACCATACTTGTAAAATCAGGCACCAAGCAAGCTTTAGCTGGTGGAGGTGATTAATATAAAGCGGATGTGTGAACATTTGTGGGTTGTTGTACTTCAGCCCCCCCCCCCCCTATTTTTTCTTGTAACCACATGCAACTGCTTGGCACGTTGCCCGAAAAAGCAGAAACGTGCGAGTCTCAAAATAGATGTTGGCATGCCAAGGGAAAGAGAAGCGCTCCTCTATGATGGACGTCCCCTTCCAGCGCCTGCAAAATTGGTGCTAAGCACTGTTAACAGCTGCTCAAACTCAGCGCAATAATAAATTAAGGGAGACTCACATTAACAAGCAGTAATATTATAAATGTATCAGACTGTGGATTCTGGATCCTTTAATTATGAACTTTTGGGGTGGGAGAAATGGGGGGTGGGGTGGAAACACCAAAGGAAAAAGAACAAAGTTGTTTCATTGATCCCCAGAACTACCAGTCAACACAAGAATCACCCACATTCCACCGGGATATGGGAGTGTTGCTCAGCATTCCACCTTGTTGTCCATTCAAGTTTTTAAGGGCTGTTAGGAAGGTTGTTGAAGAAGATGTCCTCTGGCAGCTAGGTGTGTATTGCTATTTGGAATTTGATACAGGCAGAAGCTGTAAAATGAGAACAAGAGAGCTTTGGCTATTGGGTGGTATAATAATGTAATATGCATTACATTATTATACCGGGATATACTTTCATTGAGTCTTGGGCCGGATCTACACTACTGCTTTAAAGCACTTTAAAGCACTTTATAACAGTTTTGACAACTATATATGGAGTGTGCCCTGGGCCCCAACAGTTGTCAAAACTGTTATAAAGCGCTTTAAAGCAGTAGTGTAGATCCTGCCAAGCAGTTCAAAACACAGATTTCTGGCTCCTCTCTGTTTTTTGTAAAGCTAGTTTCCTTGGGAGGGGCTTTTGATTCCCCAGCTGAAATGTCACCCAAGCTGTACTCAAGACAGCTTTCAGCAAGTCTCTGTTCTTTTATGCCATAGATAGACCTAAGGTTTATCCTTGGATTGTCCATGGGTCAAACCTGTTCATCTAGGTGACACACAGGGGATCCAGTGCTCAGGCAGGGGTGAACCGTGGATGATCCCAGGATAAACCTTAGGTCTAGCTGTGGCCTTAGATTTAACTCTACCCACATAGGGTGGTAATAGCATTGTCCTACCTTATGTAGGGTGACATTTGTATATATGGAGAACCTGGTAAATTTCCTCTTCATCACAACAGTTAGAGCTGCAGGTGCCCTGCCCTCTTTTAAATCTGGTCACAGTATAGCTGCAGTATAGCTCCTGCAGCTTTAACTGTTGTGATGAAGAGGAAATTTCACCAGGTGTGACATGCATACAAATGCAACTGTTAAAGATACAGGAGCCCTGTCCTCCTTTTCATATAGTCACCCTATTATAGGGTGGTTGTAAGGATAACTGAGGCCCCGTTCAGATGACATCGTTAACCATGCTGTTAACCCTTTTGTGGTTAGTGTGGTTAGGGCAGCATGGTTAACGGTGTCATCTGACATGCATTTCCCTAACCATGTGCCGCCGCTAACCACGATGTGGCCAGTCTCACTAACCATGTTGTGCAAAATGGCTAGTGGCACTAAGGAAGGAAAGGAACCCCTCGTGCAAGCACTTGAATCATTACTGACTCCTAGAGAGACGCCTGCTTTCGCTGATGTTTTCTTGGCAGACTTTGTAGCGGGGTGGTTTGCCATTGCCTTCCCCAGTCGCAGTTACCTTTCTCCCAGCTAGCTGGGTACTCATTTTACCAACCCCGGAAGGATGGAAGGCTGAGTCGACCTGAGCTGGCTGCCTGGGAACCAGCTTCCGCTGGGATCGAACTCAGGCCATGGGGAGAGTTTTGGCTGCAGTAACTGCCGCTTACCACTCTGCGCCACACGTGCCTGTATTTAAGAGGCCAAAGACATAGAGCTTCCAGTACAGAGTGGCCTAACTAGGGGGGGGACCGCTCTAGCTGGTGGGCTCTATCGCTGCTCTGGACTGCCACTTGACTGATATGCTTGCTGCAGCCACCATTTTGTGCTTTCACTTTAGTTTTTTGTAGTGATATGTGGTCTTCCTAGCGGAGCGTGATTACTGTATAACTTCTTAAATACCCACTGGCAATTTCCCTATACGAAGCAGCCGTTTCTCCTACTTTGTTGAAGTGCCATTATGCCCCTCAGGTTCCAATTACTGAGGCAGCATTGCTTGATGACATGGCTTGCATGTGCATTTTGGAAGTCTTCCACCTCCCCTGTGCATAGCAATCTCAAAATGGCTGACGGAATCGCTCACTAAATGGGCCAATGGCTGTAAGCAATTGTTGCTTACATTGCTGCCTGCACTAAAATGGTGGGCGCAATTGCTAGGGCTGCTGGGAAACGGGCCAGATCATTTGGAGGACTCAGGTGCTCAACTTGTGGTTAACGTGTGGTTAAGGAATCCTTAGCCACAAAAGGGTTAAACGTGTCGTCTGCTAGTATTTTGCATGTGGTTAGCGCTAACCATGGCTGAACATGGTTAAGCTAACCACAAAGCCCTGAGGTCTGAACAGGGCTTGAGAGAATGTATGCAATATGCTTTAAGTTCTCAAAAAGTGGTATATGAGGACAGAACTCCAAGTTATACGAAACACAGGGCTACAGCTGAGAAACATAGTCTGGGGTTTGTTTATTTATTATTTATTTGTACTCCTTTCAGTGCCAGGTGAAGACTTTTTTATTTCCCTAGTATTTTTGCCTTTTAGCATCCGAGGCTTTTAGCTCTGCTGTTTTAAATCTGTATTTTAAATCTCAGCATTGCTGCTAGGTTTTATTCTGCTTGTATTTTTTTACTGTGCTTCTAAACTTCTATGTATCATATTTTATGCTGTACCGTGTGGGGTTAATTTTTGTGAACGTCCAGAGAGCTTCGGCTATTGGATGGTTTAGAAATGAAATAAATAAAATAAAATAAACATTGAAAAAAATGTTACTTTTATATCCCAGTTTCTTCAAAGGAGCCCAAGAAGACATACAAGATTCTCCACCTCTCCATTTAATCCTCACAACAACCCTGCTAGGTAGGTTAGGCGGAGAGTCAGTGACTGGCCCCAAATCATTAGGGCTGTACACAGCTCTCTGTTTGGCTTTGGAGGCTGATTCAGAGCTTCCAGATTGGCCCCGATTCAACTTGGGATGCTTCAGGTCAGGACTGACCTGCTTGAGATCCGAATCTGAAGCAAGATCACTGAAGTGGGGCAGCCACTGCGGATTCCTGTAGGTCCTCTGAGCATCTGCATGGTGTGAGGCTGACCGGGAGTGCATTAAACTCCCTCCTCCTCCTCCTCCTCCTCCCATTTCCTTAGTTTGCAACCTTAGATGTAGGAAACCAGAGCCCCCATCTTTTAAAATAGCAGCTCTCATCAATGACACATGGCTGTAGGATGGCTCAGGTTAGTCCCATGGGTCGGCGGGGGCAACAGCTTACCATCGCCCCCCGCCCAGGAGAAAGCAATCCAAGGTGCTTCTGGCCCAGCCTGATTCGCTCCAGACTCCCTCAGCCTGATCTGTTGCTGATCCGGATTTGAACTAAAGAGGGCAGAATCAGTCCATCTCAGATTCAGGTTTGGCCCCAAGGCGGTGCACAGCCCTAAAAATCACCCTGTGAGCTTAATAGCAGAGTGGGGGACTAGAACTCAGGTCTCCCCAATCCTGATCCAGCACTCTAACCACAACACCACACTGGCTCCCACAATCATGTTGCATGATTGCCTTCTCTGAAATGTATAGTACAACTTCTTCATTATTCTGCATCACGACCTTGTGTGTTTCCCTGCCTCTGCAGGGCAGCCAATTATGTGCAGTAAGAGCACAGTATAACGAAAACTTCAAATAAGGTAAAGCTGTATTACACCTTGCTAGGGGAGAAGAAGGGCTGCTGTTTTCAGTGGCAACCCTGTGTTCATTCTCGCCTAAACACAGGCCCAGATCCAATGCAGAATTAAATGTTCCCAGGCCTTCGGAAATGAATGGGACGAAGCAAGCACAAGTAACTCAGTGCTGAACTGGAGGCCGCTAAAGATGATCGTCTTCGGAGATTGGCTTTGCGAAACCACCAGACGTTTCATTAGCGTATCTCGATCCAGCGGATACAGATGAAGGAAAGCAGCAGGCGGACTCATTCAAAGGCTTCTGTTAGAAGCAAATAAATAATTCATGCTGCACCGTTTACTGGGCACACTGGGAGTCGCAAATTGATCGTGAAAAAGCGAGTGTGATTTTTCTCCGACGGATTAATTATTCAGGATGAGTCACTGACTCATTCTCTTGCACTGTCCTGTCCGTTTCCTAGCAAGCATCTAATATTCTGGCCTCTTGGATGCTGTGTGTCACACACCCTGGATGGTATCGATCCATTCACACCCGATTAGGGAAGCAACTTTCTTGGCATGAAGCCTGGGAGCCCATGCTCATGATTTCTAATTTGAAATTCAATTTGTGTTGGTTGTCAGGAATGCTTGTTTTCAGTCTTCTATTTCATTTTGTTTTGTCTTTCTTCCGAACTGTCCTGCCTTAGAAGACAATTAAGTTTGTAGGCTAGCCATGAAAAGAAAACACACAGGGAAGAGATAAAAGGATAACTCGTTCATTGACCTATGACACCTTACGAAGCTCCATATCTTTATGTCAGGGGTCCCCAACGGTTTTGTATTAGTGGGAACATTTGGAATTTTGAAAGTGTGTTTTGGTTCCCCCCCGACAAAATGGCTGCCATGGGAGTGGGGCTCACCCATTCATAAAATGGCTGCCGTGGTGTGCATGACTGGTCAGAAACACTCATGTCCCAGAAGGCAATGAAACAACTAATGAAACAACTAACACTTCAGTTAATTAACCTTCTGATTTACGGTACTCCCCCAGTTCAAGTAAGTTAGCTATGCAGGGTGGGTTCTATAGGTTGAGAGCAACAAAGGAGTTTGATTAAGTGATCAATTAGTGCAGCAGAATGCCTTTCTACAAGCTTGACTCTATAATTTTATATATAATGCTAATCAATCAAAGAATTTTCAGTGGATTAACCATATGCATACTAACTGATCGATTAGTTACATTACTGATTACACTTTAAGTTAAAAATGATCATGTCCACCCCTTCCTTTTTTGAGCTACCGAAGTGTATTGCAAATGTGGAAGACTATTGTATTTGGAGGAGATAGTGACATGATATAAACTTCTTTTATGCCTGCTTCTCCTTTCAGGCCTGGACCTTCAGGCCTAGCAAAGGGTTAAAAGCTCTTAATATTTTAGCTACATATTCTGATCCTCAAGGCCATATCTGTGTCTGAAGGCTGTATGGTACGGCGTTGGAATGTAGGAGGCTGATGTCCACTCGGCTTCAGTGACTGAAAGCAGGGAGGGTTTCTCTCTGTATCAGCTTGGCTATCAGCCATTCACGTCTAGTAAGATAGGGGATGTATAAACAACCAAAGATTGGAGCTTAATTTGTTACACCACAGGTGTAACCAATTAAGGGTAGTGTACAGGACTGCATGTAGTCCAGGGGACTAAACTGTATAAAAACCCATCCAGAAGCTCACTTGCTTTGAGCTTCAGTCCGTCCTGGAAGGTGCAGCACAATTGAACCGGCCATTTGGAGTCGCTCTTCTGCTGCAATATTTCTGAATTGGCCATTAGGGAGCTCTTGTTCTCCACAGGTGGATTTTTTCTGTCCCCTATTTTTTATTTTTAGGGTGGGTTGCAAAAACATTGGTCTTCTTTAAGTGAGCAATTTATAGCACGCTCATGACTGGCCACTCACGGAAGTTTGCGGGATGATTACATGACATTGTCAACAGCCAGAATGTCTCCTGCAGTTTCCCCGGGTAATCCTGTTCTTAAAAAACACAGTGATCACTGATCATGGTGTATCTAATTTATTGTGGGATTTATTTTGCCACTAGATGGTGATGTTTCATTGAAAAGAACAGCATTCACTTTTCAGTTCAAAAACATGTGGTCAGTGTTGGTTGCTGTCTGAAGAAGCCTGTAGCCAATTTGAAAAGACCCAAAACCTGGTAAGGGTGGTTTTTTTTCTCTTAATGTAGAAACACTCTTAGTTTAGTTGCTGTCTGATCAACTGCATATTAATATTTTTTCTCTTAATGTAGAAACACTCTTAATTTAGTTGCTGTCTGATCAACTGCATATTAATATTTTATTTTGTACTTCGCATGGGATGAAACAACCCTTAATTTCATACAGCAGAGCCTTCAAGCAAATGTTTGCAGGTGTCAAGTATTGGGCCCATTGCACCAACCTCGTTTGAGTGAAGCTATGCCTGCTGGCATCCTAGGGCATAGGCGCTGCCATGGTGCATTCCCCATAGCCCATTGCAGGCTTCAAACTGTGTCAACGACAAAGCTAAGTGTTGGTTAGCCAGATCCGCTACCTAGTGTCTGGAGTTGGTACTGCAGGCTTCAAACTCATTTATTTTTTTTAATTTAATTTTATTTGATTTGTACCCTGCCATCCTACAAAACATTTATTTATTTATTTATATTTATTTATTACATTTTTATGCCGCCCAATAGCCGAAGCTCTCTGGGCGGTTCACAAAAATTAAAACCATAATAAAACAACCAACAGGTTAAAAACACAAATACAAAATACAGTATAAAAAGCACAACCAGGATCAAACCACGCAGCAAAATTGATATGAGATTAAAATACAGAGTTAGAACAGTAAAATTTAAATTTAAGTTAAAATTAAGTGTTAAAATACTGAGAGAATAAAAAGGTCTTCAGCTGGCGACGAAAAGATTACAGTGTAGGCGCCAGGCGGGCCTCTCTGGGGAGCTCATTCCACAGCTGGGGTGCCACAGTGGAGAAAGCCCTCCTCCTAGTAGCCACCTGCCTCATTTCCTTCGGCAGGGGTTCACGGAGAAGGGACCCTGTGGGTGATCTTAAGGTCCGGGCAGGTACATATGGGAGGAGGCGTTCCTTCAAATAACCTGGCCCCAAACTGTTTAGGGGTTTGAATGTCAATACCAGCACTTTGAATCGGGCCCGGACCTGGACTGGCAGCCAATGAAGTTGTAAACGGACTGGCGTAATGTGATCTCGCCAGCCATGGCACTCAAGGCTGCTTACGATCACTAATAAAACCTGATTAAAAAGAACATTAAGCAAATACATTAAAATGCAATGAAACAATTAAAAACACACATGCACATTTAAATGAATTAAAATGAATTAATGCATTTTGTAAACCAAATAGTTTCACGGTCTTGGTGCTATGGTTCTGAGACACACAAACATATGCTCTTTTATTATAATGATGCATTTTCACAATTTGAGTTGTCTACTTTTCATCAGCATCAAAAGTGTTGACGTGCAGCTTCCATTTATTTTTTTCTTTCTTTCTTGGATTGAACAACACAGTCCTTTCCTTCGACTAAATATTATTTCAACTACTTTGTAGTGTTTATAAAATAACATCATCATCAACAAATGGCATTAAGACATTTTCTACAAAATGCCTGGTAATGCTCATCTCTTTGGAGTAAAGCAACAATGTTTATGATAAATTATTGCCGTACCCCTTCTCCTAAGGTTCCCTTCCTGGTGGCCATGGGTACATTTTTGTTTATAGGAGTCAGCAATGACTCAAGTGCTTTGCACGGGAGGTTCCTTTCCTTTCTCTTCTATGTGTACTGTTTCTTTGTGATGGCTTTTGCTACACAAAAATAAATTTGAAATTTGAAAATTAAATTAACATAATCTTCCATTTATTCTAGCAAAACAATTTACTAACTCAACCAAACTAAAAAAAAACAAATTTATTATTCATCAAATAAATGTTATAAACATTATTCATGGAGCCAAGCAACGCTGGGCATATCAGCTAATATTAAATAAAGCACTGAAGTAATTCTCTCTTTATAATACCTATTCTATTCTAAACTCCTCCTCCAATCACTAACTAAACTATACAACAACACATCCCTGCCCTCTTTGACACTCTCCTCAACTCTCTCTATCTCTGATTCTAACACTACTAACTGCCCAAACTAACCACAGACACTCCCATTTAAAACAATCACCTCATGCTCTCAACCAATCAGTAGCCAGCAGCAACATTCCATTCACTCACTCCCCTCCCCTTTAACTTACTTACTGTATATACTCTATACAATTGACATAAACAACATTACTTTAAATATACATACCTGTACAATACATTACATAGCTGGACCTCACAGTCACCTGAACCAGTGGAGGCTGACAGATAAAAAGAAACCTGTTTTCTTCCTCCACTAGTTTCTTCTTGTAACTACTCTTTTCTTCCTTCCTGCCCCCTTCTTCTAAGTGTTCTTTTGTCTGAACAGTGCAACCATAATGGCTGCACTCAACCACTATTTCAAAAACATTTTGTTTTCCCAGGAGTTATGAGCACCCAATGCAATGCTCTTTACCTTTGAAGTGTTTTCCTTTGTATAGCACTTGACTTGTACCCATTACATGCTGAAAGTACACAGCTATAACTTACCAAACAAACATAACTCCAACAGCAATAACCCTCTGAATAGCTTAGTTTAACAGGCCATCTATACATGCAGATAAACCACATGGTATCAAGTAGGGCTGTGCAGCCACCCCCTAATCTGCCTTAGAGGCTGATCTGGAGCCCCCAAAGTAGCTTTGATCTGCCTCAGGGTTGCCTGACCCACCTCAGGGCCTAAGCCGAGGCGAGATTCGGACCCTCCGAGGCGACTCAGACTTTTCTGGGTGCCAGCTGCGCAGCTGGCACCCAGAAAAGGCTCCCCCCACAGTCTCCTTACTTGTTGCTTCTGTCGCCGCCACCATCCTTCTTCTGGTGGCTTCCGGTGCCACCGCCGGAAATGAAGGGAGTAGGCCGCACAATTTTAAGATACCATGTGGCCTCTGCTGATTAGTACCTCTATGGCCACCGTAGTTTGTGACCATAGAGGTACTAATCACAGTTTAAATTGTGCAGCTTACTCCCTTTCATTTCCAGCGGCGGCACCGGAAGCTGCCAGAACCAAGATGGCGGCGACAGAGGCAGCAGGCAAGGAGACTGGTGTGTGTTTGGGGGCAGCTCTGAAGAGCTGAGGTGGCCTGAAGCTTTGGAGCCAATTGGCTTCGGCTTGGGGCCTCCTCGGCCTTCGCCTGAACTGCCTCGGATCAGTGATTCGGAGGTCCGAATCACTCCGATCCGCTTCTGATTTGGGGTTTGGATCCGACGTGGTGCACAGCCCTAGTATCAAGTTCCAGGGACCAAACCATTTTAAAATGCCAGTAAAATTTCACATGCTTCTCCAAATCAAAAATTCTCTGGGCTTGAATATCCTGGAAAACTTTCTATGCCAGTTTTCTCACTAGTATATCAGTTTTCTTTATGTGCACATTTTTTTTAAAAAATGTGGGGGAGCATTCAAATATGCCTTTTGCTACCTAGAATGGCACCATCTCAGGAACCATGTAATATCTGCATGTCAAGATTATAACTGAATTCTAGTGCTGTGGCCATTGCATCACATTAGTTCTAATCACAGGGATTATCCAATGTCTTCATGGGATTGCGAAATACGAATGCAGGAAATCTGGTTCCTACTTTCTCAAATAGCATTGTACTCCCAGTCTATTTAATGGCCTTTCAGTTAAAATTAAAACCTACAACCACCCCATTTTTTAATTACACTCTGTAGCACATACGGAAAGACATATTAAATTGGAACAGGAGTGCTGAAAGATTATTTTAATATAAATTTGAATGAGAAAAGTTTTTTTTTAATCCTGCTAGTATTTTTCAAGTGAGCAGAAGTGTTTAGTTCAGTGGATACAGCTTGGAAAAGCTTGAGAAATTCTAGAATGGGAATGGCAAAGATCAAGTAACCTTCCCCAAAGACTGAGTATAGGGCAGAGGTGTGGTCTGAGTACCAACAATCTAAACGCCTTTGAACCCACGTTTTTCAGCGTCAACACAATCCCAGCAGCTAGTAAGGAAATATGTTATTCTTGCTTCTTCTTTTTTAAGTTTGGGGATAGGGCACTTTTGTGGGTGCCACCGTAGCCTAATCTACACCAAACAGGATATAGCACTCTGAAAGTGGTATGAAAGCAGTATATGGTATATGTCAATTGGCCCCAACAGTTATCAGTGCACTTCAGTACCAATATAAAGCAGTAGTGTGGATCCTGCATTTTATATACGTCTTTGATAATGCAATATACTGCTTGGGGTAGATTAGGCCCATGTTGCCTACCCCAGGCCTACACTGACTGGCAGGGTTTCAGGGTTTCAGACATGGATCTACTCAGACCTTCCTGGAGATGTCAGGGATTGAACTCTGGACCTTCTGCATGGAAAGCTTGCGCTCTGCCACTGAGCCCTACCTGATGCCTCTACTCAATGAGCTACATTGAGTAAGGTATGAAGGAGGCTTCGGTCTCTTGACCAGCCTCCCTAACATTCTGCCCTCCCTCCCCCTAAAGCACACAGCCCTTTTTCACCTCAATCACTCTGGACTTTCTTTGGAGCACCTTCTCTTGACCCCTTCTTGCCTCAATTCCAGTTTTTCTACACTACCTTCAGGCCCCCTTCCTCAGTCCCTTGTCTACCCGGCCACGTTCCTTCAGCTGAGCACATTGTCTATTATCTTCCTTCCTTCCTAGGGCTTCTTCAATGTCCAGAGTCATCAACTAGGTGAGATTTGAATCCCAGCCAAACTGACAACCCCTCTTCCTTCACAGAAGTGGGAAAGCAAACTGTTTTGTACCCTGAGCAACTGAACATTCTGAGCCATCATAGCAGCTGAGCCAGTGTCAGGAGCTTCACTGCCACAAGCACAAGCCCATATAGATCTCAACTCCCTTTGAAAAAGGGGACTGTAGAATTACATTCTTCAGGTGCAGAGGTCTTCCTGTGCTCAGCCTGGCGTTCTGTGCAAAGATTGTTCTAAGAAGGCTGGAAATGAAATGACTCCACAGCAGACACAGAAGGAATGACCACATTATATGCTGTGCAACAGGGAATGAGATAGGCTCTCAGACATCCACACAATTAAAGTAAACAAGGCTAAAAATAATTCCATAGAGGGAAACAAATTGAGCAGAGAATATGATTATATCTAATTTCCATGGACTTCATGTCATCTTGCACTCTCAGTGTTGCTGCCGTTTTTGCAGAATAATAACTATGTTGTTCTTGTCTGGTTGTTTGTTTCTCCTGCCCTGAAGAACAAATTGAGGTAGAAATAAAATAGGAGTGAAAATGCAAATGTTTCAAGCCTCCCACCACCCAAATCTAAACAGACAAAACCAGACGGGGGTGGGGTGGGGGTGGATCTGGAATCTGCCTTCTGTGGGCATGTCTCCTCCTCCTTGCGATCCGGGAGGGAGGAGGGAGGATCTCACAATATGCTGATCGCGAGATTCCCCCCCCTGCGTTCACATGCGGTGCGTGACATCCAAGGAAGAAGGAGGACATCAAGCCCGCCATTATTTTTTTAAAAGAATACAGGAGCTGGAACGCACCTGCGCTCCAGTGAAAAAGTGAGTAAAAAACAACAACCACTGACCCTGCTCCCCACCCCACCCCTGATGGCCCTGGTCTCTTCCTGTCCCGGCTCCTTCCCTCAGATGACCGCCGCTACTTGTGGGAAAGAGGGAAGAAGCCAGGACAGCCAGCCATACCACCCGCTGAGAGCCGTGCAGGGAGGCAGCGAGGGGCCCAAGGAAGCGAAGGAGGCGGCATCCTCCCTGCATTTGGAGAGGGCGTTGCGGAGGCCCAACTCCCAATGCCTGGGGGTGCCTTTCAGCTGGGCAGAGGGCAGGCAAAAGGGGTCTGTGGGTGCCTGGTGGGTTCCCTGCTGGGGCTCCCGGGATTGCGCAGAGGGGCAGGCGGTGTGGGTCTGTCCGGCGCGGCCAGGCGGAGTGCGATGTGCACGCCTGGCTCCTGCCACGCTCGGTGCGTTGCCCCTTTAATTGTGTCCCCAGCCCTCAGGCATCTCTCTCCAATGCCCATGTCAGCAACTACCTTTTGTTTCTCTCCAGGTCAGGCTATTCCCTTTTTTGGGGCGGCGGAGCCCAGTGGCGATCCGCACCGTCAGCCCCTGTGGAGTGGTGCTCGGGCAGTACTGCTGTGCCCCTCTGAGGTTTGCGCCCTAGGCGGCTGCCTAGTTCACCTAATGGTAGCGCTGGCCCTGAACCCAGCTGTGGGTGCCTGTAACCAAATATACACTGAGGAGGTGGGTTCTCAGCGTAGCTTCCCTGAGATATGTTGCAGGGCAAGACAGCAAATGACAGCAACCCCTCACCACCACCACCCCGCCTACACCAAGATACACAGTTCCCCAAGGCTGATCAAGTTATATTGGCACCTTGGCAGAAAACTCCAAAGTGCCTCTTCACCTCTTGGTCGTAAAAATACAACAAAAATAAATAGCTAACAATTGCCTGCCCTTTCATGACACCTCAAATCAGCTGCCTTAGGCAGTTGTCTCATTCTGGGCTGGCTCTGCAAACAATTTTTTTTCTGGAGCTGGCTCAAACCATATTGGGATTGAAATGTATGAATTCTTTTAAATCAATTTATCTCCTGCAACCTGTTAGGTGTTTGCTTTTTTTGTTTTCTTCTTGGTGCTGCAATTTTAATGTTGTCAACATTCCTCCGCCCCCCCCCCCCAAAAAAAACCATAAAACTAATAGACACTTAGAATGCTTTCTTGGGGGCTCAGTACAGGAAAACCTCGTTGGAATGTTTCTAAACGATCATTTTCTAGAAAAAAAATTCAGAGTATTAAAAATTAGGGCTGAGTGAAAATGCCCCCCCCCCCCATTCTTCATCTTATTTGCAGATGATTCCACACTCCCTCCCACCCCCAATATTCTTGTGTGGCTGTAGCAGGGAATTCTCCAGTGTTTTCCAAGGGATGAAACAGGAAACATTCTCAGGAAATTCTCTTCCAAAAAATGTCATCCAATGAAACTGAATGAAACTCCATTGTTAGTTCATATGGGTGAATGAATGAATGAAATAATAATAATAATAATAATAATAATAATAATAATAATAATAATAAATTTATTTATTTATTACCTGCCTTTCCCTCTGGATTGAGGCGGGGAACAATGTTAAATACAATGTAATACATAAAACTGATTAAAAGAGCATATAAAACCATTACAATATTAAAATAACAATCACAACATCTTAAAATTCTTAGGTTTAAAATTCATCTGGGTAGGCCTGCTGGAAGAGACTTGTCTTTATGGCTGTCTTAAACTCAGAAGAGTATTAAGCTGACGAATCTCCTCTGGCAGGCCATTCCACAGCCTGGGGGAGCCAGAAGAAGGAAGCAAAAAAATAGCGTAACCCCCTACTCCTTTCGGCTTTCCTATCTAAGCCCATTGCTTGGCTCTGTTAACTTGGAACCCCCCAACCTAGAATCTTTTCCAAACATATGCCAAAGTTTTGTGCTAGTTTTGTGCCATTTTGTGCCGCAAACACCGAGTTTTGTGTCGCCACCAGCAGCTGTGTATTGATACTTCAAGCGGGGGTTCGTAGTTAACACACCAAAAAATTAACTTTGTCATAGACCCTCCAAACCGGTGCCAAAGTTTTGTGCTAGTTTTGTGCCGCAAACCCCGAGTTTTGTGCCGCATCCTAAAGTGGGAAAACGACATGCCCTTAGGTGTGGTCTGGTGGATGAGAAAAAATTCACATTCTCAGATCCACTCCAAACCGGTGCCAAAAATTAGTGTTTGTTTTGTGCTGTTTTGTGCCGCAAACCCCGAGTTTTGTCCCACCCCTGGAAGCTCGGGAATGACATACCCTTAGGTGTGGTCTGGTCTGGAAAAGATTCTAGGTTGGGGGGTTCCAAGTTAACAGAGCCAAGCAATGGGCTTAGATAGGAAAGCTGAAAGGAGTAGGGGCTACACGCATTGCTTCTCTCAAGCATATTAAACTATATTGGTTTGGATCCACAGTTGTGCCCAAAATCAGGGCCGGCATCAACGATAGACATGGTTGGGCACCTACCAAGGGTCCACACCCCAGCAAGGTCCCGTGAACAAGAACCCCCCCTGGACTTTCTCCTTCTCTTCACCTGCCTCTTGGTCTGGCCCAGACAACAGTGGTGGTGGTGGTGAGGAGCAGCGGCAGATGCTACTGCCTACTTGCTCCCTGGCTTTGTGCTGTCAAGTAAGCAAGTGGCAGCCATGATAAAAAAGAGGATGAAGAGCAATAGCAGCTGGTGACAATGATGGCCAGAAAGTAGGTTCACTGGGAGAGGGAGCCCATTGAGGGTGTCTTGCTCAAAGGCCCATGAAGCCTGGAGACGGCACCGTGCAACAGAATTCTCACCAACAGGAGACATGGGGGGGACATTTTGTCAAAATGCTGGGAGTGGGCGAAGAGCTGAAATTCTACAATAGTGGGGGAGTTAGCAGGGGAATTTAAAAAAAAAAACACAAACCCTGCTCAAAGAATTTCTTAGAAAATTATTTTCTGAGAAAATTCAGCCCAGCTCCAAATGAGGATATTGAAAATAATAATAATAATAATAATAATAATAATAATAATAATAATAATAATGTATTTCTAACCCGCCTCTTCATCCTGATCGAGGTGGGGAACAACAACAAGTACATAATACATTAATACATTAATACATTAATAATTAGTACATTAATAATTAATAATTAGTACATTAATACATAAAATATTAATCAAAACATAGTATACGTTGTTAAAACTTTAAAAAAACATACTGAAACCATCCTAAAAGCATCCTAAAATTCCACGGGATAGGCCTGCTGGAAGAGATCAGTCGTTATAACTTTCTTAAATGCTAAAAGACTGTTAAGTTGATGAACCTCCTCTGGCAGGCCATTCCACAGTCTGGGAGCAGCAGAGGAAAAGGTCCTCTGGGTCAGCCTAGTTTTGGCTGGCTGAAGTAAGTTCTTCCCAGAGGACCTGAGTGTGCGGGGCGGATTGTACGGGAGAAGGCGATCCTGCAGGTAGCCTGAACCCAAACCATGTAGGGCTTTAAAGGTGATAAACCAACACTTTATACTTTGCCTGGAAACTAATCGGCAGCCAGTGGAGAGATTTTAAAACTGGTGTAATGTGGTCACCCCTAGGTGTACCGGTGACCAGCCTGGCTGCCATATTGCGAACTAGATCCCATGCATGGCAAAGCATAGGGCCTTGATGCTGCTTAATTTCTTGCGATGGAGAAGCAGGCCTGTTAGACTCTAGCAGTGTTTTGCTGAATGCTCTAAAAAGAACAGGTGATCATTTGGTTTCCCGTTTAAGCAGCATGCGGCAAGCCAGTCTATAAATGAGAAACTTGTCAGGAGGAAAAATATGTAAATTCACCCTGACAGTTCAGCTGCACCAAAACACATTTATGATTTGAAAGTATGCAAATTGTTATTCATGCTCCTGGGCTGCCACAAGACACTCGGGCTAGCCTGACATTCATTATTGCGGGGTGAACATTGCCATTGGTGTCCTAGACAGTAACCCAGCTCTGCACTAATGAAATGCTACAAGGTGGATTTAGAAATTCCATGCAGTGTAAAAGAGCAACACAAGGTGCATTGAGACAGCCTCTTGTGGTTTCGTCTTTAAAGATTTATGACAGCACGCAGCGCTTGGGATCAGCTCAGAACTCCTAGGAACGCAAGAAAAGCATTCTAGTTCTAAATCGGTGCCTGGCGTCGGTAATGGACTGGATGAGGGCAAACAAATTGAAGCTTCATCCAGACAAGACGGAGATGCTCGTGCTTAGTCCAAAAGGCAGGTCAGAGAACAAGGATTCAACAGTGATGAAAGGGGTTATACTCCCCCTGAAAGTCCACAGTGTGGATGTACTCCTGGATTATTTATTTCTTTAGGGGTGGGAAGCCATTTGGTGGCTGATCATATATCTCATGGCCTTTCATAGCTACACCAAGCAGGACATGACACTTCGAAAACGGTTTGAAAACTGTATATGGAGCGCATCGTGGGTCCCAACAGTTGTCACTACTGTTATAAACTGCTTTATATCCCGCCCTAGTTTGACCTGATTCTCGGGTGCTTCTGCTACGTGGAATAGACAGTACTGGGCTATATGGACTAATGAAGGGGTCCTCAGTGGAAAGCTCTCTGCCTCCTTTCAAATAACTAAATAAATAAATACAAAATGAAAAAAACACACACATTAGGGTGCCTGGTTTTCCTTCCTGTTCCTAAACCTGCTGCTTAGCTTTTCAATAGGCTAAAAAATGGCAAAAGGGGAGAGATCAGAGAGTGAGGCTAGAGGCTAGGAGGTAAGGAGAAACAGCTAGGGAAAGAGGTGTGTGGGGGAAATAGGTTAGCGGCTGGGAGTGGACAGAAACAGCAAGATAAAGGGGCAAGTGGGAGAGAAAGAGCAAGGCTAGGGGCCAGGAAGGGTGAGAAAGAAGGCAGCTAGGGATGGGGAAGAGAAAGAAATAGTTAGGAAAGGGTTTGGGGCACAGAAATAGTGAGGCTAGAGGCTAGTTATGGAAAGAGAGAGGAAAGGGGGAAGATCTGTGTAGAAAGAACAATGGATGGGTCAGGAAGCAACTTTTTCCATATCCCCCTCACTCTAGCCTCTAGCCTAGCCTTTTCTCTCCCCCTCCATCTCTTCACTAGACAGGCCCCCATGGCAGCCATTATATGACTAGCCGCACCCTACATGGGAGCCATTTTGTGGTGGTGCCCACAGCACTTTCTCAAATACGCCCACATGTTAAAAAAAGGTTGGAGATCCCTAGTGGTCTGACTCAGTATAGGGAAGTGTCATATATTCGAGTTGCACCCAACAATTGTGCTCCTAATTCAGTAGGGAACAGCATGTTCCTATCTCTTCCCCATGCTTGTTAATATTATACAAACATGCACACACTGGGTAAGAAGGCCTATATTTATCATGCCAGCCTTAATGTGTAACAATTAATTATCTTTGTTTGGAGGACTTTTGATTGTTGGTTTAACCGCTGTAAACATCCCATAAAATCTATCGAACAGAAAATGCTTGAACAGAGAGAACATTTTGTCCTCTTGGGAATTACCAAATGTTACTGGGAGAATTTTCTTTTAATATAAACAAATAGAATTACACTTCATTTTCTATACAAACAGGAGCAAGAATTCAGTATTAAAAGAGAGGGGTAGGTGGAAAATTCCTTTCTTCTCTGCACCTGTCACTCTGTATACCATACAATCACATTTCCTTTTAAATCTCATCAGATAAACTCCCAAAGTCATTGCAGAGATAATAAAATAGGTTATGACACTAGTCTCGTATACATCAAAATGCCTTTCATATATCTTTATGCGGTTATTAATCTCTGAATTAGTTTAGAATACATTAACCTTCAAGGTAAATTAGTTCAATCAGGAAAATGACTCTAAAGAATAGGTTCCTCTCTCTCTCTCTCTCTCTCTCTCTCTCTCTCTCTCTCACACACACACACACACACACACACACACACACACACACACAGACAGACAGACACACACACACACACACACACACACACACACACACACACACACACACAGAGAGTTTATGGATTTCAACAGTGCTTAATCAGTGATGCCATTTATGGATATGGGGATGGTGTCAGCGGGAGGGGATAGGAGTCTTCATATGAAACTATTCCCCAGAAGGACTTGGCCTTCTCATTGATTCTATATACGGAGTGAATATTATTAGAAATAATTAAACAGGCCTGTGTGCTAGGAATACATCGCAAAGCCACAGAATGGTTTGCTACAAAGGGGGAAAAAAGAATGAAAGTTTTATCAAACAGTTATATGTCGGACTGGGGGTGGGTGGGATGAGTTTAGGCATTCACCTCCCCCCAACACTATTAGAGGAGGCAGTATATAGGCAGCAAGCCTATATACACCAGTTGCTGGGGAACACGGGTGGGAGGCTGCTGTTGCACAATGTCCTGCTTGTGGGTTTCTGGTCGACAGCTGGTTGGCCACTGTGTGAACAGAGTGCTGGACTACATGGATCCTTGGTCTGATCCAGCTTGGCACTTATGTTTATTTATTTATTACATTTTTATACCGCCCAATAGCTGAAGCTCTCTTATGAGAGTGGGTGTGGGCACCCCCTGTGTCATGTTCCAGTCACTCAGCTCCATCATTCTTCAAGCATTAGAGAGCTAATGAGCTTTTCTACATGAGGCCGTTAATCCTCAGTATCTACTTTTGGTTTTGTCGGAGAATTGAGAGCTGAGTGTTTCCTTTCCTGCTTTTCCATATAATAAAAACAAATATAATTAAAGCAACGATAAAACAAATTAAAATTTAATTTTTAAAAGCAATGACAACTGAAAATTATTCTAAAGAAAGAGATGAATGTTCAAGCAGCTCTTCTTCTACATAACCTGTAGGAGGCACTGTGGTATAGCAGAATAGCATGAATAAGCAAGAGGAAATCACACTTTCTTCTGTTTTCACAATTAAATGCCATGTTTTCTTGGGTCTAAAAAAACCCTCTCCGAAAGTGTTGCTTAGACACAAAAGCAAAAATGGAGGGTCTCGATGCCATCTAAAGAACCTGTAAACCACCTGTCCAAGCGCACGATCAATGTTTTGTTTAGAAAAGCCCAATACTGGCAGCAGGAAATCTTTGCTACCCATGTTGGTTCCCTCTGCAACCTATGGAGGATGATGGATACACAAGAGGAAGTGGGTGGGACTGATGGGCACAGTCTCATGCCCCCCACGTGCAATTATAATTATGTGGGGAATGAATGCCTGAATAAGGCTCACAAGGTATAGAGCAACAATAACGACAATGGTACTGCGAGGGCCAAGCCTTGAGGTGAAGGTCTGGGCCCCCACAGTCCAGAGGGCCTCTAAGGAGAGCCAGTGTGGTGTAATTGGACTGGGAGTTGGGAGATCCAGGTTCTAGTCTCCACTAAGCCATGAAGTTCATCGGTGACTTTGGGCCAGTCGCTGCCTCTCAACCTCAAATAATAATAATAATAATAATAATAATAATAATAATAATAATAATAATAATAATAATAATTTGTATCCTGCCTTTTGCCCAATACTGGGCTTCAAGGTGGTCTCACAGGGTTGCTGTGAGTTTAAAATAAAGAGGGAAAAGTAACATATTAGGTACCTTGGCTTCCTTGCAAAAAGAAAAAAGGTGTAAAACTTGTGTCCTTGATTCAAATTGATTCAAATTGTGTCCTTGATACAAAAAAAAAAAAAAAAACCAATGGTACTGCTAGGGCCAGACCTTGGGGTGAAAGACTGAGCACACACAGTCCAGAGGTTCCCCAAAGAGAGCCAGTGTAGTGTCTAGAGTGTTGGCCTGGGAGTCGGGAGATCCAGGTTCTAACCCCATTTATCCATGAAAGTCACTGGGTGACTTTGGGCCCGTCAGACTCTCAGCCCAATGTACCTCACAGAGTTGTTGTTGGGAGGATAAAATGGAGAGGAGGAGGATTATGTAAGCCGCCTTAAGTTCCTTAAATAGGAAAACTGCAGGATATAAATGTAATAAATAAATAAATGACACCCCTGACAGGTGGCAGCAGGCCAGTGGTGGAAAGTTATGGCACACGGCCTGCAGCTTTGGCAACGGCCAGCCAGTCAGGTTGTACACTGTACACCATTTTAAATTTGAGTAGCACTGACCCTACTGTGGCCAATGAGGGCACCAGACATTGAAAAGATGCCCCTCTCACTGCTTCAGGGTCCTCAGTGGCCAAAGCACTGTGTATTACTGTGCACTGTGATAGGCAACAGGACAGCCACCCAGGAGGAGGGGGAGGAGAGTGCTGCTACCACGACTGAACCATTAAAAAACAACAACAGGAAGAGCGGCCAGGAGGAACCCCCTCCCCCCAAAACACATCCACCCATCTTGCTTGAGGCCCGCTCTAACCTGGTGGCGCCTCTGAATATAGCCGTAAGACATGCTTTTAAAATGCTTCTATCCATCTCTCTGAGAATCTCTCTCCACCCCCTTGAAATCAACAGCCCAGCTCAAGCCCACAGTAGTTGTTGTATTATTATTATTATTATTATTATTATTAGTATTATTAGTTATTATTATTATTATTATTATTATTATTATTATTTATTTATATAGCACCATCAATGTACATGGTGCTGTACAGATAACACAGTAAATAGCAAGACCCTGCCGCATAGGCTTACAATCTAATAAGTTGTAGTAAACAATAAAGAGGGAAGGAGAATGCAAACAGGCACAGGGAAGTGTAAACAGGCACCGGGTAGGGAGAAGCTAACAGTATAGAGTCAGAACAAACTCAATATTTGAAGGCTATAGGGAAAAGAAAAGTTTTTAGCTGAGTTTTAAAAGCAGTGATTGAGTTTGTAGTTCTCAAGTGTTCTGGAAGAGCGTTCCAGGCGTAAGGAGCAGCAGAAGAAAAAGGACGAAGCCGAGTAAGGGAAGTGGAGGTCCTAGGGCAGGCGAGAAGCATGGCATCAGAGGAGCGGAGAGCACGAGCGGGGCGATAATGTGAGATGAGAGAGGAGAGATAGGCAGGAGCTAGACCGTGAAGAGCTTTGAAGGTCAGCAGGAGAAGTTTATATTGGAAGTTTAAAATACACAACAAAATTATAAGTCAGTAGAGGGAGAAAACAAAACAAACAAGGGGACAGGCCCACACCTTGGTATTGCCCCCTTTGGGGGCGACCCCGCTGGTGGCGGACCCACCCCCAAAGGAGCCTGCCTCAAGTAAGAGCAAGAGCTATACTAGAGTGACCAGATTTAAAAGAGGGCAGGGCACCTGCAGCTTTAACTGGTGTGATGAAGAGGGAATTTCACCAGGTTCTCCATATATACAAATGACATCTGCTGAAATTCCCTTTTCATTACAACTGTTAAAGATACAGGAGCCCTGTCCTCCTTTTCATATGGTCACCCTACACTACGGGCCTTCAAGAAACAGCTGGACAACCATCTGCCAGGGATGCTTTGAGGTGGATTCCTGCATTGAGCAGGGGGTTGGACTTCATGGCCTTATAGGCCCCTTCCAACTCTACTATTCTATTATTCTATGAAGGGATCAATAATGCGCCATTGATATTGAACAAGATCTCAGGGTCTGCTCCAGGTTTGCATGGGATCTCAGCATAGGCTCTGCCTTCCACCCCACTCTGCAATTGCAACCAGCAGCCCTTTTTTAACCTTCCATCCAGTGGAGGCTGGTGGCTTTGATGTCAGTAGGGATGGTGAACCCACTCTGGGGTAGGATCATGTAGATGTGGGTTGAGTTTCAGTCAGAACCTGTCGGAACTCTAAAGGACCTATCAAAAGGAAGTCCAAAACATCTGCAGGCACCAGGTTGGGAAGTCTGCTCTACCACCACAACCCTGTTCCCCCTCGTTAAATTCTGTTGCTTGGAGGGAACACAGCTCCATGGTAGATTTCATGTTTTGCATGCGGAAGGTTCAGTCTTTGACATCTTCAGTTGAAAAGATCAGGTAGCAGGAGATTTGGGGCGTTGGGGTAGGTGGGTGAAACTCTGCCCAAGACCTGGAGAGTAGTACACAATATTGTATTGGATAGACTGGGATAGATTGGGGAAAAACATTTGAGCAATGATGTGTTGACAGGCACATCAATAGGCTGTCAGAGACATGAGGGGGGGAAAGCGAAGGGAATTACAGAACTGAAACACATAGTTAGGTATTCAGGAATGTTCCAAGAGCAGTGAGGAACAATGTGCAACTGTCTGAAATGAAAAGCTGTTAATGGTTCAGAGAATGGTCTGGAGGTACATATAGGCAGAGCTGAAGTTAAGCAGGTTCTGGTCCAGCAAGCTGTCTAGATGGGAGACTGCTGATGAACCACAAGTAAGCTGCCCTGTTAAGAGAAAACAATATTTGCTGCAATCACAGAATGGGAATGTAGGTGTTACAACCTTCTCCCTATTTGTAAAAAAGAAACCTGCCATTTTAAGACGTCTATGTGATGAGGCCTGATATAAATGTAGCTTCTTTCAATTTATGTAGCCGTGGGCCAAATATCTTGCATGCACAACCATCATTGCAGGACTTGATCTCTCATGAAACCGGGGTGGGTGGGTTTCTGCAACTTTTCATCCCCTCCTCAAAGTCACAGCACTTTTGGGTGGGTCGGTGGGTGGGTACATCTGTTACACAAGATCATCATGGCCTTTTCGTTTTCCTTTTCCCAAAGACAAAATGGAGCTGTGTGGCCAGGCCAGGCTGCTCCACCCATTGACATTGCAGTCTCAAAGGCCCCTGCAGTCTCAAATGACTTACCATTTCCCCCAGGATTATTGTACAGGAAAACGGATCTGTGTGTTCATTGCTCACCCACCATTCTTTCCTCCTTACAATAACCCTGAGAATGATGTACTGTTGTTCCCAGGGGCTAAAATTGTAAAGTTTGCAAAAGCACAGGTGCAGCTTTGGAATGTGTGTGTGTGTGTGTGTGTGTGTGTGTGTGTGTGTGTGTGTTTCCAAAAAAGAAAATAAAGGAGAAAGACCATCTGGCTACCTTGTGTGATAGTAAGAACCCTAGCCTGGATTTTGCCCCCCAAATATAAACCCCCCCTTCCCAATCTTTGGAAGCGTTTTTTCCTCTCTCTCTCTCTAGCCACCCTACTCAAATCTGCAGAAATTCAGCTGCACTGCAGAATGTTCAGTTCAGCCTTAAATCTACGCTGCAACGTTTAATCAGTTAGATTAATTTGTGTTTAAACGAAGCCGTAATTGATTAAAAAAAATGCCTCTGATTAACTGAGCAGCAGATTATTTTTCAAAAATAATAATACATGTACTTATAAAAACTGCAACTGGCAAACATCATCTAAAAGAGAAGACAATGCCTGCCACAACACATGGATGGATGTAAAGCATACCAAGCTGGTCAGGGCTGATGGGAATTGGAGTCCAACAACAAATTGAGGACCACAGGTTCTCCACCCAATGAAAGTATGCTTCCTTCTTCAGACCTATTGTTTTTACCCACATTTAAATGTATGCAAATTTAATGGATTGATCAATGGTCTAAAGCACAGGTGATTAATTGAGGTTTCTTTAATCAGGCGACAGCCCTAATTTAAATGCATCTGTTAATTCCACGACCTTAGAGAAACTCCATGCTTATGAATCTCAATGGTTTCCTTATAGCTTTCTTGTGGTTATTGCCAGTGGAAATGTGATGTGATGTCGCAACTCCATCAGTGATCCAGCAACAATCGCATAATAGATTTGCCCAGGGTAATTTTGGGAATAATCTGTATGCTGACACAACATACAAATGACGCAGAACAAATTATATTATTTCAGCTTGTTTATCTTCTTGTCAACACTCGTCTTCCTTTTTTTCCATGCAGGATTGTAAATCTGACTCACATAAGGGAAGTCATGGGAGGCACTCGCCCGTCTGGAGTTGCAGCAATAGGAAGATGAAAAATGCATCCGTTTATCTGTAGGAAAGGATTTAAAGGATGTTGCATTCATTTGTTACCTAGGACCCGACACTTTATCACACAGACTCTCTTTGGCCAGAAAATTATCTCTTCTTTTCAAGTCCATTAGGGCTTTTGTTTGTTTGTCTTTACAGAGCCCTGACAAATATAAACACAGAAGCCCATTCATGAGAAATAGCATTTAAACCTGAGGTTTTCCTGTGCAGAAGCATGATTAAGTACCCTGTTAATTAACTTCTTTTTGCAATGATAATTGTAAATGTGCCATCACGCATTTCAAATCATTTGCACTGCCTACAAAAGACTAGAACCATTCAACCTATTCAAGGCACTCCAAAGAACACAGCCAATATAAACAAAAACAAACCCCCAACAACTGCTACAGGTAGAGCAGATTAGAAATTAAAGATATTCGATGGGATCCAACCCAGTTGTATCCAGAGCACAGTCTTGTCCAGTTTTCTTGGATGAGTTTGAGTTTGCAGAGCTTGAGGATATTGACAAGGTGCTTGGAATGGTTCATGCAACCTCTTCCGTATTCGATTCTTGCCCTTTCTGGCTCATAAAGAACTGGCAGGGTAGGAACAGTTGGCTGAGCGGGGAGGTGAGTAATGCCTCATTGTGAGAAGGATTGGTCCTAGGCTGCCTTCTGTGTTCTTTGTGGGATTAAGATCAGCCTCTACAAGTGTTTCCCCCACAGGGTTCTAGATGCTTCATTACGTAACCACTAGGTGGCGATGTGGTATAGCAGAATGGTGCAAATACACCAGGGTTTCATGCTGCCATTCACAAAAATACCAGACTTTCCTTGTTAAAACCACCCACCCGCCCCTATTATGGTTGCAAAGAATGAGAGAGGCCGTAAAGGGTTGGGTCATCATGTAAAGCACCCACAAAATATGGTGATTGAGGAATCATAAGTGCAGAATAAATGCCTCCTATAAAAAGGCTCACAGCATATAGGGGAGAAGGATAGATGAAAAGACAGAAGGAGTGAGGTGACATGTGAGAAGAAGCCACATCTCTCCATTTCATTTTTCATTCTCCACAACAAACATGCCTACTGAGCATGTTCAGTTCTCATTGGGCTGTTTTGGCAGTGGGGGAATTCCCTTATTCCCCATCCCACCAAGTCCTTCACCTAGCCAGCATTTCTCCAAACCTTAGGGACACCGGAAGCTGCCCTACACTGAGTCAAACTCTTGGTCCACCTAGCCAGTATTGTCGATACTGACTGGCAGCAGCTCTCCAGGGTTTCAGGCAGGAATGTTTACTAGCCCTATTTGGAGAACCCAGGGATTGAACCTGGGACCTTCTGCCTGCAAAGCAGGTGCTTCACCACTGTGCTATGGTGCCCCCAAGCCCACTCATTCCAAGGATGGATGGATGGGTCTAATTCCAGTTCATGCCACTTTCACATCTGTTCATGATGCATTTATGAATGAGTAAGTAGTCTGAATGCTTGAAATAAATAAGGGGGCGGGGCTGGAAATTGTAGCACCAGTTTCCTCATTAATGTGCAATAAAAAAAACCCAATCCTTTACAAAATTCTAATTAAAACAAGTACTTACACTGTTCCGAGGTGCCCTGAGGTTGGCTTTTAAGAATTGTTTTCTTGTTTTATGGGTAATAGTTGCTCCAAGAAAGCCCAGCTGCTGTTGTGATGGCAACTATGGTTGGTGTTGCTGCTGCATGTGTTGAAAACAAGGGTGCAAATGCTCCAGAGAGTGAGACTCCCTCCTGATTTATTTATTTAATCTGTGTTTCTCAGCCATAGTCTTCTTCTTGAGGTGGTTTACAATAGAAAACATACAATTCAGTGTCAATATAACAAATTCATAAGTATATTTAAGAGGGAATAACTTAAAACAAGCCAAACCAAAAAACACACAACAACAATAAAAGCAGTGTATGTATCTAATCAGCCAAAGAAAACCATTTAATTTTTTTTAAAAAAAACATCAGTGGATGAAGCCAGCTGCATATCTCTTGTTAAGAAGTTCCACTGACCGGGGGGCCTGCACAGAGAAGGCCCTTTCTCTAGCGCCCAATGCCAAGACCAATTTAAAGCTTGGCCAGTGAGTAGGACCTCCAATGATGACCTTATTCATGGGCAGGTCCATAAAGGTATGATTAAATTACTCTCATCAAAATCAGTAGGCTGAAAGGTGCTGAATTTTGACTGGATTGCCCCCTACATTTCTACAGGTTGAATTTCTGTTTAAGAAGATTCTAAATCTTCAGACCAGCCTCTCCAAACCTGTACTGTCCAGATGTGCTGGACTGAAACTCTGAGGACATCTGGAGGGCACCAAGCTGGGGAAGGTTGCTTTAGTCTATCCTCAAATGGCTTCAAAACCTTTTTGCTTCGTAAACAGAGCAATGCAAATTCTGGTGAGACGAGAAAACTGCATGCCAGTTTTATGTCTTTTACTTCAGCTTTACCTCATCCTTAGGCTGTTTGGCCATCTCTATAAAATCAGACCTTTAGCTGTCTTTGTTTATATATTATGTTCTGAGCCACTGAACCAAAGCCCCATGATAAATTACTGTTCTGTGACTCTTTGACTTCAATTTTTCATTGGTAAACAGTTCACTGATTTACGCCTAATATAAATAAATACATTGCACAAAGATACAATTGTGTCATGAGAAATTGGAGACGCTTTGGGAACTTTAAGAGACTTCAGTGAACACTTTCATCCAAACATCTTAAAGTAGAAGGAAAAGCAAAACAAACTACAATCACGGGACTAGTTGCTCTCCTTTGAAACACACGGGTGAAATGATGGTGAAAAGAAAAATACCACCTCCAGGCTTGCTTAATTAATTAATTAATTACATTGATATCCCTCCTTTTTTCCTCCAAGGAACCCAAGGCGGTGTCCACAATCCGCCTCTCCATTTGTATCCTCACAACAACAACCCTGTGAGGTAGGTTGGGCTGTGAGTCTGTGACTGGCCCAAAGTCATTCAGTGAGTTTCCATGGCCAAGTGGGGACCTGAACCCAGATCCCCTGACTCCCAGCCCAACACTCTAACTACTATACCAGGCAGAATCTACACTACTGCTTTGAAATGGTTTATAACAGTAGTAACAACTGTTAGGGCCCATGACACTCCATATACTGTTTTCAAACCATTTTCAAAGTGTCATATCCTGCTTAGTGTAGATCTGGCCCAACTCTTGCTTTCTGACAGGTTAATCAAGAAGCATATGCTCATCTTAGATTAGCCCAGAGATGCTGAATCTCCAGGCCTGATCCAACATTCTTTTGGTTTTGTTTGAAAAATACCATGGGTTTTTAATCCCAATATGGCCCCATTCAGAAGACACCTTAAATCACAGCTTTAACCATGGTGGTTAAGTCAGAAAGCCAGGCTGTGTTCAGAAGACACCTAAACCATGGCTTTAACCATGGTGAATAATAGGGATGTGCTCCGCTCCGATTAGGAGCGTAGAAGCAGTAGCGGATTGGCCTGCTCCGCCTTACCCAGAGGCGGAGTAGGAGCGGACCGCGGACCCCCTAGAAGCAAGGCGAAGAGAAGCGACCATTTTTCGGAGCTCCGAGTTCAGTCGGAGCGCTCCGGTCGCCATCTTGAAAACTAGGGATGTGCTCCGCTCCGATTAGGAGCGTAGAAGCAGTAGCGGATTGGCCTGCTCCGCCTTACCCAGAGGCGGAGTAGGAGCGGACCGCGGACCCCCTAGAAGCAAGGCGAAGAGAAGCGACCATTTTTCGGAGCTCCGAGTTCAGTCGGAGCGCTCCGGTCGCCATCTTGAAAACATTTCGCCATAGGATTGCATTGCGGCAAATAATCGCGCATAACTACGTTGTTTTTGAAGCTATCGTTCTGGAAATTCTTGTGCACAGAGAGTCGTGGATGGGGGTCATTTTGAGACCACTCTCACCTCTCTGCGTGCTGTGGTTCACGTGCAATATTTTTTTAAAAATCGGGGCAACCGCGGGGCTCAAACTGCGTTTCGGCTTTTCGCCCATAGGATTGCATTGAGGGAAAGAATCGGGGATAACTGGGGGGGGGTTTAAGCTATCGTTCTGAAAATTCTTGTGCACAGAGAGTCGTGGATGGGGGTCATTTTGAGACCACTCTCAACTTTCTGCGTGCTGTGGTTCACGTGCAATATTTTTTTAAAAATAGGGTCAACCGCGGGGCTCCGTTTCGGCTTTTCGCCCATAGGATTGCATTGAGGGAAAGAATCGGGGATAACTGGGGGGGGGTTTAAGCTATCGTTCTGAAAATTCTTGTGCACAGAGAGTCGTGGATGGGGGTCATTTTGAGACCACTCTCAACTTTCTGCGTGCTGTGGTTCACGTGCAATATTTTTTTAAAAATCGGGGTTTGGGTTTTTTTTATTTTTTTATTTTTATTTTTTTGGAAGCGATGACAGGCACATTCAACTCCCAATCCTGATGAGAATTCATCTCCTCAGAAAGCATCCTCCTCCAATCCCAGCGTTGGAGGGGGGACTAAGGCAGACCCACCCTGAGAACTTTCTGTTTTGTGTCTCTTTGTGGGTTGGCGTTCGTGGAGGGAACACTTACTTAGCTAGTGCTCCTGCTTTGGAGATAGATTAATTTAATATAGGTTTAGTTTGGCGCGTGTGTGTGTTTGTTTGCTTCTTTCTGACTTGTAGCTTAGTTTGCCCTGTGTTTTCCCCTTACTTTGATTTAATATAAACTTTATTTTTGAATTTTGGAGTGTGTGGTTGGGTTGGTTGGGTTGGTTGCCCCCCCCCCTTCCCTGTATTAAAGCCTGACTGTTCTGCTTTTGTGAAAGCTTTCTTTTGAAAGCATACACACAGTTTTTGTCCCATTTCCCTACATTTATATTCTTAAACATATTTTATTATATTCTTTCACATAGTCCATTAGTATATATTCTCATACATATTATATTAGTATTCATATTTTGTTCTTCTTATAGTAGTGGTTGGTTCTTTTCCCCCCTCCCCTCTCTTAAATCCTGATTGTGTTTCCTTCTATCTTCTATATACCAAATATACCAAAAAAATTGGATTCTCTTTTTCTTCTCTGTGTAACTTCGACGGAGTGGGCTGCTTTTGTCAAGTTCAACAGGCAGCCACAGATTGAGCATTTTGGGGAAAGCATACGCACACCATTTCCCTATTCTTAAACATATTATATTATATTCTTTGACATAGTCTTAGTAGTCTATTAGTATACATTCTCATACATATTAGTAGTAGTAGTATTCATATTTTGTTCTTGTTATAGTAGTGGTTGTCCCATTTCTTGTCCCATTTCCCTACATTTATTAGTAATATTCTTAAACATATTATTATATTCTTGTAGATATTCTTAGTAGTAGATATATATATATATATTAGTATATTCTCATACATATTAGTAGTAGTATATTTTATTGTTCTTGTCCCATTTCCCTACATTTAAACATATTATATCTTCTTATACATATTCTTAGTAGTACCTTATACATAGTATTAGTAGTATTAATATTTTGTTAGTCATCATGAAAAGAGGAAGCAGGCGTGCTGAAAGCAGCAAGGCTCAGTCTGCCAGCAGTAAGCAGGCTTCCTCTCCTCCTGTGAAACTCAAACGGGCAACTCCTTGGCTGACTGCTCCAAAACAGAAGCAGGACAAGCAGCAGGCAGAGCCACTCTCTTCTGCAACTTGTGCCCGGCGTTCTCTTTTTGAGGGTGGGAATGGGAAAAGTGCCCGTTTGCAAGAGGCACGTGGCAGCAGTGCCATTAGAGGAGGAGGAGTATCCCCAACTCCTTCATTCTCCTTTCAGCCCACGAGCCCGATGATGGACCTAGACGAGGTCCTCAGCACAGTGGAGGGGGGGGAGGAGGAGGAGGAGGCGGTGGGCCTCCAGGATGTGGGGGCTGAGGAGGAGCAGCAGCAGGCCGAGGCTCTCTCCCCAGTCTCATCCCACACCCCTGTTTCTGTGGCAACACCAGAGAGCTCAGGCGGGCAATTGGTGGTGTCACCACGGAAACGAAAGACAAGCATCGTGTGGGACCACTTTGAGTTGGGAGCGGATCCCCGCTTTGCTGTCTGTCGCCACTGCAAACTCAGCCTAAGCAGGGGTTCATCGACAGGGCATTATGGAACCAGCAGCATGAAGATGCATCTTAAGAGGCAGCACCAGTCGGTCTTGCTGGGGAAAGAGGCGGGCAAGGCGACTGGTTCCAGGGGAAAGCCGAAGGCGGCGGCTGCTGCTGCTGCTGCTGCTGCTGCTGCTGCTGGCACTTCCAGTCTCAGCTCTCCATCTCCCATCCCCACAAGGGTTAGGCAGGCAACCCTGCCGGAAATGGGGTGGGGGAAGTATGGAACCACAAGATGGCGTTTTCCAACGCCCTCCCAGATCACCACGTCAATCGGTGAGATGGTGGCGTTGGACGACCAGCCATTCAGCCTCGTCGACAACGCAGGCTTCAAGAGGCTGATGGCGCTTGTGGTGCCATACTACAAGCTGCCGTGTCGCACCACCCTGAGCAGGCGGGTGGTGCCTTCCCTGTACCGTTCCTGCAGGGAGTTAGTGCTGGGTCGTCTGTGCCAGGCAGAGGCACGGATGGTGCACTTCACCTCGGACATTTGGTCCAGCGAGGGCGGAGTGCACGCTTACCTGTCCCTGACGGCACACTGGTGGGCAGCCGTGGGGCAGGAAGGATCCAGCACTACAGGGACTGGCAAGGAGGGCTACTGCTGGGCCCTCCTCCACACGCAAGTGATGGACCAGTCCCACACGGCAGGGGAGATTACGGAGGCCATGAACCGCATGGTGGATGGGTGGCTAGCTGGGCAGAAGGTCACCCGCGGTTACATGGTCACGGACGGGGGAGCCAACATGGTGAAGGCGGTGCGCGACGGCGGATTCGAGGGCGTCCGCTGCATCGCGCACGTCTTGAACCTGGTGGTGAGGGATGGCCTTGGGATGGGCAGCAGCAAGCCCAACCTCGGTCCCCTGTCCGGGATCCGTAACCTCCTGGAGAGCTGCAGAAAGGTGGCAGGCCATTTCCACCACAGCGTCAAGGGCAGTCGCTTGCTGCGGGAGAAGCAGGAGGAGTTGAATCTCCCGCAGCACAGGCTAGTGCAGGATGTGGTGACACGCTGGAACTCCACCTACCTGATGCTGGAGCGGATGGTGGAGCAACAGCGTGCCATCCACGACTTGTTCAGGGTCAGGGACATGGGCGTCCACCACCTGGGCAAGCAGCAGTGGGACGCCATGTCCCAGCTGGTGGCGGTCCTCAAGCCGTTCCTGAACGCCACCGAGACCCTGAGCAAAAGCTCTGCCCTCCTCAGCCAGGTGATCCCTGTATGCAGGCATCTCCAGAAACAGATGGGCGACTTTCTGGAGTACAGGGATCCCGTCACCGGCAGGCGCTTCGAGCCCGAGGTCCGCGAAGCGGTGACTAGGCTGAGGGACGGCGTGACGCGGAGGCTGGAGCCCATCCAAACCGACAGGGTCCACATGTTGGCAGCCATGTGCGACCCTCGTGTGAAGGATGGGCTTTGTGGGCCAAATAGCAGGCAGCACTGGGTGGAAACGCTGGTGGGCGAAGTGCGGGCGGCATGGGCCAAGAGGGTGGGGCAGAGTGAGGCAGAGGAGCAGGCCACCCCTCCCCGCAGCAGCACCAGCAGCACCAGCAGCAGCCTCACCTGCATCCCTCCCAGCAGCAGCACAGGCGAGGGGTATTGGGAAGAGGCTCTGCACACCGTGTTTGGGCAGAGACCCTCCCCAGCCACCAGCCAGGATGACGCTGCAACCACCGTGCAGCGTTACCTGTCAGAGCCCATCGAGGACTCCTCCATGGACCCCCTGGCCTACTGGTCATCCCGTTTTCAGATTTGGCCGGACCTGGCGCGGGTGGCCATGGATCGACTCAGCTGCCCACCCACCAGTGTTCCAAGCGAGAGGGTGTTCTCTATGGCGGGCGACATAGTGACCCCTCACCGCTCTCGCTTGGAGCCGGACTTGGTGGAGCAGCTGGTCTTTCTGAAGGGCAATCTCCCCCTGCTGGGATACCCCACCCTCAAGCCCTCGTGGGAGTGACAGGCAGGCTCCCTTTAATTCCACCCCTCCTTGGGTTGGCAGGCACACTACAGTTCAGGCAGGCTGGTTTTTTCTCTGTAGGCACTAGGCAGAGTTTGTCACCGTGCGTGTGTGTGACTGACTGTGAGGGCAAAGCACCGCACTTGAGTTCATTTCATTTCTGTGGCGTCCGGTACAGCTTAGTCAACTCATCCGGATAGTTTTCCACCCAGTTCCAAAAGACTCCATTTATTTATTTATTTATTTATTTATTTATTTAATTAATTACATTTATATACCGCCCCACAGCCAAAGCTCTCTGGGCGGTTTACAACCGTTTGTCCATGATTGACTGCACGTTTAGGTGAGGTGCAAGCAGGGGGCAAGGCAATGCCTGGCACCACCACCACCACTAGCCAGGCTGCCTCTCTCCAGCAGTCCACGGGTCGCCCTTTGGAGTGCCCTGGGAGTGGAAGACGTACTCCCTGATCCAGAAGTATGGTTTTTTGAGAAGCAAACAGGCGAGTCCTCGCCTTTGAGAAGCAACCTTTCACTTGAACTCATGGAAGTCATTGACTTCAGCACAGCCACTACATAGAGGCTGTGGACCTCTGGGTGACTCCATCAGTGTGCTGATTTTGAGAAGCAACCTTTCACTGAAACTCATTCACTTCCCCAATTGAGGGTGAGGGAGGTTACACTCCAGCAGTCCACGGGTCGCCCTTTAGATAGCTCGGGGATCAAATGGAGTCCTTGATCTGTGTGCTGATTTTGAGAAGCAACCTTTCACTGAAACTCATTCACTTCCCCAATTGCGGCTGGTACTCCAACAGTCCACCGAACGCCCATAGCACAGCCACTTAGTGCATAGGGACAGTTTAAGTTTCCTCCTGAGAAGTGAGCACTCACTTCAACTCATGACAGCCATTGACTTCACCACAGCCACTACTGCGGATGCTGTGGTCCTCCAGGATGTGGGGATAAGTAGCAGTCGCTGGTCGAGCTTCTCTCCCCAGTCTCATATGGAGCAATTTTGAGCTCTCACTTCGACTTCAAGTTCAGACACTTGAGCACAGCCCCTACGGTGGAGGCACAGCTGGCCGTGCCTCTCTCCCCAACCACTGACTGCACAGGGACAGTTTAAGTTTCCTCCTGAGAAGTGAGCACTCACTTCAACTCATGACAGCCATTGACTTCACCACAGCCACTACTGCGGATGCTGTGGTCCTCCAGGATGTGGGGATAAGTAGCAGTCGCTGGTCGAGCTTCTCTCCCCGGTCTCGTCCCACCCCTCTTCCGCTGTAACCCTGTCTTTGAGAAGCAAGCTGTCACTTCAACTCATGGACTTCCCCTATGTGCGGGTGGTACTCCAGTAGTCGACCGATCGCCCATAGCACAGCCACTTAGTGCGTAGGGACAGTTTAAGTTTCCTCCTGAGAAGCAAGCTGTCACTTCAACTCATGGACTTCCCCTATGTGCGGGTGGTACTCCAGGTGTCCACCGATCGCCCATACCACAGCCACTTTGTGTGTACGGACAGTTTAATTTTCCTGAGAAGTGAGCACTCACTTCAACTCATGGACTTCCCCAATTGCGGCTGGTACTCCAACAGTCCACCGAACGCCCATATCACAGCCACTTAGTGCATAGGGACAGTTTAAGTTTCCTCCTGAGAAGTGAGCTTTCACTTCGACTCATGACAGCCATTGACTTCACCACAGCCACTTCTCGGTGGATGCTTTGTTCCACCAGGATGTGGGTGAGGAGGATTAGTTGCAGCAGCTGGCCGAGCGTCTCTCCCCAGTCTCGCAATTCAAGTTATCTGAGAAGTGAGCTTTCACTTCGACTCATGGACTTCCCCTATGTGTGGGAGGTACTCCAGCAGTCGACCGATCGCCCATAGAACAGCCACTTAGTGTGTACGGACAGTTTAATTTTCCTGAGAAGTGAGCACTCACTTCAACTCATGAAACTCATGAAAGCCATAGACTTCCGATGCAACCTCTCTCTCCTCAGTCTCATCCTCTTCCTCTTCCCCTTCTGCTGTAACCCGTCTTTGAGAAGCAAGCTTTCACTTAAACTCATCATTCACTTCCCCAACTGAGGGAGGTAAAGTCCAGCAGTCCACGGGTCGCCCTTTGGAGTGCCCTGGGAGTGGAAGACGTACTCCCTGATCCCGAAGTATGGTTTTGAGAAGTAAGCTGTCACTTGAACTCATGAGCCTCTGTGCAAAAGCTGTCCTTGTGTGTGTGGTTGTGAGTGTTACTGCAGCTGCCTGTCTCGCTGCGAAAATGAAACAGGCAAGTCCTCGCCTTTGAGAAGCAACCTTTCACTTAAACTCATGGAAGTCATTGACTTCAGCACAGCCACTACGTAGAGGCTGTGGACCTCTGGGTGACCCGATCAGTGTGCTGATTTTGAGAAGCAACCTTTCACTGAAACTCATTCACTTCCCCAATTGCGGCTGGTACTCCAGTAGTCCACCGAACTCCCATAGCACAGCCACTTAGTGCATAGGGACAGTTTAAGTTTCCTCCTGAGAAGTGAGCACTCACTTCAACTCATGACAGCCATTGACTTCACCACAGCCACTACTGCGGATGCTGTGGTCCTCCAGGATGTGGGTGAGGATTAGTCGCAGCAGCTGGTCGAGCTCCTCTCCCTGGTCTCATATGGAGCAATTTTGAGCTCTCACTTCGACTCCAAGTTCAGACACTTGAGCACAGCCCCTACGGTGGAGGCACAGCTGGCCGTGCCTCTCTCCCCAACCACTGACTGCACAGGGACAGTTTAAGTTTCCTCCTGAGAAGTGAGCACTCACTTCGACTCATGACAGCCGTTGACTTCACCACAGCCACTTTGTGTGGGATGCTGTGGTCCTCCAGGATGTGGGGATTAGTAGTAGCCACTGGTCGAGCTTCTCTCCCCGGTCTCGTCCCACCCCTCTTCCGCTGTAACCCTATCTTTGAGAAGCAAGCTGTCACTTCAACTCATGGACTTCCCCTATGTGCGGGTGGTACTCCAGTAGTCGACCGATCGCCCATAGCACAGCCACTTAGTGCGTAGGGACAGTTTAAGTTTCCTCCTGAGAAGTGAGCACTCACTTCAACTCATGACAGCCATTGACTTCACCACAGCCACTACTGCGGATGCTGTGGTCCTCCAGGATGTGGGTGAGGATTAGTCGCAGCAGCTGGTCGAGCTCCTCTCCCTGGTCTCGTCCCACCCCTCTTCCGCTGTAACGCCCTCTTTGAGAAGCAAGCTGTCACTGAAACTCATGAAAGCCATAGACTTCCGAAGCAACCTTTCACTTCAACTCATTGACTTCCCCTTTGAGAAAAAGCTAAGCTCCAGTAATGCACCGTTTTTCCGTGGGACAGCTCTCTTTCGAGAAGCTGCACTGCATATGCAGCAGTGCCATGGCTTTGAGAAGCCGAGACCCATCCCAGCCACCGGGAACCGGAGGAAAACTCCAGCAGTCCACGGGTCACCCTTTAGATAGCTCGGGGATCAAATGGAGTCCTTGATCTGTGTGCTGATTTTGAGAAGCAACCTTTCACTGAAACTCATTCACTTCCCCAATTGTGGCTGGTACTCCAACAGTCCACCGAACTCCCATAGCACAGCCACTTAGTGCATACTAGGGACAGTTTAAGTTTCCTCCTGAGAAGTCAGCACTCACTTCGACTCATGACAGCCATTGACTTCACCACAGCCACTTTGTGTGGGATGCTGTGGTCCTCCAGGATGTGGGGATTAGTAGTAGTCACTGGTCGAGCTTGTCTCCCCGGTCTCGTCCCACCCCTCTTCCGCTGTAACCCTGTCTTTGAGAAGCAAGCTGTCACTTCAACTCATGGACTTCCCCTCAGAGAAAAAGCTAAGCTCCAGCAGTCCACCGATCTCCCGTAGCACAGCCACTACATTTCCTGAGAAGTGAGCTCTCACTTCAACTCGTCTTGTAGTGCGCCCGCCGAGTTGAGCACAGCCACTACAGTGGAGGCGCCTGCCCGCCTGCCTGGGAGCCATCCTTGTGAGGTAGCTGGATCTGCTGGGACTGACTCCCCCACAGATCTATGGCTTACTTGTGCAAGGTACCAGCTTTTCTGGGCCCGCCAACCCATGCCTGCCTGCCTGTCTGCCCGCCTCCCCCGGGGTGCTGCTGTGGTGGGGCATCTGCCAGGACTGACTCCTCGCCTGCTCTGCCCGCCTGGTGCCTGGGAGATGGGCTTTGCGGTTCGTGGCCAGCACCCTCCGGCACGCTTGCTCCCAGTCGTCCTCCTCTGTGCCCCTCAAGGCGTAACTGCTGGCTTAGAAAGAAACAACCAGCCATCTTTGCCTCACTTTGCGCCCACTTATGGGTTGGTTTGCTATGCGTTAGTGCTCAAGCCATCCTTGCGGCACTACAATGCATGCTGCCTGCCTGCTTTCCCTCCCTTCTCCCCTTCCCGCCTTGCAGCGATGGTGTATGTGTCTTGCTTTGACTAAGGGGAGAAGTCCTTCCTGCGCTCACTTAGACTTTATCAAATTCAATAATCCCTTTTTCAAATGTGCCAGAAGATTTAGGGTTATCTCGTGGCATGTTGGGATTGCCTTGGAACTGGCCCCATTGAGCTGTCTGCAATTGCAACTTTAAATCCCTGACATACTGGAGTGTTCAAATTTCAAAAGTTCCCCTAACATCAGGGGATGATGGGATTGCCTTGAAACTTGGTGTCCATGGGGACACATGGGTAAGCTGTCATGGGACCAAAGGATAGGTTTCTAACGTGCAAATTGACGTAGTTGTAGAATGGGACTTGATTTGGGGTGAGTTAAAAAGTTTAAGCCGCGCCAAAAATCAGGGGATGATGGGATTTGCTTGCAACTTGGCGTGCATGTGGACACATGGATAAGCTGCCCTGGTGCCGAGTTTGAGGTTTCTAACATGCAAATTGACGGAGCTATCCCAAGGGGTGTGAATGGGGTGCCCGATTTTCATAAATTCCCCAAAAATCAGGGGATGATGGGATTGCCTTGAAACTTGGCGTGCATGTGGACACGTGGATAAGCTATCATGGTGCTGAGTTTGAGGTTTCTAACGTGCAAATTGACGTAGTTGTAGAATGGGACAATTTGGGGTGAGTTAAGCCATGCCAAAAATCAGGGGATGATGGGATTTGCTTGCAACTTGGCGTGCATGTGGACACATGGATAAGCTGCCCTGGTGCCGAGTTTGAGGTTTCTAACATGCAAATTGACGGAGCTATCCCAAGGGGTGTGAATGGGGTGCCCGATTTTCATAAATTCCCCAAAAATCAGGGGATGATGGGATTGCCTTGAAACTTGGCGTGCATGTGGACACGTGGATAAGCTATCATGGTGCTGAGTTTGAGGTTTCTAACGTGCAAATTGACGGAGCTATCTAAAGGGGTGTGAATTAGGGTTATGGGAGGTGCGTTAGAGGGTAGAGCCGCGCCAAAAATCAGGGGATGATGGGATTTGCTTGCAACTTGGCGTGCATGTGGACACATGGATAAGCTGCCCTGGTGCCGAGTTTGAGGTTTCTAACATGCAAATTGACGGAGCTATCCCAAGGGGTGTGAATGGGGTGCCCGATTTTCAAAAATTCGCCAAAAATCAGGGGATGATGGGATTGCCTTGAAACTTGGCGTGTGTGTGTATACGCCCATGAGGTGTCATGGTGCCAAACGTGAGGTTTCTAACTTCAACGGAAAAAAAGTTGTTTACTTTTTTAGCTTTCAATGCAAGCCTATGGGGGGGCAAAAACGGAGCTCCGGATCCGATCCGGAGCTCCGAGCGGAGCGGAGCGGAAGTGGGCGGAGCGGGGGCGGGGCGGAGCGACCCGCTCCGAAAAATGGCGGATCTGCAAGTGAAGCGGAGCGGGGGGTCCGTGCACACCCCTATTGAAAACATTTCGCCATAGGATTGCATTGCGGCAAATAATCGCGCATAACTACGTTGTTTTTGAAGCTATCGTTCTGGAAATTCTTGTGCACAGAGAGTCGTGGATGGGGGTCATTTTGAGACCACTCTCACCTCTCTGCGTGCTGTGGTTCACGTGCAATATTTTTTTAAAAATCGGGGCAACCGCGGGGCTCAAACTGCGTTTCGGCTTTTCGCCCATAGGATTGCATTGAGGGAAAGAATCGGGGATAACTGGGGGGGGGTTTAAGCTATCGTTCTGAAAATTCTTGTGCACAGAGAGTCGTGGATGGGGGTCATTTTGAGACCACTCTCAACTTTCTGCGTGCTGTGGTTCACGTGCAATATTTTTTTAAAAATAGGGTCAACCGCGGGGCTCCGTTTCGGCTTTTCGCCCATAGGATTGCATTGAGGGAAAGAATCGGGGATAACTGGGGGGGGTTTAAGCTATCGTTCTGAAAATTCTTGTGCACAGAGAGTCGTGGATGGGGGTCATTTTGAGACCACTCTCAACTTTCTGCGTGCTGTGGTTCACGTGCAATATTTTTTTAAAAATCGGGGTTTGGGTTTTTTTTATTTTTTTATTTTTATTTTTTTGGAAGCGATGACAGGCACATTCAACTCCCAATCCTGATGAGAATTCATCTCCTCAGAAAGCATCCTCCTCCAATCCCAGCGTTGGAGGGGGGACTAAGGCAGACCCACCCTGAGAACTTTCTGTTTTGTGTCTCTTTGTGGGTTGGCGTTCGTGGAGGGAACACTTACTTAGCTAGTGCTCCTGCTTTGGAGATAGATTAATTTAATATAGGTTTAGTTTGGCGCGTGTGTGTGTTTGTTTGCTTCTTTCTGACTTGTAGCTTAGTTTGCCCTGTGTTTTCCCCTTACTTTGATTTAATATAAACTTTATTTTTGAATTTTGGAGTGTGTGGTTGGGTTGGTTGGGTTGGTTGCCCCCCCCCCTTCCCTGTATTAAAGCCTGACTGTTCTGCTTTTGTGAAAGCTTTCTTTTGAAAGCATACACACAGTTTTTGTCCCATTTCCCTACATTTATATTCTTAAACATATTTTATTATATTCTTTCACATAGTCCATTAGTATATATTCTCATACATATTATATTAGTATTCATATTTTGTTCTTCTTATAGTAGTGGTTGGTTCTTTTCCCCCCTCCCCTCTCTTAAATCCTGATTGTGTTTCCTTCTATCTTCTATATACCAAATATACCAAAAAAATTGGATTCTCTTTTTCTTCTCTGTGTAACTTCGACGGAGTGGGCTGCTTTTGTCAAGTTCAACAGGCAGCCACAGATTGAGCATTTTGGGGAAAGCATACGCACACCATTTCCCTATTCTTAAACATATTATATTATATTCTTTGACATAGTCTTAGTAGTCTATTAGTATACATTCTCATACATATTAGTAGTAGTAGTATTCATATTTTGTTCTTGTTATAGTAGTGGTTGTCCCATTTCTTGTCCCATTTCCCTACATTTATTAGTAATATTCTTAAACATATTATTATATTCTTGTAGATATTCTTAGTAGTAGATATATATATATATATTAGTATATTCTCATACATATTAGTAGTAGTATATTTTATTGTTCTTGTCCCATTTCCCTACATTTAAACATATTATATCTTCTTATACATATTCTTAGTAGTACCTTATACATAGTATTAGTAGTATTAATATTTTGTTAGTCATCATGAAAAGAGGAAGCAGGCGTGCTGAAAGCAGCAAGGCTCAGTCTGCCAGCAGTAAGCAGGCTTCCTCTCCTCCTGTGAAACTCAAACGGGCAACTCCTTGGCTGACTGCTCCAAAACAGAAGCAGGACAAGCAGCAGGCAGAGCCACTCTCTTCTGCAACTTGTGCCCGGCGTTCTCTTTTTGAGGGTGGGAATGGGAAAAGTGCCCGTTTGCAAGAGGCACGTGGCAGCAGTGCCATTAGAGGAGGAGGAGTATCCCCAACTCCTTCATTCTCCTTTCAGCCCACGAGCCCGATGATGGACCTAGACGAGGTCCTCAGCACAGTGGAGGGGGGGGAGGAGGAGGAGGAGGCGGTGGGCCTCCAGGATGTGGGGGCTGAGGAGGAGCAGCAGCAGGCCGAGGCTCTCTCCCCAGTCTCATCCCACACCCCTGTTTCTGTGGCAACACCAGAGAGCTCAGGCGGGCAATTGGTGGTGTCACCACGGAAACGAAAGACAAGCATCGTGTGGGACCACTTTGAGTTGGGAGCGGATCCCCGCTTTGCTGTCTGTCGCCACTGCAAACTCAGCCTAAGCAGGGGTTCATCGACAGGGCATTATGGAACCAGCAGCATGAAGATGCATCTTAAGAGGCAGCACCAGTCGGTCTTGCTGGGGAAAGAGGCGGGCAAGGCGACTGGTTCCAGGGGAAAGCCGAAGGCGGCGGCTGCTGCTGCTGCTGCTGCTGCTGCTGCTGCTGGCACTTCCAGTCTCAGCTCTCCATCTCCCATCCCCACAAGGGTTAGGCAGGCAACCCTGCCGGAAATGGGGTGGGGGAAGTATGGAACCACAAGATGGCGTTTTCCAACGCCCTCCCAGATCACCACGTCAATCGGTGAGATGGTGGCGTTGGACGACCAGCCATTCAGCCTCGTCGACAACGCAGGCTTCAAGAGGCTGATGGCGCTTGTGGTGCCATACTACAAGCTGCCGTGTCGCACCACCCTGAGCAGGCGGGTGGTGCCTTCCCTGTACCGTTCCTGCAGGGAGTTAGTGCTGGGTCGTCTGTGCCAGGCAGAGGCACGGATGGTGCACTTCACCTCGGACATTTGGTCCAGCGAGGGCGGAGTGCACGCTTACCTGTCCCTGACGGCACACTGGTGGGCAGCCGTGGGGCAGGAAGGATCCAGCACTACAGGGACTGGCAAGGAGGGCTACTGCTGGGCCCTCCTCCACACGCAAGTGATGGACCAGTCCCACACGGCAGGGGAGATTACGGAGGCCATGAACCGCATGGTGGATGGGTGGCTAGCTGGGCAGAAGGTCACCCGCGGTTACATGGTCACGGACGGGGGAGCCAACATGGTGAAGGCGGTGCGCGACGGCGGATTCGAGGGCGTCCGCTGCATCGCGCACGTCTTGAACCTGGTGGTGAGGGATGGCCTTGGGATGGGCAGCAGCAAGCCCAACCTCGGTCCCCTGTCCGGGATCCGTAACCTCCTGGAGAGCTGCAGAAAGGTGGCAGGCCATTTCCACCACAGCGTCAAGGGCAGTCGCTTGCTGCGGGAGAAGCAGGAGGAGTTGAATCTCCCGCAGCACAGGCTAGTGCAGGATGTGGTGACACGCTGGAACTCCACCTACCTGATGCTGGAGCGGATGGTGGAGCAACAGCGTGCCATCCACGACTTGTTCAGGGTCAGGGACATGGGCGTCCACCACCTGGGCAAGCAGCAGTGGGACGCCATGTCCCAGCTGGTGGCGGTCCTCAAGCCGTTCCTGAACGCCACCGAGACCCTGAGCAAAAGCTCTGCCCTCCTCAGCCAGGTGATCCCTGTATGCAGGCATCTCCAGAAACAGATGGGCGACTTTCTGGAGTACAGGGATCCCGTCACCGGCAGGCGCTTCGAGCCCGAGGTCCGCGAAGCGGTGACTAGGCTGAGGGACGGTGTGACGCGGAGGCTGGAGCCCATCCAAACCGACAGGGTCCACATGTTGGCAGCCATGTGCGACCCTCGTGTGAAGGATGGGCTTTGTGGGCCAAATAGCAGGCAGCACTGGGTGGAAACGCTGGTGGGCGAAGTGCGGGCGGCATGGGCCAAGAGGGTGGGGCAGAGTGAGGCAGAGGAGCAGGCCACCCCTCCCCGCAGCAGCACCAGCAGCACCAGCAGCAGCCTCACCTGCATCCCTCCCAGCAGCAGCACAGGCGAGGGGTATTGGGAAGAGGCTCTGCACACCGTGTTTGGGCAGAGACCCTCCCCAGCCACCAGCCAGGATGACGCTGCAACCACCGTGCAGCGTTACCTGTCAGAGCCCATCGAGGACTCCTCCATGGACCCCCTGGCCTACTGGTCATCCCGTTTTCAGATTTGGCCGGACCTGGCGCGGGTGGCCATGGATCGACTCAGCTGCCCACCCACCAGTGTTCCAAGCGAGAGGGTGTTCTCTATGGCGGGCGACATAGTGACCCCTCACCGCTCTCGCTTGGAGCCGGACTTGGTGGAGCAGCTGGTCTTTCTGAAGGGCAATCTCCCCCTGCTGGGATACCCCACCCTCAAGCCCTCGTGGGAGTGACAGGCAGGCTCCCTTTAATTCCACCCCTCCTTGGGTTGGCAGGCACACTACAGTTCAGGCAGGCTGGTTTTTTCTCTGTAGGCACTAGGCAGAGTTTGTCACCGTGCGTGTGTGTGACTGACTGTGAGGGCAAAGCACCGCACTTGAGTTCATTTCATTTCTGTGGCGTCCGGTACAGCTTAGTCAACTCATCCGGATAGTTTTCCACCCAGTTCCAAAAGACTCCATTTATTTATTTATTTATTTATTTATTTATTTAATTAATTACATTTATATACCGCCCCACAGCCAAAGCTCTCTGGGCGGTTTACAACCGTTTGTCCATGATTGACTGCACGTTTAGGTGAGGTGCAAGCAGGGGGCAAGGCAATGCCTGGCACCACCACCACCACTAGCCAGGCTGCCTCTCTCCAGCAGTCCACGGGTCGCCCTTTGGAGTGCCCTGGGAGTGGAAGACGTACTCCCTGATCCAGAAGTATGGTTTTTTGAGAAGCAAACAGGCGAGTCCTCGCCTTTGAGAAGCAACCTTTCACTTGAACTCATGGAAGTCATTGACTTCAGCACAGCCACTACATAGAGGCTGTGGACCTCTGGGTGACTCCATCAGTGTGCTGATTTTGAGAAGCAACCTTTCACTGAAACTCATTCACTTCCCCAATTGAGGGTGAGGGAGGTTACACTCCAGCAGTCCACGGGTCGCCCTTTAGATAGCTCGGGGATCAAATGGAGTCCTTGATCTGTGTGCTGATTTTGAGAAGCAACCTTTCACTGAAACTCATTCACTTCCCCAATTGCGGCTGGTACTCCAACAGTCCACCGAACGCCCATAGCACAGCCACTTAGTGCATAGGGACAGTTTAAGTTTCCTCCTGAGAAGTGAGCACTCACTTCAACTCATGACAGCCATTGACTTCACCACAGCCACTACTGCGGATGCTGTGGTCCTCCAGGATGTGGGGATAAGTAGCAGTCGCTGGTCGAGCTTCTCTCCCCAGTCTCATATGGAGCAATTTTGAGCTCTCACTTCGACTTCAAGTTCAGACACTTGAGCACAGCCCCTACGGTGGAGGCACAGCTGGCCGTGCCTCTCTCCCCAACCACTGACTGCACAGGGACAGTTTAAGTTTCCTCCTGAGAAGTGAGCACTCACTTCAACTCATGACAGCCATTGACTTCACCACAGCCACTACTGCGGATGCTGTGGTCCTCCAGGATGTGGGGATAAGTAGCAGTCGCTGGTCGAGCTTCTCTCCCCGGTCTCGTCCCACCCCTCTTCCGCTGTAACCCTGTCTTTGAGAAGCAAGCTGTCACTTCAACTCATGGACTTCCCCTATGTGCGGGTGGTACTCCAGTAGTCGACCGATCGCCCATAGCACAGCCACTTAGTGCGTAGGGACAGTTTAAGTTTCCTCCTGAGAAGCAAGCTGTCACTTCAACTCATGGACTTCCCCTATGTGCGGGTGGTACTCCAGGTGTCCACCGATCGCCCATACCACAGCCACTTTGTGTGTACGGACAGTTTAATTTTCCTGAGAAGTGAGCACTCACTTCAACTCATGGACTTCCCCAATTGCGGCTGGTACTCCAACAGTCCACCGAACGCCCATATCACAGCCACTTAGTGCATAGGGACAGTTTAAGTTTCCTCCTGAGAAGTGAGCTTTCACTTCGACTCATGACAGCCATTGACTTCACCACAGCCACTTCTCGGTGGATGCTTTGTTCCACCAGGATGTGGGTGAGGAGGATTAGTTGCAGCAGCTGGCCGAGCGTCTCTCCCCAGTCTCGCAATTCAAGTTATCTGAGAAGTGAGCTTTCACTTCGACTCATGGACTTCCCCTATGTGTGGGAGGTACTCCAGCAGTCGACCGATCGCCCATAGAACAGCCACTTAGTGTGTACGGACAGTTTAATTTTCCTGAGAAGTGAGCACTCACTTCAACTCATGAAACTCATGAAAGCCATAGACTTCCGATGCAACCTCTCTCTCCTCAGTCTCATCCTCTTCCTCTTCCCCTTCTGCTGTAACCCGTCTTTGAGAAGCAAGCTTTCACTTAAACTCATCATTCACTTCCCCAACTGAGGGAGGTAAAGTCCAGCAGTCCACGGGTCGCCCTTTGGAGTGCCCTGGGAGTGGAAGACGTACTCCCTGATCCCGAAGTATGGTTTTGAGAAGTAAGCTGTCACTTGAACTCATGAGCCTCTGTGCAAAAGCTGTCCTTGTGTGTGTGGTTGTGAGTGTTACTGCAGCTGCCTGTCTCGCTGCGAAAATGAAACAGGCAAGTCCTCGCCTTTGAGAAGCAACCTTTCACTTAAACTCATGGAAGTCATTGACTTCAGCACAGCCACTACGTAGAGGCTGTGGACCTCTGGGTGACCCGATCAGTGTGCTGATTTTGAGAAGCAACCTTTCACTGAAACTCATTCACTTCCCCAATTGCGGCTGGTACTCCAGTAGTCCACCGAACTCCCATAGCACAGCCACTTAGTGCATAGGGACAGTTTAAGTTTCCTCCTGAGAAGTGAGCACTCACTTCAACTCATGACAGCCATTGACTTCACCACAGCCACTACTGCGGATGCTGTGGTCCTCCAGGATGTGGGTGAGGATTAGTCGCAGCAGCTGGTCGAGCTCCTCTCCCTGGTCTCATATGGAGCAATTTTGAGCTCTCACTTCGACTCCAAGTTCAGACACTTGAGCACAGCCCCTACGGTGGAGGCACAGCTGGCCGTGCCTCTCTCCCCAACCACTGACTGCACAGGGACAGTTTAAGTTTCCTCCTGAGAAGTGAGCACTCACTTCGACTCATGACAGCCGTTGACTTCACCACAGCCACTTTGTGTGGGATGCTGTGGTCCTCCAGGATGTGGGGATTAGTAGTAGCCACTGGTCGAGCTTCTCTCCCCGGTCTCGTCCCACCCCTCTTCCGCTGTAACCCTATCTTTGAGAAGCAAGCTGTCACTTCAACTCATGGACTTCCCCTATGTGCGGGTGGTACTCCAGTAGTCGACCGATCGCCCATAGCACAGCCACTTAGTGCGTAGGGACAGTTTAAGTTTCCTCCTGAGAAGTGAGCACTCACTTCAACTCATGACAGCCATTGACTTCACCACAGCCACTACTGCGGATGCTGTGGTCCTCCAGGATGTGGGTGAGGATTAGTCGCAGCAGCTGGTCGAGCTCCTCTCCCTGGTCTCGTCCCACCCCTCTTCCGCTGTAACGCCCTCTTTGAGAAGCAAGCTGTCACTGAAACTCATGAAAGCCATAGACTTCCGAAGCAACCTTTCACTTCAACTCATTGACTTCCCCTTTGAGAAAAAGCTAAGCTCCAGTAATGCACCGTTTTTCCGTGGGACAGCTCTCTTTCGAGAAGCTGCACTGCATATGCAGCAGTGCCATGGCTTTGAGAAGCCGAGACCCATCCCAGCCACCGGGAACCGGAGGAAAACTCCAGCAGTCCACGGGTCACCCTTTAGATAGCTCGGGGATCAAATGGAGTCCTTGATCTGTGTGCTGATTTTGAGAAGCAACCTTTCACTGAAACTCATTCACTTCCCCAATTGTGGCTGGTACTCCAACAGTCCACCGAACTCCCATAGCACAGCCACTTAGTGCATACTAGGGACAGTTTAAGTTTCCTCCTGAGAAGTCAGCACTCACTTCGACTCATGACAGCCATTGACTTCACCACAGCCACTTTGTGTGGGATGCTGTGGTCCTCCAGGATGTGGGGATTAGTAGTAGTCACTGGTCGAGCTTGTCTCCCCGGTCTCGTCCCACCCCTCTTCCGCTGTAACCCTGTCTTTGAGAAGCAAGCTGTCACTTCAACTCATGGACTTCCCCTCAGAGAAAAAGCTAAGCTCCAGCAGTCCACCGATCTCCCGTAGCACAGCCACTACATTTCCTGAGAAGTGAGCTCTCACTTCAACTCGTCTTGTAGTGCGCCCGCCGAGTTGAGCACAGCCACTACAGTGGAGGCGCCTGCCCGCCTGCCTGGGAGCCATCCTTGTGAGGTAGCTGGATCTGCTGGGACTGACTCCCCCACAGATCTATGGCTTACTTGTGCAAGGTACCAGCTTTTCTGGGCCCGCCAACCCATGCCTGCCTGCCTGTCTGCCCGCCTCCCCCGGGGTGCTGCTGTGGTGGGGCATCTGCCAGGACTGACTCCTCGCCTGCTCTGCCCGCCTGGTGCCTGGGAGATGGGCTTTGCGGTTCGTGGCCAGCACCCTCCGGCACGCTTGCTCCCAGTCGTCCTCCTCTGTGCCCCTCAAGGCGTAACTGCTGGCTTAGAAAGAAACAACCAGCCATCTTTGCCTCACTTTGCGCCCACTTATGGGTTGGTTTGCTATGCGTTAGTGCTCAAGCCATCCTTGCGGCACTACAATGCATGCTGCCTGCCTGCTTTCCCTCCCTTCTCCCCTTCCCGCCTTGCAGCGATGGTGTATGTGTCTTGCTTTGACTAAGGGGAGAAGTCCTTCCTGCGCTCACTTAGACTTTATCAAATTCAATAATCCCTTTTTCAAATGTGCCAGAAGATTTAGGGTTATCTCGTGGCATGTTGGGATTGCCTTGGAACTGGCCCCATTGAGCTGTCTGCAATTGCAACTTTAAATCCCTGACATACTGGAGTGTTCAAATTTCAAAAGTTCCCCTAACATCAGGGGATGATGGGATTGCCTTGAAACTTGGTGTCCATGGGGACACATGGGTAAGCTGTCATGGGACCAAAGGATAGGTTTCTAACGTGCAAATTGACGTAGTTGTAGAATGGGACTTGATTTGGGGTGAGTTAAAAAGTTTAAGCCGCGCCAAAAATCAGGGGATGATGGGATTTGCTTGCAACTTGGCGTGCATGTGGACACATGGATAAGCTGCCCTGGTGCCGAGTTTGAGGTTTCTAACATGCAAATTGACGGAGCTATCCCAAGGGGTGTGAATGGGGTGCCCGATTTTCATAAATTCCCCAAAAATCAGGGGATGATGGGATTGCCTTGAAACTTGGCGTGCATGTGGACACGTGGATAAGCTATCATGGTGCTGAGTTTGAGGTTTCTAACGTGCAAATTGACGTAGTTGTAGAATGGGACAATTTGGGGTGAGTTAAGCCATGCCAAAAATCAGGGGATGATGGGATTTGCTTGCAACTTGGCGTGCATGTGGACACATGGATAAGCTGCCCTGGTGCCGAGTTTGAGGTTTCTAACATGCAAATTGACGGAGCTATCCCAAGGGGTGTGAATGGGGTGCCCGATTTTCATAAATTCCCCAAAAATCAGGGGATGATGGGATTGCCTTGAAACTTGGCGTGCATGTGGACACGTGGATAAGCTATCATGGTGCTGAGTTTGAGGTTTCTAACGTGCAAATTGACGGAGCTATCTAAAGGGGTGTGAATTAGGGTTATGGGAGGTGCGTTAGAGGGTAGAGCCGCGCCAAAAATCAGGGGATGATGGGATTTGCTTGCAACTTGGCGTGCATGTGGACACATGGATAAGCTGCCCTGGTGCCGAGTTTGAGGTTTCTAACATGCAAATTGACGGAGCTATCCCAAGGGGTGTGAATGGGGTGCCCGATTTTCAAAAATTCGCCAAAAATCAGGGGATGATGGGATTGCCTTGAAACTTGGCGTGTGTGTGTATACGCCCATGAGGTGTCATGGTGCCAAACGTGAGGTTTCTAACTTCAACGGAAAAAAAGTTGTTTACTTTTTTAGCTTTCAATGCAAGCCTATGGGGGGGCAAAAACGGAGCTCCGGATCCGATCCGGAGCTCCGAGCGGAGCGGAGCGGAAGTGGGCGGAGCGGGGGCGGGGCGGAGCGACCCGCTCCGAAAAATGGCGGATCTGCAAGTGAAGCGGAGCGGGGGGTCCGTGCACACCCCTAGTGAATAAAGCTTTCTGGCTTAACCACCATGGTTAAAGCCGTGTGAATGGGACCTATGTGTAGACTAGATGTTTAGTTCTTTGGGCAGAGTCCACATTTAGAGGAAGAGTTAAATGAAGAAACAACTAAAACAATCTTTTTGTTCTTCTGGGAAGCTGAATGCCAGAGAAGTGATTTATGATTGTGCACCTCTTGTATAACGGCTAATACCTTGAACTACAATGTACAAGTTACTAATTGTGGATTGTCCTGTGGACTAAAGTTAAGAAATCTACAAAAGGGGTCTACTGAAGCATCTAGCAAATCTTGAGAGAACCAAAGATATTTTGGGACTTGCTGCCAAGTTGTAAGCAAGAAATCCATATTTAGGGACTAATTGTTGCATTTATTTGTATTGGGAAATTGTTGCATGTTTTGTATAATTTAATTCTTACTAAAGACAAGCTTCTTCAGTTGCAAGTTTTATTTTAATTAAGCCCCATAGCTAGGGTGACCAACTGTCAGGATATCCCCAGATTTGTCCTATTTTTTGTTCTATCCTGGGTGTCAGGGAGAATTTCTCCTTTCTCTTTTAAGGCCACCATTACCATGGCAGGGGAGTGGAGACATATCATCCCCCGCTGCACCAATCGGGGCCCTTAATGGGAAAGTGTGTCATTCTTGGATATTATAGAAAAGCCCCCAATTGGAGCCGGTGGGGGGGATGTAACGCTTTCCCCTCCTCTGTTCCAATTGGGGCCTTTAAGGTGGAGGAGGGCAATGCACTTTCTGGAGGTCCCAGAAAGCCACTTCTCCCCACTCCAGCCCACACACTGGGTGTCGTCTTTTTTGGTTTCTCAAATATGGTCTCCCTGCATAGGACCCATACAAGTAATGGTTGTATGGGTTGTATGTGTTAACGTTGGCTGAGACAAGCATCTCAGGGGCAAAAGTCAAGAGATTTCTTCAGGTACTTTTTTCTCCCAGACTCCTTTGGGTTTTCAACAAGAAACTCTTCTTGGGCACTTAGATCAGTTTTTGTTGGATTTATTTAATCCCAATTTGTTAACATTGGTTGGGACACCGGGGAAAACATATTATAAACTCAGCTAGTTTCTTGGGGTTGTTGTTATTGTTGTTATTTTGGTCCTAGGTACTTTTTGTGTACAACCCCCATCTCCTATAGACAGTAAATGGCTAAAATTTGGAGAAATTCTTTACTACTATACAGGTGACAATTTTCCATGAAGGACTGCTTTGTGGGCCTACTTCTGTGCAAATTCTGCAAATAAAAGTGCACTAGAAGTGTCAGTTTAACCCCAAAGGCCTGGGTTAAAGTTCAGGGGCCAAAAGGCCTGCACACTGGTGATGAAAATTGACCCAAAATGTATTAGCATATTTTACAACATTTCTTCCCAACCTTCCCTAATACAATTACTCTGCTCCTCTCATGGGCATAGTAATCAGAAGTGTTAATTAGCACCGTTCAAAGGCCTACCTAGGCGAAAAATCACATTTAATTTTTACACGTCGTGTTAATTACTTGCTTAAGCACAGATGCAAGAGCAATTGCTGGACCAGTATTGGGTGTTATTTTATTGGAAGTCACCATGATCATTTGTTTTAAGGGTATGTGGTGATTTCTGCTGTATTTCTCTGAGTGTATTATGTGACATGACCCTCCAGTGTGCTTATCTCAAGGCCAAGAAGGAGGAAGAGCCAGGAGGTCTTCAAGAATCTTCTTTATTCAGGAACAATAGGCCAAAACAACATCTTCGCAGCTTGGAGTTGCTACTCAAACACACCCGAACCCTTGGATACTTTTAAACTAGGCTTTTACTGTGCCATCATCCTGCCTCATCCACAGAATTGCAGGGATGGGTGGGAGGTGTCCATATGATATTGTCTATCATTGGTAACCCACCCATGCTTTCCCACCTTCTGTCTATTTTCTTACCTTAGAAAATTCATTACGGAGGAAAAGACGGAATAGCTGTACAATGTCTTTTGATTGCACCAGGAGCCATCCATCTGGAAGCACCTCAGTTCTAACAGGACCATGACGAAAACCTCACTCATTCAAAGAGAAAGTGGAGGCACACCTCCTTAAAGATACTATATCAGCCTCCTCCAATCTAGTGTCCTCCAGATGTTTCAGTCTACAACTCCCATCATTCCCAGCCAGCATGACCAAAGTTCAAGAATCATGGGAGTTGTAGTCCAGAACATCTGGTGAGCATCAAGTTGGAAAAGGCTGTATTACAGAGTGGGGCATAAACTTTACATACATGCATACATATATTACATACATACATGTGAGAAAAGTAGGCTTGGTTGAGAATGCCCCTTTTTTCTTTGTCTTTGTGGGCTAGTCACTGGGGCTGTTCAGATGACAATCTAACCCATGGTTAAGCTGCTAATCCTTTTGCAGCAAATGGTTAGTGAGCATGTTTAAACCATGTTTACATTGCCACGATGGTTAGAAATGGTTCACATGACACACTAAGCCATAATGTTCAGCTCAAAATGCCTAACGACCATGACTTAGCATGTCATCTGGACAGGGTCGCTGTCTTTTAAACTACCTTACCTTGAAATGCTTTGGTAGTTCAAACATTTTCTTTTTATATATATTTATATACCTGTGAAGATGAAAGTTCATTGCCCTCAGCTTTTGGGAAGAAAGGTAAAATAAAGATCTAGACACCCTTCCCCAGCTTAGTGTCCCCTTGATGTTCTAGACTACAACTCCCATCACCCCTAATTATTGTCCATGCTGGTGGTAGCTGATAGAACTTGCAGGGTGGAGGAGACTCATGTTGATATTCATATGCTATTTAAATGATTGGCAGTATCTGAAATGAATGTAAGCAATGTGTATTCATTCTGAAGAGGTCATCTTAATGGTTCTATTTGGTTTATTTAGGCTTTGACTTCAACGTTAGCTTCATGGATTTAAAAACAGTTCCTTAAGCTTTAAAATTTTATTGTATTGGATTTTCCTTCATCACCATTTGCTCTTGTAGGTATAATCTCAGATAAAGCTTAAGACAAACACAGTCAGAAGAGGCAACTGTGAAGAGATGAAATATGATGAGTACCATAAAGGTTGGCACCTCACTCAGGTCTTCTTTAATTGGTCGTAAAAGAAGATTAAATGATGTGTAGCAAAATGGTTCCCAATTAACCAAGTTAGACACAAAAGGCAAACCTCAATCTGACTACCAATTTTGACAATCTCATAAAAATGTTAAGTTAGAATAAAGGGAGAATAGAATGTGCTATTTATTCTCTGCAGATCATTTTAGTGTTTCATAAAAGAAATAAGGGCATGTCTACTCTTGATAGAGAGCATATGGCTTAAATAACACAGTTTTTAATGTGTTAGATCTCTGTAGTTCTCAAATATCAGGTGCTATTGCTTTCAACTTGAAGCTGCTTGGGAAACAGGAGAATTGGGGAAATGTACTTATTTACAACATTTTTACACTACTTCTCCTTCATTTGAATCAGCTTATAACAACCAGATTCACTGACACTTAGGAACAACACCATTTAAGAAACAATGTAACTTAAAAACTATGCAGCACAAATAAAATGGCAAATTTACATTCCATTCCTCAATGGGCCAGGTTGGACTTTTGCCTTTAGAAGGCGCACTGTGTGGAGGCAGAGGGTGTCTCTACATTAAAGAGGGAAAATGCACTCTTACCAGGCTTTTTATCCTCTTTCCGCATGCACTACCGGCTTATTTAGATAGCAACCAACGGCAACCACATGATTTGTAATTGAAAACTTCCCCTCTGGGTAATGCTTCATAAAGTTCAATGAAACAGCACCATCTAGTGGCTGTATAATATCACAATGCTGACTTTCCTCCTGGGGATATCCTGTGAGAACTTTAAATAGTGTTATCTCTGATAGTTTTTTAAAGGGAGGTTGTTTGGGGAAGGCACGGGAGACATCCTGGAGGTTGGTGGGATCATGTAAAGGATCGGCAAATTTCCATGAGTGGCTGATCATGAACATGCAATAAATCACTCATGTAGAGAAGCTCAGACTTCCTCCCCTTCCCACCTAACGAGGGTGCTGTTACTGCATTCAACATCCTTGGCACCGGAGAAGATAGGTGGGAAATTTCCCTCACACACAATCTCCCTTTCACAAGGGCTACATTGGATACAATCCAAATATTCACAGATTCAAGAAATACTTATTATCATGCCTGTAAGATGGTTAAGTTCTCTGTGCTTACATATCCATCTGAAACCACTGGTGTTCAATTAAGCAGGTCATCTAATGTGGTTATGTGCATGATGTTTTAGTGTAGCTAAAGCAAATTCATTAGCTTATGAGAGAGTAGTTATCACTTTATCCACAGATAGTTATGCAGCTAACGACCTGAAGATGGGAGTGTAATTAAAGCCTTCACTCATGAGCTTTACTCATGCTAAAAAAAAAACCCATGTCTCTTCATTTAATATTCTATTTATTTCAAACATACAGGCCACTTCCTCATTCATAAATGAAGGAAATATATGCAAATACACTCAGGTACTGGTTTTAAGAAAAAAATATTCACAATATCATTGACTACAAAAGAGCAAATACAATTTCAAAAATGGGGACATCTTAATAGAATCTATTAATAGCTATGCTTTCCCAATTCAATATTTTTCCAGTCAAATTTATATTTATACAATCAAATGAGAAATTTATATCATAATCAATTATAGCTGTAAAACATCTTCTATTTTCCAGTGTTCCAGTTATTACTCCTTTGTCTCCAACACTGAAAAAAAATGTCACATTGATCTAAAGAATCCTTTCTTGTAACTTGATCCTCCCAATTTCTGTTTTTATAATCTCTACCTATAAAGCAGAAAGTATGTGTTTGTCACGTATGTCCCTAAATGTCTACCCACATCCAAATATACTGCCTTAATGCTGTTCACCCAGACAGGACTTCATGTATATGGATCAGGAAAAAAAAATAAGAACATGAATTTGGGGTTTTTAAGTATTTTTAAAGAATTTAATAAAATCCTAAGTTTATGCCTACAACTCCCTGCATGCCTTGGGTAGAAGGCCAGACTTACTGGCCTTTGGCAGCTGTTTTGATTCCTAAAGTCAGTCAACCCAATTCCTCATAAAAGGAAACAACCCACATAAATGGGCTGCAATCATTTGCTGTACTTCCTCCCACATATCCCATCTAAAAACATGAAATTTTGGATTTTAATTTTTTAATTTTTTTTTAATAAAAAACAGGGCTTTTGCCTACTACTTCCAACATGCCTTGGGTGGAACTCACAAGAGTCTTCTCTTGCCACCAACCTATGACTCATGGTCATGACCAGTACACATTGCTATTATTCCTTCAGGACATTCCATAAATACAATTTCTTCAGCAGGTGACATTGAAAATTGCTTTATGTGGCTCCATAGCACTGGCATAATTCCACCAGCACCATGAGGTGGTGGATCCACTTCCCTACTATATGTTATTCAGATATCTGGGCAATGCCGGGTATATTTTGAAAACGTATTTTTAGGTTTGCATCTTCTTTAGCTGATAGAAAGGGCCTTGGGTGTCCTGATTGTTTTTGAAGTTTAGACAGAGGCTCCAGCCAAGGCATGATGGGAAGTGTAGGCTTTTCAGGTAAAACAAAAATGTGTTTTAGCACAAAGCTCTAATTTAAAATACAGTTCTTATTAACACAATTTTCTATTTATTCTAACAAAACAATTTAGTAACCCAACCAAACTAAAACAACAACAACCAACTTAATGCTGAATAAATTGCATAGAAATTTATTATATATCAAATAAATGTTATAAACATTATTCACGGACCCGAGCAATGCTGGGCACATCAGCCAGTATAAGAAAATCTGATATATCTTCCAAGTTGTGAGCTATTTTCTAGCAAGGAGATGACAAACTGCTTTTGACCATTTGTCAATTATGTAGATTAAGCAAACATTTCATAGAGGGTGGAGTGGTGGGATAATCGAAGGTGGAAGAAATCAATATACCTTTTTAAAAACATTGAAATTCTGCAGCTGCGTTAGCAGTAAAGAAAAGACATCAGCTCCTTGGCCTTTCCCTGCCCACTTTTGCTAAGAGAACTAAGGATAATAGTCAACTTTTTGGAAACTCTTCAGTCATTATGTGCATAAATAGCAACTTCATTCTCTGAGTGTGGTTCCAGACTAGCGTGACCATATGGAAAGGAGGCCTGGGCTCGTATAGAAAAGGGAATTTCAGCAGGTGTCATTTGTATGCATGCAGCATCTGGTGGAATTCTCTCTTCATCACAACATTTAAAGCTGCAGGATCCCTGCCTTCTTTAGCTAGGGTGACCAGATACAAAAAAGGGCAAGGCTTCTGCAACTTTAACTATTGTAATGAAGAGGGAATTTCACCAGGTGCTGCATGCATACAAATGACACCTGCTGAAATTCCTTTTTCTGATTCCACCAGATGCAACTAAGCCCAGTGCCACCTAGTGAATAAACTGTATAATGACACTATCCATGCATTCCCTATCGTCAGAGGTTAGGTATGTGGGCACACAGGGCAGGGCCTTTTCAGCTGTGGCACTCAAGCTCTTGAACTATCACCTCAGGAGATGTGTCTCATCCCACCCCATTTGTTGCCTTCCAGAGTTCTGTTAAGACTCTTCTGTTTGGGGATAGAGTAGTAGATTTTCGTTCGTTACGTTCCCTGCTGGTTTTGGTTTTATCTTTGTGATTGTTATTACTGTATTTGATTAATTGGGTTATGACAGTAACACTGTGGAATGCCCTCTCTAGAGAGGCCTAAATAGGGCTGTCAGTAAGTGCTTTCAGTGCCTTGGGAAGACTTGGCTCTCTAAGCAGGTCTTTGGCAAGGCTGAACCAAGAATCTGCCCAGTTTGCTGATTCTGTTGGGCAGGGCCCAGCCTAAATTAGTTGCGCGTGGGTCCCACTGAAAGCAATGTGAAATGACTATCAGAATCTTTAGACTACAAGCCAATGGTCCTTGAGAGGGTGGACCAGGGACCACAGAATATAGCACAATGGAACGAGCTCCCTAGAGAGGTTCACCTGGCACTTATGTCATACTCTTTTCGCCGCCAGGTGAAGATCTTTTTATATCCCCAGTACTTTAACAGTTTATCATTTTAATCTTTTAACTTCGCTTTTCCATTGCACTTTTATATTGTGATATATATATATATATATATATATATATATATATATATATATATATTATACCTTGAGCTGGATTTGCTGGTTTTAATTTTTGTGAACTGCCCAGAGAGCTTTGGCTATTGGGTGGTATAGAAATGCAATAAATAAATAAATAAATTGACAGAGTAGGGTTTTGAGCTAGTTCTTGCACATTTGCGCAAATGTTAATGCATACTTGTGCACATGCAGAAGTTTGCATTAGCACTAAAGGGCTATTGCACTATTGTGACTTAATGCAAATCCCTGCTAATTAGTGTTAGTTCATAGAAATCTGAATTCATTCGACTCCATTCTGAATTTCTCCGTCATTCCTAATGCTACCTATCAAATCCTCCTTTTTTTTGTCCTGGCCTGGAATTATTATTATTTTTATTGCACCAAGTAATTCAACCCTTAGAAATTGCAAGCTTTCCTGGCATAATAGAACTTTGCAAGGACACCAAGGATAAAATCAAGTGTCGCAAAATGCATCATCAGGAGATCTTTTATATCCCTTCAGGGAGTCAGAACATCTGCTTACCGTCTCAATGACAGACTTGCATTTATCCCTAAAGAGGTAAAGTACAATGTTATCTGCTCCCAAGCAGCACATTTGGAATGTTATTGGTGCCATTAAAGAGGGGCTATTTATGACCACACACACACACACAAAAAGTGCGAAGGGAAAAATCCGATAACAATTTAAAAAGCATTGCTATGTCAAATCTTATCTTCCATAGTACTACCTGAAAATGCAACATTGCAACTTTGCCCATGAAGAAGTACTGGGGCTGTCTATACGAACCCAAAGCCCTGCGGTATCTGTGAATCTGCATGTCACTTATATGACACAGCTGCAGATTCAAGCCATTAGATTGTAAGCCTATGCGGCAGGGCCTTGCTATTTACTGTTTTACTCTGTACAGCACCATGTACATTGATGGTGCTATATAAATAAATAAATAAATAAATAAATAATAATAATAATAATAACTGTGGCATTGGCGTGCGCACAGCGGGTGCAGAGGGTTCCATTGAACCCCCTAATGTGCTGCGGCCCAGGCCTGAGGAGGCAAACTTCCAAGCGACGCCACTCTGAAAATCGTTGGCTTTCAGTTTAGTGCCGGAGCTGGCTCTCCTCTCTTCACTTTTTACCTCTTTGGCCCCCTTTCGGATTGAGGCAGTTGCCGTGGCGAAGCCACACGGTGTAGGTTAATAGCAGGTGGGAGCCAATTGCCGAGCAGCCATGGCGTGGAGTGAGTGAGTGACTGTCCCCGCCCCTGCCGGGGAGGCGAGGCTTCTTGACCCGGTGGTCTGCGTGGGGGAAACAGGGCGCCAAGTGGGCGCTGCTGCTGCTGCCCTTGTGCAGGAGCTCATCACCAGCGTCAAGTTCGACCTGCAGGCTGGAGAAGCAACAGCGGTGAAGCAACAGCTCAGGGTACAGCTGCTGCCCTTCCCGGCCATGGACAGTATGGTCATAAGGGGACGAGGGAAGGAGGGAGGGAAGGGAGAGCCAAGGCACAGACTGACCCATGCGCCAATCCACTACCCTACCAGGCTTGGGAACCACTTTCCTTGCCTTTTAATGATTAATGTTATGATTCTCTTCCTTTCGTTCATTTAGGGCGCGATCCTATGTCGGTTTAGACAGGAAAGAAAGCCCTACTACAGCTCCCAGCATGCCCCAGCCAGCATGTTTACTTCTGAGTAGCCATGCATAGGGCTGCACTGGAGGTGGCCCTTTGGTCTCATGCAGCAGGGCTCTTCTTAGGGTTAAGGTTAGAACTAGGCCCAAGAGCTTGTGCTTTTGTGAAGTCAGCTTGAGTTAGGGTGCAGTCCTATAGAAAGAAAAAAGTCCTACAGCTCCCAGCATGTCCCAGCCAGCATAGAAGCCTGGGGCATGCTGGAAGTATTAGGGCTTTTTTCTGTCTAAACAGGCATGGGATTGAATAAAAGAGGATGTATTAAAAAGGGGAAGAGTGAATGAAGAGTGGCATGAAGATTGCAACCCTAGTCATAATTTACTGTTACTTAATGTATATATTTATATGGCCTATATAGTTTGGTCTCAAGGTGTCTTAAATCTGCACAAAAATGAAACATAGAATATCAAAGGGTAATTGGCACCAAATTTAAAACAACAAAAAAAAACACCAAAATACAGAATCCAGAGAGGGGATAAAGTCTCATTGAACTTGGTTGGGCTTTCTTCTGAGGAAGCAGGTGTAGGATCACTCTATAAATCTTTGCAGTGAAATCCTGGAGTTGTCTAGTAATCCCCAATGATTTCAATGAAACTTAATCCCAGGTAAATGTGCATAGGGTGTTCCATGTTGCCATCATGACTAGTAGCTGTTCACAGATGTCTTCTCTTCCATAAATAAACCCTAGGTCGGCCAGCGGTGGGGCTTACAGTCAGGGGCCTACACTGTTCCTAGCTCTACAATATTTATTTTTCAAGCCATTCTTTTGGTAAATATGGTATGTGTGTCTCTTGTGTCACTTTAAAACAGAGCTGCAGCACGATCCTATGTATGTCTACTCAGAAGTAAGCCCCACTGAGATCAATCAAACTTACTCTGAGGTAAATGTGCACCGGATGCAGCCTGAAAATGAAGCGAGGATGAAGAAAGGACAGGAGAAAAAGAATTGTAGAAATAGAATAGCAAGGTAACTGTGGGATATTTAACCATATTTAAAGACAATAAGTACAGCAAAATTAGTGCCCCTCTACTTCAGTCCCAATCAAATAATTACAACAGTGAACCAGCCAGGTCTTCCATAGGAAAACTCTGTACCAGGTGATAGTTATTTTTAAATTTTAATTAAAAATATATTATCCTTTCCTATAACAAAATGGTACTTACTCCTAAGTAAGTGTGTCCCACTGAAGAAGGAAATCCTATTTGATTCCTGTATTCCTGTTAGTGTGACATGATAAGTTAAAGGCACAATTTTATGCATGTTTAGACAGAAAAAAGTCCTTCAACTCCTAGAATCCCCTAGCCAGCATGGCTGGCTGGGGTATGCTGAGAATTGTAGGACTTCTTATACAGTATGTGGGTATGTGGTGTGGTTTGGCTTGAATTGCTTGTGTCTGGATTTCCTTTCTGGACTGGACTTGCTGGTTACATGACCCACAAGGCCAGGTTGTGGTATAGTCCTCTTCTTCTTTTGTGTTCAAAAGCTGTAAAGTATCCTGTGAGATCTGGAAGACTCACAACTTTATTATGGCCTAATAAGCTGTTGTCCACTGGCCTCAAGTGCCAAAATGACTTTACTGGCTTGGCACTGTGAGTTTGGGGGTGGGGTGGGGGGTCATGTCATTTGCTATTCCGCTTTGGGCAGCAAAATGTCTTGGACCAGCCCTGGCAAGAGCTGGCTATAATTTAGATACTGAACAACATGCATTGGGTTTCCTAGGTGTACAGGGCCCAGGTGTCTCAAGCAGGATCTACACTACTGTTTTCATAGAATCATAGAATCATAGAGTTGGAAGAGGTCTATAAGGCCATCAAGTCCTGCTCAATGCAGGAATCCACCTTAAAGCATCTCTGACAGGTGGTTGTCCAGCTGCTTCTTGAATGCCTCTAGTGTGGGAGAGCCCACAACCTTCCTAAGTAACTGGTTCTACTGTCATACTGCTCTAACAGTCAGGAGGTTTTTCCTGATGTCCAGCTGGAATCTGACTTCCTGTAACTTGAGCCCATTATTCCGTGTCCTGCACTCTGGGATGATCGAGAAGAGATCCTGGCCCTCCTGTGTGTGTCAATCTTTCAAGTATTTGAGGAGTGTTATGTCTCCCCTCAGGCTTCTCCTCAAGGCTAAACATTACCTCTGTTTCCTCTCCCCTCTGGGACACTCATACCTCTCCTGTCTGCACCCTTTCTCCCTCTTCTACCCCACACATAGGGGCATTTCTCTTCTTTCCCCAGGGCTCCCCCTACGCCAATCCTCTTCTTTTGCCCTTATTTTGAGTATTTTTATTTAGAGTATTTTTATCCCGCACCTCAGCCTAAAAGTCTCCCGGAGCGGCTTACAATTGATCAGTAAAGAAGAGTGATGTGCCCTTGTGACGGTTTCCCATCCTCTCTTTTCTCCTTCATCTCCTGTCTTCTGCCAATAGCCCCTTCGCGGCCTTCCAGAGATGCCCCTAGTTCCAGATCTCCTACACTCCCCCAAGTTCTCCAAATCTTGCTAGCTAGCCCTCTCTTATGCTAGGCTCGCAGCCACCCCTCGTCCTCACTATATTCACCCCAGAAGTCTCTCTCCTGGACCTCATTCCAAATTCTTTGCTCAGCAGCACACAGGGCAATCTTTTAAAATCGTTATTAGGGCATTTGATGTATGTTGTATTCTCTGTATGGTGCTGGAACTTAAGATGACACTCATTGTTGTTAATGTGATAGAATCTGTTTTAAATGTGAATCTGTTTTAGTAAGTTTGGATTAGGTCATTATCTGATTAAATTTAAAGATGGTGAAAATTGACTGTATCTTTATATATGCCTGGTTATTACTACAGCAAAAAAAAGTATTCAGAGTCTCTGTTTCAAAATGTGTATTTTTAAAGTACAGATTACTTGTAAATAACAAAAATACAGTTTACTTCAGTTTTCGTTTATTTCGTTTGTTTGATGAGTGAAAAAAGTCCTTTATTACTGTATATTCAATCAATGTTTACCTTAAAAAAAACAACCCCTGGCTGAACCCCCTAATGAAATGTGCTGCGCACGCCTATGAACTGTGGGGCTTTCCACTGAAGCTTATCCCGACATTTCTGGTGAGAGTGAGGTTGTCGTGTTTCTTAAAAAACCTCCTACCTTCTTAGGAGACAAAAAACGAGGCTTGCTAAGTAATCCACAAAGCTTTATTTAAGCAGTAAATGTCTCTTCCCACCTGAAGAGGGTCTAATCTCTTGGAAACTTCTCCCTAGGCAAAACTTGGCAAATTAAGTGAGACAATTGTCATTTCAAGGAGAACGGAAAGCCTTTCCCCAAAAGTCATTAACTTCAGAGAGGTTAGTTCTGATGTGGCTTCAGACGCGATTCGAGCCGAGCTGACTTTCTCTCGCCTTCCTTCCACTCCATGCGTTTTAACCTATGCCGGACCCTAGGATCAGTTAGCCTGTTGGTGGCCTCTCCTTCAGAATAATGTTGGCTTCCCACTGCCTCTGTATAATTTGCCCTTGACGAGATAAGCTCTGGAGAGAGATCAGAACCAGCTGGAGAAGAAAGCGTGAGAGCTCTGTCCCCCACTGGTACAGGCTGGCCTGTTTCTGGGGCCGACTCCTCTACTTCAGTGTCTGATTCAGACTGATTACCTGAAACACCTTCTTCCAAAATGGGGGAGCAGGGCTAAACATGACAGGGGACACCCCGCCATCTGACCTCGCTCCATGGCCAATCTGAGGGGTGGTCCTCATGGAAAGTGACCAGGAGAGGATCTACACTAGTATATGAAACATTGTTTTTACAGTCATTGAACATTTTGTTTTTGAACGATTTAAAACGTAGCAGTTTTTAAAACATTTACTTTCTTTTCTCTTTCCATGGGAATGCATTCCTTTTGGCCACACTAAGAAAAGAAATCTGTTTGTTCTTTTCCCCCGTCTGCCAATTTCCCCTCCCACTTCCTCTTCTCTCCGAGAATCCTCCACTTACAAATGATTTTCCCTCCCAAAAGTGAAACTAAAAGTGGCTGCAAAAAAGAGGCTTGAAAGAAAAAAACGGCTCCAACTTTGGGTGTGGAAATAACATAAACATGCCCCCCCAGGAATGTGATTGGCTAATTAAGAACTACAGGGGAACCCATTTAATACGATGAAATCGGCCACATCATATCAAGTAGAATGACTTATTTCAGAGAAGTTCAAAATAAAAACCGGAGGACAGACAACAATAAAACGTCACAAACTGAATGTCATGTGGTGAAATACTACCAAATGCACACTTAAAAATGGTAAGACACGTTCTAACTTGACTAGCATAGATCCCCTCCAGGAAGATGGGACTCCTGCTCCTGTACCCAGACGACTGCCAGAAACTCCGTGCTCCCTCCTCGGCATGGGGTAATCCTGAAATAATCCAGAAACATTTTAAATAATCCTGCAACATTTAGTTTGGGCCTAACAGAACAATCCTATACTTGTAAGAAAAACCACAGGATTTGGGGGGGGGAAGGCAGCACCAACTCAGCGCCATGAAGACAGCCCCCTGGTAAGGGACAAATGAGTCCATGACAGATGTGTGTCATGAACTGAAATTTCTCAGTTCTTATTTTTGTTGATATACAGTATCAAAGCTTTGTTGGAGACGAGTGACTTTCGGAACATCTAGTGAAGCTGTAAAAAATTACGGGCTCTCCATATGAAATAGTGGGAGGGATCTTTGAATATTATTGGTTATTAGGGGTGTGCACTCTGCTGTGCAAAACCAAGGGTCCATCAGAGGCCCATCGGAGGTCCAATCTCATGGAGCTAAGGTTGTTTGGAGCTCTGAACGTATCCAAAGTATCCAGCTTCGTGAGGAGTCGTTTTAACTTGATGGACTAACTGAACACTTTTCCAGATTTGGAAGATGCTGACAGTTGAGGGAGGGGTAGTTTTGAGATTGACATCTGTGGCTAACCAATAGCCACAGTCTCCTCCCTGTCCACCCTCCAATCACAGTGCTTAGGGGAGGGATTGCAAATGATATAACACATTTTTCCTCGCCCTGGAACTCATTCGTTTGCTAATTCTTGGAGTGGCAGGAAGGAAGAAGGAGAGAAAGAGTCCAAGGGCCAATCTACACCAAGCAGGATATAACACTTTAAAAACAGTATAAAAATGATATATGTAATGTGTCCTGGGCCTGAACAGTTGTCATAACCATTATAAACCGTTATAAGCAGTAGTGTAGATCCTGCTTTAGTTCCACTGCCCAGATGCATTTAATCTTCTCTCAAGATTGCTTGCAGAACTTTCGGAAACTAACCTCCTACAAAAATCGAAGTCCCCCATGTGTGTTGACTTGGTACCATATACCCTATGTTTAAATTATGGGAGCTATGTCTGAACTAGAATGAAACTAGTTCAATCTTGAAAAATTGATGTTGGCTGAAAGGAAGGATTTTAAAAAATTGCTGACGTTATGAAAATAATGAAAACCATTCTATGTAAATGAGTTGTCCCAGGATGACGTGATGAACTGCTGCCAGGCAGTGTAGATCCATACAGTCTCACAAGCCAATATTGTAACTGTACGGAAAAGAATCTTGTGCCAGAGGCTGTTCTGTGTACTGCAAGTATGGACGCAACTCGGCCGGGCGTAAATCAAGAGAAGGAGAGGTGGCAAGAGAAAAGTTTGCTATTGCTAGTACTAGTATCTCCTGTTTTTAAGACAGGAGTCAAGTATATATGCTTTTATATTTACTTATATTTATATAAATATAAATTTATATTTATTTATATTTATATTTATGTTTGTTTTTGTCTGACCTCTCATAGGGAGATCACCACCCCCATTTCACCCAACACATCCTCCTTAGCCACCTCATAAATAAGGTAAACACAAGAACCCTGAACCAGACCTATGATCATTTCCCTGAAAGTTTCTTCTCATAGAATCATAGAATAGTAGAGTTGGAAGGGGCCTATAAGGCCATCAAGTCCAACCCCCTACTCAATGCAGGAATCCACCTCAAAGCATACCTGACAGCTGCCTCTTGAATGCCTCTAGTGTGGGAGAGCTCCCAACCTCCCAAGGTAAATGGTTCCATTGTCATACCGCTCTAACTAGGGTGATGATATGAAAAGGAGGACAGGGCTCCTGTATCTTTTACAGTTGCATAGAAAAAGGAATTTCAGCAGGTGTCATTTGTATGTATGGAAAAACTGGTGAAATTCCCTCTTCATCACAACAGTTAAAGGTGCAGGAGCTATACTAGAGTATAGCTATACCAGAGTATAGCTATACTAGAGCTATACGAGATTTAAAAGAGGGCAGGGCACCTGCAGCTTTAACTGTTGGGATGAAGAGGGACTATCACCAGGTGCTGCATGCATACAAATGACACCTGCTGAAATTCTCTTTTCAATACAACTGTTAAAGATACAGGAGCCCTGTATCTTTCATATGGTCACCCTAGCTCTAACAGTCAGGAAGTTTTTCCTGATGTCTAGCCGGAATCTGGCTTCCTGTAACCTAAGTCCATTATTCCGTGTCCTGCACTCTGGGAGTATTGAGAAGAGATCCTGGCCCTCCTCTGCGTGACAACCTTTTAAGTATTTGAAGAGTGCTATCATGTCTCCCCTCAATATTCTCTTCTCCAGGCTAAACATGAATTTGCTTTCAAAAAGACATTCTCCTTTGAATGTCTTTTTGAAAGCAAATTCTTTTCTAACAAATTGAATGAGAATGGTTGGGGGAAAATGTTGAAAATGAGAATGGTTGAAAAGCAGGATTTTTCGGCACAGCAGTAGATTTTTCGGCACATCACATTGCAGTAGCCGGCTGTTTTAATGGAAATGCAACATTATATTCACTTGGGCATCATTCCTAAAAGTCAGGCTCAGGGCAGATTATAAATCAAGCAGGCTGGTGGTGTCTTTGATGAAAAGGTTTCTTTCTGGGTTTTTTTTTTTAAAAAAGCTAGGTATTGCAACATATAGCAACTTGAGTAGTATTTTCCATACTACTTCCATGAGAGCCAACAAAGGCTATGGATTTTTTAAGATTCATTGAGTATTCCTACAAGAGTGATTTATTGCACGCTCATGGTTAATCACTCAGATAAGTTTACATGATTCTGTCAATCTGCACGACATCTCCTGTGCTTTCCCCCTTCATCTCACTTTCAAAAAGATCATAGATTACCCAATAAGCAAGGATAATCAAAAATATCAACAGTGCCATCTAGTGGCTGTATAATAAAACATACTGAATTTACCAAGAAAGGTCCTCCTCAATTCAATCCATGTGCCTGCCCAAATAAGGAAGCAGATCTTTATCCCGCTAAGAATCTGGTAGCAGAATCCTTGGTAAGGATGTGGGATTTTAGCCTGGTGCAGTGAAACCCATTCTCTCATCTTCAAGGTTCTTCTTCTTAACACACAGCCTTCTCCCGCAATCTGAACCAGGGGTCTGGGTGGTGTGTTAAGCATGAATAGAAATGAGACAGTGAATACAGTGTGCAGCCACATTTTGTATTGGCATGCAACCCAGTGTAAGGAGAGTATAACAAAAACACCAGCATATTTTAGCTTAAAGCTCTTATTGCCAGTAACTAAACCTTAGGAGAGACATTTCAACCTTTTAAGCTGCTGGTGGTGGTGGGGAACATGCACAAAAGCTAGTTTTGTGGTTTGGGGAAAGAGCCTGGGTGGCTGGGAAGGGGCATTTATTTATTTATTTATTTATTACATTTCTATACTGCCCAATAGCAGAAGCTCTCTGGGCGGTTCACAAAAATTAAAACCATAATAAAACAACCAACAGGTTAAAAACACAAATACAAAATACAGTATAAAAAGCACAACCAGGATGAAACCACGCAGCAAAATTGATATAAGATTAAAATACAGAGTTAGAACAGTAAAATGTAAATTTAAGTTAAAATTAAGTGTTAAAATACTGAGAGAATAAAGCTGGCGATGAAAAGAGTACAGTGTAGGTGCCAGGCGGACCTCTCTGGGGAGCTCATTCCACAGCCGGGGTGCCACAGTGGAGAAAGCCCTCCTCCTAGTAGCCACCTGCCTCACTTCCTTTGGCAGGGGCTCACGGAGAAGGGCCCCTGTAGATGATCTTAAGGTCCGGGCATGGCCTTCTGGGAAACACTAGAGGGCCAGAATGGAATTCATGAAGGGCCGGATTTGGTCCTTGGGCCTGAGGTTTCCTACCCCTGCACTAGAGAGAGACAGAAAGAGGAGAGGATGAAGATGTACAGGCAGGTTCATAACATTAAACATGGATCCCATGTTTCATGAGGAAACTCCTGGACAGGGCAAACCCCAGATATTTTGCTGCCTAAAGCAAAGGACAAGTTAGTGCCCCCTCCCATTCCATGTATAAATGTTGACTGGACCAGCCATTTAATCTTTCTTCCACACTGGCAATGGGCCAGCATCCCCCACCACACCTGACGGCAGCAGACCAGCTTAGGGGCCATTGCAGCTCTTGACTCCCATGCTTGCTGCTCACCCTGTCTAATGGTAGGGGCGGCCCTGATCCTGGACATGGAAAGGCTGGAGATTACTGCTCAATTCAAACACATGAAATGATTCAAACACATGAAATTTTTCGGGGTTTTCTCTGCTCCATAAGGATGGCCTAATAACTCACAAGCTGTGAATTATGAAACCTTCTCAATCTCATGAATATAAATTCTATTTTCTCCACTGTATTTATAATAGAGTTATATTATTCATTATGGGACTGGCAGATTCCATATATGACCCGGGAACAACAACAACACTCCACTCATTTAAAAAGCAAGAACCGTTTGCTGGCAACATATAAATGATTGAATATCTAGGAAGATAGATGATTTCATTTTAACTCCTGCTGACATGCAATATGTCAATTAAAATATTAGCATAATTTTTAATTCAGGAGATTGATTTTTTATATATATTTCTGCTTTGCTTTATTTTAATGTAATCCATCATTGTTTGCTCCCTGAGAGGGACAGAGCATTTTTTGTTTTGTTTTATAGCTTGGTCCAAAATGGCATCTGCTGAGTGAATCATTAACATCAAATCGCACCCCCCCCCTTAGCAGTTTTTCTGTAAATGGGAAGAGATTGGAGCTACCACCCTCTAGAGGAAGAAAGTGGAACTGCTGGTTTGTGGAATACAAATTAGCACCCTCTAGAGTAAGGAAGTGGAAGCACCACTTTGAGGGATACAGAAAACAGGAAATTCTAAATCCATATTCTTATTTGCCAGTGGCACCATATAGAATCATAGAATCGTAGAGTTGGAAGGGGCCTACAAGGCCATCGAGCACAACCCCCTGCTCATTGCAGGAAGAGTAGGGAGCCTACAGCACCCGATATTCCCAGGCAGTCTCCCATCCAAGTACTAACCAGGGCTGACCCTGCTTAACTTCCAAGATCAGACGGAATCGGGTGCATTCAGGGTTGCTCATAGTAGCGGAGTTTGGAAGTGCCATTCAGCAGGCTCCGGGGGATGAAGATAGTTGTGTAGGAGAAGTGTTACAAAACCACATAAAACGCTCAGCAGAACTTAAGCCCACAGTGGATCTTAAGCTGGTGACCAGGTAGAGAGCCAACTTATTCTTCACTACCCTCTCATAACAGAAGGGAATTCTAGAGGGACCAGCACCAAGGACCATGGCTCAGTAGGTGAGCACATATCTAACAGCATCACGAGGATGAAGACGAAAGAGTAACTGCATTGCACATGCCACTGAGGTATATAAAGGATAGATAAGATAGAAAGCCTAACAACAGTTGTTGGTTTTTTTGGGTAAGAAACTTAAATTTGTGATTATTGAATCATGTTCTTAGGTACATTGCAGTTTCCCTACATACTGCAAAGGACATCCATTTTGTTTACTTTAAAAAAACTGGAGCAGACATTTGAAGGCACCTGCACCTAGTCTCTCTGATTTACTGACATGCTTAACAAAAGGGAAAACTTCTGGATCTACTGACTCAGAATTTTTAGCCCAAATGGCTTATGAGGATAATTTGTAAGTATTATACCAGTCATATCTCTGTTTTTTTCTGCTAAGGAATTTTCATCTCCATGTATTCCAAACTGCCACCATTTGACAACAGAGCTCCTAATGAGGGTGGAAGTCAAAAAGTTTACCTCAGAATATATGTATTAAAATTTGTGCTGTGCCAAAAATTTCTATTCTTCCATTTTTGGCATTTTGTGTTGTGAAGAAGTGAGGGAAAGTGAAGAAAGGGTCTGAGAAAGATGAGAATTTCAGAGAATTTTCTCCTTGGGGATGGGGAGAAGTTTCCATATACCTTTTTTAAGAGTAGGCAGTTGTTGATGGGGATATATATATATATATATATATATATATATATATATATATATTAATTAAAAGGCACTTACAGGAGTAGGCACCTGAAGGAGACCTTGGATGTTTAGTGCAGTGTACAGGTAGGTGCATGTCGGGAGAGGCGTTCCACCAGGGATTGTGGTCCCAAGCAGTGTAAGGCTTTATAGGTTAAAACCAGCACTTTGAATCGGGCTTGGAAACATACAGGTAGCCAATGCAAGCAGGCCAGAGTTCATCTTATATGTTCGAACCTTCTGGTCCCTGTTATTACTCTGGCTGCTGCATTTTGCACAAGCCTCAGCTTCCGAATTGTCTTCAAAGGCAGCCCCATGTAGCGTGCATTGCAGTAATCTAACTTGGAGGTTACCAGGGCATAAACAACTGAAGCCAGGTTATCCCTGTCCAGATAGGGGTGTAGCTGGGCCACCAACTGAAGCTGGTAGCAGGCACTCCGTGCCACCGAGGCCACCTGAGCCTCAAGAGACAGAGATGGTTCTAGGAGAACCCCCAAGCTACAAACGTGCTCCTTCAGGAGGAGTGCAACCCCATTCAGAACAGGTTGAACACCCTCCATCCAGTCAGCAGAACCACCCACTAACAGCATCTCAGTCTTTTCTGGATTGAGCTTCAGTTTATTAGCCCTCATCCAGTCCATTGTCTTGGCCAGGCACCGGTTCAACACATCCACAACCTCACCTGATGAAGATGAAAAGGAGAAATTGAGCTGTGTGTCATTAGCATACTGATGACAACACACTCCAAAACTCCCGATGACCGCACTCAATGGTTTCATGTAGATGTTGAACAGCATGGGGGACAAAACTGACTCCTGCGGAACCCCATACTGGAGAATCCACGGGGCTGAGCAATGTCTTCCAAGCACCACCTTCTGGAACCACCCTGTCAAGTAGGAGCGGAACCACTGCAATGCAGTACCTCCAACTCCCAACTCAGACAGTTGTCCCAGAAGGATACCATGGTTGATGGTATTGAAAGCCACCAAGAAATCAAGGAGAATCAATGGAGTCACACTCTGGATTGGGTGCCCTGCACCTACTCTACTGTAAAAACGGTGGTGGTGGTGGTGGTGAGACCTAGGTGCTAGATGTGGATTTAAAGAAATGTCTGTTTTGGCCTTTAAATTGCTCAAGAGCTAAATAATTCAATCCATATTTTATGTTTGAAAGCAATTATTATGGTTCCTGACATATGTAATATTCTAGTTGTAATCTTATTAGCAGGAGCAGTAACAACCAGACAAGTTGCAGTCAGTATGAATTTACTTCCAAGATCCAACTATTTATTTTCAGTGATACCCAGTTTTTGCAAGAACAGATGGTTTAATACTCCCAACCAGCTGCTAATAAATAGTATTTGGGAAATCAGAGGTGGAGAATCAGAAGTGATTATTATCTTGTAAAACTGAAGAAAAGTAATGAAAGCTTTGTCAGCACTATCCGATGCATCTTCATTCAGAAGCAAGTCTCATTGCATTTAGTGGAGCCTGAATCTCGAAGTCATGCATGCATTTCAAATAGATAGATAGATAGATAGATAGATAGATAGATAGATAGATAGAAATTAGACATAATTCACATAGGCTATCAACATCATTTAGCCATGCAGAATCTCCACAAATAGATACCGAGAACAAACAATCAGGGAAGGGCTACCGTCTAAACAAATGAAAGGTTATTTGGTTACAGTTGAAAACTTGATCTGAGCCAGTATAGCTGTTAGATTCACAAGAGCACAGCAAGAACCCCCGTGACTTCTCGTGAAAATGAACACCTCTGTTAAAAGGGACAATGCGCTTCAATGGGAATGGATTGACCACACAGTTCCAAATCATAGCAGATCGTTCTCTGTAGCCAACCTGGTTGGGGAGTTTTGGAGTTTTGAAAGCAAGAAAAAGGTGCTACCCCCAACCACGATGGCATCTGTGCATGGTTCTACTTGGCAGGTTTCTTTTTAGCAGGCGTGCAGTGTTTATGGCTTTGCACAGCCTGTGATTTTGCACTTGTTCTTTGTTTTAATAAAAAATGAACTGGACAATGCAAATAATTCCTTTGTATGGTAATGTTAGTCAGCTTGCTGAATACTGCAGATAAATTATTAGTGACAGCTTCTCCAACAGTCCCAAATATTTTTAAGATAGCGTAACTCTAAGGGCCTTGCTAGACCTGTCGGATAAGCCGGCAGGGAGGAGGGGCGACGGCGCGCTAGAGCTAGCGCTCGCTGTCGCCAGCTTCTAGACCTACGATGCAAAGGGGCAACGGGAAGCCCCGTAGCATCGTCCATTTTTTTTTGAGTTAAAGGGGCCATGTGTGCCGGAGAGCCGCCGGACAAGGTAAGTTTTTTTTTTTAAAAAAAATTAAGCCCCCCCTGCCCCTACACAATTCCTGATCCCCCCCACAATTCCTGATGCCGCCCCTGCCCGCTCGGCCGTCCTCCCCCATCCCCCATCCCCTGTCCCTGGCTCTCCGTCCCTCACCCCCATCCCCTGTCCCCGGCTCTCCGTCCCTCACCCCCATCCCCGATGCCCAGCTCTCTGTCCGCCATCCTGATGCCCAGCTCTCCGTCCCTCGCCCCCGTCTGCCATCCCCGATGCCCGGCTCTCCTTCCCTCGCCCCCATCCGCCATCCCAGATGCCCGGCCTTCTCTTCCCCTCTCTCCTGCTGGTCCGGCCTTCCCCCCGCCCCTCTCTCCCCCCCCGGCCCGATGGGCACAGCGCTCATATGAGCGCTGTGCCCAGTCCATGGCTTTTCCCGGCTACTCGCGAGTAAGGAAGCAGCTGCAAAAAGCCATGGACCCTGCTAGACGTACCGCAGCCCCGGCCTGAGGCCAGGGCTGCAGAAAAGCCGGGCCATAAGCGAATTCGCTTATGCCGGCTTAAGGCAGGTTTCAGCGCGGCCTGACCCCGGATTCCCCTGTGTGTCATCTGGATGCACAGGAGGGAAACCGGGCCTCACACCGCACTAACGCCTGGTCTAGCAAGGCCCTAAGACTGCAATCATATACCCAATTACCAGACAGTAAGTCATATAAACATAAAAAGAGCCATGTTGGATCAGACCAAGGGCCCATCTGTTCACACAGTGGCCAGCCAGCTGTTTACCAGGGACCCATAAGCAGGACACAGTGCAACAGTGCCCTCCCACCCATGTTCTCCAGCAACTGGTGTATATAGGTTTACTGCCTCAGATACTGGAGGTAGCACATAGCTGTCAGGACTGGTAGGCATTGATAGATTTCTCCTCCAGGAATTTATCCACCCCTTTTTTAAAGCCATCCAAACTGGTGACCATTTAACTCTCTGGGGCTTACATCTGAGTAAGCATATATAGGATTACATTGTAAGGGCACAATCCTATACATGTTTAGACAGAAAATAGTCCTATAAGTCTCAGAATTCTCATGCCAGCCATGTTGTAGGATTTTTGTCTGTCTGAACTAGTGTTGTGCCAAAAATTCTGACCATTCCATTTTCAGCATTTTGTGGGGGGTGGGGAAAAAAATGAAAACTCGTGTAAAAGACACTGGGGGCCTTGCTAGACGAGGATTTAGCCCGGTGCAAGCCCCGGGCTGGCCCCTGTGCGTCCAGATGATGCACAGGGGATCCTGGGCTCAGGCAGGGGTAACCCTCCCTTGGCCTGGGATAACCGGCACAGCTTCTGGCCCAGTATTTCCCATTTTCTCGGGCTGAGCCCAAGACCGCGGGCGTGTAGCCTGTTCCGCTGCTTTTCCCGCCTACTGCATTTACTCGTTAGTAGCCAGGAAAAGCGGCGGACGGTGCTGCGGCCATCAAGGCAGGGTGGGGAGATGGGGGGAAAACGGAGCCAAGGGGGATCGGAGATCGTGGGGGGGGAATCGGGGGGAGTGGGGAACCCTTTTTTTTAAAGAAAAAAGCCTACGTTTATCGTTGGTGCGCTCCTGCGCACATGGCCCATTTAAGATGTAAAAAAAAAAAAGGCCAACGTGACAGGGCTTTCCTTTACCTCGTTGCGTCAACGTGTGGATAGGAGCGACTTCTAGTGCGGGCTGGCCCCTACACACGCCTGAATTTTAAGGTAGGTCTAGTGAGGCCCTGGGAGAGGTGAGAATTTCAGAGAATTTTCTCCTTGGGGAGGGGTCAGTGTTTCCATATACCTTTTTAAATGTAGCCAGTTGTTCAGGGGTCTTCTTTCTTTCTTTCTATTTTTTTTTAAAATGCCCCCGTCATTTTCAGAAGCCCAAGAGTTCTTCCTGAATGCTTGTTGGAGAGGGCAATGTCACATGATTTCCAATAGGCATTCACTAAGAACTGCTGGGCTCCTCCAAATTTGGGAGTGCTTTTTGTTTTGTTTTGGAAAAACTAAGAAGAAAGCCCCTCAGCAACCAGCTATACTTATAAAAGGTATGTGGAAACCCTGTCCGCCTCCCCAAGGAGAAAATTCTCTGAATTCCCCCCTCTCCCTGCAAAGGAGGCAGGAAAAAAAAGCCTCTTTCGCAGGGAGAGATAAAGTTCTGGAAAATAGGGGGAAGGTTTTGGCCCAGTACTAGTCTGAACATGTCTACTCAGATGTAAGTCCCATTAAACTAAACAGTGCTTACTCTCAGGTATGTGGGCAGCTGAACAGACAACTTATATCTATGTACAGTGGTTCACTTTGATTTCTCCTTTTATTATTGTCTTGAGGGTTTATGCATAAAAGCAAAATCTGCTCTTTTGCAAGAGATGGACAAAAACAAGGTGTGTTTGCAGGAGATGAGGTAAGCAAAGATAACGAGATCAAAGAGTTGTAAAACGTTATCCAATAAAAACCAGGATAACAGCTGTGGGGGAAAAAAAGTATCTAATTTATTTCCAATGTGTTTCAAGAGCAGCCATAGCTCATGAGACACTAACTTTACTAATCTAAAATTAACAAAAATTAAAATCAGCTAGCACTCCACCAATTTTTACAACGTTCAGTTTTTAATAGTTAAACTCCCTATTTTGCAGCCCTTTGCATTTTTTTCACCCCTCTTTCCACACCCAGGTGCCCCAGGTCTTTTCTCCCCCCCACCAAATGCTTGCAAAATTCAAAGCAAGGACAGATGGTATTTGAAGCCATTTGAGGTAAGACTAAAGCGGCCTTCCCCAACCTGGTACCTTCCAGATGTGTTGGACTATAACTCCTGTAATTCCCAGTTGGATTATAACTCCTGTAATTCCCAGTAAAGATACAGGAGCCCTGTCCTCCTTTTCATATGGTCACCCTACACATACGGCATGGAAAAGATGACCTTTTCTTCTTATTGGTCCCCAGCATCTAGTATTTTTTATATATGGAAATTCAATTGAACTCTCATTGCTAATACAGATGGCCAAAAGTGCCTCAAATTTACCTGGGCCTAATTGCACTATGAAAGCGGCATGAAAGCAATATAGAAAAGGCAGGAGCCACAATACTGCTTTATAGCGGTATTGAAGTGCACTGACAACTGTTGGGGCCCATTGACACATGCCATATACCACTTTCATACTGCTTTCATAGTACTATATATCCTGCTTGGTGTAGATTAGGCCCTGGGAATATCTGAGTTCTTCCAGGAAAAGAGCAGAAGAACTCGGATCATTATCCGAGACATTCTGAGACTCGGAAAAAAGACCCTCTCCCATGAGTCCTCCATTCCTTAAAGCTTCCTTCCCCAGCCAATAATTTCCTTCTCTCTCTCTCTCTCTCTCTCTCTCTCTCTCTCTCCTTTACTTACTGGCAAGAGGAGCAGGAACCAGGAGCAGTGGTGGATGAGTAAAAGAGCCTTCCTGGCATGGCATCAAAGCTAGGGGCCCATGTAAGTTGTAGTTCTCCTGAGGCCCACAGCAAAATGAATATGCAGGCAGGGAAGGAAGTAGAGATGTACACTCCTTGTTAAATCCATTCTGTCCGTGTTTCGCGGATGGTCGGGTGTCTTTCGTTCCCTTGTCCACTCATTGACAGAATTGGAAATCTTTTTACCAAAATTTTTTCCTCCTTGCACTAGTTTGCATTAGCACCAATGCACATTAGTTCTAATGAACATTTGTACAAATGTGCTGATCTGCATTCGTCAATGCGAATTAGCACCAGAGTGAAAAAACGGTCCATAAGTCTGTGGAATCTGCGTGAATCGGAAAAAGCTGAACTTCTGCAGAATCTGCAGGTCAGATTTATAGAAATCCAAACTCATTTGAAAACGTTGCAGGTTTCTCTGACATCCCTAGAAGGAAGAGACTAGTTCCTCTCCACTCATGTCTCCTCTATGTGCGCTGCTGCTGTTCCCACCATTGCTTAGCATGAAGATGAAGGAGGGGGGATGTTTTGGGATTGGGCTGAGAGAAATGGCTTTAGGGGATAGGTAGATTTCACGGAAACAAGGGGAGGGGAGGGGAAGGCATTCTTCCTCTGCTCGGATTTTGAACTTAGGTGAAGAATTTGGTGTCACTAAAAGTTCACCTTTGATGCAGGCTTTTACAAGCCCTCAGCATTTTAATCTGTACAGGCTCAGGAGAACTACTCTATTCTATTGTACTTACTATATTTCTATACCATCCATTAGAACACAAGTTCATGAAAGTTAAATCCTGTAAATACAACCCAATAAACTAGAAAACCTTTCAAAGTTGAGAACAGAATAAAACCAAAGTAAAAACCAGAGTAAAAGCCAGCAGAAGTGTAAAAATAATAATAATAATAATAATAATAATAATAATAAATAATAATAATAATTCTTACTTGCCTCTCCTTCTGGATCAAGGTGGAGAACAACATAGAATACAAAAATATTCTAAAATACATAAAACTGATTAAAACATATAAATATTATTATTAAAACACAATGACATATTTATTTATTTATTTATTTAAAAACTACTACAGCAGTGGGAGAAATCAGCTCCAAAGTCTAACAGCTGCTGATAGAATTATCTTCCATGTTATAGCCTAATCCTTTTAAAAAGGCGCCTAAATGACCATTATCAAAAAGATCTGAAAGGAATTGTGTTAAAGTGTATTCTGTGAATCTGCGGTATTAGTGATATTTTAAGAAGTGGATCTTTTTAAGCACAGGCTTCAGTTGCATTTTTTTTAAAAAAATTTTTTTTACTATCAATTGCCCAGAGAACCTTGTCAGAGAATGAACAGCGTGTTGTGGAACTCTTAAGCATACCAGGATTCTGTTGTTGCTCTCAGTGTTTGCAAACATCCTGCTACATCATGACATCCTGCTATTCTTTTGCCCCTTTTGTCATACAGAGATCAAGCCAGAAGAAGGAACAGTGATCTGTGAAATGCTTTGGCTTCAGCAGAAGCAATTAAAGCTCCTGGCTCCCGACACAAAGCAGAACCTAGAGCATTACTGATACGTTGGCTGAGATGGCACCGGTCCTAAAGACCAATGAGTAACACCCTGCCTCTGAAAGCTCAGGTGCAGCGGCTGCCAAGGTTTCCTGAAGGTTAGGAGCCAAGCTGGGTTCAGCACCATATGGTCAACTCATATGTGAGCAGAGCTGACTTCATAGAACTGGGTTGATTAAACTGTTAAACTGTGGAATAAAACTGCTGCTATTGCATGAAAAAAATGGCTGTGTTAGATCCAATATTATGTGGTGTTGCCTACTGCTATTTATAAAATTGAGCCACTTACCAACCCAATACCATTTCCTGCTTCCGGGCTTCTAGGTGCTTTGCCTCCCCAGCTCCTTTTCCATCTATTTGTTTTCCAAATGACATTACTCAGCCACCCACCCCCCTGCTCTCCTAGGGCATGTCTACACCAGGCAGTTATCCCAGGGTCATCTCTGTGTGTCCAAATGACATGCAGGGGATCTTGGGGTCAATCGGGGACAACCATAGGCTTTCCCCAGAATAACTGAAACCAGGGATGTCCCGGTTTTTCCACGATCCTGGGACAACCCCGACGACCACGGCTGGTGTGGCACAGCCTCCCAGGTCCTCAAACAGGCACGGAGCTGTGCAGGGTAGCTCTGTGCCCATGGGGGTGGGGATAGGGCAGCAATTTTTCCATCCCTGGAATGTGAGGGGAGGGGTTGGTCACAGAGTTTGGCGGAGTTCCTTGCTTTTTTGCCGCACGCGACTGCTCTTAAAAGAAATGGTGCCCACGATGCCCGTCTTCCCTCCTGGGACATTGCACGGCAGTATAGACGCTGGGGGAGGATCGTGGAAACAGTTAAGTGTGCAATTGTCCTCCCTCCCTACCGCTACACTTTTAGGTGTAGATGAGCCCTATGTCTCTTGTAGGGAGATGCAAAACCCCTCTGAGAAAATTTCACGAGGAAAACATTCACAGGGAAAGTTCGCAGGTCTTATGAAACCCTGTTTTGAAACCCTGTGAACTCCTGGGAGTCCTAGGATTTTTTTCTCTCTGTCTGAACCTGCATAGGGTTGTGCCCTCAGAGGTTTCTTGCTCAAAGTGGAATCTCTAAATGTGCTTGGATTTCACTTCAGGGGAAATCTAGTGATGAAAACAACATGTGAGAATGAAAGTCCCTTTCCTGAGAAATTTCACTAGATTCATCTAAACTTCTTTTTGTGTGCTGCAAAATGTTTCAGACGTTTTGCCTGAGGAGAAACCTCAAACATATTTCAAATTTTAGTTTAAGCAGGATTATGGTTATTAATTATTTATTTATATCTCTTCCTCACCTCAAGGAGCCTGGAGCAGCTAACAATCCACATAAAATCATAACTCTAAAATTAAAAATATATAATAAAATACAACAAAACCATCACAATAATAAAACACTTGCCTATACCCCCAAAACAAGTACAAATAAATGGGCCTGTTCAGAAAATATGCTAGGCCGCTAATGCTTTTGCAGCAAATGGTTAGTGAGTATGTTTAAACCATGGTTATGTAGCCACCATGGTTAGGAATGGTTCACATGACATGCTAAGTCATGGTTCACACGACATGCTAACCCATAAAGTTTAGCTCAAAATGCTTAACCACCAGGCTTAGTGTGTCATCTGAACAGGTCTCTTTAACTGGCGTCTAAATGAATGTAGGAACATAAGAAGAGCCCTGCTAGATCAGACCAATGATCCATCTAGTCCAAGGGCCTGTCTAAACACTTGGAAAAGCCCCCCGTGGGTGTGCGGTGGCGCAGTGTTGATTATACGACGCAGCTGCTATCGCACACCCACCCCAGGGCTTCTGCTGTTGATCAGGGACCCACAAACAGGACAGGCTGCAAAAGCACCCTCCCATCCATGTCCCCCAGCAAATAATGGCAGCACAGGCGACAGCTGAATCTTTACCTGAAGGGAGTTGCATACTTGACATGCCACTACTGAGAAGGGTCCATTGCATGTGGTTGTGCCATGGCACCACAAGTAAAGCTTCTCCAGCCAATCTTAAATCCCAGATTGGTCTGTATTGAGGAAGGTGGTCCTTCAACATTCAGAAATGTTGCTGGAGTTCATGATTCTCCCCTCCCCAATACTTCTGCACCCATGAGCTCTTGGCAAACTGAAGAGACATAGAGACTGGTAGTTTTGATTTTACATAGGCATGTATATGGATTAGGGAAGTCACAGGAATCCGCTTGGGGGATGGATCTTGAGAAGCTTTCGTTAGCTCAGCCCTACGGACTCCAGTCCATGTCCCACTAACTGGCCTGACTTGATCTGCAGCCAGTCAGGCCTGTTAGCAGATTTTCAATGTTCTTTCATTTGCACAAATTACAGCTGCAGTTTGTGCCAAATTGCGTGATTTGCAAAACATGCACAAAGTACTCATGCAATTGGTGCAGATCCCTATTTGTGCAAATTGTAGCCTGACCCCCCTCCCTGAAGAAGCCACAAAAGGTGCATGGAGTTCGGGGAAAACCCGGGGCTCGGCTCACAAATGCAAGCTGAGTTGAGTGGGAAGTCGGAGTTTGCAAGCCCCCGCAGGGCCGGATTTCCAAGTGGCGGACATTCCTGGTAGGGATGTGCTCTCTGTCTCCAAGGTGCAGTGGCATGTGTGTGTGTGACTTCCAATCTGTAGCTGGGGTTGCTGAGGAGCTGGAAAGTAGAGGCTAGGGTCTGCCTATGGAACCACCAACCCCACCCAAGGAAGGAAAAATGGTTCCATTCTTTCCAGTGAATAGACAGGAGCCCCCTTCAGAAATGAACCTTCCAACATGTGCCTGTGTGTGTGTATATGGAGCAAAATGCACCTGTTGCCCACACACCTGCCATCATGTGCACCATTGACCATCCCACCTGTATACCTGCATGGAAATAGCTGTTTGTGTGTAGGTGTTCACGCAGACATCTGCATCAGGAGATGGATGTCCAGGGAGTGTGGCCAATGGTGCACCGGATGTTGGAAGCAGGGCCAACAGGAACACTTCCTCATCTGGCTACATGTGGTCCCAAATGTATTGAGGTGCACTAGAGTGATGGACTCTAGAGTATATGAAGCTTTGAGGACTGGATTGGGAAATTTAGAAAGGTTATTTGTAGAGTATGAGTTGGAGCAAGATTTATGCTGGATCAACCGGTCTGACAGAAGTGGACTTCCTCACCCCATCTTTTCCCACAGCAGCCCCTCCAGTCCCCTGAAAATGCTACACAGAGAGTGAGAAGATCCTGCTGAACTGGACAAGCTATGGTATGTGTGATGGGGGAGCCCCCCCCCCCCAAATAAATAAATCAGGCAGAGGGATCTTTCATGAGTGGAGCACTTTCTCTTGCGAAAGGCAGAATCTGTATCCAGTTTGGGGTCTGTTAAAATTTCCACCAAACTGGATGAACTCTACGCTTTGATACAACGTAGGAAAGATGGGCATGACCTGTTCCACACCTCAATCCCCATTCATTTAATTTATTCCATTGATATTCTTTGTTCCTTTTTCTTTTCCTGTCCTTGTTTTTCTTTATTTTTTTGAACCGACAAGTTTAATTTTACTCTTACAAGATTACGAAGGAAAGTAAGTGATACATGTGAGGTGAACATTAACTTTGCATCATCTCCTTCATCATCATCAAGAACAGCAACACTTTGGTTAATCTGAATACCTCCTTCTTTGCCCCCCTTGTCAAAACCTGCTACATTTAGGTAATAAACCAGTCTAGCAAAACTGAAGAAGCTATTGATCATCAGTCAATTCCGGCGCAGGACACACAAATTCCTACCTAAGCTTTAATTACATTCTGCCATTTACTCAAGAGGCAGGTCTCCACTGCCCCGCAAGCTCTTTATTTTATTACTCAACAGAATAGCTGTGGGATGTTTAAAGAGATCATAAAACCTAGATTATGTAGTTGTCAAACAGATCTATTATGGGAGTCAAGCTCATTAAAAAGCACAAATCAATATCACTCTGGCTTTCAGGACAATTATTGATTGCATCTCTCTGGATTCTGAACACTTAGGATGACAAGGGCATGAGTTGTGGAGACATAGCAGCGATGCACCCTGGTTTTGAATAATAATCATAAGAAGAGCATGGGGGAGGACGTAAATAGGACGCTTTACAAGATGGGCAATTTTTCTCAGTGCACATTAGTTTGCTTTCAGGAAGCTGTTGGCTTCACCCCTCAGTCCTCAGTGTCAGTTGAAATGAAGCCCCAAAGACATGTAATAACCATTTGATCTCATAAGAACACAAGAAGAGCCATACTGGATCAGACCAAGAGGTGCATTCAGCATTTGGTTCATATTGTGGCCAACTAGCTTCCCACGGGAAACACACAAGCAGGACATGAGTGCAACAGCACCCTCCTCTCCTGTTCCTTCATGGTCTTCTTCTACACCAGCCGCTTCTTCAGGGATCATCCCCGGATCATCCCTGTGTGTCCAAATGATGCACACAGGATCCTGGGATCAGGGAGGGACGATCCCTCCATTTCCCAAGGATAACTGAGACCTCAGTTTTCCTGGTTTTACATGCAGTCCTGGGACGATCCCGAGGACTGGCGGTCGGTGTGGCCGCCAGTCCCAGCTTCTTCTCTCTTCATCAGAGGGAAGGAGTCAGGATGGGGGGAGTCCAGGGCCCTCGGGGTGGGGTGGGGAGCGGGGTCAGGGCTTTTTGGTTTTTTTTTTCTTACCTTGTAATTTTCGCTGGTGTGCAAGTGCACTCCAGCATTGGCCCTTAAAAAAAAATGGCGGCTGTGACAGGCACGATGCCCGTGACGTCGCGCAGCCTGCTTAGACTGAGGGCGACGATCCCTGAAGCAGGTAAGCCCCATTTTAGACTATTGAGGAAAGTTGTGCAAATTGGAACATTTGTGCAAATTTGGGGCCATTTTATAAACATTTGGGAAAACTTGTGCAAATCTCTGATTTAGTCGCCGCTCAATTTGTGCAAATTTCCCATTTGAGCCGAGCCAGCAGCGATCGCAAACAGGAAGCGGCAGCAAGATGCATGGCAAGAAGATGTTTGGAGAATTCTGGCGATCTCAAACATTATTCATCCTTCATCCCTAATGCAGATATAATTTGTAGGGGGGAAACAGTGTGTGTGCTGTGTGCTTAACCTTTCTCCCATTTTTCCTTTGCAATTCCTTCTTGCTATTTTCATCCACATTATGCTGTTTTTCTTGGTATCCAATGTAGTGTTTGATTATTTTCCCCAGTGAAACTCAGTCTTTTATTGCTCTCGAATGCAGATTGCTCCAGCTTAATTTAGCTGCGTTTGTGTATCAGCTTTCTGTGCAGTTCCTTGCAAAAAAACACAAAAACAGAATCCTTTCGAAACATGAAGCCATTTTTTGGGGAAAAGGAACAAAAGTGACACAGGGCTCGATCAGCAGAAATATAACACTACGGGTGTTTTTGACATGAGGCATTTATCGTGTGCTTGTGCTTGTTCGCTCATGGAAGTTCGTGGGTCCTTTTCATGACGTCGTCAACCTCCGATGCTTCTCTCAGCACTTTTAAGGCTTATTCTGGCATTTTAAAAATTGCCAAAAATGCAGTACCAACCCATCACCACCACCACCACCAAAAACAGCCATCAAAGAGGTGGTGTAATTCCCATTGGTGGCCTTTTGCTTTATGCAGGCAGGGAAACACCCCCCCCCCCCACACACACCACATTCCAGGTCTCCAGGCTACTTACTCTCTTTGTTGTCTGTATCTGGAAAGTATAGGAATGATTTTAGTAGCAATATGCTAGTCTACCTGAACCTGGGCCGGATCTACACTAGTCTAATAACGTGGTTATTGTCCATGTCTAAAGTTGCTATCTGTGTCGGTTTTGATAATCACAGGGCACACTATGGGGATCTAGCAGTACTTACGTTTTCCCTTTACGTTATAAATTCATTAATCCAGGGCACACTGTTTGTTCTTCCGTTGTAGCTGTTCTCTGTCTCCTCTGTGTTTAGGCGAGCTTTTCAGTTTGCTCCGCCCACTTCCTTTTTTCTTCCCTTCCTGTCCCCCCTTTGCTGACTCATCTGCTCAAGCTCGTAATTTCAATATGTGGAAACGCCACCAGGGTAGCAATTGGCTGATCACTCAATTCAACATTTTTGGAGAAGAGCTAACATCGTTAGAACAGGGCACATGATTTCTAAATAAGCGCTAGTACTGAGCAACAACGAACGGGGACAACGAAATCAAGGAGGTAAGTACAACTCATTTACAACTGAAGATACAGAGGGTCATGTGATGCTTTGCATCACAGTTGCCGATTCATAACGTTATAATAACAATAGTGTAGATTCCCGCTTGGTGCCCTCCAGTTCTTATTGACTTCAACTCCCATCAGTCCCAGCCAGCATGGCCAGTAGATAAAAGTGCTGGGCATTGCAGTCCAAAACATCAGGTTTGGGAGCACTGCAGTAGGCTGTGGTTGGTACGAGAAGAGGGGCAGCAGGTCAAACACCCACCAGATAAATAGCTCACTCCCTGCCTTGTACCAACCAATAATATAACTTGTCTTGTGATTACTTGAAAGAAGTCACTTTTCACATACTCACTACCCCGTGGAAATTATGCTGTTCCTTCTGTGTCCCCCTAATACTTATTCCGGGGAACACCACTGCATCAGGCTTAAACAATGTGGGGAAAACCGGAGATGTTTGTGTGTTAACCTGATTACGTGCATTAATTGTGGTCCTTCAGGTAACCCCACAACAGTGGCATGGATTTGCAAATGGCCTGCAGGAAACATGAGCAGAATGAATGTCATGATCACGTCCTCTCTTGCTTCCCTCATGTCACACCTTAAAACGGTTTGCAAAATGGGGGTTGTCACTCGACAGGCGATGGGGTGGATGTGTTTGCCGAGTTACACATTTATTCCTTCTCCACAGCGGTGTAGGTCAAACGGCATCAATTTAGACGTCAGACAGTGTTTCCTCTCTAATTGCCGGAGCCAACAACTAGCTGAGATGCAAACGTCAAGCCGAGAAGAGCAATCTGGATGGTGCTGTGCCTCCTGAGGCATCACCTGCACTGTCGACTGAATTTCACTTCCCGGATCTTTTCCTACCGGTGATGCAAGCAAAAACAAACAAAGCAAAACTCTCACATCCTGTCTCATTTTGCTTTTACAGTCCAATCTCAGGAATCAGTTGGGTCAACAAACAGACATTTAAGTTACAACCAGGGATTTGCAAAATCCCAAGCTGAAATGTGATGTGGAGACTCAGTGATTTGAAATGTCCAGGACTTAATCCTGAGCATGGATGCTATTAATTAAGAAACATCCGTAATAATGACCCACATGATGTCTCTGCGAGTCTGTCTTTTCCCTGTTTGTCTTTCTTTTCATTAGGAACTGCTTTGTTGGAGCAGGCAGGAGAGGTACCATAGACATATTGGGAGGAAAGTACTCAGCTTGTGTAGGGACAACTTTGAACCTCTTGTCAAGGTGACCTTCTTACATGCTTGCCACCCATAGGAGGCCATAGAAAAACACCACTGCGTCCTCATGCTTTCCGCAGCCACCAGTGCCTTTGCCATTAGACAAACCTCTGCCCCCATCTCAGACCTATTTGCATGCCCAGGAACCAATGTCCTCCAGACTACCAAGAAAGTCATAGAGAGACTGCAGTGCTCAACAGACCTGAAAGCAAAATATCAAGAATGAATGTGGGTGTACAGAGGTGAAAAATACAACCAGGTACATTTCAGTGTGAATATTCCCCATGGCTCCTACCTTGTTTAAAGTTTGTACCAGGTGTGTGAGGCCATATGCGCCTAACATTAGTATGCCAGTTGTGCATCCTTCCAAGCAGGGGTGAGAAACATTTGTTCGGTTGAGGGCCACAGTTGTTTGGGGGCAGTCAGGCAGGGGGCACAAGTTGGTAGTGATAGGCAGGGCCAGAAGCAAAAGTGGGCTGGTCACCCCTCTTCTCTCTCTGTTTTCCTGCCACCACTTCTCATAGCCACCCACCTGACCCTCATCTGGTGGGGGCAAACCCTTTCTGTCATCTTCATTGCTCCAACTCCATTGCCTTCTGCTACCCCTCCTCCCTTAAATGACTCCATCAATCCTCCCTTGCTATTCCTTAGCTCCAGGCCTTAAACAGTTCTTCCTAGCTCTTTCCCTTAAATTCCTCATTCAGAATCCACATTTTCTGTGAAGACTTTTCTTTGTGCCATGCAATCCTGTGTACATATTTATTATTTATTTTATTATTGCATTTATATCCCGCCTTCTTTGCTCCAATGAACCCAAAGCGGTGTATATCCTCCTCCTCTTCTCCATTTTATCCTCACAATAACAACCCTGTGAGGTAGGTTGGGCTGAGAGTCTGTGACTAGCCCAAAGTCACCCAGTGGGGACTAGAACTCAGATCTCCCGATTACCAGTCCAATACCTTAGCCACTACACCACACTGGCTCAGAAGAAAGCCCCTGTTTGTTATTCCGGTATAGGACAGCAGCCGTCTTCAACAAAAACCAAAGCTGGACAGACGTAGCTGCATTTGCTCGTCTCCGTCCCTTATTCTCCCTGCTGCTCACTCCTGCCCACCTGTCTCTTCATTGAGCCTGCCAGCTCTTTGGGGGAAAGAGACCTATCCTTTTGATGATGATATTCTACACAGTGCCGCGTCCATAACACTCTTGAAGTAATGGGTAATAATATATATAAAAGGAAAGCTTAGATAATTAAAGAAGGAAAAGTTAACTTTATTTTTTCATTTAATATACAGCTTACTGTGCTAAAAAAAAGAAAGAGAGAAAAGTGTAGTTCAGAAATGCGGTATACACTTACTTCAAATAAGCTTTTTCTAAACAGGGCAGTACAATGCAGACCAGAGAAGCAGTGATGCCCCACTGTTCACACTTATGCTCAGCCTGCAAATGGTCACCTGCCTGACCTTGCCTGACATTCAGCATGTGTTGAATTGCTGCGTTATTCTCTAATCATGTGCATTTGCCCCCTTACTTTCCCAGCAAAGTTACTAGCCTTCCTTAGGCAATTTTATCCCCAACTGTGGAAGCAGACATAGAAAAAGATAGCATGTGTGTGTGTGTGTGTGTGTGTGTGTAGGGAGAGAGACAATCGCTCAGGAAAACATCGCTTGCTTCTGGCAACATCACAGAAATGTACAGCTTGGCCCTGTGCACGTTTATTCCATGTACGTCCCACTGAGTTCAATGGGACTTACTCCAGAAAAGGTGTGTGTCAAATTGCAGTCTTACACCATAATCCAACAAAGTATTAGGACCATGGAGTTCAATGGGATTAAACATACACAACAGAGAGCTTCGGCTATTGGGCAGTATAAAAATGCAAAGAAGCAAGTTTCTGTGTGGCTCACCTATCTACTCCTGCGCACATTTATTTGGAAGGAAGGATGGGATGAAGGAAGGGAGGGAGGAAGTCCACTGAGTTCAATGGCAGTGCCAACTCCTGTTTTTTGAGGGCCTTTGGACAAGACACCCCTTTCCCTCATGAATCTACCTTCTCACCACCATTGTCACCAGGAGCTATTGCTCCTCCTCCTCTTATCATTTCTACCACTGGAGGCTACCATCATTGCTAACATTGCTACTTCCTGCAGGCAAAGGCTATCAATGGCTACTAGCCCTGATGATTGTGTGCTATCTCCAGTATTTGAGGCAGTAAGCCTGGGTGCAACAGTTGCTGGGGAACATGGGTGGGAGAGTGCTGTTGGACCATGCCCTGCTTGTTCATCCCTGGCCGATGGCTGGTTGGCCACTGTGTGATCAGAGTGCTGGACTAGGTGGACCCTTGGTCTGATCCAGCAAGGCGCTTCTTATGTTCTTATGTACCACTTGCTTGCTTGACAGGCAGAGAACCAACGCGCAACGAGGCATTGGCATCTCCTGCTCCTCCTTCTCTCCGCCACCATTGTCTGGGCCAGAGCGAGTTGCAGGTGGAGGAGCAGGTTGCAAGGGTGAAGAGGAGGAGCAATGCCAAGGGGCCACTGTAAGCAGGCCCCTGCCTCGTCAGATGCCTGGACTAGGCCTACTCTTGGAACACGGCTCTTATATCCAAGAAGGTTTGCATGGGATTGAAGCCTTCTAATCTACCATGCCCATTCCAGCTGCTTGCCAATTCCTAGTAGACGTTTTGAGGAGCTGAGCCAACAAAACTGATAACAAGATGGTTGAATTGCTAATGCGCTCCAAAAACAAACAAACAAACAAGCCCAACTCAAACACAGCCCGCAAAGGATTTCATCTTGCAAGCTGCTGTCTAGTACGATTTCGATGGAGTCGGGAACACCAGCTAGGGCTGTTCACTAATGCCTGTTAACATTACGAGGGTTATTATTATCTTTTCCCGAGGGGGGCTGCTGTAAAATTCATGAAAAGCAGGATAAGGATTTGGGATGAAATTGGCAGTTCCATCAAAACAGAGCGGCGTCCCAAAACTACAGGCAGATACAGAAATAATTAAGATTGCTTCGTTGAACTGCTTGCAAGATCACCTGGAACATGCGCCAGTGTCTGCAACACCAGCCAGTGCCACATGTGGAATTTAAATCACCTTTGAGGATCTCTTTTATGTTGAACATCTGAGCATTGTTCTGAAGGAAGAGGAAGCAGAGGGGAGGCATTTGTTATGTGAATGGGCATTCTTGCCAAAGTTGGTTTCATAATAATAATAATAATAATAATAATAATAATAATAATAATAATAATAATAATAATAATAATAATTTTATTACCTGCCTCTCCCTCTGGATCAAGGCGGGTAACACAAATGCAAACACCATAAAATAGAACTAATTAAAACATTTATAACTAATACATTCACATTACAAACCCAAATAAAGTGAGATCTGCTTTACAGCCCACCTGGAAAGCCCAAACACTCCAAGTCAAGCTATATTCCTCCCCTTCAGTGCATCAAGGCTCCACCAACCCTCTGCCGCTATCATGGCTTAGATATCACAGCTAGGAAACCATATACCCTCCAGATGTTTTGGATTAAAACTCCCATAACCACCAGCCAGTGTGGCCAACTCCTAGGGTTTCTGGGAGTTGTAGTCCAGAACATTTGCAGGCTCACAGGTTGCCGACACCTGGATGGGGATAACCCAGCTTAATTATCCTCCAAGTTAGATTACTGCAATGTAGTCTACGTGGGACGGCCTTTGACGACTGTTTGGACACAGCTTGTGCAAAATTCAGCAGTTAAATGTAACTGTGATTCTTGGCTTGCCTGCATTACGGCCATTTCTACACCTGCCTTTTCCCCTGGGATCATCCCGGGATCATCCCTGTGCATGCAAATGATACACAGGGGATCTCAGGAGCAGGCAGGGATGATCCCTCCATTTTCCTGGAATAATCCTTAGGTGTAGAAAGGGCCTATGTTTCCTAGCCCTATTCAAAGTGCTGGGTTTGACCTATAAAGGCCCTTTCTACACCTACGGGTGTATTTATTTATTTATTTATTTAATTTATATACCGCCCCATAGCCAAAGCTCTTTGGGCAGTTTACAAAAGTTAAAAACAGTGAACATTAAAAAGTATACAAAATTTAAAACCATAAAAAATATATATTAAAAAAAAAGGGAAGGAGAGGGGGCAAACCCGGACTTACCTGCTTCTGGGATCATTGCCCTCACTCTAAACAGGCCACGCAATGTCACGGGCATCACGCCTGTTGTGGCCACCATTTTTTTTAAAGGGACAGATATGGAGCACACTTGCACTCCAGCAAAAATTAAAAGTTAAGAAAGAACACCCCGAAAGCCCCGACCCCGCTCCCCACCCCACCCCACTCCCTCAGTCCTGGCTCCTTCCCTCTGATGACCCCCACTACTCGTGGGGAAGAGGGAAGAAGCTGGGACGGGTGGCCACACCACCCGCGTTCCTCGGAATTGTCCCAGGACTGCATGTAAAACCAGGATAACTGAAGTCTCAGTTATCCCAGGGAAATGGAGGGATCATCCCTCCCTGATCCCAGGATCCCCTATGTGTCATTTGGACACATAGGAATGATCCCAGGATGATGCCTGGAAAAACGGCTGGTGTAGAAAGGGCCAAAGCCTTATGTGGATTGGGACCAAAACACTTGTCAGAGTGCCTGCCCCGGTAAGAACCTTGGTACAGTCGACCAGAGCCATAAGCAGGGCATGGTGCAACAGCACCCTCCCATCCATATTCCCCAACAACTAGTCTATACATGCTTACTGCCTCTGATACTGGAAGAATTGGCTTCACCCTAGAAATGTAGCCCTATGGTTTCCTAGAGAGAAGCAAACCTGGTCAAGGCTGTCTCCTGCCCTGGGATAATTTAAATTATGCCACTCCACCTTGCCTTTGTGTCTTGTATATGGTGAGGAACATTATCATGGGATATCATATGAGCAAAACTTCCTTATTGTCATTAACATGTATACAACATGTACACTAAATCCAGCATCTAAGGCCCCCCTCCATGTCCAAGGGAGACTCGGAAGGCAGGAACAAAGGAGAGGGCCTTCTCAATGGTGGCCCCCCATTTTTGGAATGATCTCCCCAAAGAAGCCAACATTATTGTCTTTTTGGCACCAGGTTAAAACCTTTCTCTTCTCTCAGACATTTGGCTGCATATGATGAGTTTATGATCAGGCCCTGGATTAGTCTTACAGTTGCTTGTTTAAAATGTTTTTAGATATATGTTATCTCTCTGTGTTTGTTTATACACTTTTATGTAAATGACTTCATGTAAATGATTTTACACTTTGCAAAATGCATTTTAATGGTTTTTAATCTTTGTAAACTACCCAGACAGCTTCAGCTATGGGGTGGTAAAGAAATTAATAATAATAATAATAATAATAATAATAATAATAATAATAATAATAATTGTCCATCGCTCCTTTGTTGCCTTCCTCTGACGAGTGTGTCTATGCCAAAGATATTTTGATGTTATGATGCTCAGAACCAAGAGTTAACCTTCCCTGCCACACACACATGCACAGACTATTTATTAATATACAATAAATAAAATAAGTGTGCCCTTTTTCAAATTTTCTTGCATCGTTCTGCCTACTGGCCCTGTGAAGGGCTCCCTGCGCCAGTTGTAATGAACAGGGGATCACTTTGGGGAAAAGGAGGGATCTCGCCTCGGATAATTTCAATTCCACGCGTGCTCCTCTCTCTCCTGCCTGCTCAGAATGCATGAGATGGCGCCGGTTGTGCTGGCAGATGCTTTGCTCGGAGAATGTGTCCTTCTGCCTGTCTGCCCCCAGAAACTGAATCCAGGCTGAAACATTTCAAACAAATGGCTTTTTAAATAAAATTAACAGCTGTTACTGTATTGGCCTGTGGCAGCCTTTCTCGCCTGTTCGCCCATTCTTCAAAATCATCTCCATCAGCTTTTTTCTCCCCCTTTTTCTTTTTAAAAGGCTAAGAAATAAAAACACAGCACGTTGGGCATACTGATGCCTGCTGCTGAATCTCTAAAAGGTGTAGAAATTCAGACAATACTGGGGGTGGGCAAGGAATCTATAGATCCGATCCAATTTGTTTATTTGCATAGAGTCCTCAGACCAACACAAAAAAACTTTTAGCAAAGACAATATGTCTACATAAAATTAACACCCACCCACCCACACCAATCAATTGAATAAACTTACAATTATGGATCTCTAGTTAAAATGGTGAGTCTACAGAAAAATGTGCTTTCGGGATATAGCATTACGTGGCAGAGCTTTGGAAGCGCTTCAGGGGAGTGGGTTGTGGGGAGTCAAAGCAAAGTGGGGGCAAAACAGACTGATGGTGGGAAAGCTCTCTCATGGGTAGAGGTAGGGTGACCAAATACAAAAGAGGGCAGGGCTCTTGCAGCTTTAATTTATTTATTTATTACATTTCTATACTGCTCCATAGCTGAAGCTGTCTGGGCGGTTTACAAAAGTTAAAAACAGTCAAACAACCACGCAGCCCATTCAGACATAATCACATCAATACACTCACACATTGCCAGCACGCACACGCACGCACACACACACACACACTCCTAGGATCACCCACCCCAAAACACATGCACATACACATCCATTCACTCAAACACCCCATGCACCCATTTCTCTCTCTCTCTCTCTCTCTCTCTCTCTCTCTCTCTCTCTCTCTCTCTCTCACACACACACACACACACACACACACACACACACACACACAGCTGCTGCTGCTGCTGCTGCTGCTGCTGCTGCTGCTTCTTCTTCTTCTTCTTCTTCTTCTTCTTCTTCTTCTTCTTCTTCTTCTTCTTCTTCTTCTTCTTCTTCTTCTTCTTCTCCTTCTCCTTCTCCTTCTCCTTCTCCTTCTCCTTCTCCTTCTCCTTCTCCTTCTCCTTCTCCTTCTCCTTCTCCTTCTTCTTCTTTTTTTCCTCCTCCTCCTGGGCTGGCAATTGCGCAGGCGAAGGCCTAGATCGGCCCTGGAGGGGGCTGGGGCTGGGGCTGGAAGACATGTTCCTGGAAGTCCAGGAACGCATCTTCCTGCTCCTCCACCCCAGGGCTGATTTCAGCCTTCTCAGGGCAGGGCCTGGAGGACGCGTACCTGGAAGTATGGGAATGCATCTTCCTGCCCTTTCCCCCAGTAAATTGGGAGCCAGTCCCGGTTGCCCCGGAGATCTCTGTTTTTCCAGAAGTCTCTGGGGTTTCCCGGGTCATCTGGTCATCCTAACTTTCATACCACTTTCATAGTGTAGATTAGGCCATTGTGTAATCTGACTGGATGAACTGGCTTTGGCAAGACAGAAAAAGCAGCATCAGTGATAGGATTAGATACATATTATTAGTTTCATTTCTATACTGCCCAACAGGACATACTGATTTGTGGCTGATGGTAGTTGTAGTCCAACACACTAGTTGGGGAAGGCTGTTCAGTGTGCCCGTACTAGAAACAATGCTGAATTTTACTAGCAAAAATTCAGGAGGGTATGGCATAATTCATGCATCTAAAATAATTTCACACTGAGAACAGCAGAAGCTCGTGGCTCCAGTGGCATCCAAGGTGACCTTGGAAAGCTCCTTTAGAGTTCTGACTGGTTCTAACTGAAACCTGGAGTGGATTCATTGCCCCACTGACATTAGAGCCGCCGGTCTCCACTGAATACAGCTGTTGCTAAATGAGGTTGTTACTACAGCACATTCTGATTGGTTACTTCAGCAGCTATTTATTTATTTTTTTATTTTAAATGGATGTCCTGCCTTTCCTCTAAAAAATAGTGCTGTGGGTGGCCAGTTATGCAAGTAACTCTGAGTTATGCAACTCTGTGGCCAGTTATGCAAGTAAGACAGCCTTTCCCAAGCTGGTGCTCTTCAGATGTTTTGGATTTCAACTCCCATTAGATCCAGCCATCAGGGTCAATAGTCAGGAATGCTGGGAGTAATGGCCCCAAACATCTGGAGGGCACCAGGTTGGGGAATGCTATGCTAAGAGGTCTCAAGCGATGAAGCTCCTGGAGTAACCTCTGCTGAAAAAAACTGTGTGAATGGCACTGCTTTCTTTCTTTCTTGCTAGCCTGAAATGTCCTTCAGAATATGAATAATTGGCTGATTTATTGCAGGCTTGGGATAAAATCCAGCCACAATATAGTATTTTACTGAGCATCCCTTAATTACATTTAATTGCAGCTGATGAGGATGCTGTGCTGGGCTTGAAACTGCCATTAGTTCAGTTTTTGAAATTTTAAATCCCAGAGTTTGACGGGGCTTGACACATAAACATTTCCTGACAGGCATATCTTTCATCCCAGAGATGGGAAAGTCATCTTTCAAAGTTCCAATTAGCATTCAGAGAATTCCAAAGGTAATGCCACCCATCTGAAGAGAAATCACTTAAACTGAGGCAAAAGAAAAGAAAAGAAAAGAAAGAAAATCCCTTGATTTTAGGTAACTGGTGAACAATGCATTTCTCTCTTTATATTTATTCTCCATCAAGGTCCAAAATGATTTGCTGTCATAGGTGGATGTATTAAAGATGCTATGTTGCTATCTCCTGTTTGTTTGCATCTATCAGAAGAAGGGCCCGGCTTGTCAAAATCTTTTTAATGGAAAACTTTTTGTCTTGTCATCTGGCAAAAATAATACTGCGGTGAGAATCTATTTTCCCCCAAATCTGCCATCACTTATCAGGTGCTACTTGTGATTTCCCCCCAAGTGGGAAATTAATATTTTCCTTCAGTGTCTGCTTTAAATTGTAGGTACTGAAAAGAAACTTCTTTTTTTGAGCATCCAAATGATTTTTTCTAGCATATTAGATGGCTCCTGTCTTAGGTCTAACACTGCACTCCTAAAGATATCTAATGCTTGCAAACCTGGAAGTAAGTGCGGAATTACATCATGGTACATAGGACTCAAAGAACTAACATTATTATTATTATTATTATTATTATTATTATTATTATTATTATTATCGTATTGCCTTTTTGTATATATGCTGCATCATATGCTTTGTACATATGCTAGAAGCATGATAGCCTTGCCTTTAACCACAAAGCTAAATGGGAGATCTTTTGGTTGCTTCCAAATAAACCAAATCTATTATTTTATTTTGGGCTGAAAATGATAATCAGTAGAATTAATTGCCCTATATATCATGCTGTTGGACTGCAAAACCCATCAAAACCCAAGCAAACCAATTTCGATTTTCTAAGTCACGAGTCAAATTATATCATCATTTTGAGCGTCATCAGATGAGAGTTTTATCGCACGCTTGTTACTGCCAACTCACGATTTTTTGTGGGTCCTTTTGTCAATCTTGTCCACCTCCTATGCGTCTCCTGCTCCTTCTGGTGAGCAATCACTGGTCACAATCTTCTTAATTCTGCCTGTGTAAATCTGCCTTCTCCAACCTGGTGCCCTCCAGATGTGTTGGGCTACATTGCCATGTTGGATGGGGTTGATGGGAGTTGTAGTAACATTGGGAAAGGCTGATCTAACTATTGTCCATTATAAAACTATTACCTATTATGAAAGAGACAGGCAATCATACTGACATATGGATCTCTCCTATCTTTGGGACTCTGCCATCTGCACAGACAATGCTTGATGTGAATTTCCTCTAGCAGCTAGAAGGAAATTGAATTTTTAAAAGTGCATTTGTTCAGAAGTTGCTTCTCCTGTGGTGAGGGTGGCAGGCGGAGGGGGCGTGTGTGTGTGTGTGTGTGTGTGTGTGTGTGTGTGTGTGAAATCCATCCTCTCAAAATAACTTCAGATCATATGCAGCTCCAGCAGAATCTTCCTGTTGCCTTAGTTGGTGTGAGATTTGTGAGCGCCTGCTACAATTATTGGTTTTGCCCTTATTATACTCACACTTCACAAATTTTTTGAAATACTTGCAATTGAATGTGAGCAGGTGTAATGGGCAAGTGTTGTTTTTAAATTAGGTGCGTACTGAAAATGTGCTAGATTTATACTGAAAAATGAAATGCAGAGTTTCTAAGAAACAGAGGGAGGGAGGAAGAGAGCGGGTGGGCCTGTGGATGGACTCCTTATTTGGTATTTCTGATAATATAAAAGGCAGTTTCCAGCTAGTAATTCCATTAGTGCAAATGATGTTGCACTAGTGGAAACTAGGTTCTGAACTATGCGCAAGAGAAGAGTCCAACTAAAATTATGTTTGCACAAGCACAGTCGCACAAGCAATTGTTCCTTATGCTTGTGCAACCCATTGTGCAGCCTGTTGTACAACTGCTTTCATGATGGGCTTTCGCAATGGAAAGATTCAGCGGCGCTCTTCTGGCGCTATTTCAGTTTGCGAAACCGCGCTGTTGGATACTGCCCAAAGATGTAAAATTTTCTTCCTAATTTCGGCCATTCAGTCTGTTACTAAGAAACTCACTGCTTTTTAAAGCAATCTCCTAGCACAGCCTTCTTCAACCTGGTGCCCAATATCCCCAGCCAGCAGAGCCATGGGGATTATGGGAGTTGTAGTCTAACACACCTGGAGTGCACTAGGATGCCCCAAAACTTCATGCTGCACCAGAAGGAAGGAGCCTACAAAATTCTGTTGGCTTTTGCTCCCCATCATAGACAACCCTTGTGACCAATATGAGAGGAACATCACCTGGTCAGCAGGACTTGTATTCCCCAGTGGAAAAGCCCTTCCTTCATCTGCCCTTCGTTCTAGGAGAGTTAATATATATGTGCATCAATTTCTTCTCTTTTTGCTCCTCTCCCTCTCTACTATCCAACCTGCAGCCTTCAAGCTCTGCGTAACCTCTGTCTGCTCAGTTGCCATGAGGCTTCCTGGTTGCATCAGACATTCTATAATTTGTAATAATTTTATTTATTTATTTATTTTTATTTACAATATATGAGTGTTGAACAACAAATACAATAAAAAATAACACCATATTAAAAATTACATTTTAAAAGAACTGATAAAACCGCATCTAGTCATTCAAGGGAAAGCTTCAGTGGAATTCCCGAAGGCAGGGAATTCCATAGGAAGGAGGCCACCACACTGAAGGCTCTTCTCCTGATGTATTGCAACCAGATCATGGGTCCATATGAACCACCAGGAGCATGCCCTCAGATGACCTCAGTGACTGGTTAGGTTGATAGGGGAGAAGGTGCTCTCTCAGGTATCCTGCTACCAAGTTGTTTAGAGCTTTGTAAACTAGTACTAGAACCTTAAACGTGGCCTGGCAGCAAATAGGAAGCCAGTACAGTTCCCTCAGCAAAGGAATTGCATGCTGGAAAGGGGCAGTTCCCGACAACAGCCAGCTGCTGCATTTTGCACTAACTCCAACTTCCGGAACAGCTTTAAGCGAAGCCCCACATAGAGCGCATTGAGGTTACTAATGCCTGCACCACCTGGACCAAGCTATCTGTATCCAGGAATGGACATAGCATGTGAACTAGGCGAAGCTGGTAAAAGGCACTCCAAGCTCCTGTGGCCACTTGGGCCTCCAGTGACAGTGATAGATCTAAGAGTACCCCCAAAATGTGAACCTGATCTTTCAGAGGGAGTTCAACCTCATCTCCTGGACTTGGGAACCACTCGCCCACAGGGCTTCTGTCTTGCCAGAATTCAGTTTCAGTTTATTGGCCCTCATCCAGCCCATTACTGAGTCTAGGTGCTGGACCAGGACTTGTACAGCCTCACCTGATTCAGATGTCGGTATATATGTTGGTATATATGTCGGAGGGCTTTCTCCGCTGTGGCACCCCGGTTGTGGAATGAGCTCCCCAGAGAGGTCCGCCTGGCTCCTACACTGTACTCCTTTCGTCGCCAGCTGAAGACCTTTTTATTCACTCAGTATTTTAACACTTAATTTTAACTCAAATTTAAATTATACTGTTTTAACTCTGTATTTTAACCTTATATCAATTGTACTGCGTGGTTTTATCCTGGTCGTGCTTTTCATATTGTATTTTGTATTTGTGTTTTTAACTTGTTGGTTGTTTTATGATGGTTTTAATTTTTGTGAACCGCCAAGAGAGCTTCGGCTATTGGGCGGTATAAAAATGAAATAAATAAATAAATAAATAAATTTGTGATCTAGGCTGTGGTTTGTGGCTATTGCTTATTACCCCTTCGGGTAAATATTTAAAGAATTCTGAGCCTTCATAGGATTTCTAATTTCTCACCTACTTTACAATCAATAATGTGTATCTGAATGTGTGAACTGACTAAATGGGAAAGCACTTTGTTTGAGATTAAAAAAAAATATTCTGTCAATGGAGCCAATCTGTGATAGCCCATTGACATGTGAAAATAGCCACCACTTGATGCTCGTGAAGTGATCAACATGCATCTATGAACTAGCTCCAGAATGTGCAAAATTGCAGTGGTGCCCTTTGATGGTGTCCACTTTATCACCTTGCACAGGATACCACAATACTGAGCTATAAATTGCATTCAGATTTCACGAAGAATGATTCAGGAATGGACAGAGGATTTGTTTAAAAACCAAAATAACCTCACTTACATTATGGCATTTATAATCACTATCGTTGGCTAGGAGGGGTGCTTCCTTCCCGAAAGGACAACCTCATTTAAAACTAATAATTTCACATGAACCAACTGACTAATTCATCTAATTTACATTAGTCTGTAAATTATTCATTGGTACAATGTGCAGAATGGAATTACACCAGCCAGTGGGAAGTCTTGTCAATGGATCATACTTGTTCATGCTTTCCCATAGCACAGTCTTCTTTGGGGCCTGTATATTCTTTCTAATGATGTATATTTGCATGAAGGATTCTTACAGGTGTTGTACATAGCTGAAACCTTGGCCTGGGGGGTGGGGGTAACAAGCTTCGTGTGATGATAATTTATAGGCCTTATCTAATGTTCTGTACTTTGCCAGCTCCTCCAAATGTTAGTTTCCTTTTGGATGGGGTAGCTTTATCCACGTTCTCTGCTCAAGTTCAAACTTGCTGTAAACTATTTCTCTGCCCCTGGGTGAAAGGTGCTGCTTGCCAAAGGCCATGAGGGAGCTTCGGCTATTGGGCGGTATAAAAATGCATTAAATAATAATAATAATAATAATAATAATAATAATAATAATAATAATGATGGAATATTCAGCCTTCTTGTTAACAGCACCACAGTCAGGTTTGAAGAATAATAGAATCATAGAATTGTTGAGTTGGAAAGGACCACAAGGATCATTTAGTCCATCCCTCTGCAATGTGCAGGAAAACTAATTAAACCAACTATAAGAGGTAGCTGCCCGGGCTCTTCTTCAAAACCTCCAGAGATGGAGAACCCACAACCTCCATAGGTAGACTATTCCACTGTTGTACAGATCTTACTGTCAGGAAGTTTTCCCTTATATTTAATCAGAATTAGGGATGTGCTCCGCTTCTCTTCGGTTCAGAGAAGTAGGAGCGAGGCGGCCTAATTCGCCTCCGGAAAAGGCGGAGGCGAAGAGAGTCAGGGGGGCTGTGGATCGAGGCGAAGAGGATCGCCTCAATCCGGAGCTTTGCCTGCAGGTAAGTGGGGGGGGAGGGGGACTCATCTGGCACTGCCGGCACCGCCATCCATGTGCCGCCGCCACCGCCAGGTAAGGGAGCAGGGAGAAGGGACGCTTACCTGCCTCCGTCGTGGGCTTCAATTGAGGCCCAGGTTGAAGGCGGAAGTGAAGGCCGAGGCCTCTTCCGGCATCAACCGGGGCCTCAATTGAAGCCCGTGACGGATGCAGGTAAGGGGGCGGGTGGTGGTGGCTTATCTTGCACTGCCGCCGCTGCCGCCGTCCATGTAGCGATGGCGGCGAAGCTGGATCTCGCTCTGCAGAGCGGAGCGGGAGACGGGCGGAGCGGCGCGAAGAGGATCGGGCCCGATCCGGATTTTCTGGATCGGGCCACGAAGCAGATTGGGGGGCCCGTGCACACCCCTAATCAGAATCCAGGTAGTTGTAACTTATAGCCATTCTTTTGGGTCCTGTTGTTTGTGGCCATGGAGAATTGTTCTTGACCATTTTCACTGTGGCACCCTTTTATATACCTGAACACTGCTAACATGTCTCCCCTCAGTCTCCTTTTCTCCAGACTGAACATCCCAAGTTCCTTCAGCCTGTCCTCATAGGGCGTGTCCTCAAGTCCCCATCCCATCTTTGTTGCCCTCCTCTGAACCGGCTCTTTCCTGTCAATGTACTTTGGGAAATGTGGTGCCCAGAATCATACGCAATACTCCAGGTGTGGTCTCACTAATGCAGAGGGGAGAGGAATAAGAACTTCACACTGTGCAAGATGCCTTTCATAGACTTCCCCCCATCTGGCTGCTATCCTCCCTATGGGGAAATGAAGATGGTTAGTACAGTTGGAACCTCAGCAACAGGGACACCGCAATGCAGTGTTCCTGACTAACTAAGTCTGAAATGTAATGGAGATATGTCTGGCCAAAACAGAACCGCTGTTGGTGCTTGAGCAGCTGTCAGGCATCCAGTCAGGCAAAGCCATAATCAAGACAAGCCAAATTCGTAGCACCATTTTATGTCTACATTCCTGTATCGAAATTGTGATCAGTGGGAAACAACGGTTTCCTGTTATTTCAACTTCCATTCAGTTGATATTCCACTCTTCCATACCGCCCCCTACCCAGGAAGAATCTACACTGCTGCTTTATAACAGTATCGAAAAGCACTGACAACAGTTGGGGCCCAGGACACATTCCATATACCATTTTCAAACCACTTTCAAATGTTATATCCCGCTTGGCATAGATCTGGCCCCAGTTTCATGTCCTGTTTTTATTGTTGCTCTTATTGCTGTTTTTATCGCTTTTTACATTGTATTGGTTTTAGGGCTGCACTCTGCTTCTCCTCGGACCAGAGAAACAGAAGCGGATCGGGGTGCTTCACCTCCCCTTAAGGCGGAAGCAAAGAGGATCGGGGGAGCAGCGGAGCATCGCGGAGTGGATCAAAGTGAAGGCGGATCCTTCGCCTCAATCCGGAGCTCTGCAAAAAAGGTAAGGGGGGTTTACTTGGCCCTGCCGCTGCTGCCGCTGCCCGTATGGCGACGGCGGCAGAGCCAGGTAAGGGGGCAGGGGGTCTTACCTGCATCCGTCGCAGCCTGTCACCGGCTTCACTGGAGGCCGCGGCTCAACCCGGAAGTGTAGGCCGCAAGCGGGGCCTACAGTTCCTGGTTGAGCTGTGGGCTGTAGTGAAGCTGACGACAGGCCGGGATAGACACAGGTAAGGGGGAGGAAGGAGGGGGGCCTTACCTGGCAGTGCCCCCTGCCGCTGCGGAGCTCCGATTCGGAGCTGGAGCTCCGCAGCGGAGTGGAGCGGACCCTAGGTGGATCAAGGAGGGGCGGAGTGGGCCCGATCCACAATTCGCGGGTCGGGAGCGTAGTGGAGCGGGGGGTCTGTGCACAGCCCTAATTGGTTTTCCATTTTTTATTGCTGTATGCGCCTTGGGAGGTCTTCTGCCCTGAAAGGCGGTCAAGAAATGTTTTAAATAATAAAATAAAATAAAATAAAACACTCTGGTATGATCACAGCCAGGAGGTTTTGAATGAAGCCAGAAGTGCCTTTGATACATGTATGAACCCCTTGCCACAATGGACAGAAAAGAGGAAGCTGATTTACCTATGTATATACCAATATATCCTGATTGGTAGACAAGTATGAAAATAGGTCATTATTTTTTTTACCTCTCTCCTTCAGCATGTTTGCATCCAAATAATAACGGTCAGAATTCAATCACGGAGTCTAAGCACAGATGAGCTAGGCAGTTCAGCTGCAGAAGCTCCAAACCAGCCTTAGATAGGAGAGCAAATTTACACCGAAAGCTAGACACCTGAGGCTGAAAATGGGACTAAGTACACTTGGGTAGGGCAGCTCTTCCACCCTCACACATACTTTAACAGTCCTCAGCGGAGGTTTTGTTGTGGGGGCAGGGAGAGGAAATTTCTGCAGTAGCAGCCATGAATGTATCAACACCTGCAGAACGCAAGCTAGAATTGCTACTGGGATTTGAGAAACTGTGGCCGTTGCTAGACCTACCTGATACTCCGGTGGTGAGGAGGGGGCCAGCCTGCGCTAGAAGTAGTGCGGGTTGTTGCTCCAATCCACATGTCAGACGCGGCGGGCTGCAGGAAAGCCCCGTCACGTCTGCCATTTTGTTTGTAGTGTTAAAGGGCCGGGTGTGCAAGAGCACACCAGCGGCAAAGGTTTTTTTTTTTTTTTTTTAATCATTCTCCCCACTCCCCCCCTGCCCTGACCTCCCCCCTGGCTCCGATCTCTCTACCCCCCTGGCTCCGAACTCCCTGCCCCCCCCCGGCTCCGATCTCCCTGCCCTGCCCTGATGGCTGCAGCTTTTTCTGGCTACTCGCGAGTAATTGGGGTAGCTGGGAAAAGCAGTGGACTGGTCTACATGCTCGTGGTCTCGGACTCGTGGGAAATACTGGGCTACAACTGTAGCCAAATACCCCTGGGCAAGGGTCCTCCCTTGCCTGACCCCGGGATCCTCTGTGCATCATTTGGAAGCACAGGGGCGAGCTCGGGGTTCACCCCGGGCTAAATCCTGGTCTAGAAATGGCCTGTGTTGTTGCTACAAAGTCTCAACCCTGACGGCAGTGGTTCTACAGGGTAGCAGAGGCAGCAAATTTGATTTGATTCAATTTGGAGTTAATCAGGACCAGGGGTTTGTTTCCCACTTCTGTGTTAAATCAGCACAACACAGCTAGAAACATCGTATTATCCCCCAATGACTGCTGCTGGAATGGGTCCTGTTGTTATCTGGTATGTACAGAAATGTCGGCAACTGCTGCTGTTTGGTCTTTTGGGCTCACTGTATATATTTTTCTTCCTCCATATCAATCTATGATCTCTCTCTCTCTCTCTCTCTCTCTCTCTCTCTCTCTCTCTCTCTCCCACTTTGGGACCACTGGACCACTTGCAGATCCAGCACATGGAGGTTTCCCATTCAGTCTGCAAACTTCTTCTGCAAACCCCATGTCTTCTCCCTCCAGCTCTGTGCAGGAACCCCCTGCTCTCATCCATGGTCCCTGAACAAAGAGAAGAGCTTGGATTTCCCAAGGAAGACAGTCTTTCTTCAGCTCATTGTAGAGAAAACCCACTCTTATCTTTTGGTCAGTGATTGGGGATAACAACAATTTTAAGGCCCTTAAAATTTCAGCACACTGCTAGGTATTTAATGTTTAAATAGTTCTACGTTTTTAGAAACAGCATTTTAGAAATCTAAACGCTGTTGCACGGGGGCTTACTTCTGGAACTGAACCGGGGCTTGTATGCTTTCTGGGGAAATGGTCAAATGGGTATGAATGATATGAGGCCCTGCCCATGTGGCTTTGACCACACTCATCCTCTCCTTGTCACCACCCCCTGCACCCCTGGCTCTATACTCTCTGTGCCCTTGGCCCCAACCACTGCTAAAATGTGGCCCACAGGACCCTACCCAAATCAGCATTTGGCATTTTGGGGTGGAAAAAGGCTCACCACTTCTGGTTGAAAGTTATCTTGTGAATCCCGTAAGTGAGGCCTTAGCTAGACCTAAGGATTATCCCAGGCAAATGGAGGGGTCATCCCTGCCTGCTCCCAGGATCCCCTGTGTGTCATTTGGATACACAGGGATGATCCCGGGACGATCCCGGGATATACGCTCATCTAGCTGTGGCCTATATTGCATGAAGACATACTTTCTTTTGCCTGGGTATTCTTTCAATGCTGAATTCACAGCAAGAGTTTCTAACACATATTAGTGGTTGTGAACATATAGCAGTGGGTGCTAGTAATGCATCTTTAACTGAGGTGTTGTGTGTATATCTTCCCAAAATAACTAGGTGGCAGATAATTATATACCATGTGGGACATTGCGTAAGAAATTACGTGTGTCAAGACATTGTTTAAAAGAATGGAGACAAGTGTGGGCTGTTCTCACAATGATGCAAAATATATTAGAGCTGTATTCACAACTATGATACGAACTCTCTAGCATAGTGCAGAGCTAAATTAGAGACCCAGCCGTGATTTAAATTACCTTGAAATTCTCCAGGGTATTTCCTGCTCTGCTACTAAAAATGGAAGATGTTCTTGTTTCAAATTATACATGTAACTGCACTTATAGCCAGTGTATTAGGCATAGGATAGAAGGCAGAAGCAACATGGTGTCTCTATGAAAAGGGCATTTCCATGCCACTTGATTCTAATATGCCATGCTGTGAAAATTTGTCTAAAGGGACTTTCTCTACAAAGTTGTAAAGCTCTTGAGCCCAAGCATGTTGGTAATATTTTATTTACTTATGCATTTGCAAAATGTATAAACTGCTCTATATCTAAAAAAAGATTCTTGAGCAGTGAACAGTTAAAAAAAAATACAAAAGAATAAAAATATTTAAAATGATCTTAGACTGATAAAACAGGGACTGGTTATTCGGGGGAGGGACTTATCTAAATAAAATTGACTTTAACAGATGTCAAAAACAAAGCAGCATTGGCACCAGGCAGGGTTATAATATTAATCTCTTCTGGATGGAACATAGGAAACCACCTATGTTCAATGTTCCTACACCAGGTCAAGCTATTTTCCCATCCAAATAATGTTTACTACGATCTGGTTTCCATGCAATGGGTGAATTTCCCAGAAAGTTTCATGTTTGGCATTTTGAAAATTCAACCTGCAACAGGGATGTGCTGTGGCTTGCTGTCATGTGTGAACCCGGACAGGGTGCATTAAGAACATAAGAATATAAGAAGTGCCATGCTGGATCAGACCAAAAGTCCGTCTAGTCCAGCACTCTGTTCACACAGTGGCCAACCAGCCATCGGCTAGGGATGAACAAGCAGGACATGGTGCAACAGCACCCTCCCACCCATGTTCCCCAGCAACTGGTGCACACAGGCTAACTGTCTCGAATACTGTAGATAGAACACAACCATCAGGGCTAGTAGCCATTGATAGCCTTCGCCTCCAGGAATTTATCCAAATCCCTTTTAAAGCCATCCAAATTGGCCGCTATCACTACATCCTGTGGTTAACATTGTTGAAGTGGTTAACAAGCCACCCAGAATCCATGGCCTATTTTAGGGTTGCGGGTGGCTTGTTAACTACCCTAACAACCCACCTCACCATGTTCACATGTAGCAATAAGCAAGCCATGCCTCTGCCTCTCATGGCTTGAATTTTCAAAATGGCATCCAGCAGTGCATGAAGGAGCCCATGGTGGCTTCTTGTTATGCATGAACTGGCTAAATGAGTGGAAAAGGTTCACCAGGGCTCCAGGCAGAAGGTCTGTCACATGCTACTGGATGCTTTGAACTGGAGGTTCATGGCCAGTGTTGGTCTCTGGGGCCTGCTGCATGAAAAACAAGCGTTCTACAATTGAGCTATGGTCCTTCCCCTCATGAATATGTACAGCTTGCTTTGAAAGAAGTATTTGTTTCCACTTGTCTCTTTTTTTGCAGTGAACCAATCCCCAAAATTCAGAAAGAGAAAAGTAGTATATGTGTGGGGGCTGGAAAGCTAAGCAGAGGTGCTGGAATATATATATATATATAAAAAAAACATTGTTACTTCTGCAATTAAATGTTTTGGAGTGATTGATGTTTCTTTATTAATATGGTATGAGAAAAGGGAGAAGGGAGACTCCATTTCTTTTCAGAGTGTTTGTTCAATTTAGGGGTGTCCATCGTCAGAAAATCCAGCCATTTTGGGGCTCACTGGGTTTCCACAATGCCGACTCATTTTGGAGCTAAACTGTGCATTCCCCCCCCCCCAAAAAAAAAATCTGGCAAAGTTTTCCTGTTTTTTTTTTAAATTGCATAAATAGAAATTTGCGCAAAACACAACTGAAATTTGCACACATGTTTGCAAATTTCTATTTACACAAATTTTAAAAACCTTGGAAAAATCTGTTAACTGGCTCAACTCGGTGCAGACTAAATCAGGCCAGCTTATGAGAAATAAGCTGCAGTGTGGAGATCTGAGCAGATGAAAGCTGAGTGAACTCCACTGCCTGGATGGAGTCCTCCAACATCACTAATTCAAACTGTAGTTCTTACTAGGGCAGCCATTTAGGTATAGCCAAAAAAGAGGATACCAATTTGCATATTAATTTTATGTTCTAAGTTATATGTATAGATGCAAATTTGGAAGGAATAACTCTGATTTAAATAGACATACACACTACATTAATCACCTTAGCAGAGAAGATTGACCAGGCACCCTGTGTGCCTGCTCAGTGTCCTGTCCAGCTGCTAACTGTTGATTGGCAATTTCAAGGCCCCTGTTCATCCTTCTGATGGTTCTTTATCATTACACCAGTCTTGGACTGGACAGCCATTCAAATAGAGGACATCTTCCAATAGAGGACTGTCCTCCAACAGCCCTTCAAACAGAGATTGTCCTCTGTAAAGTAGGACACCTGGCCCACCCTGATTTCTTTCTCATTGTTTTGGATCAAAGAAAATACATGGGAGTGCATAAGATGTCAGCTAGCTGAAAACGTTTCACCTTGTGTCTTGGATACAATTCTGTAAACTGCTCAATGTCTAGCTAAATTATGTTTTAACTACCATAGTGATAATCTGGAAAAAATGACTCCTTCAAACTACAGCATGCATTTTTCTCAATAATGGTGCCCTAAGTGTCAACCCTACACCACTTCTGTGGACATTGCCTTGATGTCTTTTAGCAGGAAGACAGCATAGAATTAATTTATTAATGGCTTAGCTCCTCCTCCTACACAGCTGCTCCTTTTGCTGCTCCAATAATGCATATAACAAGGAGACCAGGTGTGGGAAGCATTTTATATCCAGCTCTGGGTTTAATCCTTGACTTCAATTTTTAAGGGTTAATGCTGGAGATCTTCTAGTACTCACAGAAGACAGTAGTATGAAGACAGAGCATTTCTCCAGCCTAATATAGCAATATACATTTTAAAGGACAGCTCTTGAATGAGCCTTGTGTGGCACAGAGTGGTAAAGCAGCAGTTTCTGTGAGTTCGATCCCAGCGGAAGCTGGTTTCAGGCAGCCGGCTTGGGTTGATTCAGCCTTCCATCCTCCCATGGTTGGTAAATGAGTACCCAGCTAGCTGGGGGAAAGGTAATAATGGCTGGGGAAGGCAACGGCAAACCACCCCACTATAAGGCCTGGCAAGAAAATGTCAGCAAAAGCTGGCATCCCTCCAAGAGTCAGTAATGACTCAGTGCTTGCCCGAGAGGTTCTTTTCCTTTCCTTTCTTGGATCTAGGGATGTAGGGATTCTGTAAAATCCACCCTGTCTGTGTTTCACAGATTGGCAAGCTTCTTTCCATCATCCGCCCACAAATGGAAACAGATTTTTTTGGCTTCTGAATTTGCACATATTTGCATGTGTGAAAGTGCACAAATTCCACTGAAATGTGCAAATTCCTCCAAAATGCACATATCCCCCTAAAATTAGGGCTGTGCACGCCCTTCCTGAACCACTTCGGATCACAATCCAGACCTTCCAGATTGGGCCTGTACCAGTTCTGGTCAATTCGGACCTCCCCCGATCCGCTCCGGAACTGGATCCAGAATGATATCTGGAAGTCCGGATCGATATTCAGATGCCATTTTGCCCCCCCTCCCCACTTACTTGCCTTGGCGGCAGACAGCAGAGGCAGGTAAGTGAGGAAGGGGGGACAAAATGGGGGCCAAATAAGCCCCCCTCCCCCACTTACCTGGCTCTGTCGTCTGCCACCACCGTAGTCCGTGTGGCAGCTTCGACTGCCACCCAGGCCTAAGGCTGGCCTTAGGCCTGGGTGACAGTCGAAGCTGCTACCCGGACCGTGGCGGCAGTGGATGATGGAGCCAGGTAAGTCCTCCTTACCTGGCTCCGTCGTCCGCTTCCGCCGTGGTCCGTGCGGTGGCTTCAGTTGAAGCCGCCCCATGGACCGCGGTGGATGACAGAGCCAGGAAAGCCCCCTCCCCCACTTACCTGGCTCCGCCGCTGTCGCTGCACAGACCGTGGTGGCAGCAGAGCCAGGTAAGCTCCCTCCCCCACTTACCTGGCTCTGTCGTCCACTGTGGTCCATGCGGCGGCCTATTTCCGGCCTTAGGCCTGGGTGGCAGTTGAAACCGCCACACGGACTGCAGTGGACGATGGAGCCATGTAAGCCCCCTTCCATCCTCCCCACTTACCTGGCTCTGCCGCCATCACTGTACGGGCACTTACCTGGCTCCGAAGCTTCAGAATGGTCCGAATTGATTTGGACCATTCCGAACCGCTTTGGGCCGATCCAGACCTTCCCCATTCTGCTCCGGAACTGGGCTTAGGAGGTTCGGATCGGCCTGCTCTGCTTCGGATCCGGGGATCCATAATGGAGAGGAGCACCCCTACCTAAAATGTGCATTTTCATGCTTTAGCCTATAGTGGAAATATTAATCTTTGGCTGTTTTTTTGCATATTTTTCTATGACAAAATTTGCACGAAATTCCCAAAGGTTTGCTCTTTTTTTTTTTTTTTTAGAAAAACATCCAACCATTCTGCAAGTCCACAGAATCTGCCCAGAGGGGGGCTGCAGAATCCACAGGTCGGACTCAGAGAAATCTGAACTCATTTGGTTCCATTGCGGATTCCTCCGACATCCCTACTTGGAGCATTTCAGCATTGGTCCAATGATGGCAATAATTTCCCTTTGACATTTCATTAGATCCCCAAACACTTGGAAATACAGCTGCAGACAGCCGTGCTCTTTGATTAGCATGGAACAAAGCCCCGATCACATTCATTATTGATTTCTGTATGAAGAAGACATCTTGGTTTCTCTGGATAAACATAGGAACAAGAGACATTTGGCATGACTTTACAGATCTTAGATTAATGGGCTTCACTAGTTTGAAGGCTGAAAGGAATGATTGCAACCTTCCAGTATTAATCATTTCATGACAGTCTTTCCTAATAGCCCCATTTTTATACCTCTATGGTAAATTTAGCTTCAGTGTTAAATCTCCCTCTGCAGATCATTCATCCTCACAAAGTCATTGCATATTTTCAGCACCTAAAATGTTGAATAAAAATGGCAGGAAGGGAAAGAGAGAGAGAAAGAGAGAGAGAGAGAGAGAGAGAGAGAGAGAGAGAGAGAGAGAGAGAGAGAGAGAGAGAGTGAGTTTGTGAGGCATGGAGTTCTCAACCAAACAGAAAAGGTTTGAGTGATGTCCAAAGACATAGACCTTGGCTAGACCTAAGGTTTATCCCAGGATCGTCCCGGGGTCGTCCCTGCCTGCTCCTGGGATCCCTTGTGTCATTTACATGAACAGGGATGACCCCGGGACGATCCTGGGATAAACCTTAGGTCTAGCTAAGGCCATAGGCCTGTTCAGGCAAGGCAGAACACATCAGGGTGGATGAGACAAGGCTGGATAGGGGACCGAACTGAAAGGAAAAGAGATGAAATGATAGCTAAGAGAGGGGTCTCTAAGCCATTATGGGTATATGTATTGTTTCAAATTGACACGCCTACCAGCTAGGCACTGGCAGCTATGGAGGCAATAACTGTGTTACTCAGTAGGCTGGAGACTATGGCTGTATTCAGATGACAGGTGAGTCAAAGAACAAATGGATGTCTAGCTTGTTTTGAAGAGAGAGAGAGAGAGAGAGAGAGAGTCTTTTCCCTTGCTCCTCTTGAGCTATTTAGAATTGTATATGTTCCTGTTTCATATTAAGAGTACTGTAGTAGTTACAATTTATTTTAAAAGCATTTCCTGTCCTCCATAACCCCAAAAGTTAGGCTTACTGGAGTTCAGCCTAACAAAGCAGTGAAGGCTGCAATCTCGTGCACACTTACCTGGGGGGAAGCCCAACAGTGGAACATACTTCTGAGCAGAGATGCACGGGATTGCACTGCTAATGAATGGATTGGCTCATTAATGAGTATGTCAAAGTTTGGTAACCAAAAACCCAACCTGCTAGAATAATGGCCACTAGTCCTGATGGCTATGTGCCACCACCGGTACCAAAGGCAGTAAACCTGTATATGCTAGTTGCTGGGGAACATAGGTGGGAGGGTGTTGTTGCACCATGTCCTGCCTGTAGGTCCCTGTTCGACAGCTCGCTGGCCACTGTGTGAACAGTTCTAGACTAGATGGAGCCTTGGGCCCTTTTTACACCATACAGGTGTAGAGGGAGGCAGGGGTGTGTGATCCCGGACTTCCTTCCTTCCAGGGTCGTCCCTCGTGTCCAAATGGCCAGCACGACATCCGGGATGGGAAGAGGGGCATTGTGCGAGTGGAAGCAGCCAAAAGTTACAGGAGCTGGAGCACACTCATGCTCTAGCACAAGCTAATTGGAACCCCCCCGCTCCCCCCCTGATTCCCCCCAGCCTGGCTTTTTCCCTCTACTGATCCCCGATACTTACAGGGAGGAGGGAAAAAGCCAGGATGGGCAGCCACACACCTCCCACGGTCTCGGGATGATCTTGAGACTGTGAGAGGAATTGGGTTTTCCTAGGGATTATTTATCACTGGGAAATTGTGTGCTCATCCCCCACTGCCCTCGGAGTCCCTGTGCATCATTTGGATGCACAGGGACTTGGCTGTGACCAGCCCTCATTTTTGGGCTGGTGTAGAAATGGCCTTGGTCTGATCCAGCATGACTCTTCTTGAGTTCTCATGTTCTTAACCTTTCTAGTGGGACCTTCCCCAGTTACTGTTCTTCAGCAGAAACATAACTGTATTCTATTTGATGCTGACATTCATTCTCCTCATTGACCCCATGTCCGGCTTGTGGGCTTTCTGGAGGGATTTGGAGGCATGCTTGACTAGATGGACCTGTTGTTTTTCCCTTTGTCTGCTAGGACATGATGTCCACCATTCAGGAATGCAAATCTGGCATGTAGCCACCTGTAGCCACCCTTTGGCAGAGAAGACATCTTTAACACGTAGCACATTACATTCTTAGGCAAGATGAAATCTCTTCCTGGCTCTGTCAGACCCTCCATTTTGATCCTGCATGGGGGATCAGTGTTGGAGTTACAACAGTATTAAAGCTGTGTGTATAAGCTTGAATCAGTGGAGGCTGGTGGCTCCTAGGTTAGTGGGGTGGTGAATCCACGCTGAAACCATTTTGGGGATAGGGTTCAGCACATTGGATAGATCCTTTAGGGTTAAGAGGGTTTCTGACTGAAACTTAGGCCCTTCTCTTGATGATGTCGGGTATGCTGCATGCCACCACTGCATTGATGCTCCTGACCATCTATGTCGGAAGGAACGCAGTTGTGGGCTTTCCGGGTGCCCGCGCCACTGCACCCTCCTCCCCGAGCACTCACACGGAAGGTCCGGGGGTGCCTGGGAACATCTGCGCCCCCCTCTTCTAAGGTTAGTGTTGTTGTTTTTTAAAAATTGGACTGACTTGTGGGGTTCTTTTAAGCTGTAAATGCAGAAGATCGCATTTACAGCTAAATGGGGCGGGGGGGGAGAACGAGTTTGGAATGGGGTGCTCCCTCCCTGGTGGGATTTCAAAACCCCTTTTAATTTCCCCCCTTTTTCTTAACAAGGCTGTGCAGAGGTGTGGAGCCTCACTCCAAGCTAAAACAGTCAGGTAAGTACCTGACTTCTTTAGTGTGGAATTTTGGGGCTTTGCCCCTGGATCACTTCAGAGTGGTGGCTGCATCATGGCTGCTTCGGCTATTGGGCGGTATAGAAATGCAATAAATAAATAAATAAATAAATAAATAAATAAATAAATCTTGTGCTGCCACTCCAAAGCTACTGTGGGGGAAAGCGCCTGTGTAAACGAGCCCCCAGAGGGGATTCACGGCCCCCGGACATAGGAGCCACCAGCCTCCACTGGCTTGAATACATTTTTGTATTTGTTGCAGTCCAGTTAGTGGTTTCCAGGGTTACCTGAACATTCCATCTGCTAATCTGTTGTGACAGTTTGTACACAACAGTTAAGTTGCTGGCTTGCTGGCTTCGGCTTTATCTTTTCCCTCTCTGTTAAAAGACTGCTGTGTAAAGTTAAATTCTTGGGTGTACTTCAGCTGTGTGATCAAGTTTATTTATTTATTTGAGCCCTTTATATCCTGCCTTTCTTCCAAGATCCTCCTTCCACCTGCTCATCTCCATTATATCTTCACAACAAACCTGTGAGGTAGGTTAGGTTGAGAGTTAGTGACTGGTCCAGTGTCTCCCAGTGAGCTTCATAGCAGTGTGGGGACAAGAACCCCGATCTCCAGAGTCCCGGTCCAACACTCTAACCACTATACCATACTGGCTCAATGTACTTGCCAACAATCAGAACCATTTAAAAAACAAAAGAAAATCACCTCCTTTCTCCCAATGTATTGGATTATAGAAGCTAAAAGTAAAATGTGCTCTCCCCTACCTTGCACTTTTGAACTCTCAGGCAGACTTACCTGTCGGTGTTGCAAAAATATCTCTCTCTCCAGGCTACTAGTGCAACCTGATAGGTCCAGGAGTACCTGAAGGTGGCAATTGCAAAGCGATGCGACCTAAGGCAAGTGAACTCCACCAGTGATGCATGTGAACCCATACTTTCTCCACCGCCTGCTGTTTGCCAAATACCCTGACCATCATTATTTCCGGTTTTTGCCTGAGCTCCGTCAGTCAGCTTTGATGTTGTTTATTTTCCATTGCCAAAGCCTGACACACTCATTAGCGAACCGGTTCATTAAGATTTTGCCGTAATTGCCGCGTTAAGCTAAGCTTCAGCAAGCACCAGAGAACGTTTGCATTCATTCAGGATCGGTGAGAAACAAGAAACACTTTCGAAAAATCAGCCCTAATGTGCAAAGAGAAAAAAGCGAGGGGTTTATTTGTTTTTGCTTTTTATAGAACTGGAAGTTCTTCCGTGAATTCAGATCAAAGCAATTATCTGATGCAGACAATAAAGCATGAAATGTCATAACTGTTTGGGTGAAATATCCTTGGGGTATCTCTTTCTTCCTGCTTCTCTGACTACCGAGGAGGATGAGACCATTCAAGTTGATTAGGTGGCCATTAAATGACAAAAGAAGGCCTTGCAGCTTGCTTTGGTCTGTGCAGATGGAAAGAATCAGGTTTTTTTGTTAGAAATGTGGAATGGGGAGCTGTCGAGAAACAGGAGAAACATGTATTTGGTTCTGTCTCAGTAGCTGCTCAGACAGGCTGGTAGGAGCTGGGTTTTTTTTTTTTTAATTTATTTCTTTCCTGTGCTGAGAGATGGTGGGATTAAGTTGGCCACTTACATGGCTTGGGACCACAATACCTGACGGAACAACCTACCCGTACACTGCGCTCATCATCTAAGGTCCTCCTCTGAGTGCCTACTCCGAGGGACGCTGGGAGGATGGCAACAAGGGAGAGGGCCTTTTCGGTGGTGCCCCCCCCCCCGACTGTGGAATGATCTCCCCAATGAGGCTTGCCTGGCACCAACACTGTTATCTTTCAGGTGCCAGGTCAAGACTTTTCTCTTATCCCAGGCATTTAACAGCATTTAACAACGCTAAGTTTGTTTTTTAACAGACCACAGAACTGTTGTTTTTAAATGGATACTGCTGTTTTTAAACTATTGTTTTTATGTTTTTGATGGTTTTAAATTTTGTATATTTTTAATGTTTACTGTTTTTAACTTTTGTAAACTGCCCAGAGAGCTTTGGCTATGGGGCGGTATATAAATGTAATAGATAAATAAATTACATGTCACCAAAAAAGAAGAGGCAAATGCATCCCCCGAAACAGAGGAGGAAAGCAATTTGCATAACATTTAGATGTATAGGTATAAGTGCCAATTTAGAAATAGTAGTTATAATTTAAATAGAAAATATAATATATCTCACCATAATGGAGAAGACTGATGAGGTGACCTTTATGCCTGCTCACTGTTGATGGTAACTTCAAGGCTCTGCATACATTTCTTATGTTTTTTAAAATATATATCTCTAAACCAGACATGGTCTGGACACCTTCAAATAAAGAACTGTCCTCTGCCAGCTCTCTAAAACAAAGAAGGTTTGTTTTACCCTACCCATAAAGTAGGTCACCTGGTCACCCTAGATTGACTTCTGGAAAGTTGAGTTCTGGAATGATTTCCAGCCCTGGAAATGGTATCAAGGTTATGTCTCCGATTAAGGGCACAATCCTGAGGAGAAAATTGCAAAGGTAGGGAGCTATAACCAAGATGGACGTATCTCTCCAGTTAGTATTCACCTGACCTCAGAAAATGGTGTACTCAAGGATGACCTCAGTGCATGCACTGATTCATATGGAAGCAGGCATTTTAAGGCACAATCCTATGCATGTTTAGACAGAAAATTGGTTGTGGCATTCTGGGAGTTTGTAGGCCTTTTTTTCTGTCTAATTTGCATATTTCTCTGCACAGATTTCACAAAATAGCCATGTTGGCTCTACTCTGACCATCAAGGTCTCAGATAGGGTCTTTCCCAAGCCTGTTACAGGAAATTCCAGGAATTAAACTGGGGGTCTTTTGCATGCAAAACATCTGCTCTACCCTCTCCAACTCTCCTGAGTTATTTGAGGCTTCTTAGGAGCAAAGTCATTTGTTTTATTGAATACCGATTTGGAATAATTTACAAAAGAGAAAAAAACTGGCAGTGTGTTTCTGTGAAATTTACATGAAAATTTCCATGGAAATTACATGCAAAATAAGAATAAATAATAATCTTGCTGCAATGGGAGCCAAGTCATTTTTCAGCATACAAGTCTATAAGCAAGCTTAAGTGAAAATGCTAACACAGACATAAATCACGTAGAAACCAAACATTCTAATGTTGAAAATTACACTATGTAGCTTTACATAGCATTATTTGTTTGTTTTTAAAACAAAATGTGTGTATTAAGTTGCTTGATTCTACACACATTATGGCTTTTCTTAATCACACTTTTGAGCAAAAGCATTCTTTCTTTTTATGATTTAAAAGAGATAACTACAACTGACAGCCAAATTTTGGTAGGCTGCAATCCTATGCACACTTGGGAGTAAGTCCCACTGAACTCATAACTCTAAGATTGAGCATTAAGACAGAGCTACACAACATTCCTTTAATTATGGGGTTTATTCCCAGCAGTTATGCCATGTTTGCCACCCAAAGCACTATATAAAATTTAAATCACAAAAAACAATAATAAAAATCACCAAAGAAAATGATTTTTTCTTTTTCTTTTTCTCCCCCTTTTTATTGTGAATATCAACAAAATAGAACAGAAAGTTCATCATGAAAAAGAAAAAAGAAAAGAAAAAAACCACCACACATTAAATATATAGGATTATCGTCATTTTCCATCATGTGTAAATTTCATTAAAAAAAGAAAGAAAACAAGGGAGGGAGTTATACAACGGTTTCAAGAAAAGCAGACCAAATATCCGTGTATTTATCCACTTGGAAGTTGCGTCTATGTAACACTCGCTCAAAAGTTGATAATGTTATTATGTCCATTGCATTACAAGAGGTGTGAATTTGTCCCAGTGTGATAGTATGTCTTTGGGCTGTCATAAGGCCTCTGAAGGTCCACCTGGGCTGACCATGTATTAACTTCCAAGAAGCCGGTACGTAATTTAGGGGGACATGCACATTGTTCCATAATACAGATTGTTTCAATACAAAGTTCATCCTTATTATTACCTCCTCCCAAAAAGAGGCAGCTATGGGGCATTGCAAAAACATTTGAGTTAAAGAAACATTAGATGCATTGCATTCCCAACAATTGTGCAAGTTAGACAAACCCTTATTAAAAAGGTGTTGTGGAGTCCAATAAACCTGAAACGTGTTTTTTGTTTTTGTTTTTTGCTGAATAAGACGTAACCTGAGATCCTTAGAAGCTTCAGATATGGATGCTAGAGCAACCATCCATTGGTTAGGCAAGATAGAGCACTCCAATTCTCTTTCAATCCAGTCTTAAACTATGGGTATCATATTTACTTACTGCTACTAAATACTTATATATATGGGTCGTGGACTGACGTGTCAGTTCAGCTGTTGTAAGTGTTTCTAGCACCAAAGAAAGCAATAAATAAATAAATAAATAAATAAATAAAGTGATTCCAAAATAGGGTAGCCACTCACACATGGCCAAAAAAAAAAAAAAAAAAAAGAAGGAGGACAAAAGAGGGCACCAATTTGTATAAAATGCACATATGCTAATGTATGTGTATCGATAGATACATATTGAGAAATTATAATTTAAATAGATATTCTTCTCCCTGTACTGGAAAACACTGGGCCTGTTCACATATCATACAAAGCCACCATAACTTAAAAAGTGCCCAGTGCTTAGTAGTCCATGTGGGCAATCATTTTGAATATTCACCATGGCTGCAATAATACTAAATGTAGTATTTATGGTTTCATATATCTGAAGAACTTCCTACAGCCAGCATATGAAGAATAACCTTTATTTCAAGTGAGTCACGATACATACAAAAACTGCCTCTCCCATGTCAGGTGAATGCATTTATACAAATCACTAGAACACTCACTCAAGTCAATTAACCCAATCAGCACACAATCATTACATCTTTCCTTTTTTCTATTTTTTTTTAATTTTCGTACCCAAATCTTAGAGGTTTTCTCACAATTCTTCCTCTAGATGTGATTACTGGTTTCTCCTCCAGCTCCATATTTTTTCTTCATTCTGTTCCATATTTACACTTCCACCACCTTCTTTCTCACTCTCCCTATCATGACTTTCCTCACTCATCCTTTTCCCAGACGTTTGTAAGTCCTTTCTATTTCTCCTTTATAACCTTTCATCTTGCGTTTCCACCACATATGATCTAGGATTTTGATGATGCTCAATTACTTTTGCTGGTTGCCATATTCCTTCTTTCTGAATAGTAACTCTTTCTCCCACATCCAGTGGTGGCAATAGCTTAGCCCCACGATCATAATAAATTTTCTGCTTTTTCTGTCTTTTTTTTAAACTGTTCTTGCACCCTACTATGTGAAATACCTTCTGATTGCAGCAATGTCTTTGCTACAGGTAATCTTGTTCTCAACCTTCTTCCCATTAGTAGCTGTGCTGGGGACTGATTATCTAGCATAGGTGTATTTCTAAGATCTAACAGGCAAAGATATATATCTGTATTATCCAAGCTACTCTTCTTTAAGATCTTTTTGACTGTTTGAATAGTTCTTTCAGCCATTCCATTTGATCTTGCACAATATGGACTAGAAGTGACATGCACAAAATTCCATTCTTTTGCAAACATTCTGAATTCCTTAGAGTTAAATTGAGGACCATTATCAGATATTACAGTTTCAGATATGCCATGTCTTGTGTGAACCCGGTGAGGGTGGGTTGTTGCTGTGGATAGCAAAGCACCCAGAACACATGGGTTGTTTTGGGGTTGTTTGTTAACCTTGCCAACAACCATCCTCGCTGGGTTTACACAACACAACAAGCCACAGCCGGAAGAGCCAATCTGGCACCACCCGTGGGTGCTGCAGTTTTTTGTGGCTTAAATGAGCCACAACAAGTCATGGTGATCAAGTGAACCTGGTCACTGTGACCAGCTGAGCTCTGTGGTCTACTCAGTCAGCTGTCCAGGGGTTATCCGTGAATGGATAACTTCAAGATCCCTGCTGCTCCCCTTTTTAATTTGTATTACTGTCAACAAAATTGTCCAGAAACAAATGTAATTGTCCTGATTTAGAGACCTTACATGTGTAATAATGGAGGTCCCACACATGCAGGCTTTTCCATTCTTTTCCAAGGAGGTGGGAGATCCACACACACATGCAAAGTTGCCCCATCCTTTGAAACAAATATGGAAGCTCTTGTGGGGTGGCTGCCCCATGCAAATTTTGGTTCCTGGTGCTTACAAGAAACGTCAAGCTAGGAAACTTGGTGCTCGAGATGTTTTGGACTACAACTCCCATAAGGCCCAGTGAGTATGACAATAGTCAGGGGCTTGGAGACTTATAGTCCAAAACATCTGGAGGGCACCAGGTTACCTGTTCCTTAGTTATTTCTCATACTGGTAGAAGACAGTTTGATAAGACCCATTAACCTATTCACCTTGAGGAGGAGATTGGGAGACACAGCTGGGCACAGAGATTCCTTTGCAAGAAGCAGAGCATTTCAGTCTAATTGTTTTAACGTCTCTTTTCTCACTAGCCCCCAGACAGAAATCTGAGCACACCAAGGCATTTTTCATGCTACTGTAATGTGATTATAATTATGATCCATTTAAATTATTAATAACGGGGCTACTAAGACTTCACAGTGACCTTTTTTCCTCCTCTCACGATTAGAAATGCAACACAATGGTTTTGTGATAACCTAATAATGCTATTGTGGGAAATGCTTCAACTTACAAGAACGTTTATTGCCCTTCCAGGTTGCAGATTGCACAGAATAAAATGGCACAGGAAGCCAGCTCCTGATACTTCGCTGGCACTACTCACCCTCCATGCGTAGTAGTGCTAGGCTAAATCCTGCTCTCTATTTTTGGGAACTTTCTCTCTCCCTGTGAAAGAGGCTTTTTTTCCCTGCCTGTTTTGCAGGAAGGGGGGAATTCAGAAAATTTTCTCCATGGGGAGGGGGACAGGGTTTCCACATTCCTTTTTTAAAGGAGAGATGATTGCTGAGGGGCTTTCTTTGTATTTTTTAGTTTTTTCTAAAAAAAACCCACGCATGCGCATGCACACACATAGAATCATAGAGTCATAGAATAGCAGAGTTGGAAGGGGCCTACAAGGCCATCGAGTCCAACCCCCTGCTCAATGCAGGAATCCACCCTAAAGCATCCCTGACAGATGGTTGTCCAGCTGCCTCTTGAATGACGCTAGTATGGGAGAGCTCACAACCCCCCTAGGTAACTGATTCCATTGTTGTACTGCTCTAACAGTCAGGAAGTTTTTCCTGATGTCCAGCTGGAATCTGGCTTCCTTTAACTTGAGCCCGTTATTCCGTGTCCTGCATTCTGGGAGAATCGAGAAGAGATCCTGGCCCTCCTCTGTGTGACAACCTTTTAAGGTTGTCATACACGGATGAACCCAGCAGTTCTTAGTGAATGCGTATTGGAGACTAAGGCCATAGCTAGACCTACCTGATAGTCCGCAACGGAGGAGGGAAGATCTCATGTTGCGATTAACACGAGATCCCTCCTCCATTTACATGTGAGGCGCAACGACCTCAGCAAGAGAGGTGTCACGCCCGACATTTTAAAATATATTTTTAAAGAAGACGGAGCGCATGAACGCTTGTGCGATAGAGGTAATTTTTTTAAAAAAATTAACTTAATTTCCCTGCTCCCCCCACCCTACCCCCGATGGGTGCAGCACTCCTGAGGAGTGCTGTGCCCCGTGCGTGGCTCCTGGCTCCGTGGCAACGGGCCACACATTCCATGGTCTCAGGCTCAGCCCAAGACTGTGGAAAAAGCGGGCCCAAAGGGGAGGGCTCTATCCCAGGGGAAGGGAGGGATGATCCCTCCCTGATCCCGGGATCCCCTGTGCGTCATGGGGACGCACAGGGACGATCCCGGGGTTCGACCCGTGATAAAGCCAGGTCTAGCTAAGGCCCATGTGACTTCTCCCTCTCCAATAAGCATTCAGTAAGCACTCCTGGGCTCCTGGAAATGCTGTGGCTGTTTTTTTAAAATAAAATAAAAAGAAAGAACCCCCCCCAACCCTAACTCTCCCCAACAACTGGCTACATTTAAAAAGGTATGTGGAAAACCTGTTCCCCTCCCCAAGGAGAAACATTCTCTAAAATTCTCACCTCTCCCAGCCTCTTTTGCCTGAGTGTTCATTTTCTACCCTCCCCACCACGAAAATGGAATGGTCAAAATTTTCAGCACAGTGCTAATGGAGAGTGTGGTAGCAGAGCACAGAACAGTCTTCTGCAACTTTGTGACCTTCGGTGTTGGAGGGCAACTTCTAATTGTTGTCCCTTAACCAGGGATTTAAAGGCCTGCTTCCCCAGCATGTTAAAAGCCAATCAAACACACGAGGCTGGAGAATACATGTAATCCATTTACTTCCGATACTGCAGTATGGGGGTGCTCTCTGGTTCCACAAGATGGAGGCACCCAGAACAAAGGAATCTCACAGTATATATAGGCCCTGACTACAAGAGGGTGTTAGTCTCTTTCTAACCCTTCTATTGGTCAGTTCTGGATTAGCAAGTTAAGTTACATTCAATTTTCAAGTTAAGGTGCACAGTCTCAACGAGTCATAGGTTACATTCAATGCTCTATTGGTTGAAAGTTTTTCCCTTTGTCTGATGTCCACCATTAAGGAATGCAAATTTGGCATATAGCCATTTGTAGCCACCCTTTGGCAGAGAAGCCATCTTTAACCCTTGGCACATTACACTCATCAAAGAGATGAAACCTCTCCCTGGGCCCATCACTAACATCCTCAGTTGGCATGGCCCAAGTTCTATGCCAGGCATCTTCTCCAGTTAAAAGGATGTGGTCGCTGGGATGGGAAAGACGTCTGAACGAGATTTTGGAGTGCCCTTGTCTGTCAGAGTAATACTGAGCTGGAGATGAATAAATGCTAATGTGGTAAAAGGCAGGTTCTGATACTCCTCTTATCAAAGGAAGTACAACTAAGTTATTCCACTAGACTCCCAAAAGATGTATGTTCTGCCATTTTCCCATCCCAGTTCTCCTTGATTAGGTCCGACTCACCTTTCGGAAGTACCTTAGCTCAAAAGGAGAGAATCCAGCTTACTCTTTTGGAACCTCTCTTTATGCAATAAATGGTGTGACAGCTTCTCATCTGAAACATTTGGCTGGATATCAACATAAGTCTTAATTATCCTCTCCAGGCTGGTATTAAACCTTTCCACCAGTCCATTGCACTTTGGGTGATATGCTGTGGTTTTAAAATATTTTACCCCACAAGATTTCTAGGGATATTCCTTGATTTCAGATAAGAAATTTTCACCTCTATCTGTAACGATTTCTGAAGGAAACCCCAAATGGAGCCAGTGTGGTGTAGTAGCTAAAGTGTTGGACTGGGAGTTGGGAGATCCAGGTTCTAGTCCCCACACAGCCATGGAAACCCACTGGGTGACTTTGGGCCAGTCACAAACTCTCAGCCCAACCTACCTCACAGGGTTTTTTTTTGTGAGGATAAAACGAAGAGGAGGATTCTGTAGTATTGGGTTCCTTGGAGGAAAAAAGGCAGGATATAAATGCAATAATAAATTAATAAATAATAAATGGAGAAAAAAACTTTAGTAAAGATTCAATTACCACTTGAGATTCAATAGAGGCAAAATGCCAATGCATCTCGATATCTTGTTGCAAAGTCTACCAGAGTGAAGAAATATGTTTCCCCTTTCAAAAAGGCTTAGTAAAAAGGCTCACAATATTCACTCCCACTTTGATAACAGGCTTCCCTTATAATGGGTCTATGCTCTAAGGGGGCTTTGCTCTTGTGGCCTACTTTGCTACTGTTTGGCAGGACTTAAAGTAATGCAGTCATCTGCTCTGCAATGCCCAGCTAGTAAAAAAATTGTCATTCACGGTTGTCTTGTTCTGTTTCTCCTCAGATGGCCTGCACAGGGTAAGTCATGTGCCAATTCCAATGTCCTGTGGGGTACAAATAATAGTTTGAGGGGTTCCCAAGATTCCTCTCTGGCTTTGGGGAACTATAATCTACATAACAGTCTCCCCCCACTCCAAGATCACATATGCCCTTGTCTTTTGTGTGAGGGGAACGTTTTGTTGCATCACAAGTTTCCTCAAGTGCTTTAGAGTAAAGTTATCTGTTCCTTCCAACTTTCTTGTTGGAACCTCTGATAATCCCAGGTCCTTGAAATTCTCCTGTAGTATGCTCTCTCTCTCTCTCTCTCTCTCTCTCTCTCTCTCTCTCTCTCTCCCTCCCGTGTGTGTGTGTGTGTGTGTGTGTGTGTGTGCATGAACTAGACTTTTATTGACATACATTTTGTAAATCCTACCAGCATCACTGGCTCCCACTGTCACTAGGATCAATAATCAATTATTATTATGGTGCTTTGTCCCTACCACCAGCTGTCATCCCTATGCACAAGGAACTCTGGGACTGGTAGTTCTTGACACAGGGAAGGACATTTCTCTGTCTCTCAAATGACAAGCCCTATTTTAACTATGTAAGCATCTCTCTGTTTAAGAATAGCCTGGGACAGCAACTCATTGCACAGAATGTTGCCTCTTCTGTTCTAGCACTGCTTCTGATTGGCTCCAAAGAATCTGACAAGATCTGCAAAATAGGTACATAGATACAGAGATGTAGGTTTCACTATCCTCAAATACAATTTGCAACAGCCTTCCTGAACCTGGTGTCCCACAGAGATATTGAACTATACCCCATTCCTAGGCATTATGGCTAATGGATGTACTATCTGGGGATGATGGGTGCTGTAGTCCAACACACCTGGGGGATGCTAGGCTGGGAAAGGCTGATCTACAATTTAAGCCCAATTTCCCCCATCATAGTGATGGGGGTGTAGCCTAGGGAGTCCCTTTGGATCCCTGGACCCCAAAGAGTTCCCTCCCCCCAGGCATGGGCCCTAGATCCCTTTCAAAAAGCACACAATGGGCTCTTTATAAACTGTGCTTTGTCTACATTGAGATTCCCTTCCTCTTTTGTCTTTCTTTTCAAATCTGTTTGGAACCACCAAATCCAAGGACCTTGGAAGTGTTTTTAATATGGTGATGGCGGTTGCCAAGGCGAGCGATATTGCCGGCTTTTCAGGTGCATTTTTACATCTGCTTGTTTAATGAGCAAATAATGTTATATAAGCCATCACATTCAATATTTCTGAAATTGGCTTATCCCAACCATCTGTACACTTGAAATTAGAAAGGGAGAGAAATCTAAGACTAAGTAACTGATCAAAGTGAGGATGACAGAACATCAATTAGCCTTGACTACAATGGCAGTCCTTTTTGCCTGATCATCCCTGGGGAGGTGGGAGGTGGCCTCAGATGTACATCTCTGACCATGTTGGAGGGGTGCTTTAACCCCTTCTTTTCCTTCCCCCTGCTTTCGGGGTCCATTCATTATCTGAAAGCTCTTAATCCCGGATTTCTGATTCTGACTCCTGCGGGTTTATTTTATTTTTGTTTGGTCTCAGAGCCTAGTACATTGTAACATAAAGAGAAATATATCTTAAGCACTTTTATATGTGGATGAACAAATCATTTGATGATGACTAATGACTGTGATGTCTGACGACCTTCCTTAAGTTCCCAGTGACGGAGGAAATGCACTTTGCATCTGCTCAGGGGCACCACCATCTATTCTTATTTCATAGCGTCAAGGGATGCATCCCTGTCATTGAAAACTAGTGCCAGGGACAGAGCCCTGGTGCAGTGGTGCAGCTAGGCAATTGTAGACCCTGGACTTAATGGTCTCTCAGGGCAGGGTGGTGGTGAGATGCCTATGTGAATGACTTCAGTTGTGAAGGACACAACTTACACCCACCACCACCACCAATAGCTTCAATATCCCTTATATCTTACAGGTAAAAAACAAACAGACCAAAGCCCTGTTTGACAACCCTGATTAAAAAAGAAAAGAAAAAAAAGAAATACATGAGCATCTGCAGTGTGTCCATTTGGAACTTGCTTAAATTATAGCACTATTATGACTATATGAATAAAAGAGAGTTTGCATCTTCTGTTCTGATGCTAAACACATTAATGTGAGAATTAGCATAGTTGGTTGTAGAAAAGGGTAATATTTATTATTATTATTATTATTATTATTATTATTATTATTATTATTAATAATAATAATAATAGCACCTGTACATGTTATGTGCAGGCCAGGTTGGCTTCTGCTGCCTCTAAAAGGACTTAAAAAGAAGAGGAATGGATACAGTGGAGGCTGGTGACTCTGATTTCAGTAGGGCTGTAAATCTGCTCTGGGATTCTGTCAGAGCCGGTCAAAACTCTAAAAGGAGCTATCCAAGGTGCTGAACCCCTTTGTGGGGCTGGGTAGGTTTAGGGTTCAGCTCCTTCAGAGTTCTGACTGGTTCTGACCGAAACCCAGAACGGATTCTCCGTCCCACTGACCTCAAAGCCACCGGCCTCCATTGGTACTGGTTTACCATGGCCCCATCACCGCCCACTTGCTGGGTGGTCAGTTGTGTGCCCTGTGCTGGGGGACCCTAAACTTGGGCCCCCGGGGCCCAACCCTAGCTGCCCTCCCCCCCCTGGTGCCGTGGGGAGCCCCAAAATAAACCCTAACTCCCCTTCCTGATTCCTTCTTGCCCTGCTGCTGCTGCAGCTCTGGGTCCCCCTTCTGTGTTGCAATGTAGCCGGGGTGTTGCTTGTTGGTTCTGCTCGGGAGTAGCCAGCAAGCGAGGGCGGATCTTCTCGGCCTCTCGAAGGGAAGGCAGGAGGGTGGAGGGGGGGGGGAAACTGGGCTGATTCTCTGATCTCATCCCACAAGCCAGTCAGCTGCGAGCTGTCTTTCTGGCTGTCAGCTGATCCCGGCGGGGAGCCCGTTTTCTCTCCCATTCACGCTTTCCCTCACTTCCCTCAAGTGGATTTTAAAAAAGGGAGGAAAAAAAAAAGCCAGCCAGCCAGCGAGACGAACAAGAACACCGCCCCCCCCCCCTCAACAACTCTTGCCGGCGAGTTTCTGGGTCAGGACTGGAGGATTTATTCCAAAAGCTGGTTGGCTGGCTACTTGCGGGGGGGGGGGGAAGAGAGGGGGGATTTAAACCCAAACAAACAAATAACAACAACACAACAACAACAAACGGAACAAGCCCCAAGCTGGATTTGCAAGGCAACTTCGCTCCCACTCCCTTCCTCCTCTCCAGTCCGGCGGGATGGCTTCCAATTTCAATGACATAGTGAAGCAAGGGTATGTAAAGATTAGGAGCAGGCGATTAGGAGTAAGTATTGATTTATTATTATTATTATTATTAATAATATTTTTCCTCCCTTCCCTATTTGTGTACCCTGTTTCCTTTGACAGCAGGCTGGGCTTGTTTTGCTTTGGCAATTGTTCGCCACGTGGGTTGGGTGTGAGGGAGCCCTGCGATGGTCCAGAGGATTTGAATCCGAAACACGAGTTCTTGTCTTGGCGTGTGTGTATGTGTGTGTACGTGTGTGCTTTACCTTGGAAAGAGCCGGTCGTTTCCAGCTCCCCACTGTCGCGGACATTACAAATATAGAAACAGCTATTGCAGTGGAACATTTCTCGTTACGGATGCAAGTGGTCGGGGGGGGGGGGCGTGTGGGAAGCGTATGAGAGCCAGGAATAGACCTATTCAGGGGCTTAGCCGTGCTGATAAAGTAGCAAGCTTTCGAATGTCACAGAACTCTGCCCACCAAGCAGGAAGTGGCGTCTGTACCGTTGTGGGGCTTGGGTATACTTTGATGACTAAGGAAATTTTCATCAAGAGATCCGAATTATCTAAGAGTACTCCAAGGACCGGGTTCCCAATAACTTCCCACCAGAGGAAGGTGGTGGCTCCGATCTTGGTGGGGCTGTGAATCCACTCTGGGTTTTAGCCAGAACTCTACTGGCGCTATCCAAGGCACCGAACCCAATTTTGCTTCTTTTTTGGTGTGTGTGTGTGGTCAGTACCATGGCTAGCTCCTTTAGAGGTCTGCCTGATCCTGACTGAAAACCAGAGTAGATTCACCGCCCCACTGAACTCAGAGCCACCAGCCTCCACTGCCTGCCACTTGGAAGAGCAGCCCCTGCTAGCCTGTCAGAGGAAACAGACTTTAGGACCCCGTTCAGTGCTCATGCACAGTTTCCATCATTTCAGCGCGGCTTGCACAAGATAAACTTCTTGACACCTTGGGGTAAAGAGTGTTGTGGCACCTTTGAGATGTGCAGCCAGGGCGGGTGCCAGACTATTTTGCACCCTAGGCGAGGCGAGCTACTTGCACCCACCCCCAAGAAAATGCCAACTTCGATCCAGCTGTTCAAGAAGATTTTCTGAACTATTATATTTTCCTTTTATTATGTTTTTTCTTAAAACAGATGATTTGTATAAAACTGACCCTTAAAGGGCAGTACTGCACCTCTCTGAGGTCTGCACCCTAGACGGCTGCCTAGTTGGCCTAATGGTAGTGCCGGCCCTGTGTGCAGCCTAATTGTAGACAGGTTTATTTCCTGAACTTTTATAAGTCAAGGCAGAGTGCACATTTCAATAGGATTGTGAACTAGGGCAACAGGTTTATTTCTGAGTCACCTTGCATGGGGTTGGGCTGCCATGGTGGTGTTCAGATGTGAGGCTAACAGTGCAATGCTATACATGTCTACTTTGAAATAAGCACCATTGATTTCAGTGGGACATACTCCCAGGGAAATGTGTATAGCATTGCATATTAACAATCCAATACTGCACAGATCTGCTTAAAAGTAAATCAAGTTGAGTTCGACGGGACTTATGCCCAGATAAGGGGGTATATAATTGCAACCGTAATCAGCATTGGCAGAAATTGGTCTACAGAGAAAATATGAAATCCACATTGGCTGCAGGGCACATTCAATTTTTCTTCCATCTTGTTACCCGTATCAACGTATAGATAATCAGAATGACAACTCTGGACCATAATATAGTTTAGATCGCAAAGAATCTATGGGAGGATGCACTTGTACTAGATGCCGGCTGTGTCTTTTAGGTGTGTTTATTAACCATCATAGATACAGGTGCACAAATGAGAGGGTCATTTCCTGCAACATACATGGAGATGCTGCACCACCAAGTAGCATGTGCAGGTCCAAGTTTGGGTGGTCTATTACATGATCCCTTCATTTAAGCAACATTTTGCACCTAAGAAAAGCTACAGCCTAATCTTAGTTTGAGTGTTGTGGTGAAGAAAATCATACACCCATATCAGTCCAGAGGAGCTGTTGTTGTACAAAGATGTCACCTGTATAAGCTTCCATTATATGGAAGGTATGTATGTAATAAATAAATGAATAAAAAATACAGCTCTTGAGCATTTGTGTGTTTAGGGGTATCTCTGATCTCCTTTTTTATTGCAACACAAACCGATGCCATAATTTACCTTGTTTGGTTTTTCATTTTTTGTTTAAGAATTTGTTTCATTTACGTACACTTCTAAACCATTTCATAGCCTAGGTTCATGTTGTTTATGTAGTATAAAAAAGTTTTTATCTATCTGTCTATCTAATTAAGCACACACATGGGCTGGGTCCTGGGAATTTTGGATTTGGGTTTCCTTTCAATTTCCTTGATGGGCTTAGGCAATTCCCTATATCTCTGCTTTGGTTCTTCCATCTATAAAATGGGAACATTGGCCTATCTTGGAGATGGTTCATACATAATATATACCTCAGATCTGGCTTGTAAGGGGTGCGGCATGCTTTGTGCAGCACAGCACTTAGCATACTAGATGCCAGACTTGTTGATTTGATCTGCAAGGTGATTTCTGGAGTTCTGAAATCCCTAGAAACACCACTTCTCTAGAACAGCAAAAGTAGGAAAGATGGGTATGTTTCTAAGAGTATTTTGCATAGAGATGATAATAGTGTGGTTATCATAATGAAACATGTTAAAATGACCTTATGGACCATGATACAAAACAGCTATTGGATTAAACTGCCATTATTACCTCCAGGAGTGGGTACATTTTCCTTTATTTATTTATTTATTACATTTCTATACTGCCCAATAGCCAAAGCTCTCTGGGCGGTTCAGAGAGCTTGTGTTCACCTGTGCTATTACATTTAGAATACTCTTAGGGTCATAGCTCAGATTTGTACTGTCATATTGTGTTTGAAATGGTCATAGGTATATGGTCAGTACTCATAGCAAATCAGGCAGTTACTTCATTATTAATGGAAATGTTGCACCAGGTCTAAGAAAAAAGGAGCTTGCTTAGACAAGAACTCAGGGCTTATACAAGGGGAAAGAGGTACAGATTAAGTTTTGTCGGGAAAACCTTCTAACTAATTCACAGTGCAGAGCAATTTAGTTATCCTGTGGTCTTTGAAGTGTGAAAGTTTCTAGTGATACTAAAACATACAAGGATTTTAAGAAAAGGAGTCTGATGATACTTTTAAGAAGATTATTTTCTGCTAATACTTTTGCCTGTTTCTAATTGAATAAAGAAGGTTTTGAACAATAATGTTGCTGTTGTTGTTTATGAGTTCATATTAAACACAACATTTCTAAAGTCAGATAGTCATTCTATCAGTATCCATGAAAGCTAGCAGGTATTATTTTGGGGAAAGAGGATATCATTTTGGAAGTTTAATTAGTAATGCTTAAATTAAACCAATAAAGCCAAGATGACATCCGTCGCCCTTGTGTTTGAATCCATACTAAAATGTAAATGTTTAAAACCCAGTGTTGAAAATAGCAATAAGGAAGTGGTTGGGAATTTGATCTGGGTTGGGGGAGGGGACATACACAAAGCTAACCACCCTTTAAAAAAACACAGCCTGTAGGGGGGTACAGTTTATAGATGCTATGTAAGTGATGCAAAAGTGACATATTAATAAATGAGAGGGGTTTCTATGAAAAACTGATTAACTTCTGGAAATGTTGTATCTGACAAAGTGGGCTCTGCCCCCGTGAAAGCTTATGCCACAATAAATGTATTAGTCTTTAAGGTGATAGAAGGCTGCTTCTTTTGCAGCAACTGTCTAAGATGGCTATCCCTCTGGAAATTATAGGTATTGACTCCATGGGGCTTGTAGCCTCTGGAAAGCCTTTAATTCTCTTTGGAAGTGAGTGATCTACATTTTTCATTAGCAAGTTAGAGTGATTCGTTATGACATCATAAAATATCTTGGGCCGATTCCATATAGGTGGGATACAGTATCTAAAATGGAATTGCGTCTTTCATTGCTTCATTGCTCGATTTGGCCGTAAATGTTGTTTGTTAGTGTAATTGAAGTGGAAATTGGAAAATATTTACAGTCAGAGGGTTCCTGAGTTGTCAACTTGGCATGGAACATTGTGGAGGTTTAAAGGGATATATACCTAATCAAGAGAGTAAAGCACAGAGAATGCCTTCAAGAGTGATCCTAACCTCGTTCACAAGTAAAATACTACTCATGTTGATGGGATATACTTCTAAGTAAACATATGGCACAGTGGCTAAAATGTTGGACTGGGAGTCGGGAGATCCAGGTTCTAGTCCTCACTCAGCCATGGAAGCTCACTGGGTGACTTTGGGTCAGTCACAGACTCTCAGCCCAACCTACCTCACAGGGTTGTTGTTGTTCGGATAGAAATGGACAGGAGGATTATGTACACCATAATCCTCTTGGAGGAAAAAAGGTGGGATATAAATGTAATACATAAATACAAATTTAAAGCTTACTAGTCTAAGAGCAGCCTTCCCCAACTGAGTGCCCTCCAGAGCAGCCTTTCCACAGCGTCCCTACCCAACACTGTGCGCATGCACTAAGTGATGCTCAATGATGGGTCCGTCACACCAGTTTCAACTCTCTGAAGAGACTTCCATCCATTTATTTCCAGGCATGTAAACTTACACGAATGTCCTAATATACAATATCTACTTGGCTGAAGTGCTTTGGTCTTGTAACCCTCAACTCAATATCCATCTGCATATACACAGAAAAGCAACCTCAGGAAGTGGTTATGATATTCAGGCAACATTGTTCTGACTAGCAAATTTATTGTGGACTTCATATCTTTGAATGAAAAAATTGGTGCTTTTTTTTTTGGTAGAATGAAATAAAAGGAGCTATGTAAGCCAAACTACCCCCCTAGTAAATATATAAAGGTCTGATAACATTTCAGTTTTGAGGAATTTCTGAAGTAGGTTCAAGTCCTTGGCTGCTAGCCTGAAATGACAAGCCAGGGTCATAATAGTATATGCTCTTCGATAAAAGCACTGCAAATCTGAACCAAGCATGTCAAAAAATGCTCAATTCGATCTGCATATTGTTTTCCTATTTTGCATAAACTCCCCTCCCCCATCTCACAGATATTACTAAATTGCATATCCTAATTTATCCGGGTTCTTCTAGGCATAAGAAGAGCAAGTAGCTATGATGGGCATTAAAACCCCATTGCCAGACATTATAGAAATCTCATTCATGCATTGCTGAAATATCTTCATAGCCATAAGGGCTAGAAACTTGATAAAACAAAAACAAAAAGAAAGCAGAGATTGCCAGGAAGTAAATTTCTATGCCCAATCTCACACTGCATTTCCCCACCCCACCTCAAACACCTATAGCTATCTAATGGTATGGAAAAATAGAACAATAGCTTACTACTGTTACCAAAAAAGGATATTTTCTTTTATTATTTTCTCTATCAGTAAAAACTTTCCTCAAATTCCTGAGGTCTTAATGGAAACTGAGTCTACACTGTGAGGGGAAACCAGCCAGATAAGTGCAATTTACTCTTTCAACTGTAAAGTGAAACCCCAGGCAGACTACTATCAGGTGTACAAATGTCAGGATCAGGCCTGTTCCCCCTAGTAGGGGGGGGAAGAGGTTTCAGAGGGTGAATCAGAAGAAGAAGAACCAGGAATTTACCAGCCAACAGAGGAAGCTGGGGAGGAGGAGAAGTCAAGTTCAACCGCAGCTTTTAAAGCTCAGCTAAAAACTTTTCTTTTTCCTAAAGCTTTTAAAACTTGATTTTGTTCTGACTTTATACTGTTAGTTTTACCCTACCCAGTGCCTGTTTACCCTACCCTGTGCCTGTTTGCTTTCTCTTCCCCTCCTTATTGTTTTATTATGATTTTATTAGAATGTAAGCCTATGCGGCAGGGTCTTGCTATTTACTGTTTTACTCTGTATAGCACCATGTACATTGATGGTGCTTTATAAATAAATAAATAAATAATAATAATAATAAGGATGAATCTTCCCATGAGCTTATCATGGAGAATGCAGACAGTTCAGAGACCATTTCCCCCTCTCCACTCTGGAGAACTCAGGCTCTGTCTGAGGGGGAGGGGACATTGGAATCCCAGAGTCCGCCACAGGGTCAAGTGGGTGGAGTTGAGAGGAGGTAAGAAGCAGTCTCCAGCTCAAGAAAGGTTCCTCATAAAAGTGACCTATGTATGCACAGGAGCCTATGTAAGCACACCTGAACATGTATAGACATCCGACTTGTGATCCATCCTCTCCATTTTTCCAGGATAAAGGTCAGGTTTAGTGAGCGTTCCTACATTTGCACAGATCCTTTTACAAATAGGATCTTGAAGACATGTGAATCCGAGATAGAGATGTAGTCAGTGGGCCTGATCCTGATCTCCCCCTCCATGCTTTCATTTGTACTCTGGTTGACCATCTACACAGGGCTTTAGGTTGTAGCAGACTGAGAGCAGCTAATGACTTAGCAACACACTGTGCTGGCATATAGTATTTTTCCAGATTTGCATATGCTCTGCATGGATTACCTGTTGGGTGCCAGAATTTACTTCAGCAAAGTAGACTCTAAGTGCTTAGAGTCACTGTTTATATTACAGTAAATACTTAAGGATGGAATCAGTGGGCAGAGAGAAATTTTTCAACAGACCAAAAGAATGATCACATATATCGGCTGGAAATTACAAGTCATGGCAGCCTCTTTCTGGATCTTTTACCTTCGATAATAATAAATCACATGAACTTTTTGTCGTCATCCATTTATAAAACCCTTCCAGTAAGATTTTGGAAGGCATGGAGCTTTTTCTACATGAGGCTGTTAATCACTGTATCTAATTTCGATTCCATCACGTAGTGGAATAATTTAAATATACAAGTAGGAAAAGACCTTTTTTTCAGTTTCAGAAATAATACCCCACTTACTTCCCTCTGAAAAACACTGAGTAAAGTGCTCGTAAAAAACAGATGAACCCATAAACAACCATGAGTAAGGAATCATGAGTGCACAATGAATGCCTTATGTAGAAAAGTTCATGGTTTGTCCAGGAGTATAGCCATGGAGGCTCCAGAGGTTGAGCTGGGGGAAGGAGTTGTGGTAGATGTTGGGGTCCTGAAAATGACTATGAAAGCTGGAATAATCTTCAAACAAAAGCACTACTTTTGCTTTTGTCTTAAGTATGCTGTCTAACTAGATTTCAGTCCTCAATGTATTTCTTCTGTATTTATAAACTGCACTCAGTGTTGTTTATTTATTTATTTATTTATTTATTTATTTATTACATTTCTTTACAATTTAAAATAATGGCATATCATCTAGACACAACGCCAAAGGAAAAGGAATGGGGATGGAAGAGGAAAATAAGCGTATCGAGATAGATGTTCTTCCAAAATGTTACACAATGAAGTTACAGAGTAGTCACTGACAGAAGGGGAGGAGCCAAATTGGTCTTAGTAGTTGGTCCCAGCCAAGCCAATGGAGTGGATCTCACTGTGTTTCCCAGGACAAAGTCAGATAATGTTGCTAAAATCGGAACCAGCAGAAGAAAATACATATGCAAGTCTTTGAGATGGATCAGATGAGTGTTTTATTGCACACTCATTACTGGGCACTCATGGATTTTTGCGGGTTCCCCCCATGTGATGATGCTCTTTGCCTCAAGATAGCAATCACTGCATATATATATATATATATATATATATATATATATATATATATATAATATATATAAATAATCAGAAAAGGGAATGACTAAAGTGATAGCCAAAGCCTAGTTTAAAATCTGATTTGGATTATTTACTGTTAGTAAAAAAAAAGCAATTTTGCATTCTGCTTAAATACTGGCAATTAGCATATTTATTTAATAATAATAAGAAAAAGCTTTGTTGCCATAGCAGCATTAACATCATGTCCTCCTCCTATCCAAGAAGATATGTTCTGGAGTAAAGTCATTCTGTCACAACTCCAAAGCGCCACACTCTTATTAAAAAATATATCCCCGGTTATTCAAGACAAAACTTGTTCTGTTTATTTATTTTTGTTCTCTGCCCCCTTCCCCCCCCCCCAAAGGTTGCCAAGGTGAGTTCCAGATTAAAAATGCAAACCCAACAATAAAAAAATGTGGAACAATCTTATTCCTGGAGTCTTTCCACCCACCTCCACCTCTAGGTAAAGTAGTTCTGAGCATGTACAGAATATCTACCCATATGTTCCCGGATATGTCTACAGACTCTAAGTATGCAGTGGATTTGCCAGTTTGCATCATAGCAGTCAGCTAAGACCGTCAAAATGCTGGCTGGACATGTAGTACTAGACATCTAGGACCACGTTACCCTAAAACAACAATAACACTGCAACAATAAGGCTGCAATCCTTCATCCAAGTATCAGGGAGAAAGGCCTGTTCAATTGTATACTATTTATTTTTAAGTGAAAATGTATATGATTGCCCTGTTTAATTTATTCCTCCTTTTGGGGAACTGACTAATGAAAATGTTATTATGAGAACCAGTGGAGGCTGGTGGCTCCAGTATCAGTAAGGCAGTGAATCTGCTCCGGATTTCAGTCAGAACCACTCAGAATGCTAAAGGAGCTCTCCAAGGTGACTGAAACCCAGAGTGGATTCACCTCCCCACTGACATTGGAGCCACCAGTCTCCAATGGTTCTCCACTGCTATTTTGGGATTCATTAATAGAAGTATAGCTTCCAAATTGCGTGAGGTATTGGTTCCCCTCTGTTCGGCACTGGTTAGGCCTCACCTAGAGTATTGCATCCAGTTCTGGGCACCACACTTCTAGAAGAACGCAGACAAGCCAGAGCATGTTCAGAGGAGGGCATTGAGGATGATCAGGGGTCTGGAAACAAAGCTCTATGAGGAGAGACTGAAAGAATTGGGCCTATTTAGCCTTGAGAAGAGAAGATTGAGGGTAGACATGATAGCACTCTTCAAATACTTGAAATGTTGTCACACAGAGAAGGGCCAGGATCAGTTCTTGATCCTCCCAGAGAGCAGAACACAAACTAATGAGCTCAAGTCACAGGAAATCTTTCCATCCGGACATCAGGAAAAACATCCTGACTGTCAAAGCAGTATAGCAATGGAACCAATTCCCTAGGGAGGTCGTGGGCTCTCCTACACTGGACAGCCATATGTCAGGGATGCTTTAAGGTGGATTCCTGCATTGAGCAGGAGGTTGGTCTCAATGGCCTTATTGGCCCTTTACAACTCTACTATTCTATGATTCTATGATTCTGTAATAACATTTGAGAATACTTGTGATTGCATACTTAACCACTTATTTTTTTAAAGAAAACATTCAATAAAGATAAATAAAAGCAGTTGTAGCAGGGAAGGAGTGAATTGGATGAGTGAAGTAGCAGCTGGGGGAGTGGTGCTCAATCCTTCCCCTCTACATTGTTGTGCCAAATCAGTTTCCCTTGAAAGCTGTTATTAGACCTACAGGGGGCAAAAGACCAGCACAATATGGAAAATGGGATTTCAGTTGGGAAATGACATGGGGGGCGAACTAAGCAAGCCACATTCTATCCTTGCCTTGTGTCACGGCTTTTAGGTTAGTCATGGGGAAAACAGAATAGGTGCAGTATATCTGGGAGACAGTGGGGGCTGTTAACTCTGACTTCAGCAGGGCTGTGGATCTGTTCTGGGTTTCAGTCAGAACCAACCAGAACTCTAAAGGAACCAACCAATATGCTAAACCTATTTTTGGAATAGGGTTCAGCACCTTGGACAGTTACTTTAGAGTTTTGGCTGGTTCTGTCTGAAACCGGAATGGATTGTCAGCCCCACCGAAATTGGAGCCGCCAGCCTCCACTGCTGGGAGCTCTATCACTGTAATTGCTACATATCCTTGTTGCACAGTGCGATTGAAAGAGCTTTAATCACACTAGTATGTTGCTTTTGCAATATGCTGTACAGCCTTTCCCAACATTGTACCCTCCAGATGCTACATGGGGGTGATGGGTACCTGGCTGGGGAAGGCTGTTCAGGAGTCTAGGCAATGAGAACTGAATGAAAATGACACTTTTTTGCTATCTTGCTTAGAGGATGATCTCATTTTCTGTAGGTCCTCTCCTATTGTCAGAGGAACGGATGAGCTGCTACATCCCACTATTTGCAAAACTACCAGAATCTTTCCCTTCCAGGGCTTTAATCTAAACATAGGAAATTCCTTTGGCTTTTTCCCTCCTCCTGATTTCCCCCCATGACTTGTATCATCCTTGCGAGCCTCCTGAGGATCTTTTACTATTTGTCAAAATCCACCTTCTCATACCCCATGTGTTGATGCATTCAGAAAAACAAAACAACAACAACAAAACACATAGTCTTTTCCACTGATGGTAACATGAAGAAAAATCTGAAGTAGAGAGTTTTTGGTTTATATATAGAGCGTGAGCTGCTTAAACCTGGGAATTCCATAGTGACTTCCTTCCTGTATCTTTGATATCCTATTTAACGAGGCAATTTGAGGACACAGCTTGGGATTGGCAGAACCCGAACTTGGATATGAGCCACCAAATGTGCTCACAAACTGGTTTAGAGCCACCTCCTGCTATTTCTGGCTGATGACTCTGGATGCTACCACGGTAACTACTTCCCTTCCACTGCCTCCTCCTGCTGTTTTAGTAGTGATGGCAATTTTAATGACCAACGGCAGGTAAAGAGGTACAGAGTGTCAAAGTGGTAATGGCAGAGCCAGGTGCATCCGACATGCAATTAATGATGCTAGGGATAGCTATGGAAAAGGCCTTGTGACCCACTCATACCAATGCAGCCTGTCTGGCATATATTGGCTCCGTTCAGAAGACACCTCAAGCCATGGCTTTAACCATGGTGAATAAGGCTCTCGATATTTATCTTAATCAGTACTTAGTTTAAAGATGAAAAACAGCCCTATGTGTTTTCTTTCCTCAGTATTAAAAAAAATTATATCCATCTTTCTGTTGAATGGAAAATTTGTTTACCTTCTGTCCCTTTGGGCATTCCATACAAAACTGCATTGTTCAATCTGGTGTTATCTAATTCTTCTACTCCAATAACTTATTAATGCCCAGTTCTCACTTCTGCAATTTGTTAGCCATATCCACTTATTTACCTTGCATTCATTTTTGTATACTTTTATAATTATTGTGCCTATTTTCTTATGGTAGAGCAGTGAAACATCCATACTTCTCCACATCCATGCTTTTCTGAACTAGCTGACCAACAGAACTTTTCTGGGCAGTGAATAGGTGATAAAAAAGTGGCCCTACTGGAATAGTGATGGAACCTTTGGAGTCCTGCTATATTTACATGACATTTTGAGGATAAAGTCTTTCATATTCATCTTCAACTTGACGCTCTCCTTGATACTGCTCCTGAAAGGTGTTGTTCAGTGCCATCTGGTCTGGCTCTAAGGGACTGGCTTAAGTTAATGCAGCCTGAGAATGCGGTCAAAATGCTTGGAACAGTGTGACTGAGCTACCTGCATCCCTGATCCCTGCCCATCTTGGCAGGCTGGGCGATGGGATTGACTGAATGGATCCAAGTGGTAATTAATGCCTGTCTAAAAGAGGAGGTGGTCCCAGCCACCTTGATAGAGCTGGTTGTGTGAACACTCCTTAAGAAATCCTCTTTGGACCCAAAGGATAAGGATAACTATTGTCCAGTTGCTAACATCCCTTGTTGGGCAAGGTCTTTGAGAAGGTGATGGTCGCACAATTCTAGGCCCTTTTTTGAAAACTCATATTGTCTGGATCCATTTCAATCTGGGTATAGGGCCAATCTTAGTACCAAAATTGTCTGATGGATGTCCTTTGTTGGGAGAGATATGTAGGAAGTGTGATCCTGTTTTTTCTTCTAGATCTTTTGGTATCTTTTGATACCTCTGACCATGGTATCTTGCTTGGACCAAGTCTGTGAAATGTAGGTAAGGGCATGTAATACAGTGATTCTACTCCTACCTACAGGGTCAGTTTCAGAAGATAGCATGAGAGTGAGAATTCTGCTTGAACTCATAATGCCATGGGCTTCCCTCTTATCCCCATACATTTTTATATCTATATGAAGCCACTGGGTGACGTCATCAAGGGATTTGGAGTGCTGATGACACCCAGCTCTATTTCCTGTAATCTGAGTCAGGACAGACTGTGCAAATATTGAACCAGTGCCTGGACTCAGTAATCTGCTCACATGCTTCCTTCTCACACACTAACAGTGCAATCCTATGTGTGTTTACTCAGAAGTACGTCCCACAAATTCAAGGAGGAGAAGGCTATCAATGGCTTCTAGTCTTGACGGCTGTACGCTACCTCCAGCATCAGAGGCAGTATGCCTATGAATAGCAGTTGTTGGGGAACATGGGCAGGAGGGTGCTGTTGCACTCATGATTTGCTAGTGGGTTTCCCATGAGCAATTGATTGGCCACTGTTTGAACAGAATGCTGGACTAGAAGGATCTTGGTCTGATCCAGCAGGGCTCTTCTTATGTTCTTATTGTTTCAAATGGGGCATATTCCCAAGTACATGTGCATAGGATTGCAGCCTATCAATCTTCCCCACAAGTGATTTGCAAAGCTCCTTGGGCACAGACATACACATATCCTGCTTCTGCATGTGAGGATCTGTGCAGTAGGATGTAATTGCAGATTGGCAAGAGAAGAGGGATAGAACAACATTAGTGATGGGTGAAAAATAACGCTAGGCTTGCATTTTAATGCAAACTTACCAAATTTGCACTTCCTGAATTCACACACAAACTGGAATGAAGAGATATCATCCTATTTGCAGTATCTGGAATTTCGCGATGCAGTTTGCAAATTAAAAAAATCCACACACAAAAATGCATACAATAGGGGGGAATGTACACAAAATGCATACAGTATGGAAAAGTGCACACAAAAGGTGTACATTACAGAAAACTGTGCACAAAACCACACACTAGGGAAACATCACTCGCAAAAAAAAACACCTGTATGTTAGAAAAGTGCATACAAAAAGTGCATACATTTAGATAAATGTGCATGAAAATACACATCCATTTTCATGCAGACTTAAGAAGAACAAATTCACAGATGGATGCAGAAATAGAACCAAAAGAATTTAAGGTAGGAAAAATGAGAAACTGAGCAGAAGCAAACTTGAGAGATTTGTCTATCCCTAAACAAGGTATCTCTAAAATGCTCCTAAATCCACATATCAAGGATTATAAGAATCAACTAGTAGATCTTTGTAAAAACCTTTCTTCTCAAATTATATTTTGATGATGAGGCTGAAAAGGTACACCCACTCTCCTCAAATCCAGTTGTGTTCACTGCTAGGAAGCACGGAGTCTACCAAGGTCTTGCTGAGGCGTGGAGAAAGCAGACATACCTGCTTTTCTCAGGATGCTATTCCCTCACTCCAGAATTTCAACCATGCCCAAAGCACATGTTTGGGACCTCGATACTTGAGGGAGCACCTCGCCCTATATCTGCCTGCCCGAGACCTGAGATCAGTCGGAGGAGCCCTTCTCTGTGCCCCACCGACATGAGATATACATTATGGTGGGACATGGGAGAGGGCTTTCTCTGTTGTGGTACCCCGGCTGTGGAATGCCCTCCCCCTGGAGGCCCGACTGGCACCGGCAGTGGCTTCATTTCGGCGCCAGGTTAAGACATGGCTTTTTAACAAAGCCTTTGATGGCTAAATCCACCAGCTTGCACACTATCTTGTTTTAATTGCCTTTTACTGTTTTACAATTTCATATTGGTTTAAACATATTAATGGTTAATTTTTTTCAGAATTTTATATTTATTGTTCTATTTTATATGTATGATTTTATCTGTATGCTGCTTTGAGATCCCTGTGTTATCGGGTGAGATAGAAATGTTTTAATAAATGAATGAATAATAATAAATGTTACTTTAATGAATCACTTTTAACGGACCCCTATTTGGCAATATATTTTGCAGGGTGTGTGTCTGTGTGTGTGTTTGTGTTCAATATGGATCAGCATCACAGCAGGGGAAGGGTGAAACCCCTTTATACCCTGCACTAGGCTCCTGATCAGGCCCCATGTGCTTACTTTAGAGGGAAAAGAAGAAGAAGAAAGACATAGCTGTGAGCTATGCCTTTAATGTAATGTGTGCTCTGGACTCCCGGTACAAAACAACCCAAGGAAACTGAGGCCACAGCTAGACCTAAGGTTTATTCTGGGATCATCCAGGGTTTGCCCCTGCCTGAGCACTGGATCCCCTGTGTGTCACCTAGATGAACAGGTTTGACCCCTGGACAATCCAGGGATAAACCTTAGGTCTAGCTATGGCCTGAGATTGCCTGAAGCGGCATTCCATCAGAGATCCACTGCTTCTTGCTCACTATTCTTCAGTGGTACAACTTCTGATTTACCAAGCTAAATGAAACCTTCCAGTGTCTACAGCCTACTATTCATGGCCACAAGGCCGTGTTTGGTTTATTGGGTCACAAATTGTGTACACTTGGGCCCTTTCTACACCTCCTGGCCTTCCAGAAGGGAGGGGAGAGGATCTCATGATATTCTGCTTGAGAGATTTCCCCCTGGATTCACACACAGTGCACAACATCCTGGGAGGAAGGATGGATGTTGCACCCACCATTTTTAAAAATAATAATAGAGGAGATGAGCACAATTGTACTCCCCAAACCCCACCCCCACTCGCCTCCACTCCAATGGGCAAAGACCACCTGAAGAGCTCCGTGCCCCATGCCCATTTCTCGCCTTCTTGCATTTACTCACGAGGAGGTGGGACGAAGCAAGGGCAGGCACCCACACATCTCCAGTGGTCCCGGGATGGTCCTGGGACCGCAGAAAAACTAGGAAATCCCCAGTTTCCCCAGGTTTCCCCAGGGTCATCCCCAGTTGACCCCGGGATCCCCTGTGCATCATTTTGGACACACAGAGGTGACCCCAGGGTGACCCCAAGGAAAAACAATGGTGTAGAAAGGGCCTTGCTCTAGTTCAGGGATATCCAATGTTTTTGAGTAGATGGGCATGTTTAGAATTTTGAGACTGTTGTGGGAACTCTCACGAAGTGGCTGCCATTGGAGGGTTTGACCATTCATAAAATGGCTACTGTGGTTGGCATCACCAGTCTCAAAACACTCATTTCCCAGAAGGCCCAGTGATGAGGCTAAAAGAAAAGTAACTTGCCCAAGAACCTAAGTACAAGGCAGAGGTGGAGGGTCTGAGTTCCAGAACACAAAACCACTCTTTGGAACCCAATAAAAATGGTGCTGGAGGATAGCACCTCTCTTTGCAGCATGTTAGCTTCCCCAAAGTAAGTTTTAAAAAAAGTTTAATAAAAATAAACACCCTTAAGAAATCAAATTAAAATATGGTGGGGTACCATGAAAAGAGTCAACAGGCACCATATTGGATACTCCAGCTCTATTTTATAATCCCCAAATGTACAGGGTTTTAATTATTTCTTGATGTTTCAACATCCACCATCTTTAGAATGTAAATTAGTACTTTCTTCTATTGCCAAAAAATCTTGACAGGCAATTTGTTTGATTTGCCTGTTTTTCAATTATTAAAAACTAAAGGGAAGCCCAAGAGAGTGTGTGAGAGAAGATGTGATATTTATATTCACTGTGCTTCTGTCGGATGCTTTGTTTCACGACCTGCTCAAATGGGCTCTTAGTGGGTTGATGTGTAATTTGTAATTCCAGGCCATGTTTTCCCCAGATTCTGTGGATTTATTCTCTAGCGTCATCATAAATAAAATTTTCCAAGGCAAACTGCTAGTTGTCATTGACGTTTTACAAAAGATTAAAATAAAATTAAAAAATCTTAGAGCAACGTGTTGTGAAATACTACATATCTAGCTTTCTTGTGCTGGATGAGCCAGGTTGGTGGTGAAATCGGCTCTTGAAAGAAGTTAGAGCTTACTTACTAAAATTATTATTAAAATTGGCCATGACTGCCCAGCCTGTCCTGGGATTGTAGAACAGAGATAATAGACATATCTGATGGCGTCTGAATTATTCTTTATTAGAGATCCTTTGGTCACCTTTGACATTCTAGCTAATGATTTGCCTTTGTAAATATTTCCAGGATGTGTTGTAAGAGAAATTGATATTTATTTCACTTATCCCTTTGGAAGGCAGAAGCCATCTCTCAATGATAATGCCCTGCTTGGTATGCAGAAGGTCCCAGGGTTGATCCCCGTCTCCAAGTAAGGCTGAAAAAACTCCTGTCTGAAACTCTGGAGAGCGGCTTCCAGTCAGTGCCGACAATGCTGGGCTAGATGGGCCAAAGGTCTGACTCATTATAAGGCAACTTTATTTATATTTATTTATTTATTTATTGCACTTATATACCGCTCCCATAGCCAGGGCTCTCTGGGCGGTTTACAGAAATTCTAAAATTGAGGTAAAAACAAGTATACAAAATTTAAAACTCTAAAACACAGAACATACACACATAAAGCATTAAAAACCAATTAAAAACTAAACATGTGGGTAATTAGGATGTGCCGCCATATGCCTGGGCAAAGAGGAAAGTCTTAACCTGGCGCCGGAAAGATAGCAGCGTTGGTGCCAGGCGAGCCTCATCGGGAAGATCATTCCACAGTCTGGGGGCCACCACCGAAAAGGTCCTATCCCTTGTTGCCACACTCCGAGCCTCTCTCGGAGTAGGCACCCGGAGGAGGACCTTAGATGTTGAACGTAGTGACCGGGTATATTCACGTTGGGAGAGGCATTCCGTCAGGTATTGTGGTCCCAAGCCATGTAAGGCTTTATAGGTCAAAATCAGCACCTTGAATTGGACTCGGAAACATACAGGCAGCCAGTTCAAGCGGACCAGAGCAGGTGTTATATGGTCAAACCTTCTGGATCCCGAAATCAATCTGGCCGCTGCATTTTGCACGAGCTGCAGCTTCCGAACTGTCTTCAAAGGCAGCCCTACGTAGAGCGCATTGCAGTAATCTAACTTGGAGGTTACCAGAGCATGGACAACTGAAGCCAGGTTATCCCTGTCTAGATAGGGGCGTAGCTGGGCCACCAACAGGAGTTTGTAGAAGGCACTCCGTGCCACTGAGGTCACCTGAGCCTCAAGTGACAATGATGGGTCTAAAAGAACCCCCAAGCTACTTTCTTTGTTCTAAATGGATATGTATTTCATTTATTCCCTTGGAAGGGAACATGTGGTCAGATAATACTTTTTTGTTTATTCTTGGTAAGATATGTTCTCATCATGAAACATTAACTTTTGCAAGCCGTCATGACTGATCTGGCTCCCGTCTATATGATTGCTCCTCATTAAATCAACCAGGATGATCAGGGGGTCTGGAAACAAAGCCCTATGAAGAGAGACTGAAAGAACTGGGCATGTTTAGCCTGGAGAAGAGAAGATTGAAGGAGACATGATAGCACTCTTCAAATACTTAAAAGGTTGTCACACCGAGGAGGGCCAGGATCTCTTCTCGACCCTCCCAGAGTGCAGGACACGGAATAACAGGCTCAAGTTAAAAGAAGCCAGATTCCAGCTGGACATCAGGAAAAACTTCCTGACTGTTAGAGCAGTACAACAATGGAATCAGTTACCTAGGGAGGTTGTGGGCTCTCCCACACTAGAGGCATTCAAGAGGCAGCTGGACAAGCATCTGTCAGCGATACTTTAGGGTGGATTCCTGCACTGAGCAGGGGGTTGGACTCGATGGCCTTGTAGACCCCTTCTGACTCTGCTATTCTATGATTCTATGATTCTATAAATATAAACCTAGGCAAAGAGTGTCACACTGCAGCAGCAATAGTGATTTATTTCCTGAATTTTCTTATAGTGCAGTTATAAATGCGCACATCTGCGCATACGCATATACAATTCTATGATGCTATGGAGGAGAGATTATGGAAGCTATAAATGTTATATGCGGAGCTTATAGATTCATATAACAGACAAACCGGGAGCAGGGCGAAAGGAATGAGGCAGCAGAATCAGAGAATTCAAACTACAAACGGCACTCAAACAAACGAGGCAGCCGATAGGTGGGAAATAGGCCAATCACGTTGTCCCACCCTCGAAGCTCTGCCCACATGTCAAAATGTGATTTAACTCCCCCAAAGACACATAACCATAACGCGGTGCAAACTTGGACGTGATCTAAAAGTCGCGGTAAATTGCAAATGGAATAGTTGTTTTAAATGGATATTGTTGAGGTTTTTTTAAATACTTTTGGTGGTTTTAAATTTTGTCTATCTGTTTTTAATGTTCATTTGTTTTAACTTTTGTAAATCGTACAGAGAGCTTCAGCTATGGGGGCAGTATATAAATGTAATAAATATATATATAAATAAATGGGAATATGCGCGGCTGTGTCGTGTGTCCTGAGATGTGAATATGTGCATTTAGGTTGGGGTAAACAATCCATACAGACAAGCCCTTGGTTTTATTCTGCTGATTCTGTGCTTCGTGTTTTAGGCTTAATTTACACCAAGCAGGATATTGCACTATGAAAGAGGTATGAAAGCAGTATATAAGAGGCAGGGCTGTGCACTGCCTCGGATCTGAACCCTGAATCCGAAGCAGATCGGGGTGGTTCGGACCCTTCTGAACCAGATCCGAGGCAGTTCGGGCGAAGGCCGAGGCGGTCCGAAGCCGAAGCCAATTTGCTCCGAAGCGTCGGGCTGCCTCGGCGCTTTGGAGCCAGCCCCCCAATCTCCTTACCTGCTGCCTCTGTTGCCACCGCCATCTTTCTTCTGGCAGCTTCTGGTGCTGCTGCCAGAAATGAAAGGGAGTATGTCGCATGATTTTACGTTATCGTGCAGCCTACTCCCTTTCATTTCTGGCAGCACCGGAAGTTGTCAGAAGAAAGACTGAATTTCAGTCTTAATCTGACACTCTAAACCAGAGGTGGGGAATTTGGTGGGGTTTTTTTTACCACTATCTCAGAGCAAGCATGCCAGGGGTGGTCAGTTCCCCTGCCAAAGTGAGCTGGACCACCGCAACATCTATGTCTTACACCCACATGCATTCATACACGTCCCCACCTTACACACAGATCCATTGGTATCCATCTCTCTCAGACACAGACATGTACATACATACTTCTCCTGCTCTCCCCCTGCATAAAATTCCAGGCAGCATACTCCATTCATCATTCAAAGTGCAGCCCAAATCTCAGAGGGACACAGAATGAAACACACAGGCACACATTCACCACCAGCTCTCTATGGCTCACCCCGCACCCATCAGACTGTCACAAAATCTGCTGTTTACAGGTACTGTCAATCCCATCACAGTGAAACATAAGGCCATAGCTCAGTGGTATAAAGTACTTGCTTTGCATGCAGAAGGTCCCAGGTTCGATCCCTGGCTTCTCCAGGTAGGACAAGGAAGGAATCCTGCCTGAAACCCTGGAGAGCTGCTGCCAGTCAGTGTCGACAATACTGGGCTAGGTGGACTAAGGGTCTGACTCAGTCTAAGGCAGCTTCCTATGTTCCTATGACTAAGCTGGACCCTTTGAAGCCAAGTGTTGAGCTGAAAAGGAGGACCTGGAATGTCACCTCAGAAAGTACAAACATCTCTGGAAAAGCATGAATGTTTCTGGGAAAGAATGAAGCAGTGCAAACATGCTGGTGTCCTCCGGAAAGTTATGAAGAAGTTATGCTGGAGTACAGATTGCCCTAAATGCAGGAGCAAAGGCAAGATAAGAGGAGCCATGGCCAAGGTATGGGAGCATGGCCTGGGGGGGGGGAGGGAGAACTGGGGGGGGAGCAGACTGATAGGGCAGCAGGCTAGATCTGACCTAGGGCTGGAGGTTCTCTATCACTGCTCAAACAACTACCTCATAAAACAAGAGCATGTTCAGAGAGCAGTGTCCACCACTTTGGGATCAGTGTATGCATGCTAAAGCAGAAGCATGGAAAGCTAAAGAGGTGAAGACCTATCAAATGTAGGTATCTCCGTAGGCTGTCATGGTGCTGCTTTGGCCACGTGGGCTGCCCAGTCATCTGTGGTCCTGTGCGTATGTGCTATAGCTGCCTCCATTATGGCTGCCAAATGACAAGGCTAACTAGAGGCACAATAATAAGTGGAATAATAAGAGGCCCAGCATTGGGCAAAAAGTGGGATACAAATAAATATAATAATATAACAACAACAACAACAACAACAACAACAACATTGAATATCTATGGAAAGAGCTTCTGTAACCCTTCCAGGAGTTGTCATTCAGGGAGAGAACCATAAAGACAAAAGGCCTTCAAATTCAGCCCTTAACCACAATAGATCACCTTAATATTGTGTTCCTTCTCTGTCATCTACAAGTGAAAAACAAGACTGATTAAAGTCCATAGTACAGGGTACATGCAGAACAGGTTCTTCTAGGCATGAGAAAACTGAGATGACTAACATTGCTGTTCAAGTGGGTAATGGATTGTAATTGAACGGAAAATGTCCTGGGGAAGGATGAAAATGAGATGAACATTAGCAGCAGTGCAAAGATAAATGGTAGAGGAACCCAAGAACTTGCACAAACTGAGAAAGTACAGTGATGGAGAACCACAAGAGGTGATCAAGATGGGGAGGGCTAAAGACATGAACAAGAGCATTAGCATTAGAAGAGGAGTAGAGCACGGCATGGCAAAGGACCTCCTGTGATCAGCCAGCCTGGGAAGGAGGCAGGAGGAGAAGGTGTTGGGGCCAGATTCACTCATATGTCCTGTGCAGGATCATCTCACTCCCTGAAACATTGTGCCACTATAGGTATCTTGCACCCTTCCTGGGCTCTCATCGGACATTCTAAGAACCTTTACACTAGGGTTAAGATCAAGAGAGACCTATTTTAGAGCAGTGAAACTCACTATGAACTCTCCCCATTCCCCATTCTAAGAACAGTTTTGCACTACATGTCTGATGATGATGATGATGAAAAGGGTTGAACACACAAGACAAGACAAATGGCTGATGTAGCATTCCATTTGCTGGAATGACCATCTGTCATTTTAATTGTGAAGCCCAGTCGCGCTCATGACTGAAGGGAGTGCTGCTGGAAAGGCTCTGTTTATATCACGTCTGTCTTCTTCATCCTTATGTATCGTTCTGGATTCATGTAGATCCCAAACATAATTTAAAGCTCTTGGTAGGACCAGTTACGTGAACATTCTGCACCAGGAGATGAGCTCAGGAAAGACATGAGGGTGGGAAAGGTCAGAAAAATAAATAGCACGTGGCAAAACGGAAATAGCAAGGTAGGGGCTTACCCTAGAAAAGGTCGTTAAAATTATCATTCGAAGCATGGAAACTGGGAACTCACTTGTAAGTCAACATGTTTAAGATCAGCCCCCCCCTCTCTCTTTCAGCTATCTATCTTTGAAGAATGTCATAAAAGAGAGCAATTGTTCACTTGACCCACTAAGAATAGCAGCAGCAACAGCAGCAAAAACTCCTATGTTACATCTGAGCACCGGAACTAACAACTTAGAGGCTTGTGGAATTTCCTTTCCAAGGAAAGACTGAACAAGCATTTGTCAAGTATGCCTCGAGAACACACGATACCACCTTAGGACATGGCTTAGGATAATTTCCCTCTCTAAGGCTCAAATGACAAGAGCTTAATTTGAACCAGGTCTCACGAGGGAACAGCCTATGCAAAAATGCATAGGAATTGAAGAAGGGTGCTTCTGAGTGAATATGTAAAGGTTACCTAACGTTTGCCATGATGAAGCTATTACCATATTCCAGCTCCTGGCAACTAGGCCAGAAGATGTGACTTCCACACAATTTTGAGCACTGGCCTTTCTCTTTTTAGGAAAGAACCATAGGCCGTTTCTACACCAGACTGAAAATGTGGGCTGGTCACGGCTGAGTCCCTGTGTGTCCAAATGACGCACAGGGACTCCAGGGTGGAGGGGGGACGAGTACAGGTTATCCCAGGGATAAATAATCCCTGGGAAAATGCAGTTCTTCCCATGGTCTTGGGATCATCCTCAGACTGCGGGAGGTGTGGCTGCCCATCCCAGCTTCTTCCCTCCTACCTGTGAGTAGTGGGGAGTGGTAGAGGGAAGGAGCCGGGCTGGGAGGAATTGGGGTGGATTGGGGAAGGGTCTGGGCTTCCCCCACTTACCTTTCGCTGGAGCGTGAGTGTGCTCCAGCTTCTGTTAATTTTTTTTTAAAACGGCTGCCTCCACTCGAGCGATGGCCCTCCTCCCATCCCGGATGTTGCTTTGGCCATTTGGACACGGGGACGATCCCGAAAGGTGGTAAGTCTGGGGTCGGCCCCTCCCTCCCTCTGGCAGGTGTAGAAATGGCCATATTGTCTGACTCTGGGCTCCCCAGATCTATAGTTTAAGCAGCAACTTATGAAATGACTAATTGTGGATTGGACTCATTTTTGGAGTTCCTTGACCTCACGTTCCCTTTACTTTTTCTTGAGCGGTTCTCAGCAAATACCACCACAGGCCCACTTTACTAGAAATGATTCAGCCTTTGTTTCACTGAAATTAATGTCATTGGTTTTAAATTAAATTGCTGATTGATTCGAATGTTTATGGCATTTTTATTCCTGGTGACCCAAATGCAGAGGATTACTAGTCGGACTCTTTGATCGTTTAAACTCTACCTAGACAGCAACAGTGCAACTCTGCAAATGAAGGGAATAGTTCTGGTGAATCCACTGATAGTTACATTGAGAACAGTCTTCCTCAAGACTTCCACTGATGTTTGGATGGCAACTCCCATAATTCTCAGCCAGCATTGGCCTTGAATGCTACTTCCTTGTTAGAAATGCAGAGTATAAATCAAATAAATGCATAAATAAATAAAACATTTTTCAATGGATTTGATTCACATCCCAGAAGTGGGGAGGGCAGAAAGGGCTAGACCCCTGCTTCCAAGATTGTTTAACAGTCTGAGCTACCCCCCCCCCACCCTGAGATGATCAAGCCAAAAAGACTGCTGCTCTAGTCAAGGCCAGTTGATATGCACATCATCATCATCATCATCATCATCATCATCATCATCATCATCTAGTTCTCAGAATTCTTTTTTTTCAGTTCCAGTGTACACATGCTTGTAATAAACCCTTTCCAACCATATTGAATGGAAAAGCTCAAAACTATTATATGTCTTTTCAAATGAGGAGATGTAAAAAACTCCCTGAGAAAGGCACCAATAAACCTGTGTACAAACTACACTAAAGCTTTGTAATGGTACTGAAATGCACTGACAACTGTTGGGACCCAGGACACATACTATATACCATATTCAAACCACTTTCATAGTGTTATATCCTGCTTGGTGTAGATCTGGCCCAGTTCTGTCCTTCATCACATACGATCTCAAAAACAGAATAGGTTGAAGAGGAGCTACATATATCCAAAAATGCAACAATTTTTTAATATTAATATGGGAAATATTAGTATTTATATTATTATTTTTATTACATTCCTGAAAAGTAGGCAACATTCATCACATTCTCCTTAAAAATAGTCCCCCTTCCTTAATAACAGTCCCTGGGGACCCTGCCTGAAGCTGCAAGGCTTCAACCATTGACCGATAATGGAGAGACCAGAAATCAAGAGATATATAAGCATGTCTGAACTAGGTCTCAAGCAGAAAGTAACATGAAGACATCCTGCGGCATTAAGCAGAAAGCATTTCCCAGCTGCTTTGTCATTTCTCCACCAGCTCATATTCTTCAAAAGCAGGAAAGAGGCTGTACACTAAAGGTAGAGAACTGTTTTGGCCCTGGGGGTTCAATTGCCTCCTGACACTTCTCCTGGGGGTTAGATAATATCAGGGGGTGGCCCCAACCTTCCCATATCCTTGCTCCTTCCCTCAAGCCCCCCTGGTGTCAGGTATAAGTCTCAGCAAGGCTCAGATTTAATTAGGTATGTCTGATTCCATGCAAACTTATCTATGTCAGAGTTCTCAGGGAAAGAGAAAAAAGGGAGTAGATCCACCCCCCTCCCTCGGTCATGAGACTGTAAGGTTTCCCTGGGTACTTGAGAACGTTAGAAAGGTTGGGGGGGCTTGTTGAAGGAGTTGCTGAATTGGCCCAAAGCGGTTTGACTGCTTCAGGCCAAGGTGGCCCAATCTGGTCCCAAAGCAGATTCGGCCTGAGTGGAGCCAAATCGGTCCACCTCAACTCAGATTTGGGCCCGAGGCGAAGCACATCCCTAGTGCTGAGCATTGAGTGGGGCTTGGCAGAAGGGGCAGGGTGTGGGAGGGAAGCTGACAGAAACAGACGGGAACACACACCCCATGGGCAAGATCTGGCCCACAGGCAGGAGGTTCTCGATTCTTGCTGTATACCAGTAAAATTTATTTACTTATTTTATTACATGTATATACCGCCCCATAGCCAAAGCTCTCTGGGTGGTTTACAGATCCAGAAATCCAGCTGAGCAATATGTTGAGTGCACTTTTATGAGCTATATTAACAGTAGCAGAAGACAACTCTCTCCCCCCACTCCCGCCCCACCTCGCTGATGCCCTGCCTCCGCTTCTCCCTAATTAAAGACAGTAAGTAGGCTACAGAGAGCCATAAAGGACTGCAGTCTTCTTCATAATTGGCAATCCCATTCAGTCCCAAGTGACAGAGTCTGTCTAGTCAGGGGTTAGTCATTGAATATACTGCACTGGCAAGTGGCCCATGTTATTAATGAACTGACTCATTTTTACAAGAAAGACTATCTGCCCTGCCCTGGTGGAAGCTCCAGTCAGGTAACAGGAATTGTGCTGAATCAATAGTATTTTCTGTGCCTTTGTCGTTATAGACATAGTCACTGTACTGTGAACATTACTCATCCAATTTATGTCTAGAATCAGCTTCACACTGAAGCAGAATGGATATTAGTAGAGGCACTCAGGATGGACTTTCAGCAGTAGGGACAACTGTAGGACCACTTGATCAACATTTTAGATGTCACAGACACTGCTGAAGCACAACACTCCTCCCTGAAAGAGCTTTGAGGACACATATATATCCACATAAGCAGGCTTCACCATTAACTCCAGTGTCGCATGAACTCTGCATGTGTAGCGGAAAAACTTGCATGGATTTGCCTCCATAATGGAAGTGAATGGATCTTTTTATGGGCACATCAGATTTCCCATCTATGGAATAGGGGTGTGGCCAGGTTAAGGGTTGCTTAACACTGTATTTCTCATGTGCCAGATCCATCCACTTTCAGGTTGGGGGTGGGTGGGGGAACACCCTTGTTTTGCACTTTACACTAGGGGTGTGCACGGACCCCCCGCTCCGCTTCACTTGCAGATCCGCCATTTTCCGGAGCGGGTCGCTCCGCTCCGCCCCCGCTCCGCCCACTTCCGCTCCGCTCCGCTCGGAGCTCCGGATCCGGATCCGGAGCTCCGTTTTTGCCCCCCATAGGGTTGCATTGAAAGCTAAAAAAGTAAACAACTTTTTTTCCGTTGAAGTTAGAAACCTCACGTTTGGCACCATGACACCTCATGGGCGTATACACACACACGCCAAGTTTCAAGGCAATCCCATCATCCCCTGATTTTTGGCGAATTTTTGAAAATCGGGCACCCCATTCACACCCCTTGGGATAGCTCCGTCAATTTGCATGTTAGAAACCTCAAACTCGGCACCAGGGCAGCTTATCCATGTGTCCACATGCACGCCAAGTTGCAAGCAAATCCCATCATCCCCTGATTTTTGGCGCCACTCTACCCTCTAACGCACCACCCATAACCCTAATTCACACCCCTTTAGATAGCTCCGTCAATTTGCACGTTAGAAACCTCAAACTCAGCACCATGATAGCTTATCCACGTGTCCACATGCACGCCAAGTTTCAAGGCAATCCCATCATCCCCTGATTTTTGGGGAATTTTTGAAAATCGGGCACCCCATTCACACCCCTTGGGATAGCTCCGTCAATTTGCATGTTAGAAACCTCAAACTCGGCACCATGAGAGCTTATCCATGTGTCCACATGCACGCCAAGTTGCAAGCAAATCCCATCATCCCCTGATTTTTGGCATGGCTTAACTCACCCCAAATTGTCCCATTCTACAACTACGTCAATTTGCATGTTTGAAACCCCAAAGTCGGCACCATGATAGCTTATCCACGTGTCCACATGGACGCCAAGTTTCAAGGCAATCCCATCATCCCCTGATTTTTGGGGAATTTATGAAAATCGGGCACCCCATTCACACCCCTTGGGATAGCTCCGTCAATTTGCATGTTAGAAACCTCAAACTCGGCACCATGAGAGCTTATCCATGTGTCCACATGCATGCCAAGTTGCAAGCAAATCCCATCATCCCCTGATTTTTGGCGCGGCTTAAACTTTTTAACTCACCCCAAATCAAGTCCCATTCTACAACTACGTCAATTTGCACATTAGAAACCTATCCTTTGGTCCCATGACAGCTTACCCATGTGTCCCCATGGACACCAAGTTTCAAGGCAATCCCATCATCCCCTGATGTTAGGGGAACTTTTGAAATTTGAACACTCCAGTATGTCAGGGATTTAAAGTTGCAATTGCAGACAGCTCAATGGGGCCAGTTCCAAGGCAATCCCAACATGCCACGAGATAACCCTAAATCTTCTGGCACATTTGAAAAAGGGATTATTGAACTTGATAAAGTCTAAGTGAGCGCAGGAAGGACTTCTCCCCTGAGTCAAAGCAAGACACATACACCATCGCTGCAAGGCGGGAAGGGGAGAAGGGAGGGAAAGCAGGCAGGCAGCGTGCATTGTAGTGCCGCAAGGATGGCTTGAGCACTAACGCATAGCAAACCAACCCATAAGTGGGCGCAAAGTGAGGCAAAGATGGCTGGTTATTTCTTTCTAAGCCAGCAGTTACGCCTTGAGGGGCACAGAGGAGGACGATTGGGAGCAAACCAGGCACCAGGCGGGCAGAGAGGCAGGCAGAGTAGGCGAGGAGTCAGTCCTGGCAGAAGCCCCACCACAGCAGCACCCCGGGGGAGGCGGGCAGGCGGGCAGGCAGGCAGGCAGGCTGCGGGCATTTCTGGGGGCACAAGGAAGTGATGGCTGGTTTCTAAGCCAGCATTGCAGTTAGTCACGCATTGCAAACGCAAACCATCCCAGCGAGTCGGTCACCGAGGAGGACAGGCTAGCAGAGGGGCAGGCAGAGTGACATGTCATAGATCTAGTATTGGGGAGGAGTCAGTCCCGGCAGATGCCCCAACACAGTAGCACCCTGGGTGGGCATTGGAAAACGCCATCTTGTGGGTCAATACTTCCCCCACCCCATGTCCTGCAGGGTTGCCTGCCTAACCCTTGTGGGGATGGGAGATGGAGAGCTTAGAGTGGCAGTGCCAGCAGCAGCCTTCGGCTTTCCCCTGGAACCAGTTGCCTTGCCCGCCTCTTTACCCAGCAAGATCGCCTGGTGCTGCCTATGAAGATGCATCTTCATGCTGCTGGTTCCATAATGCCCTGTCGATGAACCCCTGCTTAGGCTGAGTTTGCAGTGGCGACAGACAGCAAAGCGGGGATCCGCTCCCAACTCAAAGTGGTCCCACACGATGCTTGTCTTTCGTTTCCGTGGTGACACCACCAATTGCCCGCCTGAGCTCTCTGGTGTTGCCACAGAAACAGGGGTGTGGGATGAGACTGGGGAGAGAGCCTCGGCCTGCTGCTGCTCGTCCTCAGCCCCCACATCCTGGAGGCCCACCGCCTCCTCCTCCTCCCCCCCCTCCACTGTGCTGAGGACCTCGTCTAGGTCCATCAGCGGGCTCGTGGGCTGAAAGGAGAATGAAGGAGTCGGGGATACTCCTCCTCCTCTAATGGCACTGCTGCCACGTGCCTCTTGCAAACGGGCACTTTTCCCATTCCCACCCTCAAAAAGAGAACGCCGGGCACAAGTTGCAGAAGAGAGTGGCTCTGCCTGCTGCTTGTCCTGCTTCTGTTTTGGAGCAGTCAGCCAAGGAGTTGCCCGTTTGAGTTTCACAGGAGGAGAGGAAGCCTGCTTACTGCTGGCAGACTGAGCCTTGCTGCTTTCAGCACGCCTGCTTCCTCTTTTCATGATGACTAACAAAATATTAATACTACTAATACTATGTATAAGGTACTACTAAGAATATGTATAAGAAGAATATAATATGTTTAAATGTAGGGAAATGGGACAAGAACAATAAAATATACTACTACTAATATGTATGAGAATATACTAATATATATATATATATATATATATATATATATACTACTAAGAATATCTACAAGAATATAATAATATGTTTAAGAATATTACTAATAAATGTAGGGAAATGGGACAAGAAATGGGACAACCACTACTATAACAAGAACAAAATATGAATACTACTACTAATATGTATGAGAATGTATACTAATAGACTACTAAGACTATGTCAAAGAATATAATATAATATGTTTAAGAATAGGGAAATGGTGTGCGTATGCTTTCCCCAAAATGCTCAATCTGTGGCTGCCTGTTGAACTTGACAAAAGCAGCCCACTCTGTCCAAGTTACACAGAGAAGAAAAAGAGAATCCAATTTTTTTGGTATATTTGGTATATAGAAGATAGAAGGAAACACAATCAGGATTTAAGAGAGGGGAGGGGGGAAAAGAACCAACCACTACTATAAGAAGAACAAAATATGAATACTAATATAATATGTATGAGAATATATACTAATGGACTATGTGAAAGAATATAATAAAATATGTTTAAGAATATAAATGTAGGGAAATGGGACAAAAAGTGTGTGTATGCTTTCAAAAGAAAGCTTTCACAAAAGCAGAACAGTCAGGCTTTAATACAGGGAAGGGGGGGGGGCAACCAACCCAACCACACACTCCAAAATTCAAAAATAAAGTTTATATTAAATCAAAGTAAGGGGAAAACACAGGGCAAACTAAGCTACAAGTCAGAAAGAAGCAAACAAACACACACACGCGCCAAACTAAACCTATCCTAATCTATCTCCAAAGTCCAAAGCAGGAGCACTAACTAACTAAGTGTTCCCTCCACGAACGCCAACCCACAAAGAGACACAAAACAGAAAGTTCTCAGGGTGGGTCTGCCTTAGTCCCCCCTCCAACGCTGGGATTGGAGGAGGATGCTTTCTGAGGAGATCAATTCTCATCAGGATTGGGAGTTGAATGTGCCTGTCATCGCTTCCAAAAAAATAAATAAATAAATAAAAAAAACCCAAACCCCGATTTTTTAAAAAATATTGCACGTGAACCACAGCACGCAGAAAGTTGAGAGTGGTCTCAAAATGACCCCCATCCACGACTCTCTGTGCACAAGAATTTTCAGAACGATAGCTTAACCCCCCCCCAGTTATCCCCGATTCTTTCCCTCAATGCAATCCTATGGGCGAAAAGCCGAAACGCAGTTTGAGCCGCGCGGTTGACCCGATTTTTAAAAAAATATTGCACGTGAACCACAGCACGCAGAAAGTTGAGAGTGGTCTCAAAATGACCCCCATCCACGACTCTCTGTGCACAAGAATTTTCAGAACGATAGCTTAACCCCCCCCCCCAGTTATCCCCGATTCTTTCCCTCAATGCAATCCTATGGGCGAAAAGCCGAAACGCAGTTTGAGCCGCGCGGTTGACCCGATTTTTAAAAAAATATTGCACGTGAACCACAGCACGCAGAGAGGTGAGAGTGGTCTCAAAATGACCCCCATCCACGACTCTCTGTGCACAAGAATTTCCAGAACGATAGCTTCAAAAACAACGTAGTTATGCGCGATTATTTGCCGCAATGCAATCCTATGGCGAAATGTTTTCAAGATGGCGACCGGAGCGCTCCGCCTGAACTCGGAGCTCCGAAAAATGGTCGCTTCTCTTCGCCTTGCTTCTAGGGGGTCCGCGGTCCGCTCCTACTCCGCCTCTGGGTAAGGCGGAGCAGGCCAATCCGCTACTGCTTCTACGCTCCTAATCGGAGCGGAGCACATCCCTACTTTACACATTGTGACAGATCCATATTTTCATATATGAAGATAATCTTGATGTTCAGTTTAATGTATCGCTTATTAACCGACCAGGCTTTTGCATATATGTTAGACTAAAAGCTTCACTGCACCAGGCTAAAATCCTGCCTCCTTACTGGGGCTTATTCTTCCAGATTCTTTGTGGGATTACCATGCTTTGGAGAGAGGACACATGCTTTGAATTAAGGATGTCCTTTCTCAGTAAATTCTATATGCTTTCTGTATATTTCATTATACAGCCACTATATGGCGCTGTAAATATATTAGATTAACGTTGCTTGTCAGGTTATCTATGATCTTTCTGAAAGCGGGATAAAGGTAAAAAAGCACAGAAGACATCCTAGAGGCTGATAGCATCATGATATCGATTGATATCGAGTTTGCTGACTGCAGCACGATTGATGGTAGCTAGGAACTGGAAGATTCAAGGGGAATATTCTATTGAAGAATGGTATAAAGAAGTATGGGATATAGCTATTAATGATAAATTGACTTGTAATATTAAGTGGAGAAGAGGCATAGCTAAAACAAATGATTTTGAAGGAATTTGGAAACAGTTCCTAATATTTGTGTTTTCTAAGGGAAGTGGGAAACCGCCAGCAGAAGAAAGTATGAGATTTTGGAATCAGGAATGAGATCCCAAGGTGGGGGGTGCACTTATATGTTAAGATTGATTATGTTATGATATGATATTTTGAATCAACATTTATTCAATATGTATGTAGTATGTTGTTGTTGTTGTTTTATTGTAATGATGTGTGTTTAAGTAATGTGAAAAAGCAATAATTTTTTTTTTAAAAAATGATAGCATCATGTAAAGAACCCGCAAACTCCCATGAGTGACCAATCATGAGCATGCAATAAATCACTCATGTAGAAATGCGCTAAGAAGACAAGAACATGAAAATGCAAGCTATCAACATACTAAAGAATTAAACAAAACCTAATAACAAAGTGATAAAAATAATTTTAAAAGCTGCCAACAACTGATTTGCAAACTAAAAAATATTATATTAATTAAAATAGCTCAGTAGCCTGTCTTATCATCTATTGAAATAAGAGACTTCCTCTTCCTTAAAGCTAGTTTATCAAATTTAGCAGTATGTTATGGCACATTATACACCCAGGCAACATTTACACTCTTCAGAGGAGGCCCTGCTCATCATTCTGAGACAAAGAGGATGTCGTCATGAAGGTCCTCGACAGCGGGCCTTCTCTGTAGCAGCACCCACCCTCTGGAAAACCCTCCCTTGTGTGGAAAATGTAATATCTTTTAAACACCTCCTAAAAACATATCTTTTTAGTCAAGTCTTCCCTGGACTGTAATTTATTTTGGCTTTATGTGATTTTAAAGTTGTAAATCAGATTTTATTGTTTTAGTTGTAAACTGCCCAGAGAGCCTAGGCTATCAGGCAGTATAAATATGTGATAAATAAATAAATTATAATATGCCCCAGCCAATGAGAATGGCTTTTTTATTTAAAGGGGAGTTATATCTAATACCAGCAGTAAGAGGAACAAGGTATCGAGTCCTCACAACTGAATACAATGAACATTGCACACAAAAACCTGAGCCTACTTTTGGCAAGCAACTGGGCATTGCCTACATCCCTTGTACTGGATGCTACAGTGCTCTTTATCTCAATGTAATTAAATGTAGTATGTATAAAGTAAGGTCTGCCACTTTGGGATGTTCCTTGTTTAATAAGAAAGCTAGTGCATTTGTAGCAGCAGGTGGGCGATAGCAGTGTCATGCTTAATAAATTTCAGACAGATTGTAGGATACAAATGTAGCAGCACAACTTCCTACTACTTATTGTTTGATCCGGGATCCTAATTACAAAGATAGCTTGCCTGTAAGTGGTGTTGCACAGGTGGAAGGATTCTGCCCTGTGTCCGGCGGCAGTGCTGACCACTCTTCTTGTCGAGAGAGCCAAACTGAAGTTAAGAAAGTCCTGCCAATAACTAGGAATGCTGCTGCCAAATTCCATCACAGCCGACAGATGGGCTGGAAACCAGATACTAGCTGGAGTGGAAGCATTGCTGGAAAGGGCTTGGCTCTGTCACACTGCAGATGCAAGTAGGCCTAGTTGTCCTTACTAATAACCTGATAACTGGTATATGCGATAGCGTTAAACTACTTGAAGACTGTTCAATCCCCATGTGAGAACTTTGAAGGACAACAACTTTGAAGGACAGCATCCAGAACTTTCCTTCGGAGTCCTGGATTTTGCCTGGTACTGTGGCTGAGAACTCAATGAATTCCTATTGGAGGCCAGACGCCCCAAAAGCCATTAGAGCGGCGGCCTGGACTGCTTCTTGATGATCCCACCTTACAGCAGTTTCTGGTCTTCAACATCTCTTCATGTTTTTTTCTTCATGAGCTGTGGCCTATTCCATTAGAAACGTGATATCAGACCTTAGATTTTCCAGACATACTGGTCTAGCTTAGCAAAGCATCCTAGCTGAAAAGATACTGATATCTAAGTGCCAAATCAGGCATTGAAGTAGCTAGAGTTACATCCCCCACATTGTTTTCCCTTTACAGAAAGTGCAGGAGTCCTGACTTGGATCGGGACCCTAGCATGGGGCATGTGTATGTAGAAGGTTTTAACCTTTCCACTTTGATGCTGTCGGGATCCAGACCAGACGACCCCCACACCTTCTATTTATAATGCTGAATAGTGATCCACTGCAGCAAATAGCTCGCTATTTTGCAATATATGTTGCAGGCACCTGCTTTGATCCAAATCAGGTTCGCACTGTGTGTGTGTGTGGGATATTTATTTATTTATTTATTACATTTCTATACCGCCCAATAGCCGGAGCTCTCTGGGCGGTTCACAAAAATTAAAACCATTCAAAGTATAAAACAACAGTATAAAACCATAATATAAAATACAATATAATAGTATTAAAGCACCCCCTACCCCCAAAGCACTTACTCTAGGGTAAAAAACAAAGAAAAAAAGACTAAGGCCTTAGCTAGATGAGCCTTCACCCCGGGATCGTCCCTGTTAAGGTGAGCATATGGAAAGGAGGACAGGGCTCCTGCATCTTTAATAGATGCTTTGAAAAGGGAATTTCAGCAGGTGTCATTTGTATATATGGAGAACCTGGTGAAATTTCCAATTCATTACAACAGTTTAAGTGAAGGAGCTATACTAGAGTGACCAGATTTAAAAGAGGGCAGGGCACCAGCTGCTTTAACTGGTGTGATGAAGGGGAAACTTCACCAGGTTCTCCATATATACAAACGACACCTGCTGAAATTCCCTTTTCAATACAACTGTTAAAGATACAGGAGCCCTGTCCTCCTTTTCATATGGTCACCCTAGTCCCTGCGCGTCCAGATGACACACAGGGGATACTGGGATCAGGGAGGGATCATCCCTCCCTGGCCCCAGGATACAGCCCTATACTTTGGGCCCACTTTTTCCACGGTCCCGGGCTGAGCCCAGGACCATGGAAGGTGTGGCCCGTTGCTGTGGCTTGAGCTGGCTCCGCAGGATTACTCGTGCGGAGCCAGGAGCTGTGCCAATCAGGGCTAGGGTGGGGGGAGCGTGGAAATCTTTTTTTTAAAAAAAACTTACTTTGAGTTGCTCGAGCACTCGTGTGCTGCCGGCCCTTTAAAAATTAAAAAAAATGGCGGGTGCGATGTCTTTCGTCTTGAGGTTCTCACGCCTTATGTGTAAACGGGGGTGAGATCTCATGTTATTCACAATGCGAGGTCTCCCCTCCTCTCACCCGGACTTTACGGTAGGTCTAGCTAAGGCCATAGATGATCGTTACCTATTTAAAGTAATACATGCTTTGGATCTAATTGTGTTGCAGAGCTTTACAAAACAACATTGCTTACATGGAGCAATTTTATCACAATCTTCCCCCACCCACCTACCTCTTTTAAGGGGAAAAAAATCTTAGTGAAGCAGAACGCATGGTGAGAAACGTCTGCTTGTTAATGAGCTGCTGCCCTATCTCTAGGTCGTCTATTTATACAGGTTTATCTTAAGTATATAAAAGTCAAGTTTCTGGCACTCAGCCAGGTATGTAGACTATGATCTTGAGCTCCAGTATACCTTATCTGTCAGATCTCTTTGGTGTTTTTTTTTTTTTTTAATTTTTCTCTACAACCCAGGTGCATTCTGTTTTTGTGGTGGAAGCAGCAGAATAAATAAAGTGAAAGGTCTGCTTTCCAGAAGGTCATCTATGCACCTTGAAGGAGCAGAGCCTGCCTAGATTTGTCTTGTGCCGGATCGCAGCTGAAGTAATAAAATCAGCTTGTTAACTTCGAGGCTCAACTTCTGCAATGCACTCTACATAGGGCTACCTTGTGCCTAATCCAGAAACTTCAACTAGTTCAAAATATGGCAGCCAGGCTGGTCACCGCGGTACACCTAGTGGGGATCACATTACACCTGGGGGGATCTACACTACTGCTTTTAAAGCGCTTTAAAGCGCTTTGAAAACGTTTTGAAACCTGTATATGCAGTGTGTCCTGGGCCCCAACAGTTGTCAAAACTGTTATAAAGCACTTTAAAGAAGTAGTGTAGATCCCTAGGGTGACCATTTGAAAAGGAGGACAGGGCTCCTGTATCTTTAACAGTTGTATTGAAATGTGAATTTCAGCAGGTGTCATTTGTATAGATGGAGAACCTGGTGAAATTTCCTCTTCATCACAATGGTTAAAGCCCTGCCCTCTTTTAAATCTGGTCACAGTATAGCTACAGTATAGCTCCTGCAGCTTTAACTGTTGTGATGAAGAGGAAATTTCACCAGGTGCGACATGCATACAAATGACACCTGCTGAAATTCCTTTTTCTATGCAACTGTTAAAGATACAGGAGCCCTGTCCTCCTTTTCATATGGTCACCATATAGATCCCCCCTGGTTTAAAATATCTTCACTGGCTGCCAATTAGTTTCCAGGCGAAGTATAAAGTGTTATCACCTTTAAAGCCCTACATGGTTTGGGTCCAGGCAACCTGTGGGATCGCCTTCTCCCATACAATCCGCCCTGCACACTCAGGTCCTCTACTTCAGTCAGCCAAAATTAGGCTGACAGGTACCTATTACGCAGAGGACCTTCTCTTCTGCTGCTCCCAGACTGTGGAATGGCCTGCCGGAGGAGACTCATCAACTTAACAGTCGATCAACATTTAAGAACGCTATTAAGACTGATCTCTTCCGGCAGGCCAATCCAGTGTAATTTTAGGATGTTTTAAAATGACTTTAGGATGTTTTAACAATGTATATTATGTTTTAATTCAGTTTTATGTATTTTGTATTTACTGTTGTTCCCTGCCTTGATCAAAATGGAGAGGCGGGTAAGAAATATATTATTATTATTATTATTATTATTATTATTATTATTATTATTATTATGGTGCACATAGGCATGCACAGCACATTTCATTAGGGTGTGCACCTAGGGAATTTTATTAATTAATTTATTTTTTAAAGGCAAACATTTATTGAATACTCATTATTTTTATTCATTTATTAAACAGTTCCATTGATGCCCTACTCTGTGTTCAGATTCCCTGGCTACAGCAAGGCCATTGCAGGTGTGCGTGTGTGCATGTGGGGGAATGAGGAGACATTCCTCAAGTGCCAGCATTGGTGGGGCTTTGTGGTGACACTGGCTGGAGGAGGGTCTTATGTGATGATATTAGCCTTCAGGTCCCCTCCTCCTGGCCTCTTTGAAATGTGGTTCCCAGTTGAGAGACATTACTGATTGAGACATTAGGGTGTGCCTGAGTACACCCAGCACACCCCTTGGACACGCCTATGCTGGTGCAGCAGATGTAATGTGAGCAACTCTCCCTAAGTCCTGGACACCCCCCCCCATGGGAGATTTTGATCAAGCCACTATCTCAGGCCATAGCTAGACCTAAGGTTTATCCCTGGATCGTCCAGGGGTCAAACCTGTTCATCTAGGTGACACACAGGGGATCCAGTGCTTAGGCAGGGGCGAACCCTGGATGATCCCAGGATAAACCTTAGGTCTAGCTGTGGCCTCAGAGCATCGCTGTCAGTATACACCAAAAAGTAGTATGGAAAGCATAATAGGAACCAAAGAAGAGCCATGTTGGAAAACACCAAGGCTCCATCTAGTGTAGCATTCTGTTCACACAGTGGCCAACCAGTGGCCCATGGGAGACCCACCAGCAGAACATGAATGCAACAGCATATTAAGCCACAATGAGCCGTAGTGCATGTGGATGGCCATTTTGAATATTCAAGCCACAATTGCAGCTTGTTGTGTGGGTTGTTGGTATGGTCAACAAACCACCCACAACCCTAAAAGAGCCCATGCATTGTGGGTGGTTTGTTAACCATGCTACTGTTTTGCCAGGTTCTTTTTGGAAATCCAATGGCAATGAACACACCAGTTCATTGGAAAGAAGTTTATTTAGCTAAAAGAGGCTAAGAAAGCAAGAAAACTCAAGACAATACATTCAAAGCAGGAACCTCGTGCTCTTATTAGATCAGCAAATCAGATAAGAGCACTGATGAACACCCCGAAAGGCCTGGCCTGTGGTACCTGTTGGCTCAGCCCACAGAGAGGTTCTGAATTGGGAAGGTCCCAGGTCCCCCTTGATCCCTCCCATTCTAAAAACGGTCTCATGACATCATACATTCCACATTCCTGTAGACTGGGCAAAAACAACCTTAACAACCAGCAGCCCAACACAGATAGCTCCCATCTCCACTCTCTGGGTGGCCTGGACCTTTAGCCAAAGCCTTTATCTACAATCCCTGAATACAGTATCAACAACTAGCATAGCTAGTTACCAGAGAATCTGGCACTCTAAACATGGGCAGGAGATGGTTTTTAGATTTTTCACTACAGCAAACAACCCACCCACATTGGGTTCAGATGACACGACAAGCCATGGCTGCAGCTTGAATATTCAAAGCCACCCGACATGCACTGGCATGCTCTGCATTTAAGCCATGTTGGACTGCAGTGATCATGTGAATGCAGTCTATGAGAACAGTTGCTGCAGAGAATAATGGTTGGCAAGTTACACATCAACAAAAAGGAGGAGACCAATTTGCACAACATTTGCTTATTCTAATTTATATGAGTAGGCCCAAATGTAGAAGCTATATTATTATTATTAATAATATTTATTTAGAAAGCGCCATCATTCATGGCGCTGTACAGAATAAAACGAAACAAGACAATCTGCCATATGGCTTACTGTCCAAAATCACAGTAACAGACAGGGGAGGGAGGGGAAAAAACAACCAGGGTAGGGGGCATTAAAACTAAAATATAGACTAGTATGATCACTCTACAATTAAAAAGCTTTCGAGAAAAGAAATGTTTTCAAGCGAGATTTAAAAACTGAAATCGACGTCGCGGTCCGCAAATGCACTGGAAGAGAATTCCAGGCATAGGGGGCAGCGAGCGAGAACGGGCGAAGACGAGCGAGAGAAGTGGAAACTCTTGGGCAGGTAAGAGACATGGGCCATAGCTAGATGGGGCAAAATCCCGGGATGATCCCTGGTATCATCCTTGTGCCTTCAGATGACACACAAGGGATCCCGGGATCAGGGAGGGATGATCCCTCCCTTGCCCAGGGATCTCGCCCTCCCCTTTAGGCCCGGTTTTTCTGCGGTCTCGGGCTGAGCTGGGCACCACAGTTTGTCCTGGCTCCTCATGGGGTGCAGCGCTCTTCAGGAGCAGGGGCTGGGGTGGGAGAAGCAGGGGAAGTAATTATTTTTTCAAAAATAACTTACCTTTTGCACATGAGCCTTTGTGCACTGCTGGTCCTTTAACTGTAAAATAATAATAATGGTGGACACGATGCCTCTCCATCTGAGGTCATCACGCGCTGTGTATAAACAGAGGGGGGATCTCGCGATAAAACCATCGTGAGATCTTCACCCCTCCGTCGCGGACTAAGAGGCAGGTCTAGCTAAGGCCATGGTGTTATTGGAGTGGAGGGCACCAGCAGGGCGATGAAGTGAAATAAGGGACGAAAGGTAGGGAGGAGCCAGATCGTGGCAGGCTTTAAAAGTGAGAAGAAGAAGCTTGTATTGGATTCTATAAGAGATAGGAAGCCAGTGGAGGGATTTTAGAAGCGGGGTAACATGATCAAAATGACTATATGTTTAAACAAAAGAAAATACATCTCTCCACGGTGGGGAAGGCTGAGACCAGGGCCAGATCTACACCAAGCTGGATATAGCACTATGAGAAACGGTATGAAAGTGGTATATGGTTTGTGTCAATGGGCCCCAACAGTTGTCAGGGCACTTCAATAAAGCAGTAGTGTGGCTCCTGCCTCTTATATACTGCTTTCATAGCGCTTTCGTAGGGCAATCTCCTGCTTGGTGTTGATCTGGCCCAGGTGATGTGTGCCTGCCCAGTTTCCTCTCCAGGTGCTAAGTGCTGATGGACAACTTCACGGTTCCTGCCGCTTGCCTCTTCCTTCTAAAATGCAAGTTTCTATCATTCTGTTAGCTTGATTCTTGGCAGTTTGTCTAACCAGATGTTGAGCTGAAGAAATCCGAAGCTCCAAGTGCCTGAATGGGGGTGTCATGGTGGGTGTCGAGAATCAGCCCAACCCCATCTCCTCCTGGTGTTCTTTCAGATATTTGTGCCTCCTCATTGAGAACAAATTGCTATTATTTGACTCTTTGGCTGTGAAAAGCATCCCGCTGTAATAGCTGCCATGTGTTGGGATCAATACAGAAGTGTGAAGCAGTTGCTTCAACTCTGCTTTAATGAGAGCAGCAAATTCATCATTTTGAAGCATCAGCACTTTGGGATACATTAAACCTCTTTGTCTTTGTCTGGGGTTGTTTTCTTGTAATCCTTATGCAAAAGAAAATGAAATCGTGACAATGTGTTCTATCGATCCCTCCAGATATTAATATTGCTCTCAATTTCCCTCCCAAAATAACTTTTGTTTTTGCACCACAATGAGTATGGCTCTAATCCAGCTATAGTCAGGGCGTCTTTACTTTAAGGGAAAATCACATTGCTTATCTGGGGCTTTTGAGCTTCCTCCTTTTTGGTGCGATTGTTATGGGCTGCGTTACGTGGGCGGAGAGGGGTGACCATGTGGTTTGAGTTGAATTGAATATTTCCCCTTCATTCAAGTCAATGATACAGCACCAACTAGTTGCGTAAGAACACATTTTTCCCCAGGATGTTAGAACTTTAAAAATGGTTCTTTTCATGGCGGAATTTCTAGGTAATGCTGCTGAAGACATCCTGGTCATTGATGATGCTGTGTAAAAGACCCACAGACTTTCGTAAGTGGCCAATCATGAGTGTGCAATAAATCGCTCACTTAGGGGAACCCTTAGTCATAGTGTGCATCCCAGTCTTAAACAAGTTGATGCCCCAGTATGTTGAGTGGGACTTATTCCCTAGGAAGCCAGGATGCATCCAAAGGTTCAAAGGCAGAGCATTGTACAAGCCCCCAATTCAAGTCCTCGTGAAAGGCTTAGAGGTGTTTGCAGAGTTCTTGCCTCTGCTGTCCCATCTCTCCTCCAGCAAGGGCTCAGCAACTTACCTGTGGTGGTGGGAAAGGTGGCAAGGGCATCAGGTGCTCTTAGATCTCCAGTGGAGCATCAGTAGGTGGTCAGTTATGAATTGCCAAAAATGTGGAAATGCATCACCAAAAATAATTATAAAAAAGATGACCAAAGAAGGCACAGATTTGCATGAAATTTGCACATGCTAATTCATAGGTACAGATGCCCATTTAGAAATAATTGTTGCAACTTAGGCCTTAGCTAGACCTAAGGATTATCCCAGGCAAATGGAGGGGTCATCCCTGCCTGCTCCCGGGATCCCCTGTGTGTCATTTGGATGCACAGGGATGATCTCGGGACAATCCCGGGATATAGGCCTGGTTTAGCCATGGCCTTAGATAGAAATGCAACACATCTCAGCATAGTGCAGAAGATTCTGACCAGGTGCACCTGCCTCATCGGTTGGCTGATGAAGGGCTCACTGTTGATGGGAAACAATTCTTATGGTTCTTTATCTTCAAACTGGAATTGGACAGGGCATCCTTTCAAATAGAGGACCTCCAAGATCCAACTGCTTTTATCTGTCTCTTCCTCCAAGACTCTTGGACCTCAGCTAGACGAGGGAGGTCAGAGGGAGGCGATCTAGTGATTTATGCTCGTGAGATTGTCACCCTGGTTTACATGCAGCGTGCAACATCACGCCCACCATTTTGTTTTTGTTTTCAAGGAGACATGAGCGCTCAAGCAAAAACCGGTAAGAAAAAACCCGCTACCTCCACCCCACCCTCGATGGACCCAGAGCTCCTGAGGAGCTCTGTGCCCTGTGCCTGTTTCCCATCTCCTCACGGTTACTCGCGAGGAGCCGAGACAAACCGCAATGCTTGCCCACACGTTCTATGGTCTCAGGATCATCCCGAGACCATGGAAAAAGCAGGCATACAGTGTAGGGCGATATCCTGGGGCAAAGAATGGATCATCCCTCCCTGCTCACCGGATGCCCTGTGCGTCATTTGGATGCACAGGGACGATCCTGACACGATCACCGGGATATCGCCCTGTCTAGCCATGGCCTTGTTCACACTTTGGTCATTTCTTGTCTTGTCTATTGTAATCTTCTTCTGACTGACTTTCCTTCTTCTCATGTTAGTTCATTTGTTTCTATTCACCATTCTGCTGCTAAGATCCTTGGCTTGTCACTTTGATCATGTTACTCCACTCCTGAAATCACTTCATTGGCTTCCAGTTCACTACAGAATCCAATATAAGCTTCTCCTGTTGACTTTCAAAGTTTGTCATGGTCTAGCTTCTTCCTGTTTTTCTTCTCTTATTTCACATTCACTCTTCACTCATGGAATGTTAGGTTTCTTACCTGCCCAAGGGTCTCTACTTGTTTTGCTTGGCTTCATCCATTTTTTCTCACTGCCCCCTATTCCTGGAATTCTCTTCCAGAGCATTTGTGGACCACGAGTTCAGTTATGGTCTTTAAAGCTCAGCTGAAAACTTTTCTTCTCCACCTCAAAGCTTTTAGACCTTTAGTTTGATCTTACAGTTTTATAATGTTAGTTTTATTGTCCCCTGTGCCTGTTTGGTGCATTCCCTAGACCTACTGTTTAGCCCGTGATGGAGGAGAGAAGATCTCGTAATGAGTTTATTGCGAGATCCCTCCTCTGTTTATATGTGACATGTGACGACCTCAGAAGGAGAGGCGTCGCACCCGCATTTAAAAAAAAAAACTTAAAGGGGCAGCAGTGCACGAACGCTCCTGCACAAACAGTGAGTAATTTTTAAAATTTAAATTACTTTTTCTGCTCCCCCCACCCTACCCCCGATGGGCACAGCGCTCCTTGGATCACTGCATTCCGTGCTCGGCTCCCGGCTCCTTGTGAGGAATAGCGTGGAGCCGGGTCAACGCGCAGCGCCTGGCCACACGTTCCGTGGTCTCAGCCTGAGACTGTGGAAAAACCAGGGCTAAAGGGGAGGACGAAATCCTGGAGCAAGGGAGGGATCATCCCTCCTTGATTCCAGGAGCCCCTGTGCATCATGTGGATGCACAGGAATGATCCCGGGGATCACCCCGGGATAAAACCCTGTCTAGCTATGGCCGTAGAGAAGTTTGCCAAGGAACGTGGCAGCTTTGCTTCTCCAATATAGTTTTCAGATGGGGTTTATCTCTGAGGAAGTAGAAACAAAGGAAGCTAGCTTATACTGAGTGAGACCATTGGTCCATGTAGCCCAGTATTGTGTGGCAGAAGCTATTCAGAGTTTCATACAGGAGTCTTTTCTGTGCCCGCCTGGAGATGCCAAGGACTGGACCTGGGATCTTTTGCATGCAAAGCAAGTATACTACTTAGCTACGAACCCTTTTGAAACGGAAAGTTCAAGAGCAGGCAAAGTTGGAAGTTTCTCTTGTCCTTCCAATACACTTCATGGGCAAAACCGGAAAACATTGAGGCTCAGGAATGATGTGTTCGTAGTGTTCCTCTGACGATATTTGTCCAGGAATGGTTTGACCACATCCTCTTTGTCAAGGGGAGACTCTCTTAGCTATGTTCTTCAAGCCACTTCATTTCTGCATGTTCCATTGAACACAAATGCTCACACAGCCTATTTTATATACTGGAGGCCAATCTGAATAATTGTTGTGAGCAGTTATGACAATAGCCAGGGAAACAATGACTTAATGCACACTTATTATTCAGGCCTATTATTCAGAGAGCTAAATGCTTCTAAAGGATGTTGCCATCAGATATTTGTGAACTTATTTTACTTGCTCAGTGTATTGAGTCGCTGAAGTCTGTATGCAGAAGCGGTGAATTTGTTGAACAAGCAACAATTTGAATTGACATAAATGTTTAAAATGAGGTGCAGTTGGTAATAGCTTCAATATTTTTAGGGAAGGACATGTTGTAATGGTTTAATTTGTTTTTAGCTGTGTATATTTATTGTTTTATACTGTATGCTCTTATCTGTATGCCGCCCTGAGATCTTAATGATATAGGGCGGGATACAAATGATTTAAATAAATAAATAAAAAATAAATAATGAATGTAGATTATATATGATAGTATTTTTCTGGGCAAAATGGGGCCATCAAGGAAAAGGTGATCTCTGCAGTTACTGAGGTCTGCACAACTCAGGACCTACCAAGCTGACCCCAACCCACACCAGCCATGCATGGTGGCACATCATCAGGGGCTCCATAAATGGCCTGGAATAGCAAAAATGGAGATCAGTGCATCTTGCAGGCCAAGGTACATGGCTGTGGTCTCATTCAGCATTAGGGTGGCCACTTATGAATTGCCAAAAAGGAGAAAATGCAGCACCAAAAAGGAGGACCAAAGAAGACAGTGGTTTGCCTAAAATTTGCATATGCTAATTTAGATATAGAGATACACATTTAGAAATTATTTATTATTATTATTTAAATAGAAATGTTATTTATACAGTACAGGACATCTCACTATTGTATGGGAGACTGTGACCAAGTGCCCTGTGTCTCTTGCTCAGTCTACTGTCCGGGTGCTCTTGGTGGGCATGTTCAAGGCCCGGCTCTTCTTCCTGATTGCTTTTTATATTTAAAGCAGGCCAGATCTACACCAAGCAGGATGTAACACTTTGAAAGCAGTTTGAAAACGATATGTGGAATGTGTCAATGGGCCCCAACAGTTGTCAGTGTACTTCAATACCTTTATCCAGCCTTGGACTGGACAGCCGGTAGAGGATGGCTTCAAAATAGAGGACAGTCCTCTGGCAGCCCTTCAGATAGAGGACTGTTTTCTGCAAAAGAGGACACATGGCCACCCTAATCAGAGTCTGTGCAGGTCTGCTGAAGGGGTAATTAAAAAGCCCCAACCTATGCCATGACACAGGCTCTGAACACCAGGCCTGGCCGCGGCTACTCCCTGCTCAAGCTAAGCACCACCGCTTGATACGCCTAAGGCGAGGGATAAAAAAACCACCTTCCTCCAAACTATGTGGAGAAAGGGGTTAAATGGAAAAGGATTTCAATAATAAATTAAAGTGCTGTGAATTATATGTGCTGAGGTGAATTATTGTCAGAGTGGGTGCTAAATGTATAAACTTCAGATGATAAATGCCAAACAGACACATGGGATTTTTGTGGTAGTTAAAAACAAAATAATTAAAATTTATTTTAAAAGTTCACAAGCTTTGTTTCAAAATAAAACATTTAAAAACCTTTTTGAAACCTATCATCCAATCCTTTCACCCATTCACATACACACTTTCCTTTCTCTCACACAATCACTCTTGACCTTTCTTTATTATCAGTATTGATTAATATACATCAACTATGTGCACACCACACTCCAAAGACACCACTCTCTACCCTGAACCTCAAATTCTCCAGACCCAAGTACTCTAAACATCAAGAGCTAACACACAGAGAGCGCCAACTAAATGAGAGCCTTCACAATCCCCCCAGTCCTTACCTTATATATCACTCCTCCCCCCCCTCCCCAGACATTCTAACTCCACCCACTCAGGCCAACATTCTAAAAACCACAGACTTACAAACTTCAGACATACATTTAGGAACTGACTTGTGGGGTGTAATGCCACAGTAATTAAAAAGCCCCAACTGCATGTACATTGATGGTGCTATATAAATTAATTAATTAATTAATTAATTAATTATAATAATAATAATAATAATAATAATAATAATAATTCTCTACCAGGAAAATCTCTCTCTCTCTCTCTCTCTCTCTCTCTCTCTCTCTCTCTGTGTGTGTGTGTGTGTGTACATGTGCATGTGTGCTTTACATCTGAACTGGGAACTGTGGCTAGTACAAGCTATGGTTCATTGAATCAAGCCAAGATTTCAGTAAACCAAAGTTATTGATTTTTTAAACTCAGATTACAGGCAGATTACAGCCCCCCCTTTTTTTTACTAAAACCTCCAGATACACCAACTGGAGACTGATGCAAAAGGCAGACACTTAGGTTTAAACAATTCTGAGGCTGGAATTTTTTTTGAGTCTCAGAACCAGTTGGAGTTCACAGTAGTGCCATGCAAAAATCTACCCCTGGGATTGATACGATCTCAACATAGTGATGCTAGAGTATATCCATCTAGCACATGTATACCTAGTCGCACATAAAGTGAAATTTGTTGTTGTATTTTGAATGATATGGAATAAAAACCAGGAAATAATGCTAGAAAAGTGGTATAGAGAATGCATGATGTGTCTCAACAGCTACCAGTACACTGATACAAACCACTAGTGTAGACCTATCCCTGGTTTCCCCAAGCTCTCTTCATTTCAGCAGTTTAGTTTGGGACAGGATGGGACTCATTTTTTTTTACTGCTATTGTTAAATGACTGGTAGTCGTAAATCCTTGAAGATCTGCTGCTAATTGATCAGAGACCTACCAGTAGGTCCAGGTCTACCTTCAGCCCATTCCTGGTTTAAAATAACCACTGTTTATCCTTGTTGGACATAAGTTAATTTAAACCTGGAAGCAGATGCTCTTGATCTTCTTGTTGTGGATGCACCAGAGGTAGTAGTATTTGGGGAAGCATGTGAGCCAAGAATTTCCCCGTCTTGTTCATGTAGCCTTTTAGATTATGTATGAACTCTAATGCTGTTGTTTGACCTCTTTTCCATTGCTTTGGAGGTTGATCTTGGACTATTGAGATGAAGAATGAGGAATGGAAAAGAGTAAACCACCCAGAGAGTTCCGGCTATTGGGCAGTATAGAAATGCAATAAATAAATATATAAATAAATAAATAGTAAACTTGGCAGGTCAAGCTGAAGAGTAGAGATTGAAGAGCCATTCTCTATATAGAATCATAGAACAGTAGAGTTGGAAGGGTTCGTCCATTTTCGTCTGCTGCCCCTTACGCCTGGAACACTCTTCCAGAACATTTGAGAACTACAAGTTCAACCACAGCTTTTAAAGCTCAACTAAAAACTTTTCTTTTTCCTAAAGCTTTTAAAACTTGATGTTGTGCAGACTTCTACTGTTACTTTCTACTGTTAGCTTTTCCCTACCCTGTGCCTGCTTACCCTACCCTGTACCTGTTTGCATTCTCTTCCCCTCCTTATTGTTTTACTATGATTTTATTAGATTGTAAGCCTATGCGGCAGGGTCTTGCTATTTACTGTTTTACTCTGTACAGCACCATGTACATTGATGGTGCTATATAAATAAATAAATAATAATAATAATAATAATAAGGGACCTACAAGGCCATCAAGTCCAACTCTGCGCTCAATGCAGGAATCCACCCTAAAGCATCCCTGACAGATGGTTGTCCAGCTGCCTCTTGAACATAAACTCATTGAAATGAATGGAAGTTATTCAATCATTTTTCTCTTTCTAAATTCCCATTTATTTTGAAAAAGGCTGTGTGGAGGAACTTTTTGTGGGAACTGAATCATCATCATCATTCTCAAAGAATAATAATTCTCCGGTATCTAACCTTTAAATAAAAGCCACACAAATTAACACCATTGTTAGAATAAACAGTAATATACCACAAAGGTTTCAGATGCAGAGTAATGGGCCCCCGAGTCATAATTTGTAGATTTACAGAAAGGGCGAAAAATTAATTTCATTTTGACTGAAGGCAAATCCCTTCGCAGCAGTATCGTTAGTATACTCGACAAATAGGCATGTTTACCTTCTGGCTGCTAGCATTACAGATTCAAACAATCATGCTTAACCTTTGCAAATAATCCTAGGGTTATTTTAATAAGACACAAACTGTTCATCTACCAGCTGGATTCCCCAAGTCTTTAGTGTGCTTTTTATTTACCTAGCTGCCGAATAGAAGGCCACCTGGAGTTCGCAGTGGTAGCCGGCACACCTCTGCACTTTTTGGGAACGGAGTTCAGTTTCTTAATCCTGTGGCATTATTTTACAATCAAACATCACCATTCTTCTCTTGAGGCGATGTATATCTTCGGTACCTAAACCTGTCATCCAAAGCGAGGAACTCAACCCAGGGTGTTTTGGCATGGGTGGGTGGGTGGAATACAATATAACAGGAGATATCATAAATGCCTTTTCATGTCTAAGGCCTCAGCTAGACGTACGGGTGCGGATCTCATGATATTATGATCGTGAGTTTGTCCCCCTCTGTTTACACGTGGCGCGCGATGTCCAGGAAGAAAGAGGATGTTGCGCCCGCCATTTTTTTTAATGAAGAAGGAGCACTCGAGTGCTGAACTGTGAGGTTTTTTTTTAAAAAAATAATAATTTCCCCACTGCCCCCACCCCACCCCCGATGGCCACAGAGCTCCTGAGGAGCTCTGTGCCCTGTGCGTGGTTCCTGGCTCCTCGTGGTTACTCATGAGGAGCTGGAACGAACCGTGACACACGCCCAGATGTTCCATGGTCTCGGGATCATCTCGAGACCATGAAAAAGCACACTTAAAGGGTAGGGCAAGATCCCGGGGCAAGGGAGGGATCATCACTCCCTGCTCCCAGGATCCCCTGTGCATCTAGCTATGGCTTAAGGCAGCCTTCCCCAATCTCCAGATGTGTTGGGTTACAACTCCCACATCTGGAGGGTGCCAGGTTGGAGAAGGCCAGTCTAAGGCCATTCTTTTTCAGACTTTCAAAAATGGATGCAAAGAGCCATAAGATCAGTCCTGCATGTTCCAAAGATGTTGGGGTTACATTTCTTTATGAGTAGATCACGACATATTGGCAAGCAACACTGGAAACATAAGGAGGAACATTCAGATGCATTTTGTGATATGGAACAAGGAATTGTTGTTTAAGGTTGGGCGGGGAACCCTCAGCTATCTCACCAAAGCAGCTTTTGGGATCCTGGCCATGGTTCATGTGGTGTATAATACGTGAATCATAGAGAAAACATTGTCGCAAAAATATGGATGTAAAATAGTAAATACATATATAGTCACAATAGAGGACTGTCAGCATAACAGCCTCTTTCGGGCATTTGTGTGGAGTAGATATGCATGCATTTGGAGATGGGGGGAATGGGCAAGCCAGTGGTACCCTGCATCCCCCTTTAGTTAATCATGTGTATTACTTCAGTTGTGAAGCACATATAACTATGCGCTTTAAAATAGCTTCTGCATTACTGATATGTTACGAGCAAAACAATAAATGAAAGAAGCTGTTTGCCAATCCTGCTAAAAAGAATGAAAGGCAGAAATAATCTGAGCATGCACAGTTTCACATTTTAAACTCACTTAAATCATAGTGCCCAGCATGTGTACAGGAATATAATGGAGTTTGCCAGCCCAGATGCCGACCAGTTTGCGGCTGCCCCCATGAACTGCTACTTTCTGGCTGGCCCTGGCCCTCAGACCCAAGTTCCAGCTTTAAGTGCGCTACTGGGGGAGTGTATGCTCTCTATAAATGCCCTCCAAAGGAGTGAAACGTCTCAGGATGCAAAGAATTATTTATTTATTTATTTATTTATTTATTTATTTATTTAATTTCTATACTGCCTAATAGCCAAAGCTATTCCACTAAATATTTAGTGGAAATCCAGAAGCATTTTGGTCTCTTTTCTTATTTTGAGGCCTTCTTCAAGGGGTTATATTAAAAAAGTCTGCAGAGGTTCTTATAACACATGTCTCCTGCACCAGATCTACAGTAAGCAGGATATAACACCTTGAAAACATTTTGAAGACTGTATAGGGAGTGTGTCCTGGGCCTCAACAGTTGTCACTACTGTTATAAACCGTTTTAAAGCAGTAGTGTAGATCCTGAAACAAGTGTTATAAGAATCTCTACAGACTCCCCCTCGCCGCTAGAGGCTTTCCACTAGCAAATCCTTTGCATCCTGAGACCTACCTTGGTGCTTACAAAACTTTGCACCTATTATTATTATTATTATTATTATTATTATTATTATTATTTATTTATTTATATAGCACCATCAATGTACATGCCCAATAAGTACATATGGGTGGAGCCTAAGATGTATGGATTTTGTTAAAGCTGTTCCATCTGGGTCAGGAGTCTTGCATTCCATTGTCTACTCATGGATGGAATCGGATTTTGTTTTAGGCATGTATGAGAATTTCATTCCACTTGTGCTAATGTGCTTTAGCTAGGGTGACCATATGGAAAGGAGGATAGGGCTCCTGTATCTTTAACAGTTGCACAGAAAAGGGAATTTCAGCAGGTGTCATTTGTATATATGGAGAACCTGGTGAAAGTTCCTCATCATCACAACAGTTAAAGCTGCAGGAGCTATACTAGAGTGACCAGACTTAACACAGGGCAGGGCACCTGCAGCTTTAACTGTTGTGATGAAGAGGGAATTTCACCAGCTTCTCCATATATACAAATGACACCGGCTGAAATTCCCTTTTCTATGCAACTGTTAAAGATACAGGAGCCCTGCCCTCCTTTTCATATGGTCACCCTCAAAGTTGCGCTAATCTGTATTAGTGCGAGTGCGAAGTAGTGGTAATGCACCTTAATGGCAGTGCGGATTTATTATTTATTTATTTATTTATTACATTTCTATACCGCCCAATAGCCGGAGCTCTTTGGGCGGTTCACAAAAATCCTCCCCAAAAGAGAAACACTGTCTACAAGTCTGAGGAATCTGTTCATCTTGGGAAGAGCTGGTCTGCTGTGGAATAATCAACAGGTTGCATTCATTGATATTTAAACTTATTTGAATCCATTGCAGATTTCTGTGAAATCCTTAGTGGGGCCTGATTCTTGTTTCTCCCTCTGACTGCCATGCATGTTCCTTTGACCTCAGATGTAACCCTATATGAGTCAAGCCAGATATGACATAGTACTATTGTGACAAGAATCCCTGGTGTCTTTTATTTTCTTTACAAAATACAGCCATGGTGGAGGTGAGTGATTTGAATTTGGATTGTGGTTCAGGTGTAGGGTGTTGGGTTTTTTAACCAATGGGAGTTGAATCCCTATTGGTAAAATGTACCTGCACCCCATATGTTTTATCAAGGGTGGGGACCAAATATCAGCACTGGGGAGGAAATTTTCAGTGGGAAAATGTCACTGGCAGGAAAAGGGTTAACCACACTTCCCTGGTGCTGTTGTCCTGATCCAGACCACCCACCCAGTATAGCTGCATTTTGTAAAGTAGAAAGTCTTTGGAGTTTCATTCACAGAACTCCCAATTCACATCTGATTCTGGTTTGACTTAAGAATTTTTTATATTGACCCAGACTGGAACACTGTCACAATGCATTCATTAGTACCTACTAAACCTCATAGAGGTAGGTACCTCATAGAGGTAACTCTTCCTCAGGCTCAATGTTAAAAAAGAAGGAGGAGGAGAAAAATAATAATGTTAATGGTAGAATGTGTGGTTGAAGCTCCAGTTGCAATCTTGTAGTCTTTTGGAACCTGGTGCCATCCAGATGTAATAATAATAATAATAATAATAATAATAATAATAATAATAATAACAACAACAACAACAACAACTAGGGATATGCTCCGCTTCTCCTCGAACCGGAGAAGTAGGAGCAGAGCGGGGGGCTTCGCCTACCCTTAAGGCGGAGGCGAAGAGGATTGGAGGGCCGGCGGATCAAGGCGAAGAGGATCGCCTCAATCCAGAGCTTCGCCTGAAGGTAAGTGGGGGGGAGGGGGACTAGTAGAAGGTCCCAGCCAGTTTTAGGGAAAAAACACATTCCAGCTGCATGTTGCAGAGGGTCAAGTGCCTTTGTTCTGTCACCTGCTCATTGGTGGAATTGGATTGTTTCCACTTTTCCCAAATTCCACTTTCCCAACATGCACAAATCCCTCCCCAATGTGAACCCCCCCTCCCAAAATACACATTTTCATACTTTTGCTTATAAGGGAAATGTGCAATTTTGGCCAGTTTTTTTTTTTTTTTTTTTGGTGTGTGTGTGTGTGTGTGTGTGTGTGTGTGTTGTATTTTCCTAGAACTTAATTTGTGTAAAATTCTGGAAAGGTAAAAAAAGAAAAGAAAAATGGTCTTCAAGCCCACAGAATCCATATTATTTGGAAAAAGGTGGTTTGCTGTCGAATCAATAGGCTGGATTCATAGAGATCCAAACTCATTTGATATCCGTAGCGGATTTCTCTGACATCCTAGCCAGGTTCAATCTGCAGCATCTCCAGGTAAGGCTTCAAAAGACCACTCTCATCCTGGAGAGCTCCTACCAGTGAATGTAGAAAAGCCTTCACCGCCTAATGCCCTCCAGATGTTTTGGGCTCCCAGTTTTCCTGACCATTGGCCATGTTGGCTGGGGCTGATGGGAACTGAAGTCCCGAACATCTGGAGGGCGCCAGGTTGAAGAAGGCTGGTATAGACAATGAGCTGGATTGACCAAGGCAGTTTCTTATGTCCTTGTGAATTGTGCGGATCCTGACTTCCTATCATAATTCTTTCCACTACCGTCTTTTGCTTTGAGCCTAATCCTACAGAATGGATACCTGATTGAACTTTGTGAAGCTAACCCAAACTCTCTGACCATAATGTCAAAGCCCCTTAATTCCAGTGCATCACACCATTGTGTCTTTTTGCCTGGTAATTCCACTCCCCCCAGTCTTCTCCCAAGTACAAAATATCCTTTTAACTGCCCAGCAAACAAAGCTTTTCTCAAGGGTACATAACGAGAGAGAAAGACGTACTGCCAGCTTTAATTATATACTCATTAGGTTTGCATGGCATCTCAACAACAACAAACTGCAGCTCCTTAGGCAATACTGATCTCCTGGGACTCAGATTACTTTACACTAGCATATCTACCATTTGCATTTTCCAAATTGACTTTAGAAAGGTTAATGTTCATATTGCTATTTTGTAATCATTTTTAATCTTATGCTATCATACTGTTTGCCCAGTGTTGTCCCTCTGGGAAAATATATCCCTCATCTCCTAGGTATCACTAGTTTCAGCAAAATGTAGCTTCTAAAGCTACACAGTGTATGTTTTGACCATCCCTATTTTCAGGGAGAGTACCTATTTTCCAGTACTTGTCGTTATTAAATCACTGTCGCTGTTGTTGTTGCCTTTGGGGGAGATTTTGGAGATGGATTTTTTGAGTGTGCATATGTACTACTGGTCTAGTTCAGGTGTAATGCTAAACCATGGCTTATGATCCTGGCTGGTTTCAACAATTCATAAACCATTATTGAATTGCAAGTATTATTATGACACAAATGTCTTCTACTCAAGGATGTGTGTACAAGCAAAACTCAAGTTTGTTGAAGTTATCCAAATTCCACCTGGAAGCTCACTATGGCTTGTGTCCATATCAGATTGCAATATTGGTTTTTATTCTTTTCACACAAATAAGTGTGAGCAGTACAAATAAGTAAAAGTAAGCCTCTGCAAGTCAAGGCTCAGAGGGAACCAAGACTGGATCATTTAACAGTTCCACCCAGCAGAAAAAAAGCTCTTACCTCCAATCAGTAGCTGATCAGAGATAAGCCCTTTTCCCTACAAACCCATGAAAAAAGAGGTCTTTTTCAGGGATAAGCAGGGGAAAGCCCTTATGTCTGATCAGCTGTTGATGGGGACAAAACATTTCCACCCCCATAGCAGGAGGAAAGAAGCTACCAGAATGAATGGAGAAACCTTGTGGGCCTTCTCATGTCCATGATCCAGAGATTCCCATTGCTTGGTCTAGTGGAAGACAGATTCTTCATTGCACATGCATGTAAATTCAGGTGTATGGCCACTAAGTCTCCATCTAGTGTACAACCTGGCATATCTTTATTTCACACATTGCAGCTGAAGAGATTCATTTTGAAGTTCATTTTGAATAATTAAATATGATAGCATATATTCCTGTACAGTTTTCTAGGTGTAACATCCTTGGTGTGACAAACCATGTGGCTAAGTTAATTTTGTCTTGGTCGTCTAAACACAGAGTACTGCTTCCTTTCCATCCCCTGCATACCCCCCGGTCCAGATAGCGAACGGTGCTGTTCGAGTTGCAGCTATGCTGTAATAAATACAACTATGTCAATTGTGTGACTAAAGATCATATTAAACGCTCTCAGGCTCCTAACAAAGAGAATTGTTATGATCGGTTTACCAACAGGCTGGCTTCTGAAGCTGGTGCTGTTGTGGAATAATTGAATACAGCAAGAAAAAAGCCTCGAGCAATGTGTAATAGCATGTCTTATAAGTGTAAGGTTGCATGCCTTTTAGGGACGGTGCAGGCATCTGGCTGGGGCATGAAGCCTGGCAAGGAATTGCTGGCTTGCCCCCTTGGATGCCAGTCTGCAGCCCCCAATGCTTGCTCGACTCGGCATGTGCTGAGCTAGGCAAGTGCACAGGCACCCACTTCCCTGGCAAGCTGCCATTTTCCGCAGAAATGGGGTGTGTGTGTCATTCTTGTCTGTTAATGTCCTATTTGCATAAATGGTGGCCTTAAAGCGATGATGTATGCAACATTACCGGCATGAATGCCTGTAATATTGTATACATCGCCCCTTTAAAGCTGCCATTTGCGCAAATGCAACATTTATGGGCAAGAATAACCTGCCATTTCTGCAGAAAATGGTGGCTCACTGAGGAAGTGGGTGTCTGTGCCCTGCAGCTGAGTACTCATGGCTCACCCCAGGGGTAAGTGGTGGGATTTGGTGAGTGGTGCACAGGGCGGGCATGAGGTGGCCTGTCCATCTTTGTGTTTAGGCTATAATTGCTGTGAGGATAGTGTCGTTGTATAGTTCACTCCCTAGGCACTGGATTTGTGTCTGGGGCTGGATCTACACTACTGCTTTAAAGCACTTTATAACAGTTTTGACAACTGTATATGGAGTGTGTCTGGGCACCAACAGTTGTCAAAGCTGTTATAAAGCACTTTAAAGCAGTAGTGTAGATCCTGCCTGGGTGGAGCGAGGAGTTTCCCATTGCTTTTCCCCCCCTTGCATGAAAGAGCAGAACAGTTCCTGTCTTGTTCATGTCTCGCTTCCTGAAATGGGGTGTCCGATAAACCAGGAGTGGGCAGAAGGTCAATCAGGATTTACTGGTAGTTCTCTGGGTGATTTGCAGTAGTTTTTTCTGACTCGCAACTGTTTAAAAATAGCCACAGCTAAAATGTATCTCCCAGCACACACAGAACATTAGATTGCTGAAAATGAATGCTTGCGGGGCAAGTGGATTTGTGAATAGGGATGTCCGTTGCTTGAAAATCCAGTTCTTTTTTTTCATTGGTCTTCTGTGGCATGTACAACTTGGTTCATGTTCACAAGCTGAGTTGCGGGCTGTTCCCTGAACTCTGGGAATTTTTTTGTGCATATTTTTTGGAATGTCCTGCAATTTGCACAAATTTCCTATCAATTTGCTCAAATTATGGTTGAATTTACACAATTTACACAAATTCAGCCATACTTCACGTAATTTGCACAAATTTGGCTGTAAATTGCATAATTTGCAGTCTCTTAAAAAAAAAGAAAGCACAAAATTTCCAGTAAATCCATGAACTGATCCAACTCACTGCAGATCAAGTCAGGCCATGCACTGGGAACCAAGATGACATTCCTACCTGTGAACTTGCCTCTGGTACTGAGTGCAATTCCCTGGGCTGAATATGAGCTTAGTGACACCCTGTTCCTTAATTCTTAGATGTGTCTGCCTGCCTGAGCCAGTATTTTGCACTTGACTCTGGTTGGTGGACCTCAGGCTTTTAGTGAACAACTAAGTAGATTCAGCATACCTGAAGGCTGCCCACCCTACCCTAAGCCTTTCACGACAATCACCTATGAAAAGGGAAGTTACAACTGTCTTGTGGTTAAAGACCACACATGGATTTGTCGTCATCATCATCATCATCATCATCATCATCATCATCATCAGTTATACAGTCCTTTAGGCTGTGATCCTATGCAGACTTTCTTGGGTGCAAGCCCCATTGAACACAGTGGGACTTACTTTTAATAAACATGCATAGCATTGCTAAATGAAATGTTCTGCTAACTATGCAGAGTGTACCTATAAATGATACTTTTCCTAACACATGGCTCTGATTCAGATCTGGACCACAATGTCAGAGATGTGTGTGTTAAACCTTCCCCCAATCATTTTTCCCCTTGATATTCTATCCCCTCTCCCATGGGAGTGTGTGTTAAAAAAATGGAATCTCAATTGGAGTTAGTGGATACTTTTTTTGTTGTTTAAACTACACGGAAGTATCTTCTGGCATTGATAGCTCCTGCAGCTTTAACTTTGGGGATGAAGAAGGAATTTCCCCAGGTTGTCCATATATACAAATGACAGCTGCTGAAATTCCCTTTTCTATGCAACTGTTAAAGACACAGGAGCCGTGTCCTCCTTTTCGTATGGTCACCCTAGCTCAGGAGAATGTGGGGTATCCATGTGGGTGCATGGAAAGCACAATTTGAGCCATTGTACAACATCATCACAGGGAATGTCAATTAAGGCATCAGCCTTAGCTTCCAATTTTCTTGCTTTGTGGAATCTGAGCCAACATGAGATAGCCTTAACTCTAGTCTTAAACTAGCAGGGTTTTTTTTTATCATTTAATGTAAATCTTTGGATGGGATATTTTAAAATAAATATTAGTAGCATACACATCATGGGGAATTTTGTTTTTCTAGATTTATCAGAGATGTTGGCTGGTTTTCAAGAAAGCATCAAGCAAAGGGCCCAAAAGAATCGAGAAATTTTCAGATGAGCGTGCTGCCTACTTCAGGTGCTATCACAAGGTAAGGAAAGTTTGATATTATGTAGGCTTCTACCACATTTTCTTACTGAGAATGCTCTCTCATGTAAATATCTTCCACTGTTAATCTAGCCTGTGGCACCAATCCAGCTAATGATGTTTGTGGCTAAGTGTCATTGAAAGCAATGGAGTTAGAAATTAGTCGCAGCTTACTTGTTGCTCTGGTTTCAATAGGGCTTAGTCATCGCTAATGTTACCTATATTAGGGCCCATCTGTTTAATGGCTTGCAGTCTTTAAGAGTAAATTAGTATATAATGCATTTTTAAAAGAACTAATTTTAAGAAAAAAAATCGAAAACGGTTTGGGAACTTTAGATTTTGAAATTTCAGAAAGTTTGAGAATTGTCTTAATGCCTAATGGCAACCCATCTATCTTAAATTGCACAAGCATTCGCAAGTGATCAGCAAAGTAGTTAATAAATAGAAAAAGAAATTGGTCATCAGTATCCTTTGGAATTTGGGTTAGGGGAATGAACAAAGAATGTAAGTCTTCAAATACTTAAAAGGTTGTCACACAGAGGAGGGCCAGGATCTCTTCTCGATCCTCCCAGAGTGCAGGACACGGAATAACGGGCTCAAGTTAAAGGAAGCCAGATTCCAGCTGGACATCAGGAAAAACTTCCTGACTGTTAGAGCAGTACGACAATGGAATCAGTTACCTAGGGAGGTTGTGGGCTCTCACACACTAGTGGCATTCAAGAGGCAGCTGGACAACCATCTGTTAGGGATGCTTTAGGGTGGATTCCTGCATTGAGCAGGGGGTTGGACTCGATGGCCTTGTAGGCCCCTTCCAACTCTGCTATTCTATGATTCTATGATAAGTCCTGTCCCACAGAGAAACAAAACTGGATGTGAAGGAGCCCCAGCAGTAAGTCCCAATCCAGAAATATGTGATAAAGTGTTGTGTACAATTTGTAAGACAGTAGCAGCAATCATAACTGCACACCATGGCCCAAGGTAGAATATAGGGATTTGCATTCTCAATGTCATCCCAAGCCAGATGGTACTGTGTTGGAACCAACCATAAAGATGGTACCACCCACTGGGAGGAATCCTCCCAGGGGATGATCTGGAGCACCCAACCTGGATGTCCACAAGAAAAAGGTCACTTCAGGGGACCCTGGGACTGATGAAGATGAACTTGGCCCCTTGGGGGTGATGGCAATGGGTCCAGCTCCTTGAGATTCAGAGGTGGATATGGAGTTACTACCAAGCCTATGGGAACACCAGAATCTTGGGCCACAACTAGACCTAAGGTTTATCCTGGGATCATCCAGGGTTCGCCCCTGCCTGAGCACTGGATCCCCTGTGTGTCACCTAGATGAACAGATTTGACCCCTGGACGATCCAGGGATAAACCTTAGGTCTAGCTATGGCCTCAGACAAAGAAAATCACTTGCAAAAGAGAGCTCCTTGTGAATAAAAAGCAACAGATGAGCAAGGCTCTCATTGCGAGTAGGACCTCTTCCAGAGTACTTCTGATGACCAGCAACTGTGCCCTGGGTGAAGGCTAAGGGAGCTCAAATTTAAAAGCCCCAGTTTCAAGCAGAGAGTTTCTGGAACAATGTCTGTGCATCAGCCCTGCACTCTACTTGTCTATATCTTCTTAACTGGACCTTCCTGTACTTGGACTGGCTTCAGACCATCCTTTGGAATTGACCCTGCATGACTACCTTGTTTTCTTCTTCGATCATGTCTGCTTAGACTTGGACTACTTTCTGACTTTGCCTTGGAACCTAAGCTTCGCTGATGGCTTGCTCTCCTGCCTTGGCTGCAAGTGCAATAGGACATCACACCATGAAATGCTAATGGGGATTGCATGTTAGTAGTTCATCTGAACTTGGCACTGCATGCATAGTGACTTGTGCAGTGTTTGGGCTTGATGAGGCACAAGATCCATGTATACCCAGAGGGCTTGGTGAGGCACAAGATTCATGCCTATCATGCCCTGTTGCATATGTAGATGATCATAGTCTGAAGGATTGAAGCATGGAATTCTGCTTCCATACAGAATCTCCCTTAGTGGATTGGCACAAAGTCATAAGCTTACTGGACATAGAGAAGAATTTCATTTTCACACAGTGCATAGTTAAATCATGGAACTCACTACCATAGGATGTAGTGATGGTCATCCATTTGGATGGTTTTAAAAGTGAGTTGGATAAATTCCTGAAGGCAAAGTCTATCAATGGCTACTAGCCCTGATGGTTGTGTGTTATCTCCAGTATTTGAGGCAGTAAGCCTGTGTGCACCAGTTGCTGGGGAACATGGGTGGGAGGGTGCTATTGCACCATGTCCTGCTTGTTCATCCCTGGCCGATGGCTCGTTGGCCAATGTGTGAACAGAGTGCTGGACTAGAAGGACCCTTGGTCTGATCCAGCAGGGCACTTCTTATGTTCTTAATGTATCAATTGCAGTTGACACCACTGTCTTGCTAATCTAAACATTCTGGCACTTTGACCCTGTGAATGCTGACTCTTCTACACAACGGGCTGGCATGCAGGGAAGGATGGATCATAATGAACATTGACATCAGTTTTGTAAACTACCGAGTGTTAGAGAAGGTATAAGCAAACACATAACTAAGTTTAAGAACTAGAGGTCCCATTTTTGTACTCCTGAGTTGATCAGATGTCGTATCAATGGAACTCATGAAATTTCTTCAATAATGACATGAATATTGCTGGGCTCAGCCGCAACCAATCAACCTTCTGAGTTTGGTTGTTGTTTTTATTCTCTTGGGAACTGCATGTTGATTTCACTATGCCTGAGAAGGTACATGTGTAAGTCCCCCTGGCACCGTGATAACAATAATGGACCTTTTAATTTTTAATCTCTGGCAGTTAACAGCTTAATATATTAGGAAATTGGGATTTCACTGTGCAAACAAGCTACAAGCCTGGGAGCGAAAAGATAAGCTTTTGGTGGCTGATCCATTCTTATTTGGCTTGAGAGGTTTCTAAGGAATAAATCTCATGGGAATGCTGAATCTGAATCTCCTTAATCTATTTGCTTCCATCTACATCTCTCTGATGCATAATTTATACAGGATTGGTCATAAAACCCTGGGGAGTAGTTCCCTTACTTGTCGTGTCTAGAAATAGATGTTCATGAAATTTTATATGAGGCATTTTCAAAAGTCATGAGAAGAGACTAAAAATCCCTTCCTCTTCCTCTTTTGATCTTCTGTAGGGGATTGTGTGGGATGTATATTTAGAGCAGTTTAATTTCATCTCAGCACAGAAGGTGTGTCATCCGTAATGATACTGAGCTGACAAATTATTGATGCAAATCTTACGTCTCTTTCTCTCTCCATAGTAATGCAAAATGTGAGCGGTACATCCGTTGCTCTCTGGATGATGTGGGAATTAGGGCCTGAATATATGATCAGAGTCTCTGCAATATTCCCTCCTCCTCCTCCTCCTCCTCCTCCTCCTCCTCCTCCTCCTCCTCCTCCTCCTCTAAAAAGGGCCTTCTTTTTCTTCCTTCCCATGCATAATCCAAAGACTAGAGTTCTCAATGCTCTGAAAAAGAAGATGTCTGAAACTCAGGATCCTTAGCAACCCATTAATCCTCTCATGGATAATGTCCCATGCATCATTTGGGTTCTGCCAAGGTATCAGCAGAACTAGAAATCAGTTAAGCCAAATGATTTGCAAGAAGGTGCAATGGAAAATAGCATGGGGCTTAGGAGTTCCAAGTCATCATCCTGCTTTGGACCAATGGTCCTCAAAGAGGCTATCAATAATTAGACACAATACCATTAACACAGTGATTCAGTTAAATCAGGGTTGGAGACCTTCACTCTGTAGGCCTAATCTGGCTCATGCTGGTTTGCCATCCACCTCATGGAGCCTCCATAGATTCCTCTGGGGGAGGTACTTCAACCCCCTCAAAGGAATGCTCCTGGAGGGATCATCACTGTTATCTCCAATCTGAGATTGCTTAGATTACTTCAATGCATTGTATGTTGGGCTGCCTTTGAAAACGGTTCAGAAACTTCAGCTAAAGGAGAATTCGGTGGCCAGGTTGTTGACTGGAACTAGGTGATGATCATAGAATCATAGAATAGCAGAGTTGGAAGGGACCTACAAGGCCATCGAGTCCAACCCCCTGCTCAATGTAGGAATCCACCCTAAAGCATCCCTGACTGATGGTTGTCCAGCTTCTTCTTGAATGCCTCTAGTGTGGGAGAGCCCACAACCTCCCTAGGTAACTGATTCCATTGCCGTACTGCTCTAACAGTCAGGAAGTTTTTCCTGATGTCCAGCTGGAATCTGGCTTCCTTTAACTTGAGCCCGTTATTCCGTGTCCTGCACTCTGGGAGGATCGAGAAGAGATCCTGGCCCTCCTCTGTGTGACAACCTTTTAAGTATTTGAAGAGTGCTATCATGTCTCCCCTCAATCTTCTCTTCTCCAGGCTAAACATGCCCAGTTCTTTCAGTCTCTCTTCATAGGGCTTTGTTTCCAGACCCCTGATCATCCTGATTGCCCTCCTCTGAACATGGTTGCTCACCTTCACTGGTTGCCAATTTGTTACCAGATCCTGCCCATGTTCCCCAGCAACTGGTGCACACACATGCTTACTGCCTATATGATACTGGAGGTAGCACTTAGCCATCATGACTAGTACTCATTGATAGCCTTCTCTTCATGGAATTTATCCAGCCCCCATTTAAAGCCATCTGAATTGGTGGCCATTGCTACATTTTGTGGTAGTGAATTCCATAGTTTGATTATGTGCTATGTGAAGAAGGACTTCCTTTTATATTATTATTATTATTATTATTATTATTATTATTATTATTATTATTATTATTATTATTATTTCCTGCCTTCCCACCCAGCAAGCAGCTTACATGAGCCTCTTCCTCCTCTCCATTTTATCCTCACAACAACCCTGTGAGGTAGGTTAGGCTGAGAGTCAGTGACTGGCCCAAAGTCACCCAGTGAGCTTCATGGCAGAGTGGTGACTAGAACCCAAATCTCCTGAGTCACAGTTCAGCACTCTAACAACTACACCACGCTGGCTCCCACCAGTATGATAAAAAAGCTGGCTCATTGAAATATAAGATATGCCACCACAGACAATTGCATTATTTTTCTTAGATGCAGGAATTATCAAGCTTACTAAACCATTATTGGCCTTATTTGAATCAATAGCGTTGTTCTAATAAGCATCTCAGATAATGATTTAGGATCAGTTTAATTCCACAGAGACTGGAACTGATATTATCTGGCTGTTCCCCTCCCTCTTGTTACTTTAGTGATTTATTGCACTAATTCATCTGCTCACTTGCTTTGGTGATGTATTATGCGAACATATAACTGTGATGGGGCTTGGATGCATTGTTGCTTTCCACCAGTGAGATGCCCCTGTTGCTGGAAGGGTAGAAGTGCCATTTCTCATTTCTCCCTTCCACCTGCAGCCCTGTGTGAGCCAGAAAATCTACTTCAGACAGTTAAGGGGTCCTCCAGAATGGGAGGGGCTTAAGGGAGAGGGGGAACTGGCAAAAGGTGCCTCCTCCTACCACTTGAGGCATCCTCCACTGGGTTGCATGCGCTCCCATGAACAGAGGGCAATTCAGGATCCAAGCCATGGTCAAGGAAAAATATGGTGTTGCCTCTCTCTCTCTCTCTCTCTCTCTCTCTCTCTCTCTTTCTCTCCTTTTCAACTTCCCTGATTGCATTTGCATCAGATTGAAGTGCTCAGTCCAAACCTGTCCAGATTTTGCTAAAAGTCAATAGGCTGACCATATGAAAAGGAAGACAGGGCTCCTGTATCTTTAACAGTTGTAGAGCAAAGGGAATTTCAGCAGGTTTCATTTGTATGCATGCAGCACTTGGTGAAATTCCCTCTTCATCACAACAGTTAAAGCTGCAGGACCTGCCCTCTTGTCCAGATACAAAAGACAGCAGGGCTCCAGCAGCTTTAACTGTTGTGATGAGGAGGGAATTTCACCAGGTGCTGCATGCATACAAATGACACCTACTGATGGTGTACTTTTATAGTTGTATGCTTTTTTATGGATGTATTTGCCATGGCCTTCGGCTAGCACAATAAACTGATGATGATGATGATGATGATGATGACACCTACTGAAATTCCTTTTTCTTTACAACTCTTAGACATACAGGAACTCTGTCCTCCATTTCATATGGTCACCATAGCTAGCAAGGACTATTTTTTTTACATAATTGTCACACCCAGAGCATTAGCATGCTCCCAAAACCAAATGCCAGAACAACTGCTTTGAAGCCTATCTGTTCCAGCCCAATTTTTACAGGAACTTGGCAAAGTTCTTCTGAGGCAGGATTAGAAATGCAGGCTGAGGCCTACCATGATTTGGTTGTTTTTCCAGTTCATGCCAGGCCTGGAGGCCTCAGAGAGTATTGAAGGAGGTCTTGCACTGCCTGGGGATGTCAACAGGCTATGCTAGTCCTCTCTAGAAACATTCAGAGTGGGTTGTAGGGATATTGTAGAAATTCATTTTGGGGTACGAGTTCAATGAGTTTTCCTAGTTTTGGCTGCCCGGACTTGGTTCTGGTAACTGAAGTGCTTGACTTGGTCTGCAGTTAGTCACGTCAGAAAAAAGCGAAACAGGTTCTCAGGATGCAAATCATTTATTTTCACAAAGCCCAGCACATTTTGGCCTGTACTTTATTCAAAGATCTTCCTCAGTTAGTTATTAGAATTTTTATTTATTTTATTTTTTAAAAAATTAACACTTGAAGATAGTGTTTGCATAATCTTCTCTAGCAAAATAATTGTCTCCTGTGATAATCCATAGTGACTCATAGATTATCACAGGAGACAATTATTTTGCTAGAGGAAATTCTGCAGACACTATCTTCTAACAACCGAGGGTGGCTTTTGAATAAAGTACAGGCCGAAACACGTTGGCTTTGTGAAAATAAATAATCCTGCATCCTGAGAACCTGTTTCTCTGATCTATTTTGGTTCTCCTCCTTTTGTTGTTGGTTTTCTGCAGTGAGTCATGAATTTTCTTGCTATTTTGAACATTTTTCCCGATTTGTGCAAACTTGGTCAAATTTCCACAAATTTGGCCAGAATTTGCACAAATTGCTCAGAAATTCATGCAAATTGCTCAGAAATGTATGCAAACTGCAGGAACTGTGGGAAAAAATGCAAAAAGGGTTCCCAGAGTTCAGGTAAAAGCCCGTAGCTCAGCTTGCACACAAATAACATCATATGCCCTGCGGAATTCTGTCATGTCAAAAAAGAACCAGATTTCCTAGTGACAGACATCCCTAGTGGGTAACACAATCCATTTCAGATCCAATAATTTACTCCAGAGTTTTGGTAGAACAGAATGAATGGATTCAGGCAGCTGTTCTTATTCCCACTAACTCTTGGTTATATGACATCTTAATCTATGCATATTGTGGCTCACACACCTTTGGGTCAGACAATTATTGAAGCAAACAGAATTGTGTTCACATAGATGGATGTTTCTCAATATTTGCAGTATCAAATCAGGCCTTTTGCCGCTATAGATAATGGACATGAGAGATGAGCAGAGCAATCTTCATCGACTGCTTCATGAACTGATGCCATCATGAAGTGCAAATATGGGGAAGAAAAATGAACTCAATGAAAACAAATTTTACTCTTCAGGTGGATGAACTTTGAAGCTTCAAATGTGAACTGAGGCTTGCAAAATGTATGTTGAAATATATTGTTCTGCCTTTCAGATTTCTGCAGAGCACTTGCTCTTTCAGTGCCTGACCTTTAAGGATGAATTGATAACGTGAATAAATTGACTAGCGTCTCGCTTTTATTACCTATTTCCCTCCTAAACACCATAAAGCCATCATGGGCAGCCAATAACCCATGCCTCATGCCCATACAGTTCCCTTCATAAAGAGCTAAAAAGAGTGTTCAATTTTAAACTATTTATATTTAAACTATCTGAAAAATATAAACTGTTACCAAATGGGATAAATGATAGAGCGTGTTGCTTCAATTCAGAAAGATGTATGGAAGAAAGTAGGGTTTTAGTAACACACCCATGGATATATTTAAAATTACCTTTGTACCCCTTCCTTAAGAATGTAAAAACAGCTCTGTTGTATTAGACCATAGGCCCATCATGTTCCGCATCAGAGCTCACACAAGATGCTTTGCTGCAAACAAGATAAGTGCCCCATCCCATGTACAGGAGCATGAAAGTGCCCCATCCCATGTACAGGAGCCAACTGGACATGAAAATTGCATCAGGTGACAGGACAGCATCTTCTACCGTGAGGGCACCAGGCTAGTTCAGGCAGGGCCAGCATCAAAGGTGGACATAGTCATGCACCTGCCAAGGACCCACACCCCAGGAGGGGCCCACTGATAAGAGCCCCTGGAGTCACTATTCCTCTTCACCATTGCCATCTGCTTGTTCACCTGCCTCTCACTCTGGCCCAGACAACTGTGGTGGTGCGATGGAAGAGCAGCAGAGCCTTTTTGCTCACTGGCTGTCAAGCAAGAAAGTGGGCTGGAGGAAATCACATTTATAGGCGTAGGGATGAAGCTCAGTCAATCAGGTCAGAGTGCTGGAAGTTGAGAGTTGTGGAATTCATCAGAACCTGGAGCTTCCCAGCTGTATCACCAGTTTCCCGGCTAAATTGAGTCTAACTGCTGCCAGATGGATGTAATGTTGCATTCTCTCATACGCAACACCAGCAAAATGGCTGAACTTTCAACATTCAGAATCAAGTTCCTTGGTAAAGCGTATCTCTGTCCATCTTGTAAGATCAATCCTATTCTATTCATTGCATGCACAGCTTAATGCGTTCCATCTCCATTTCTCCTTTTTTGTAGCAGACGTACATCCTGGGGGTGGGGCCATGGCTCAGTGGTAGACCACTCTGCATGATTTGCATGCAGAAGGTCCTTGGATCCATCTCCGGCTTCTCCAGGTAGGGCTGGGAACAATTCCTGCCTGAAATCCTGCCAGTCAGTGTCGACAATACTAGTTTAGCTAGACTGATGGTCTGACTCAATATAAGGCAGCTTCCTCTGTTATATCAGCCCCTGATGGGTTGTCATATATGGTTGGTGGGTTGTGTTCAGGTTGTTGAGGCACAAGTTGTACACACCTGTTCTATGCAATGCTCTTTACATGAGAGCTGCAAGTTACTATTTTTTTTTTCTGATTGTTGTTTTAACTCCAGGTAACAGAACTTAATCATGTGAAGAATATACTTCGGTTGCCAAAAGGCACAAGGAAGCATGCTGTAGGGATATATTTTAATGATGACACATCCAGGACATTTGCTTGTGAATCAGGTGGGTAACATACCACAGACTGCTTTAAAAAAGTAATCATTTGCAATAGCTTTAGAGTGGTGTAGAGCCAGTGTGGTGTAGTGGCTAGAGTGTTGGACTGGGAGTCAGGAGATCCAGGTTCTAGCCCCCACTTGGCCATGGAAACCCACTGGGTGACTTTGGGCCAATCACAGACTCTCATCCCAACCTACCTCACAGGGTTGCTGTTGTGAGGATAAAATGGAGAGGAGGAGTATTATGTACACTGCCTTGGGTTCCTTAAGAAGGAAAAAAGGTGGGATATCAATATAGTAATAAAAATAATAATAGCTCTAAATGTTATAAACGTACAACCCATGCCAACATACAGATTTTTTGGTCATTTCTATGCAGAACTTGAAGCGGATGAATGGTGCAAAGTCTTGCAGGTGGAATGTCTGGGGACTCAGAATAATGATATTAGCCTCGGAGAACCTGACCTGCTGGCTTCCGGTGTGGAGAGGGAACAAAGTGGTATGTAAATACGTCTTGTACACAACTGCAAATAGAAACATTGAGGGTGTCTCTGCAATAGGCTCATAAAATCCAGAAATGCCTAAGGGCTGTGGGCCAGTACAACAGAGTGTGACATTCCTTCATGCAATCCGTAGTTGCTACTGCTCACTGTGTTATATCCTAGTTCACTCCCCAGCCTCTTTCTCTATATAGCACATGATCCCAGAGAGAGGTTTAACACTGTTTAGTTAAGTGTTTCAGTTTGCATCTTCCTCAATTAGACAGAATTTCTAAAAATGAATACAATCGTAACGGCTTTACGGAGTAAGTTAGAAGATTTAACTAAACCGTGTTAAACCCATCTCTGGCCATAGCTAGATGGGGCGATATCCAGGGGTGAACCCCGGGATCGTACCTGTGCATTCACATGACACACAGGGGATCCTGGGATCAGGGAAGGATGATCCCTCCCTTGCCCCAGGATATAGCCCTCCCCGTTGAGCCTGCTTTTTCCACAGTCTCAGGGTGATCCCAAGACTGTGGAACATGTGTTTGGGGGTCACAGTTTGTCCCAGCTCCTCGCCGTTCCTCATGAGGAGCTGGGAACTGCACACAGGCCACAGAGCTTCTCAGGAGCTCTGCACCCATTGGGGGTGGTGTGGGGGAGCGGGTTTTTTTAAAAACCAAAACAAACCAAAACACCTACCTACGAGCGCTTGTGCACATCTTCTTTTTGTTTTTTAAAAAGAAAATGGCGGGCGCGATGTCCTCTCCCTCCGAGGTCGTCGCGCATTGCATGTAAACAGAGGGGGGATCTCGCGATATAAATATTGCGAGATCTTCAGCCCTCCATCGCGCAATACCAGGTAGGTCTAGCTGAGGCCTCTGTTTGGTCATTTACTTATTTTCAGATATATAATAAGCAACACACCTTTCAGTTTAACATGTTGTGGTTAGGGCTTTCCATGTTCATTCAAGCCCTAAAATGCTGGTAAATTATTTAGGCAATAAGCATATGGTATCCTTTGCTGTGATTAGTTCCAGCTTCACCACTACCATGGAGCTGGATGGTAGGGTGGTGGACCTGTGCCCCAGATTTGTCTGTTCACTGAAGTAGACATGGGTTTATGCAGCTGAAATTGTGCAACTGAATCTACCATCCCATGTTAAAAGTACCCAAATGGCAACCAATGCCATCTACATAGAATGAGAGAAAACCAGGGTTGAAATTTGTGATTTTCTAGCTCCTGACTTCCTAAAAAAGAAAACGTTCCTAGATTGAATCCTGTTGCTTGGGCCAGATCTACACAAGCAGGACATAACACTTTGAAAACAATGTGAAAATGGTATATAGAATGTGACCTGGGTCTCAATAGTTGTAAATACCATTATAAACCATTATAAAACAGTAGTGTAGATCCTGCCTTGCTCTCCATTCCAAAACAGGAAGTGGCATATAAGAGACCTGCAAAATAAAGAGGTTTTATTCAGCACTGCTACAATTCTAGGTTTGACAGCTGTTACTGGGGCTGTCAAATTTTCCTGTATGGAGTAAACTAGCACATCAGACAGAGGGCTATAGTAAACTTTTATCACTGATGTGCTACCCTTTTGTATGCAGTGATATAGATAGATAGATAGATAGATAGATAGATAGATAGATAGATAGATAGTGCACATATAAACATCTGAGTTCACCCTAAAGTGGTATGATACAGAATTTTAGTGCTTTGTCTGCTATTGTTCCACACAGCACATAGAATTAGAGATGTTGTGGGAGTCTGAGAGGAGGGTGGAGTCCAGTGGACTCCCCCTCCCTGCTTGCCAAGCTGCACCCACTTACTGGACTTGTTAGCCAGGCACTTGCGTTGTCCACAAGTGCCCAGTGGCCACCTGTCCTGTTAGAGAACTGTGAATGGACCCTTCTTGCCTATAATGTTGCATAAATGGCCCCTCTATAGCCGCCATTTACGTAACATTAGATTTCCAGAATTCCTGAGCCACTATTTCTATGCACAATGGCAGCTCTCTAAAGAGACAGGTGGCCCCATGGGGCTCGTCTGGAGCTAGCTGGGCTGTTCAGCAGCTCACACAGTGAAGTGAGCAGGCACAGGTGGCAGAGGAGGCTCAGTGAAACGGGACAGAGATGGGTCCATCCAACCCTATATAACATAGCTATCTTGTTTTGGAGGATAGTTATGAGAAGAAGTGTGGTGAGAATTGCAAAGCCATTCAGACAAATGCCATAAAAGTGACGAATATTGAATTATGATTGTACAATGTCTGCAATGTTTTAATTCTGCAAGGGTTTTAGTCTATTTTTTTTGCTTTGTTTTTCTCCCAGAGAGATTCAATGTGTATTTGATGCCATCTCCTAATTTAGATGTGCATGGGGAATGTACCTTGCAGATAACCTTTGAAAATATCTGTCTTTGGGACATCCAGAACCCCAGAGTAAAGCTCGTCTCTTGGCCTTTAAGTGCTCTCCGGCGATATGGACGAGACTCCACTTGGTTTACATTCGAAGCCGGAAGGTGAGTGAATGCTTCACACCAGGTCTCTCCCTGTTGCTCTTCAGCCCAGGGAATTCTGCCTGTCTGGTAAAGGGGGCTTCATAGAATCATAGAATAGCAGAGTTGGAAGGGGCCTATAATAGGCTGACCATATGAAAAGGAGGACAGTGCTCCTGTATCTTTAACAGTTACATAGAAAAGGGAATTTCAGCAGGTGTCATTTGTATATATGGAGAACCTGGTGAAATTCCCTCTTCATCACCACAGTTAAAGTTCAGGAGCTATACTAGAGTGACCAGATTTAAAACAGGGCAGGGCACCTGCAGCTTTAACTGTTGTGATGAAGAGGAAATCTTACCAGGTTCTCTATATATACAAATGACAGCTGCTGAAATTCCCTTTTCAATACAACTGTTAAAGATTCAGGAGCCCTGTCCTCCTTTCCATATGGTCACCCTAAGGCCATCGAGTCCAACCCCCCTAACAACTTCCCTAACAATTTCTGAATATTTTGGACTTCAGCTTCCATCATCCCCAGCCAACATGAGGAATAGTTAGGAATGCTGGAGGCTGTAGTCCAAAACATTTTAAGGGTCCCAGGTTTGGGAAGGCTGGCATACTATCTAAGACCATATACCATACTATCAAGACATACAAAGCAGACACAGACATATGGAGGCAGTTACTGTTCTCTGTCTCATCAGTGTCACATCTGAAATCTGTAATGACTAGTCCTGTGCCGAATCCTGCTCCCTAGTTTCAGGAACTTTTTCTCTCCCTACGAAAGAATTGTAGAATTGTTTTTTCTGCCTCTTTTACAGGACGGGGGGAGAATTTTCTCCTTTGGGAGGGGGGAAGCATTTCTACATACCTTTTCAAAGTGTAGCCAGTTGTTTATGGGGTCTTCTTTCTATTTTTATTTATTTTTTACTCTCCCCCACACACTTGGAGGAGCCCGGCAGTTCTTCATGAATGCTTATTGGAGACCATGTTACCTCGCCCTTTCCAATAGGAATTCAGGAAGAACTCCCTGGGCTTCTGCAAGTGTTGGGAGTGTTTTTTTAAACAATGAAAAAAGAAGAAGACCCCTCAGAACTTCTAACACTTAAAAAGGTATGTAGAAACCGTGTCCCCCAAGGAGAAAATCCTCTGAAATTCTCATCCCTCCCAGCCTCTTTCACCAGAGTTTTTGTCCCCTTCCCCGCCACCCAACACGAAATGCTGAAAATGAATTTATCAACATTTCTGGCACAGTACTAGTAATGCTGCAAGAAGTATGGCTTTTCAGCATCTCATCCTGGGAAAGAAGCCAATATTTTAAATCTGCTGATAAATGGGAATCTTGCTGCTGTAACCCTAGGAAGCTATCATATGCTGAGTCAGACCATTGGCTCCTGCTCAGTATTACCTACACTGACTGGCAGCAGCATTCCAGGGTCCCAGATGGGTTTTTCTCAGCTCTACCTGAAGTGGCTGGAGATTGAACCTGCAATCTTGTCCATGAAAAGCATGTGCTCTAGCATTGGGCTATGGCCTCCCTCCTATGTTCTGATATTGGGATAATTATACATGGACAGACAGACAGACACACATATCTATATACACACTCAGATTTTGGTGGAGCTGTACTGCAGAAGCCTGCTCAATGGTTAATTGCGGTACTGGGATAACAATGGAAAGCTGTTTCAGAGGAAAACAACAAATGAAGTTCTGATTGTTCATAGGGAAGTCTGTTGCTGGGAAATCCGTTTTTTATTTTTTTTTGTTTTTGGCTTGAAGGAGTTCTGTGATGTGTACGACTCGCTTTGCATCTGTGAGCCAAACAGTGGGTTGTTACCCAAACTCCAGGGACTTCTTCGTACATTTTTTTGGGGGGAAAAGAACAGAGGTTTCATAATTTGCACAAATTACAGCCATGTTTGTGCAAATTACACAAATTCAGCTGTAATTACTCAAATTGCAGAACTATCAACCCCCCCCCCCCAAATAAGTGCAAAATGCCTGGAAAATCCACAAACTGGTTTGACTCACTCCAGATGGAACTGAGTGTCTCAGTGGCAACTGAAATGAAGTCCAGGAGGCCGAGCCTAGGAAAACCCACTTAATTCCACCCTCAAATGGATTTCATCAACATCCCTAATTGCTAATGGTTTCATGAGATCCTGTCTATATATTTTAACTTGATTAAATAGGCAAAATAGAAATATTTTACAAGAAGTGGTTAGACTGAAACAGGAAATATCTTCTGCTATTCCAGCCTTTCTCAACCTGGGGCGCTCCAGATGTGTTGGACTGCAGAGCTGGCTGGGGCATTCTGGGAGTTGTAGTCCAACACATCTGGAGCGCCCCAGGTTGAGAAAGGCTGTGCTATTCCCTTGTTATCCATAAAAAGGAGACTAATACTTGGGCCCCATGTGGAACAATTGTTTTTAAGATGTGATATAGCTCAAAATCTGGAACATCAGATGATCATCTCTTAAACAAAAACTAAAGGACAAGGACAATATTCTCCTTCCCTTCCATGCCATTCTTTCCATTGGATGTATTCGTAAGGATTTTATTTAGACTGCCCAGAGCTAGAAGTCAATGTGTAATTAAGAACATAAGAACTCAAGAAGAGCCCTGATGCTGGATCAGACCAAGGGTCCATCTAGTCCAGCACTCTGTTCACACAGTGGCCAACCAGCTGTCGACCAGGGACCAACAAAGCAGGACATTCGGCAACTGCACCCTCCCACCCATGTTCCCTAGCAACTGGTGCACACAGGCTTAGTGTCTAGAATACTGGAAGTAGCCACAACCATCAGGGCTAGTAGCCATTTCAGATTTCATGCTTATGAATATACCCACACACTTATGGTGCACATAAGACTGATTGCTGAAGTAACACATGTTAGTCTTCTGCTGTCATTTTCTTCCTCTTTGCTGTTATTTGTTTTTTTTCTTCTGGTCCAGGCACTATTACAAATACACATTTATAAATCATTCTGATCACAAGAAATCCTGCTCTGTTCTGTTTCTGGCAGGATGTGTGACACAGGGGAAGGACTATTCATCTTTCAGACAAGAGATGGGGAGGCAATCTATCAGAAGGTTCACTCGGCAGCTCTGACCATAGCAGAACAACACGACCACTTATTACAGAGTGTGAAAAACTCAATGGTATGCTTACTAGTTCTGCTTGTCATCCTCCAGCAGTCAGCATTAATGACATAAAATCCATACACCACCTTCCTAAGCATGAGTTCAGATTTTGAATTTACAGATAGGCAACGCTGTTGAGCATGTGGTTGTCTTCCTTTTGTCCTTGTTAACTCATACAGTGTCTTCGTTTTTAACACGTGAGGTCATTGGACAAGTCACTAACTAGGTTTGCTTTTCAATTAAATAACATGATAGAAAATGTCTTGCACCAGATTTGCTGATTGATTTATGGATATATACATTTTTAAAATAAGCATTAAGTGTAAGTTGCTGCATCAGATCTAGGGCCGTAGCTAGACAATGGTTTATCCTGGGGATTGTCCCGGGATCATCCCTGTGCATCCAGATGACGCGCAGGGGATCCCGGGAGCAGGGAGGGATGATCCCTCCATTTCCCTGGGATTTTGCCCTACCCTTCTAGTCCAGTTTTTCCATGGTCCCAGACTGATCCCGAGACCATGGAACGTGTGGCTGGGCATCGCGGTTTGTCCTGGCTCCTCACAAGTAACCGTGAGGAGCCAGGAGCCGCAAATGGAGCACAGAGCTCCTCAGGAGCTCTTTGCACATTGAGGATGGGGTGGGGGAGCAGGGATTTTTTTTTTTTAAAAAAAACCCACTTACCTTCTGCGCATGAGCGCTCGTGCACTCCATGTTCTTTAAAAGAAAAAAATGGTGGCCGCAATGTCGTACACTGGGTGTGCACTGGATGATCTCAGGATCATAAAATCATGAGATTGCCTCCCTCCGACCCCGTTGTCTAGCTGAGGCCTAACTCCTATAGATTGGTGTAGAAAGGGGTGAAGTGGGGAGCTTCAGCTCTGAAAATGCAAAAAGACGGAATAGACGACAACAAAGGCTATTGTAACAGACCTGCCTCCTCATTACGTATTGCTATTCCTTTACTTCTGTGCAACTGATTTAGCCCTTGAGATGTTAGTTAAAAGACTATCTGAGAATGGTATCTTTATTTTTACACGTAAAGTGCCTGCTTATATCAAAGACATGTGATCCATATGAGTCTTTGACCATTTGGATACTTTAGTACCAATGGATGATGATGAAGATGATGATGATGATAACAATATAAGCTATGATATTTTCCTTCTGCTCCTGCTGGTGTTTCTATCAACCCACAAAAAGATGCTGCCCCTTGTTATGACTAGGGCTATATTGATTTTATTTAAGTCTAACCTCAGCACTTTTTGTTATCCTCTACTCGCCTTGGAGCCTAGAAGCTGTATGGAAATCAAGTACAGCCTGTTGAATGGTCCCCTGGAAAAGCATTGGCAAGTCTAATATGGCCCACCATGCACAAACTGTGTAGCCCTGCTGCATAGATACATCCAGAATTTCTCCTACATCCCATATAAAAGAAAATGTGGACTGTACTTCTGAGTTCTGTTGTCAAATTGTGTTAAAATTCCAGAAGTGGGAATGCATCTACATACCAAATTCTGCATCTCACTCCAAGATGTACTGTATTTTTATTCAGTATTAAGACTACAAAGTCCATGATGCATTGCAAAATTGTTGAAAATAATCTGTATTAGAACTATTCTTTTTATAGAATTCTTCTGCAAAGTCTGTAATCTGTCTGTGATCCATATATAAAAATAAGTAAGGCATTGGACCTTTCTAGTCTCTCTCTCTCTCTCTCTCTCTCTCTCTCTCTCTCTCCCCCTCCCCCTCCCCCCCTGCATTTTAACATTCACAGATAGGATATCTTTCAAGCTATCTGTTTAAATGCTTTTTTGTAGGCCTTCTCTTTTACTAGAGACTTGCCTTAATTCCAAGTTTTATGTTATCTTCAAATTAAAAATGATTACTCTTGTTCCCTTTTCACCAAACAGGAGAGGTACTGTTAAACCTAAACCATGAGGGGTTTGTGTGGGGAGGGCGGGTGCTTTGAGAAGTGCCTTTTTTAATGCAACGTCTTACAGAGTGCTACGATTCCTAAAATAGATTCAGAGTTGTTTCCATGGTACTGGAATGTAAGATAACATTGCAAGTTCTGGTGAAGCATTACTTTGAGGGACCGTATTTATTTAACATGGTGTGGGTGGGAGCCTCTATTGTACGGAGTGATTCAGTATTCGTAACATAGATGTGTATGTTAAAAGATAACTCAGTGGTCCAGCTAGGTAATTTGAGAGCCTGGACTTAATGGTTCTAAATCATAGAATCATAGAATAGTAGAGTTGGAAGGGGCTTAAAAGGCCATCGAGTCCAACCCCCTGCTCAATGCAGGAATCCACCCTACAGCATACTTGACAGATGGTTGTCCAACTGCCTCTTGAATGCCTCTAGTGTGGGAGAGCCCACAACCTCCCTAGGTAACTGGTTCCATTGTCGTACTGCTCTAACAGTCAGGAAGTTTTTCCTGATGTCCAGCCGGAATCTGGCTTCCTGTAACTTGAGCCCATTATTCCGTGTCCTTGGGGAGGGGGTCTCCTCTTTAGATGACCACGTGTATTACTTCAGTTGTTAAACGCACAACTAACGTTACTCTTGTCAGCCCTGGCATTACACGCTTTACAACTGCTTCTTTGCTCCTGACATGTTAGAACAACAAGAGCAACCAAAGTAGTGCTGTGCCGGAAATTTCTCCCACAAGAATTTTGACCACTCTCATTCAATTTGGAAGAAATTTCAGGAAATTCCTGGGAGTTTTCTTCTCTTACCTCCTAGAAATTAAAGGGCACTTTTCAGAATTTTCTCCACCATTATTTTTGTTTGATGGCTGCATTCCCTCACCTCAATGCCCTGGAGTGATGCTAGATATATGGGGCATTGTGGAGGATGCAAAATGAGGGGGGGGCAGACTCCCAACACAGTTGATGTTGTTGCCACTTGGTAGTGACCCCCCCCCCCAAAAAAAAACTCTTATAAAAAAAGAAAGAAGGCTGTTCAACAGTCCTTGCCAATGGTGATGCCTGCCTGTGAGAAATTGCTGGAGAATTTCTCCTCCCCCTGGAGAAATTGGGTGAAAATGTCCCTCCAATTTCTGTCCCCACAAACAGGGTGGAGAATTTTGAGAGGCCAATTGCACACAACTCTAAAAACTGTTTGCCAACCCCAAATGATAATGATAATAATAATAATAATAATAATAATAATAATAATAATAATAATCTGACCATGTGCAATCTTACAGTTTAGACTCCCATCATGACTCCAAGGCCTTAGCTAGACCTAAGGTTTATCCTGGGATGGTCCCGGGGTCATCTCTGTGAATGTAAATGACACACAGGATATCCCGGGAGCAGGCAGGGATGACCCTGGGATGATCCCTGGATCAACCTTAGGTCTAGCTAAGGCCCAAGAATAAAATGGAATTTCTTGGTTTTGTGTTATGGATGGAATGGCTGAACCTTGTACAGTTTAGAAATTGAATATGTCATAAATGCGTACACCTAAATTATTTGTCATGCTTTCCTTAATTAGGTGTGTGTGTATATATTTGTAGAACTGTCACTTAGTGCCTGGATTTCATTCCAGTTTCCATTATATTTCTGCTCCTTGACTGTGTCTCATTAAAGACACTAATTTCCCCACAACATACTTCAAGGTCCCTGCATAGTCATGGCATGGGACATCATCCCCCTTTTCACAAATGACAAATTTTGAATTTACAGATCCATCATGCAGGCAAAAGGAGGAAATATCAGTATCTCCACTTGTACAAGAGATGGTGGAACAAAGTTGCATGCATTTATTAGAACAATTAGCTTTTGAGATGTGGAACTTAGACAACGTATTGTTCTTAGGTTCTCCCTGGAGCACATCTCTCTAAAAAAAGTAATGCTTTCCTTTCTTGGGAGAGGGTTGGAGTTTATAGGTTGGCTGCTTCATGTTTGGTTGGATGCTAAGTTTCCTCCTTCCACCCTGTCAATTGCACCACCCGCAGACTAGGGGCACTTCAAATATCATTCTTGACCAATATATCTTGGTCATTTTTTTGCCAGATGGGAGATTCAGGTAGACTCCACAAGAAGTGAATCCAATAGCCTCGATTCTTCTTCCCTCTGGCTTTCCTGATCTAAGTGTGTGCATGCGTGTGGGATGGTAGTAGTGGTAGTGGTTACAATGAACCCTAGCATGGTTTGGATTGCATTTTAAGAGATTTCCCACCTTGCTGTGTCTCTAGATGCTTGAATAAAGCACAGCTAAGTGGATGGGGATTCACCAGTTCCCTCCATAAGTAAGAAACCCTGCCCTGTACGCCAGAAATCCAAGCCAGGAAAACAGTGCATGCAGACACATAAACATAACAGCATTGTTTTCTCTCAGCCAGGATGGTGCTTTCTCACTGAGGGCAAAATAGTAGTTTGGGTGACCATCTCCTCAAAGGGCTTATCAATGGGGCTATCTACTCAACAAATCTATATCGGTTTTATAGCCATTTTAACTATCATGGCTTTCTGCAAATGTGGAAATTGCAATTTGCTGGTGGTGGTGACAACTCACTTTTAGAGCCTCCTTTGCAGAACTACAGTTCCCAGGATTGCTTGGAGGAAGAGGAGGGGCTGAGGTGAGGTGACTATACATGGGTATAAGTCTAGTATGCCAAATATGTTAGGTTAAGGCTAAACAGTGCATTCAGTTGATCACATTAGGAGTCTGAAAGGAAAAAAGCCAGCGAGGAGAGTAGGAAAGCCCAGACTTACACTACAATCCTATTTATGTCTGCTCAGTTGTAAATACCACTGAGTTTAAGTAGAATTTACTCAGTGTCAATATCAGGGGTGGGCAACACGTGGCCCTTCTTTTGGGCAGCCCCTGCCACCAAATGGGCCACTGAAATTCTGAAATGCCGCGGTGGCCCAAAAGCTGAAATTTTGCTGTTAATCAAAAGGGGGAGAACACTCAGGCCTATTTGCTACGTTCTCAAGTTACATTTATCATTCATTACGAAAAGTCTTTTGAAATGTGCTTCCTTTGAATGTGTCACAGAGACATTTCAGAATCTTAAGCTAGGTTTTGATGCAACTTTTTGAAGGAGACCGACTGCTATCAGCACATGATCATCCCAGTATCTCTTGGGCTTCCTTATAGCTACAGATGAAAATGAGTGACCGGGCTGTTTCTCTTGGCACCATGGTCCCCTTGCCCCGCAGTGCCTACTGGCAGCACATCACACGGCAACACAGCACTGGACAGCTCTTTGGCCTACAAGGTAAGAGGCTGATGTAATCTCAGCCCTTGTATCATTAAGACCATGTACTGATTCACTTGAATTGCCAAACCATGGTTTGACAGAACTTGGACACTCCCTCCTCCCCTTGTATGCTTTGATCCCCTCTCTGGTTTCCCATTTCAGGTAAATCATAATTTGCCATTACACCGGAGTCAGTAAACTCTGGTTTTGCACACTGGTTCACTCTCCAAATCAGCATTGTAAACTAGCTTCAAACCATGGGTTGCAGTTGTGGTTTGGGGGACAAATGCAAATTACAGTTTGTCGACTGGGATGCAGTGACCAGCTATGGTTTGCCATGAACGAGGAGGGCAGGGAAAGGATTAGAGGATGCAAAGGAAGGAGTGAGGGAGAAGAGGCTGCGTACAAGCCTGAAGTTTACTCACGGCTACCATGGCTACCTGTGAACCAACTCTATCAGTTTATTGCCATGGCTACATGTGAACCAACTCTAACAGTCTATTGGAAGACATTTCCTCAGTGAAAATGTAGATAAATATAATCAACTCTCAGATAACGTTTACAATATTCTGTCTAGCCTCCACGTCACATTTTCCTTTTTAAAAAATTACATCTCTAAAGCATGGCTGATTGCACCTGAGCCCCCATGGAATGGCACAAGCAGCTATTTTTCAAGCAGCTGTTCAAAACGTTGTGAAATTCATCAGTCCTCTTCCCCCTCCAAAGCAAAGCCCCAAAGCATTTGCTCATTACTCTGTTAAGCATTATGTACACCAGTGGCATAACGTACCTAATCTATATATACATAATGGACAATGTTGATGATGGTGGTGGCAATGATGATGGAATTATCTGCACGAGTCACCTAATTACAGTGGTTGAGAGTGGGAGGCTCTGGTGTTAGGTTTCTACAACCACTGGCTTCCTCGGTGATCATTCCAGGTCAAGTGGAGCTTTTGAAGACCCACTGCCTGATCCACTGGGAGAGCGTCATATTTATATGTTCTCTGCACTAATTGTGCCAGATTTTGATGAAAGTCACTAGTGTGCTCAGATAGTCTCTAGAGCTATGGAAATCTGTCACTCTTGGAGATTTGTGGAAGTTTGGTGAGAATCGAAGGTCTGTATGGAGAGTCGATATATGTGATGATCTCCCTCCAACATATAAACATATAGGGCATGACTAGACCATGCCTTATCCCGGGGATTGCCCTGGGATCATCCCTGTACATCCACATGATGAACAGGGGATCCTAGAAGCAGGGAGGGATGATCCCTCCATTTCTATGGGATAAGCGGAACGGCTTTAATCCCAACTTTTTCTGCAGTCTCAGGATCGTCTGGAGACTGCGGAATGTTTGGGCAGCCATCCTGGTTTTGTCTCGGTTCCTCACGAGTAAATGCGAGGAGCCAGGAATCTGACATGGGGCACGGAGCTCCTCAGGTGCTCTGTGTCATTGAGGGTGGGGTGGGGGCAGCGGGATCATTTTTTTAAAAAAAAACTTACCTTATCATTGCAGCACTTGTGTGCTCATCTATAATAATAATAATAATAATAATAATAATAATAATAATAATAAGCGGCCGCGATTACCTCCTTCCTCCCTGGATGTTGCATGCTGTGTGTGGACTGAGGTGGAGGATCTCATGATCAGAAAATCGTGAGATCCCCCATCCCTTCCGGGACGCTGGGAGGTCTAGACATGCCCATCGAATAGGCTCTGGAAGGACAGATTTAAAAGGCTCACTTTATAATCTGAATCCACCCAAAAGCAAAAGTGAGAAGAGGCACTTACTACAGTTTTGGATCTGCTCCTGCCTGAGCATAAATCCTGACCTTGTTCTGGGCAAGAACCACTCATGCTTTCATCCCAACAGGATGGTGAGTCACACTAGACTGTGGCCATAGCTAGACCTAAGGTGTATCCCTGGATCGTCCAGGGGTCAAACCTGTTCATCTAGGTGACACACAGGGGATCCAGTGCTCAGACAGGGGCGAACCCTGGATGATCCAAGGATAAACCTTAGGTCTAGCTGTGGCCCATGTAAGCAGCTCCTCAATCTTTCCCCTACTTATTCTCCATTGAACGCTTAAATATTCTGTTAGCACCTGGGAATTATGAAGGCTTACACGCCAAACCCAGTCAAAGCTATTAATAAACTGAAAGTTCAGCAGCCTTGGTATGCATGCTCTCTCATTTACAGCGGAATAATGACTATTTCCTTCCATTTCTACAATTATCCCAGACATCAGCAAAAGCATTGCAGATTAATTAATTTATATCTCTTCACACTTGATCATAGGAATGTTTTTTTGCAATAGGGTTTTTATTCCACAGCCCCACCCCGAATACTTTTTTCTACCAGTGAGGGAACATTATAAACATCTTTGCGGCTTCTCATCACAGAGACTTGTTAAGGGGTTCCTCTTATAATCTTTGCAGGCCATCTAGTGGCCAGGAAAAGTATGTTCACTTACAGTATGTCCAATATAGCGTTTAATTTGTCAGGGACTGGAAAGATGGTGCTCATAACTTTTCAGAGCTATCCAGTGCCTTCCTACTCAAGAGTAATCTCCTCTGAGTTCAGTTGGACTTAATCCCAGGTATCTGAGTTAAGAACTGCAGTCTATATCCCTGTATTGAAAATATGGGGACTAGTAAAAAATTCCCACCTCTGTTTAACAGCCATATAAGAGCTGAAAACCATTAGTATAATATTTTTAAGAAAATTCAAAGAAGGGCAACAATGAGTTATCATTTGAAGAAAACACCTTCACTCTTTTGATAACTTCAAACTGTAATGAATTCTTCCCTGATTATGGTTGTAACAGGCAGTAGTAGCAGAGGCAAAAGTTTCACTGTTGTGATACAAGCTGTTCCAGTTCAGTTAATGGGTTACCAAACTGCTGACCTAGTTTTTATTCCATAGTCTTCCTCATGAGCTTGTTACATTTCACTAAATTTCCCAAGAAATCCTGTTCTGGTATTATAACCATTCCTGCTCTTGACAGTGAAAAAGATCAATTGCAGTACAGACAGAAGGTAGCAAAGATGAAATACAGTCATTTCTGCCTCTGTTACCACTGCTTATCACAGCTACAATTGGAACACAATTATTGGGTTAGATCCAGATGTAGTCATACTTAGAGTAGAACATTAAAATCAATTAAACCTAAGTCCCATTGGATATACTCTGCCTTAAGACTAAGGCTTTAGCTAGACCTACCTCTTATCACGCGACGGAGGAGGGAAGATCCCGCGATATGATTATCGTGAGATCCCTCCTCCATTTACACGTGAGGCGTGATGACCTCAGGAGGAGAGGCATTGCTCCGGCCATTTTTTTTAAGCGACTGGAGTGCACGAACGCTCGTGCGCAAAAGGTAAGTCTTTTTTAAAAAAATAATTTAAATTCCCACTCCCCCTACCCTACCACTGATGGGCGCAGCGCTCCTGGCTCCATGTGAGGAATCGAGCAGAGCCGGGTCAAACTGCGGCAACGGGGCACACGTTCTGTGGTCTCTGGCTCAGCCTGGGACCATGGAATAACCGGGCCCAAAGTGTGGGGCTCTATCCCAGAATCCCCTGTGTGTCATGTGGACGCACAGAGACGATCGCGGGGTTTGCCCCTGGATAAAGCCCCGTCTAGCTAAGGCCCAAGTTTGGATCCAATCTATTGTCCCTGCAATGTATGTCGTTATGTTTTATAATGCAGTTGCTTTTGTGAATGAATAAGTTTATTATGGTATGACAACCAGCACTCCAATCAAATACCATACAATTTAACACATTACATTACATTACAGATGTAGAACGTGCATCTATTATTATTGCTTTTGTATATCTGAGAAGTTCTCATGCAATTATCAGTCTGGAAAAGAAATTATATCTGGTGAAATGTAGTTCTGATTTTAATCGAATAAAACTCTGTGCCTCGGGTAGCAAAAGTTTGGGAAACTACTACCGAGCTGTGCCCTGCTGGAATAATTAAACTATACAGATTAAGTCTGGTTGCAAGTTGGTGAAATAAGGGTCAGTGAATTGATTCATAGAGTTGAACTGAAGCAGGTTGAGTTTCACTAGCATTTTCATGGCCCTTAAGGAGCGGCCTCACATTCTTGGCATGGGGTGGGGGGCTTTCGAAAGATATGAAAATGTTTGTGTGGAGGGGATGGGGACAATGCATTCCATTGTCTCGGTATTCAGGCCAATGTTTCCTGTTTTAGTGGGTAGCAAGGCCCAATGATGTTGGGCTTGAAAGCTGTTGGACAAATTCTGTGGTTCAATGACCAGGGATGATAGGCAAAGGGGCCAGAAGCATGTTTCATAGTCCAGCACACACAGAGGTGGTCAAATCCAAAGGACAGAAACTGTTAGTCTGAAGGACCAGAGGCAGGAGATCTATAATCTTCGGCAGGCAGGGAGGTGGTCAGATTTCCAGAAGGGAGACAAGGTGAGGTACAGGAGACTCTAGAGCTGACATTTTGTTCAGTTTGAGGAAGTAACCCTAAGGTAGCAGTTACATAAGACCAACTGGACCCTTATTGCCTCCCCTGATCATGTGGCTTGGCTTGGTTGATAAACTGCAGTATACCTTTCAATCCAATATCCAAGTGGCGCTGCAGAGGAGAAAAGCACAGTCCAATAGCTCCCTCTGCCTGAGAGGTGCCCTGAAATTTCTGAGGCCTGCTGCAAGATCCACCAAGTTCAAGCCTCTGGCTCCTTACACCAGGACATGGTTTGTGATTTCCGACATGCATCCAAGTATTCAAGCCAGTGCACATTCTGATATGACTTGACCTGGATCAAGTCGTCAGGGTGAGGGCAATGTAGCTTCATTTGCCCTAACGATGGAGCCAGATCTTATTGGTTAATGAGGTGGTTGCTGATTGGCTGGGAACAGGCACTGAAGGAAAAAAAAGAAAGAAAGAAGGCCTATTAAAATTAAAACTGGAACTAAAGCAGCAACGGAGTAAGGTAACACTGGCTGCAAAGATGTATGATAAACAATACCCCAAAGGGAAAAGATAATTCACCCCTACCAGGGTGCTTTTTTATTAGGAATATCTCAGGCACTTTACTGAGTCTGGGACTCTGATGGATTCCCCCCATATCCATCTCCCGGACCCGAGTGTCCGTGAGGCCCGACGAGGGCTCGGCAGTCACCTGCCCTCATCCAGGACTTCCATTGTGGTGTTTTTCCAGAAATTGTGCATTTCCCCTGTTTTCATGCCTTTACTCTTGGGTAAATAGTGCCTTTACAGCCACCATTTATGCAACGGGGGAAATGCGTAATTTCCAGAGCGAGGGAGGACAGCTGCTGAGTGCTTGTTGGGTAGGGTGACCATATGAAAGGGAGGGCAGGCCTCCTGTATCTTTAACAATTGTATTGAAAAGAAAAATTCAGCAGGTGTCATTTGTATATATGGGGAATCTGGGGAAATTTCCTCTTCATCACAGCAGTTAAAGCTTCAAGTGCCCTGCCCTCTTTTACGTCTTGTCACTCTAGTATAGCTCCTGCAGCTTTAACTGTTGTGATGAAGAGGAAATTTCATCAGGTTCTCCCTATATATAAACGACACCTGCTGAAATTCCCTTTTCTATGCAACTGTTAAAGACACAGGAGCCCTGTCTTCCTTTTCATATGGTCACCTTATTGTTGGGTCTCATCAAGCCTCAAAAGAAGCTCAGGGGGTGAGTGTCTGACAGATTGGATGTGGGTGAGTTCACCCTTCCCTACTTTTTGTATCCCTTGAATGTATACTTTAATCCCCGAAAATGTTTAAGTGTGAACATTTGGTACCACTGTACTGAAGAGTTTCGGCTAGATTGTTTTTGTTTTTTTAAGAGACAACATTTATGATAATTGACTGATATATTGCTGTTTCCTTCCACCCCTTTTGATCTGATTTGGAGAAGATAGTCCACTGAAGATCCATCGAACAGAAACTTTCCCCACCTACCGGTCAGAGCATTGATAAAAGAGAGCCAAGGACTTCTACAATGTGTGTGTCTTGAGATGGACTGGTCCAGCAAAGAGGCTTTCAATGGCATTGGGCAACAATGAAGAAACAGACAGAAGAAAGGGAGACTGGATTGAGACTGCAATATTGGGTTTTTTTAAATCTTCAGCCAAATTATATACAGCCTAAAGCTAACATTGGAAAGTTGCTGTATTTCATAGTTACATCTGGAAGAAAGAAGCCCTCTGGCAGTGTGCTTTTTTTGGGGGGGGGGGAATATAATATAATATGATGATTTGTCCTAAGCTACAAATTGTTCAAAATTGACTTCATCCATTCTGATAGTTTCTTAGATAACGTAGTTTCCAGTCTTCAGTGTCCTGATCCATCAATGAACACAGCACTTTTCAGAATGGTGACCAGTTTTTAGGAACTGGAATCTGTTGTCCCTGTCTATTAAAGTCTGCTTAAGACTCATCTAAGTTATCAAAAGTCAATTCTCTTGCCTGTTTGTTTATGATTATTTCATACTGATGTGTTTAATTATGTCTTTTAGAAATTTAAAAATAAAATGTCCTTTCCCACATCATATGAAATGTTGCATATAAGTTTTCTAAGAGGTGTGATTTCAAAATATTACAAGAAGCAGCATATCCTAGGCTCTAGGCTCTGTGCTTGACTCAGCACTTCAGTAATAGTGCTTGACTCGGCATTAGTAAGATCTCACTTGTCATAATATATTCATCCTTAGATGCACCATTGAGAAGGTTTCAGATTGCATAACTATTCAGATCACAGGCCAAAAAACTTCCAAACATTTGTTAGCTCATGATCTGAAAGCATATTGACCTCACAATGGTAGGATACATGTGGACATCCAGCACGAGCTATAGGAGGTAAGTCTAGAGAAAATAGGGATGCAGGAGGAATCTGTTTGGGAGATGGACTTGAATAAGTTTTTGTCAGTTCAGCCCCCTGGACTTAAGCCCATTCTCTGCTAACTGGCCCAATTCAGTCTGTAGCACGTTGGGCCGGTTTGCAAACTTTCTGTGGTTTATTTGTGCATATCACAGCAGAATTTTGTGCAAATTTGCACAAATTGTGCAAAATTTAGCCACAATTCCTACAAAACTCTATTTGCACAAATTGTAGCTGACAACACCCTACCCCCGTTTGGGGAAAAACCCATGGCTTGGCTCACAGAGGAAGGCAAAGGAAGTCCCAATGGCCTCTCAAAAATCTCTGTATTTGTGGATAGAGAAATTGGTGTGTGTGTGTGTGGGGGGGGACAAGTTCACAAAATTTCTCCAGGGGGAGGGGAAATACTCCAACAATTTCTCACACGTAGGCATCACCATTGGCAAGGGTTGTAGAACAGCTTCTTTCTATCCTAAGGGTCTTTTGTTTTTTGTACTGCCACTGCAAGTTGCAACAGCATCAATGGTGTGGCAGCCTGCCTCCCCCCCCATTTAGCATCTCCCACAATGCCCCATTTACCTAGCATCACTCCAGGGCATTGAGGTAGGGAAATTCATTCACCACAAAAAAAGTGGTGAAGAAAATGTGGAGAAAACTCTGAACGTGTCCTTTTATTTTTAGGAGGTGAGAAAAGAAAACTCCCAGCAATTTCCTATAAGTTTTTGTCCCCCATGAAAGAGGCTTTTTTTCTGCCTCATTCTCAGGGTAGTTTATAATTTATTTTGAATGTGTGTTGGTGGCATTTTTGACCTTAACTAATCACTGTGAGGGGGCTGAGGGTACTGTCTATATTTTTCTTTCTATTACGCATCTCACATTGCTCTACACTCTCCCAGGCTGCCTGCACTATCCTGAGCTGAAAAGGCCCTATGGGAAGAATAAATTTATGACGTTTTCCCCTGGGTGGGAAGCCAAGGAGGCTACAGGCTGTCAGATTTCATTGTACAATGAAAGACAGGACACTCACAGACAAACCTCAGTCATCTCAGAAGTAAGGTAAGCAAGCACAAGAACCCTGAACCAAACTCATGAGAATTTTTCCAAAAAAAATCTTCTCCTTTGAAGTCCCCCCCCCCCAAAAAAAAGCAATTTATTTTCTATCAAATTGAATGAGAATGGTAGAAATTTTCATGGGATAAATTTTTCAAGTAAGTGTTTGTTCTGAAATCCATGTCACTGAATATGTCTCCTTTCCCCACTGAAATCCCTCTTACGCTCTTGACCTTTCTTGCCGTTTCTTTGTGGTCGTCTGCCTGTGTGTCAAATGCAGTCTGATGCAAGAGACTTTTCCCACCCTATCATAGATCATGACTGCATGGGAAATTATCTTGTGATCATCTTTCTGCCAATAGGTGTTGCCCTAACACTGCTTGCTATCTCTCTGTGTGCTGAAGCAATCCCGGATGATAGAGCAGAATCAGTATAGCTACCAACAGAAGAGGGGAACACCCACATATTCCCAGACTGAGAAGAAGAAGGTTTGAAATCAGAAGCTACAGATGTCTGTGCCAAACACCTTCTAGCACAGCATTGAAAGACAACCAGACATATTGATTCTGTCAGTTCATCCTTACACTCTGAGAATACAAACCTGGCATACAAGGATCAAGATATATTGGTCGGAACTATGCATCCAGTTAGGCTGCCTAAATCCTATCAACTAGGTCTAGGACTGAAATAATTTTGTGTCTCCATTTTGGGATTTCTGTGATGTGACAGAAAGAGGTGAAAAAGCTGGCTTTTTATAACCTTTCCAGCTGCCCATGTTCATATTCAGAACTGATGTATTTCTTCATAAAGACTGAGGGATTGAAAGTGATGAAACTGACTAAAGCATCCCAGTCCTATAATGGTTTACTTGGAAGCAAGTCCATGTTGATTCAATGGGACTCCATCCATTTATCCCAGAGTCATCTCTAGGTCGCCCCTGTGCGTCCAAATGATGCACAGGAGATCCCAGGGTCAACCTCGGATGACCAGAGTCTTTCTCTGGGATAAAATGGATGGCACTTATCCCATTTTTTCCTTTAGTCCCATTACAGCCCCAAGGATCATGGGCAGTGTGGTGCAGGCTCCTGGGTTTCCCTCCTCCCTGTGAGTAGTGGGGCTATTTAAATGGGCACGGAGCTGCACAGGGTGACTCTGTGCCCATTGGGGTGGGGAGGGGCAGCAGTTTTGCCATCCCTAGGATGGCTGCTGGTGCTTTTGTTTAAAGTTTTTTTTTACTTACTTTTTTGGAGGATCGGGGCCGTACAATTGCATGACTGGCTCCTCTTTCCAAAACAACCACACACACACACACACACACACACACACACACACACGCCATGCTGGATGTCCCTCTTCCCTTCTGAGATGACGTGCTGGCGTATGGACGCTGGGGGAGGATCGCAGAAGCCAGAAAGCCCGAGATCCTTCCCCCCCCTGAGTCCCAGAAGGCTCATAGCTGTAGATGAGCCCTTAGTCCCAAGTATGTGACTGCAGCTGAGGTGTAAGTATCGTAGCCATCTTTGAGGTTTTTCACAAATACAGAGGCTATAATACTCATGCAGTCAGTGGCCTCTGTCCAGTTCTAGCTGTATGCACCTAGTCACATGAGACTAGTGGGCCCCCAAAGGGAATTGACAGCCTAAACCAGTTCCATGGAGACTAAATGAGCATCATCGTGCAATGTGACTGCACACCCAGATGCATATCTACCCATGAGCTGATTGCGCATGCAGAAGGCTGCCACTGCGTATTAATCTCCTTTGCTGGATTGGTGCAACCAATGGCAATGCTGTATTTCAAGGTATTTCTTATTAACCTTATTTATGACAGGTATTTTCAAGCCAACCTTCAATCTTATTCTCAGGATGAATGCCATGGTAGCATTCTGATTTTATTTTCCGCATGAACATTTATTGTATTATGAGATAAGGTTAACAAAATGACGACAGCAAAAAGAAGAATGTACATAAGAATTAATCACAATCATGAAAGAAAGAAAGAAAGAACTTCATTAATTATAAACCTTAGTCTATAGCTGAAATTTTGATGGAACATTTACAACTGAATAGCCTACTTAGGAGCTCAATTCCTAATGAAAGTAAAAATACAAGTTCTACAACATATAAAAGAAGTGTGTGCAGGTATATGCCATTGTACACGTTTGTTGATATTAATCAGAAAAAAATACAGGCAACTTGTTGGAACTTTATCAAAAGTTTAAAGTGTTCCTGCATAGGAAATGCTTGGAAACCATGGTGTCATTCTTCACATTACAGTTCTTTGCTCACTGCACTTGCTGAGTAAGTTTATATATACTCATAATCCCCCAAATTTTATTAATCCATTGCTCTTTACTTGGTTGCTTTGGAGAATTCCATTTACAAGCTATACCTAACTTTGCAGCTGTATACAGTTTTTCTGATTGAACCATCTTGGTTTTATCAAGTATATGAGGGGGGGGGATGTCACAGATGGTGCTGAGCATCTTGACAAGATAGTTGTATTTTATTTGAAGTCTCAATGAGAAAACACTCCCATTTCTTATAGTACTCCTTACAAAAGCATCACCAAAACTCTTAGAGAAAAATTGTATTCTCAGATTATCAACAAAGGACGGTCCAATACATTGCTTGCTGAGGAGCGAGCATGAATGTAAGCGATTTGCTTTAACTCAAACCTGAAGATGACATTTCTGGTAAACTTTCAAGTTCTGGAGCTGAGATAAAAAAAGCAATATTGCAAAATGTTTGTGGCAGGTTTTTTTTAAAAAAATAAATAAAGCTGAACTCATGAAACTGGAGCTGTACATATACAGCTAACCAATAAAGCAAAAATCAAAATGTGCAGTGAAACAGATACCCAAGATTTAATATGAAGGGGATGGAATTAAAGGGGAAGATATTAAGGGGATGGAGGGGAAGCACAGCAAAAGAAAAAAGAAAAACATGGACATAGGAGAGACCCAGTGTGGTGTAGTGGGAGAGCCAGTGTGGTGTAGTGGCTAAAGTGTTGGACTGGGAGTTTGGAGATCTGGGTTCTAGTCTCCATTTGACCATGGAAATCCACTGGGTGACTTTGGGCCAGTCACAGACTCTCAGCCCAACCTACCTCACAGGGTGGTTGTTGTGAGGATAAAATGGAGAAGAGGAGGTTTATGTATGCTACCTTGGGTTCCTTGGACGAAAAAAAGGTGGGATATAACTACAATAAATAAATAAATAAATAAATAAATAAATAAAATATGTTGGTTCTAATTGAGACAATGGTTGAATTCAACAGCAGTTGATTTCACAAAACCATCATGTCTAGAAAAGAAAAGCTATGCAAATTTATCCAGTAGGCCGGAGAAGCCCTAGTTCCCTATTCCCTCCCTCATAAGCCCCAGTAGCAAATTTGTGCTGTGAGGGGCTGAGCAGAAAGCAGGAAAGAGAGTCTACTGCTGTGAGAAGTTTCACTCAGGTATGTAATGCTGGACATGTCACTCAGCCTTTTCCTACCTGATGAAGCTGTATGAGGAGAGACTGAAAGAACTGGGCATGTTAAGCCTGAAGAAGAGAAGATTGAGGGGAGACATGACAGCACTCTTCAAATACTTAAAAGGTTGTCACACAGTATCATATAGGCAGTAAGCATGTGTGTGCACCACCTGCTGGGGAACATGGGCAGGACCAGGTAACAAACTGGCAACCAGTGAAGGTTGTCAGGTTTTTAACCTGTGTAAGTTTTTGCTGGAACTAGAGACCTAAGAAGAAGTCATCTCAAGACTTTGGAAAGAGGCCAGATACACAGGTGGAGAGTATCTGGGCAGAACAGCAAATTAGCTGATGCAATCCAGTGTTCACATTACATGAGAACACTGTGATTGGTGTTCATTTGTATAAATATGTTACTGATGGGGAATCAGTGTGGAGAGTTTGGAGAAAGAATATTGGAGAGTTTGCTGGAGCGTTATTCTGTATTTTACTCTGTATATACTTGTAAAGTAAACTTAGATTAGTAGTTAAAGCTACTGTGTCTGAGTGCTTCCTTCTTCATTGGACTGTTTCATCTGCTACCTGGATCCTCTGGTTCTGCTTGCATTATTTGCACTCTGTGCATGCTCTGCTGGTGTGAAACACATCACCCTCCTGACAGGTCATGGGCCCAGATTGCTCAGCCTGACTAGAGGTGTTCCAGTGTGGTGGCAAATTGCTGTTGGAGTCCTGGAAGTGAAGAAGAGTCTTCTCAATCTGCAGCCTGGTGAATGTTGTTGCTGTTTGCCTAGGAGGGGCTAGAAGAAAGCAAGTAAGACATCTGTGTGCAGTTTTTTGAGATGGCGTCAAGTATGGCGTTGGGAGGTTTGTCCCTGAGCCGTTTGAATGAGCACAACTATCTGGCGTGGAGCGTCAAGATGGAGCAATATCTCCGGAGGGAGGATTTATGGACAGTTGTCAGTAATCCCCCTGCTCAGCCAGATGAAGGTGAACAGAGAAGTATAGAGAAAGCTCTAGCCAGCATTATTTTGTGTCTGGAAGATAATCAACTTGTACATGTTCGTGGGTTGGTGTCAGCACAAGAATGCTGGAGGAATCTCCGAGAGATTTATGTGAGAGATTCGGCCGTGAGCAAGGTCACGCTAACGCGGAAGCTGTACAGAGCTCAACTGCAGCCGAATTCCAGTGTGTCTGAACATCTCAACATGATGAGGCAATTGTTTGCAGACCTGGAAGAACGAGGCATGACTTTTACTGAATGTCATAAAGTCTACGTTGTTCTCAGTTCGCTAGATGATTCATGGGATAGCCTTGTCATGAGTTTGGAGGCTATGCGTGAAAGTGAGCTGACGTTACGATTTCTGACCGGCCGGCTGTTAGAAGAAGAGCAAAAGAAGCTTGAGAAGCAAACTGCTAAGCCAAGAGAAACTCCCACCAAACAAGCAGCTTGTGAAGATAAGGAGCGAGTGTTTGCAGTGAGGCGCTGTTTTCGTTGTGGTTCCACAGAGCATCTGCGAAAGAATTGCCCTAGCCAGACGGAGAAGCAAGCTTATTCAGGCAAGAAAAAGAAAACTGCAAAACCGAAAGTCTCCGTGGTCAAGGCTGTTGAAAATGACCCAAAAAGCACATGGCTGATGGACAGTGGTTCCAGTCAACATATTGTGAACAATAAGGGGTTGTTTAAAAAATTGCATCCTACCAACCGGGACTATGTTACGTTGGCAGATGGCAAAGTGTCAGTTGTTGCTGGAGAAGGACCTGTATTCATTCCAAGTTTGGGTGAGACTGTGAACAAAGTATTATGTGTGCCAAGTCTTGAGCATAATTTGTTAAGTGTGTCTTGTTTAGACCATGCAGGATACAGTGTAATGTTTTCAAACAAAGAATGTAAAGTGCTCAAAGAAAATGAGGTTTTGGCTCTAGGTGTACTGAAAAACAATCTTTATGAAATGTTGCCCAAGGGAGAAGGAGGTTCTAAAGATGTATGTTCTGTATTTAGCAACACACCTGTACATGACAATTGTATACACCTGTTGCATAGACGTTTGGGACATGCAGGGTTCAAAGTACTGCAGAAAATGCCTGATATGTGTGAAGGACTTAATTTAAAATCTTGTGAAAAGTATTTAGACTGCAGCACATGCAAATTGGCAAAGTCAAAGGTTGCTCCAATATGTAAAAAGAGTGACAGAGTCACCAAGCAGATTTTTGAGCTGGTGCATGCTGACTTGATTGGTCCCATGTCTAAAACACTAGGAGGGGCGAGGTATGCTTTAATCCTGGTGGATGACTATAGCAGATATGGTTTTTGCTATGTTATGAAGAACAAAAGTGAAACGTTTGAAATTTTCAAAAATTGGCAAAGTTGGGTGGAGAGAAAATTCTCTACTAAGGTAAAACAACTTCAAAGTGATTTTGGATGGGAATTTATGTCTACTGATTTTCAGAAATGGCTAAGGAACAAAGGAATCTCAGCCAGACGTAGTGCCCCATATTCCCCATGGCAAAATGGTGTCGCAGAAAGGCGAAATGGCGTTCTGCAAACCATGAAGGATGCCATGTTGGCTGATTCTGGACTAAAAGCACATTTTTGGGGTGAAGCACTGCTTACAGCAAATTACATTGTAAATAGACTGTGGAGTACAGCAGTTAACAGTAGCCCATATTTCCTAATGTTTGGAAAAAAGCCATCACTGTCTCATTTGAGAGTGTTTGGTAGCACTGCTTGGGTACATGTTCCAAAGGCTATTAGGAGGAAAGGACAGTTTAAAGCCAGGAAAATGACGTTCTTGGGGTATGCTCCAGGTTCAAAGGCATACAGGTTTTATGCAGACAATGGAGAGGTAATTATTTCCAGGTCTGCTGAATTCCAAGAGCAATGTAATTGGGAACGTTTGCATGGCAGTCAAGTGTTTTTGCCAGAGAGTAAAAATTCTGAAAAAACACAACTAGCGGAAGAGCAAGCAGCTAGGTTAGATAGCCAAACTTCTTTAAGTCCAAAGAAGGAGGAGGAGGAGGCAGCTACAAGTTCTTTTGTCCCCAGAAGGTCAGAAAGAAGTAACAAAGGCATTCCACCTGATCGTTTCACAGCAAGTGAAGTCAGGGTTTGCCAAGTGAGCTATGAGCCTGAAAGTTTTGAAGATGTACTGAAGCTCTCAAAGCCAGAGAAAGAAAAATGGTTTGAGGCCATGGATGAAGAAATGAAGTCTATGGCGAAGTACAATGTTTTTACCCCTACAATGCTACCTAAAGGTGAAAAAGCAGTAGGTTGTAGGTGGGTTTTTAAGAAAAAATTCTTGCAAACAGGAGAAATGAAATACAAGGCAAGACTTGTTGCTCAAGGGTTCACACAAAGAAAAAATGTAAATTTTGATGAAGTTTTTGCACCCACAGTAAGAGCTGAATCTATGAGAATTGCATTAGCTCTGGCTGCAAAATATGATTGTGAAGTTTTTCATTTTGATGTGAAAACTGCTTATCTGAATGCAGAACTAAAAGAAACTGTTTTCATGGCCCAAATTCCAGGGTATGAATCTCAAGTGCCAGGTTCTGTATACAAATTAAACAGGGCAATTTATGGTTTGAAACAGTCTGCTAGAAATTGGAACCAATGTTTGCATGAAGCACTTGAATCATTGGGTTTCAGTAATGGAATAGCAGATCCATGTTTTTACACAAAAAATGTAAAAGGTGAACAAATGTGGCTACTGACATTTGTTGATGACATCTGTTTGATTGCCAGAACAAAAGCCCAGGTTGAAGAGTTTGAAAAACAATTAGGTAAATTCTTTGAACTAAAAAATTTGGGTCAGATACATGATTATCTGGGAGTAGAAATCACAAAGAAACAAGGGGTTTATGAATTAAGCCAGAAATCAAAGATCAGGAATCTGCTTACAAAGTTCAACATGGAGGAGTGTAATGGTGCTAAAACCCCCATGGTGGCAGGATTTCAATGTAATGATCAAGATGCAGAATTTTGTGATAAGGAAATATACCAATCTGCAATTGGAAGTCTACTATATCTGGCACAGTGGTCTAGGCCAGATATAGCTAATGCAGTTGGCATTCTAAGTAGATTTGTTTCAAAACCCACAAATAGTGCTTGGCAAGCAGTAAAAAGAGTATTTAAATACCTGAAAAGCACTATAGATGTGTCATTAAAGTTAAAACCGTCAGACACATTATTTTTAGAGTGCTATGTGGACAGTGATTGGGCTGGCGATACCCAAAACAGAAAATCCACTTCAGGAATTGTGATAAAGTTTGGAAACAATTTAATTGGGTGGAAATCCAGGAAACAAAGTCTGGTAGCACTGTCAACTTCAGAAGCTGAGTTTGCTGCTTTATCTGAAGTCTGCACTGAAGTAATTTGGTTTGTACAATTACTAAAAGACATAAAAGTGCAGGTAGGAACACCAATTAAAGTGTTTGAGGACAATCAGACTTGCATTCACATGGCAAAGTCTGAAAGAATGCATACAAGAAGCAAACATGTGGACATTCGTTACTGCAATGTAAGACAAGCTGTGCAAGAAGGATTAATTGATCTTATTTACTGTAACACAAATGAGAATGTTGCTGATGTACTAACGAAGCCTCTAAGTGTACATAAGCATATGGAATTAATCAAACAGCTTGGAATGATAAGTTAAATGTATATGTATAAATTCTAGTTTCAGAAAAAAGGAGGGGTGTCAGGTTTTTAACCTGTGTAAGTTTTTGCTGGAACTAGAGACCTAAGAAGAAGTCATCTCAAGACTTTGGAAAGAGGCCAGATACACAGGTGGAGAGTATCTGGGCAGAACAGCAAATTAGCTGATGCAATCCAGTGTTCACATTACATGAGAACACTGTGATTGGTGTTCATTTGTATAAATATGTTACTGATGGGGAATCAGTGTGGAGAGTTTGGAGAAAGAATATTGGAGAGTTTGCTGGAGCGTTATTCTGTATTTTACTCTGTATATACTTGTAAAGTAAACTTAGATTAGTAGTTAAAGCTACTGTGTCTGAGTGCTTCCTTCTTCATTGGACTGTTTCATCTGCTACCTGGATCCTCTGGTTCTGCTTGCATTATTTGCACTCTGTGCATGCTCTGCTGGTGTGAAACACATCACCCTCCTGACAAAGGTGAGCAACCATGTTCAGAGGAGGGCAACCAGGATGATCAGGGGTCTGGAAACAAAGCCCTATGAAGAGAGACTGAAAGAACTGGGCATGTTTAGCCTGGAGAAGAGAAGATTGAGGGGAGACGTGATAGCACTCTTCAAATACTTAAAAGGTTGTCACACAGAGGAGGGCCAGGATCTCTTCTCGATCCTCCCAGAGTGCAGGACACGGAATAACGGGCTCAAGTTAAAGGAAGCCAGATTCCAGCTGGACACCAGGAAACACTTCCTGACTGTTAGAGCAGTACGACAATGGAACCAGTTACCTAGGGAGGTTGTGGGCTCTCCCACATTAGAGGCATTCAAGAGGCACCTGGACAGCCTTCTGTCAGGGATGCTTTAAGGTGGATTCCTGCATTGAGCAGGGGTTGGACTTGATGGCCTTCTAGGCACCTTCTAACTCTACTATTCTGTGATTCTATGATTCTGACTTTATTCCGATCAGCTCCAGTTTGCTGTTGCCTTCAATGCTGCTGCTCTAGCACTGGGCTATGGTCCTTCCACAAAAGCTGCTTTGAAGCCTTCCCCAACATGCAGAGAAAGTTATAATGAAATACATGCCATCAGACAGCATTTACAGTGGTAAACGTGAAGATTTTGGCAGCAGTTGCAAGGTGGACATTGTTAAAGACTTTGTGGGTATCACAAGGCCATCATTCATGAAATGGGAGCCTGTGAGGAACAGTAGAACATGATGTGGAACTCATTTTTAATGGTGAGCATGAAAGCTTGGAAATGAAAAAAATGGTGCCCTAATATTCACAGAGATGCCAGAACGACAGGAAAATTAGCTAAAAGAATCGATTGAAATGTAAAATAAAGGGAAGTTAAATAGCACCATATTCCTCACCAAAGGAAATCAATACGCCACCATTGTTCAAGACATTCTGCACAACTCTACCATTAGCTTAATTTATAAGGATCAAAGATTTTTAAAATCATTTATTTCTGGACTGGGCATCTCCCATAAATAAGTGGCTTAAATGGCAATTTGGGACTAAATAGATTGGTATCTTGGAAGTTCTGTCCCACCAGCACTTTCCCTTTGGCTAATGAAAGAATCTGTTGTTTTGTTGGGGAGGTGGCAGTTCAATAAATGCCTCCATTCAGACTACATGTGTTCAGTGATTGATACGGCACAACGTTATGTACAGTTGAACAGTCCATTTATAAGCAAGACAGGAAATTCCATAACCTTGGCCTTGAAATGATGTTCCCTTAGATCGACTGCATCTGATATCCGGTTATCTTCCACTGGAGTTGTAGGAAGAGGGGGGAAAACCAGACTGGAGAAGTAACATTCCCTTCAAACGTTTTGTATTCTTCTTATGACTTGAATATCATTTATGACATTTTATGTCAAAGAGCTGTCACAACCTGTTAGACGAATGCACACCTGTGGTTAATGATGGTCACAATCAATTTGGCAGACTATTTGTCTCTCTGCCATAGTGTGAAGAATTAGCTGGAGAGGTCATTAGCTAAGCAGAAAGAGTGGGATCAGTATACCAGACAGCCTCTGGTTTTGGGTGAAAGGCTTCCAAAGGTTGCTTGTCGCTGAATTCTAATAGACTTTTCTGTATTTTAGGGCCAACCCTAGAATTCTATGATTCTATGAGATTTACCCATTGCAAAGGACGGCAGTGCTTCTTTTTACAGAGAAGATTTTATCAGGTATAGCTTTTCTTGTCTCACCACTGCATGACTAGCTGCTAATGCTCCAAGACCCCACTGTCTTTCTTTGCATTTGGCTCATCCTAGAGAGAAAAGGAGAAAGATGGGCATTTGCAACAAGTCATTTAAATTGGGTCCCCTGTTGTAGGTTGGGATTAAAAATGAGTCTTGGACCTGATTATCTTCAATGCTATTGTTGCAAGCTGCCTGACTGGGACCAGCTCTGGGTTAGTTCCTTGGTGTTGGGAAAGAACAGAAATAGATTTGAAATAATAATAGATTAAACATACTCAGTTGTGTTTGGCTTTCATTATTATGGTGGGAATCCTTTGAATCTTTCCCAGTTTCATTTGGAATTCTGTCCAGCTTCTAAGCTCAACATCCTGCATGGAAAAATAATAATGCAACTCTATGTTCAGATTGTTGCTACTGTTGCTAATTTATGACACAATGTAGTGTCATAAATTAGCCATAGCTCAGTGACAGCTTAGTGACAGATTTCATGTCTTGCATTAAGAAGGTTCCAGACAGAGGAGGCTGATGGCTCTACTTTCTGCGGGGTTGAGATTCCAGTCTGGGGTTTAGTTACAATCAGCCAGAAGTCTAAAGGAGCTAACCAAGATGCTGTACCCTATCCCCAAAATGGCTCCACACTTTGGATAGCTTCTTTAAACTTCTGGCTGGTTATAATTAAAACCCAGAAAGGAATCCCTGCCCCTCTGAAACTTGGAGCAACTAGCCATCCAAGTTCAAGCCCTGAATTTCCACTCTAGCACCCATAATCCCCAGCAACTGGTGTATACAGGCTTACTGCCTCGGATACTAGTGGTAGCACATAGCCATCAGGACTAGTAGCTATTGATAGCCTTCTCCAGGAATTTATCCAAAGCCTTTTTAAAGCAATCCAAATTGGTGGCCATCACTACATACTGTAGTAGTGAATTCCATAGTTTAACTAAGCACTGTGTGAAGAAGTACTTCCTTTTATTTGTCCTGAATCTCCCACCAATCAGCTTCATGGGATGAACCTGGGTTCTAGTATTATGGAAGAGCAAGAAAAATATCTCCCCATTTACATTCTCCACACCATGCATAATGTTGTACACAAAATCTATATAGAACAGCTGCTTTAACTGTTTATCCAAGTCAAGCCCTCGTGAATGTTTGCCATATCATTTTCATATGTGCAGTGGAGAGTAAAATTAGGAAATGAAATCAATGAGGCCTAAGGTATGATTAGAACACAATACAAGAATACAGCCAATGCCTTCAAACACATCAGAACTATGACTCCAGCAATTAAATACCGTAGTTGCACGCACACTCTGTGGCTCCAAATAGTGCAGGTGGATTCTATGGCTTAGGCTGGAATCTTATACATACAAACCTGAGAGTAAGTACTGTTGAACTCAGTGAGACTCACTTCTGAGTAGATATGTACAGGATTTCATTGTAAAGCCCCCTGGATTAGAAGGCACTTTATTGTTTCTTTTTCTAACTAGCCATTCATTTTCACAAATTTGATTTTCCTTTGCTTCAAACAGGCATGAAAGACTTCCTGGCTTTCGGCGTGTCTTCACTTCCCAAGAGCACTTGCTCTAATGGGGAGTCCAAAACAAGTAATAAGGATTGTGTTTTCCCTCATTAGTTAAGCAATGTGCAGGTGACTCTGATACTCCATCATTTTTTGTGTTGGATCTAAAATGTAGTAAAAATCTCCCACTGCATCAGCTACACTTAAAGGAGCAATTTCTTTTTTCTATGCACACCCAGGGCAAACATGACATGGCTGTTTTTTTCTTTCCCTTTTGTCAAGAGTGCTTGACTTTAAATAGTAACATCCAATAGCCCTCCAGCATAATACTGATCATTTGTTTTGGAGCCATTTCAAGAAAGGGTGAAGGATGATGACCTGGAACAGGGGTGGGTAGAAAGTAGATCTCCAGATGTTTTGGACTTCAACACCCAGCATTCGTGACCATTAGCCATCCTGGCAGGGGCTCCAGTACCAAACATCTGGAGGTCTACATTTAAAATGAGATAATTTCCTCCAATTGTGGTTTAAGAACATAAGAGCCCTGCTGGATCAGACTAAGGGTCCATCTAGTCCAGCATTCTGTTCACACTGTGGCCAACCAGCTGTTGACCAGGAACCCACAAACAGGACTGTGATGCAACAGCACCCTACTGCCCATGTTCTCCAGCAACTGATGTACTATAGGCTTATTGCCTCTGCTACTGAAGATAGCACCTAGCCATCAGGACTAGTAGCCATTGATAGCCTTCTCCTCCAAAAAAATATCCAATTTGTTTTGGATCGCATTGGTTTTTCCTATTCCCATTTGAGTTTTCAAAGGGGAAGATTCATTTTGCTGAAGAATGCTGCTAGTTTTTAAATAAAGATTTAGGAATGAATCCAGACTTAGGTGGGTGCAAGTGGGCTGGCAGAAATGGACTTCTCTAATCCTTCTCCCCATGACAGTCTTTCTAGCCTCTTGGAAATGCTACACAACAAGCCAGGACAACCTGCTGAAAGGGGTGAGCTGTGCTGTAGGACTCTTGAAAATGGAGATACCATCTGTGAATGAAGCCCGTCCATCAATGGAAAGTATTATACACACACACGGGCACGGGCATGGTATGGATCATACACAACTATTTTAAAAGTGTTTTCCACTTTTAAAAAAGAACTTAAAGTAGGGTGACCAATATGAAGAGGAGGACAGGGCTCCTGTATCTTTAACAGTGGCATAGAAAATAGAATTTCAGCAGGTGTCATTTGTATGCATGCAGCACCTGGTGAATTTCCCTCTTCGCCACAACAGTTAAAGTTGCAGGAGCCCTGCCCTCTTGACCAGATACAAAAGAGGGCAGGGCTCCTGCAGCTTTAACTGTTGTGATGAAGAGGGAAATTCACCAGGTGCTGCATACATACAAATGACGCCTTTTGGAATTCCCTTTTCTACGCAACTGTTAAAGATACAGGAGCCATGGCCTCCTCTTCATACAGTCACCCTAATCAAATGGAAGGCTGAAGTTACTGAAGGACCAGCCCTGACATTAGGAAGAGTGAAGCAATTGCCTCAGGTGGCAGATACTGGGTCTGGAGGCCTCCTGTCTATCTCTTCTGGACTCTCTGATGGTTCCCCTATTGAAAGTCAGAGCTGCATATGCCACATGACACTCTAAAGTAGCCTGTTGCCTCAAGTGTGTGGAGGACACTGTCCCATCACTAGTACTGAAGTAAGATTCAACTGCCAGTTTCGGTATGTGGAATGGGGAGGGAAGATGCCATCTTGTTCTTCTTGGGCCTGCTCTGGAGGTTACAATGAAGAGACAAGACAGTTATGTGGGCATTGTCAGAGAATCATGGCTGTAACCCACTGCTAAAGCCACAAAAGTTGCTTTCTGATGCTTCTACGTTAGCTTCCAGAAATTATTTTTCTGTTTGTGCCCATAGCAGTCCCCTCCCCCAAGACATTTAGCAGCTTGAGGAGGGGGGGCTTTTCATTAGGGAAATAGCATAGGGGGTTAAATCTCCCCCCTGTACTGTCCTCAGCCCAAATTCTCTCACTTGTTTATATGTGTATATGCAATCATGTATTTAATATTGGCTAGCTAGGCCCTGCGACTACAGCAAGCAGAATGACATCATGTCACAACACATGACATCAAGACATTACTGAGTGACTCATGAACTCAGCTGAAGAAAATAAACATGTATTTCCAAAGAACGGCTAGATGTATGTCTCCCCGCACCCTGTCCCCCCCCCCCCACAAAATAAGGCAATAACATGGATTCCTCCCTTAAATATAAGGTTGTTTTTTCCTTCGCTCATTTTTTTCAATTTCCCTTTTTAGATTTTCTTCTTCTTTAACCACTAGGTGTCCTTCTCTTGCCATCTTGAGGAAGGAAGGGAAAAATGCTAGCAACTTTATTTACTTTATCAGTGCCTGCTCCATGCTTTGATCCCTTGCTAAACTGAGGTTTATAGCTAATAAAGTCAAAATATCTTACATTTTTTCCCTTCTTTTATCTGACTTGTGGAACTTTCTCCATTTTCTGCTGTATCAAGCCTATATTCTTCACCTCCCCTGTTGCTTATAGAGCAATTGTGTCAGCATGAGGCACCTGGGTTATTCTAAATGAGATCTTACCGGAGAAACCTTATGGACAAAACAATAAAAGGGTAAATTGGGAGGTGGAAGTGCTGCAATTGTCTTCTGTATGAATGCACGGGCTGCTCACATGCAGTGTGAACAGGACTAATGCGGGATTTGAACAGGGAATCCAAACTTGAGATGCTTTCTTGAGATGCTGCCAATCATGGATGACCACCAGACTGTTGTACACTTTAAACAAAACCACACGCAGCACGAGGAAATGCTTCTGTATTGTAGAAGGTGGTGGGAGAGAAAGAAGAGGCAGAAAGGCCATTTTCTTGGTGTCTCCCACCCTCAATTCTCTTCCTTTGTTTTTCTGTGGATTTGCTCTGCTCTGCAACCCAGTATTAAATGAATTCTTGAATTAGAACATGAACATTTTGACGGCCAATGCAACACAGAGAGCATTTCTACACAAGGCTGCTAATCTGCTGTATCTGCTTTAGGATTTGTTGCAGAATTGAGTTCTGAGCACTGCATAAAGAACATTTCCTTTCCCGCCTTTACACTACATAGCCTCTAGGTGACACTCTGTTAAAGTGGAGTAGTGGAATTATACAAGTGGAAAAACAACTTTCCCCCTACTTTCAGAAATAATACTGCATTTTCTCTGTTCTTTTTTTTTTTTTTAAAAAAAAAAAAACCTCACTGAAAGTCCTCTTTAAAAACATAAGCAAAACTGAAGGGTCATGGCATCGTCTGAAGAACCTGTAAAGAACCATGAGTAGGGAATGACCAGCTCTTGTTAAATGCCTCATGGGGAAAAGCTTTGAGGGTCAGGGCACCCTGCTTGAAGTGGTGAACTGGATGTAGGGGCAAAGGATTCTTGTAAATCAAATGGAGACACCTTCTATGAGTGAAGCCCTTCCATCAATACTTCCCTGGAAATGCTGTCTGTCACAATGCACAGGATCCAGCTTTCGGCATGCAATAGCAAGTCCCCTCCCCTCAAGTGATATTTGCCATGGGGTGCCAAAAGTTGAATCAAGCATGTAGAAGCAGACGAACCCAACCAGCAGACAGTGGCCTGAGATCTATCGCTCTTGGCATGTTCAGCTGCCTGCCATGCACCCAACGGTTACGTGAGTTGGCTACCAGGTGCTTATCCATGCATGGAGCCTGCAAACGACAGTGTGCACCATCCAGAATGATTCTATTATTGTATCTGGCCTTGGTTCTTCTGTTTGACTTCTGTTGCCTTATTTGCTTTTTTAAAACATGCAATGGTGCTACAAATAGTCCCATCCTTTGATTCATTTCAGTCTCCCACCACCCCCATGCACTCCCCTCCTCAACACAATAGGCAAGTTTGCATCCATAAAATACTGCTACAACAAAAAGCAATCTTAGAACCATAGAACTGGAAAGGACTTCAGAGGGTATCTACCAGTGCAAAGGCACTTACAAGATTCAGGGCCCAGGCTATAAGACACAACTCTGCATAAAATCTGTATATGCTAATTTATATCTGTAGGGTTTATTTAAATTTCACTGGAAGCAAATTATCTCAAATGAAATAATTTTCTTCCATTAATCTGCACCCTAATCCAGATCATCTCAAAGCAACGGAAAAGATCCCCCACCACCACCACTCAGCTTAATTGCCATGCAGGAGAAGATTTCGGTGGTGATGTTCCAGCATGTGGGAAGAAGAGAGTTAACCCTTGAAAAGCTGCAATCCCTCTTGAAAATTGCTCCCTGCATGGCAATTAAGCTGAGGAGTGGGTGGGTGGGAAACAAACCTTCCATTGGGATCAGTGGACACATAGGCCACAGCTACACCTAAGGTTTATCCTGGGATCATCCAGGGTTTGCCCCTGCCTGAGCACTGGATCCCTTGTGTGTCACCTAGATGAACAGGTTTGACCCCTGGATGATCCAGGGATAAACCTTAGGTCTAGCTATGGCCTCAGTGTTCTGAGGAATCGGTTTGGGTCCCTGGAAAATAGATTTGGGCCTAGTGCCCCGAGGCCTAGCAATGCCCCTGAGTCCAGCCCTTGCTTAATGCAGGATCTGCAGTGCAGGATGAAGCCACCCCGACAGATAAATACCTCCAGTGAAGGAGAGCCCACCATCTCCCAAGGCAGCCTGTGATCCACTGTCAAACAGCTTTCACTGTACGGACATTTCTCCATATGGTGAATCAGTTGGGTGGGACTGCTTCAGAGATAGTTCCATAATGTATGACCTATCTTAATGGCATTAGAAGATATGAGAGAGAGGGAGAGAGAGAGAGAGAGAGAGAGAGGGAGGGAGGAAAAAGAAGTGGAGGGGAGGCATACACAGTTGGAGAACAGAGAAGCCCTATTCAGGTGTTCTGTATGCAAATAGAACAAACATAAGAGAGGGTGAATTTTAACACTGCCCCCTCCTTGCATGATTTATCACCTTGTACTTGTGGAGGATGACAGACTGAAGAGGACTGTATCCATGAGACGAAAATCCATGTTCTATTCAGATACGGAACACTTGAATAGGGCTAGAGATGTGGTTTTAGATAGACTAGAAGCAGCCTTAGAATGTGTGTGTGCATTTCAAAATGGTTACTTTGGGAATTCGATTTGGCATTAATTGTTTTTCTGCCTGCTTCAGGAGTCTGCGTGCTTCCAGAATCCTCTGCTTGTATTCTCTTCCCCACCCCAACCTGAAACAATACAGATTTTATAAAGATGCCAGGAGTCATCCATAAGATGAGAAGTTAAAGTTTAACTTCTCATCCAAAAGAAGTTAAACTTTACAGCACTGTCCCTTGACTTCTCACCACTCTGGGGTGTGAGAAGTATGTGAAAACATGAAAATGCCTTATCCTTAATCAGTCAACATACGTGGAGACTTTGTTGTATGCATGTAGTTTTCTTCAGGCCTTCAGCTGATCGCATGGAGGTCAGGAGCACACATAGAGGCCTGATTCTAATCTCTACCCTCCTCATTGTATTCCCTGAAATAAAGGGCAGTTGTTTTATTTCATATAAGGAGAATAAAGGGCTGCAAAACACAGTGATTAACTGCTCCCTTTTATGTGATAAAGGCAAGACATCCTTTGCAAGATATATTGTCTCCAAAACTGGAGTTGTTATTAGCATAAACACATTTCTTCACGAACACACAATGACCCAGATGAAATCTGCACGGTTTTAAATGATGGATGATTTCTATTTTTAGCATCGTTTAGTCAAAGGAGAGAGAAAGACACCTACATTGAGTGTGCATTAAGAAATCTAAATGTAACATATCCTGTAGTGTTTTTAATTTAAGCTCCGAGAAACAGATGTTATATTATTTACAGATTTAAGTTTCTGTTTTTAGAACACAAATGCCTCTAGCTAGGGCTTGTCCACATGGCTCCTGTTTTGAGGGCTATGAATGCTGTTTTAGCAATCCTGATCCTTTCAGTACACAGCTGATAGATGCTCCAGCGTACGCTAACCCCTATTGGTCCATAGTGATGATGACCAGGATTAACGTGGGACCAATGAAGGCTACAGACTGTCCTTACCTGCCCCATAGTACCTTCCTTCCTTGGGGATATTTCTTGCACACAAATAGCACTCCATGTGAAGAGTGCCTTCAGCAGCATCAAATTAAAGCTATCATTTAAAGATTAGTTATAGGGCTCATACTGTTTATTGGATCCGTAGTGCTTCCCAGAAATGACATCAAGCTAAAGGGAAGACCCACCCGGCCCATCCATTGACCAAAGAAGGAGCAGTTGCAAGGATCTCATTTCCCCTCCCTGCCAGAAAGAAGACTCAGCTCCAACTGACAGTTGTCCCAGGACTGCAGAAGCAAGGGTGGTGGGGTGAAAATGCTCTGGCCCCATCCACCAACCAAATGAACAAGAGCTACCAAATGATATTCGAGCAAGAATGCCAGCAAGGGAAATTCAGCCTGGCCCAAAATGCATTTAAATGTCCGCTTATAGCTCACCACCTTGTTCTGCCCTTGAAAAACTGATCTCCCTCCTCTATCTTTTCCTTCCACTCCCCTTTCACGATTTCACTATACCACAACTACACCACGGCACCATCTAGTGGCTGTATAATGACACATATAGAACTTGCAGAAAAAGGAAATACCGGGAAGAAAGCATGTGTAAAGGTGCTGAGCTTAATCCCACAAAGGCCACAGCTAGACCTAAGGTTTATCCTGGGATCATCCAGGGTTCGCCCCTGCCTGAGCACTGGATCCCCTGTGTGTCACCTAGATGAACAGGTTCGACGCCTGGACGATCCAGGGATAAACCTTAGGTCTAGCTATGGCCAAAGAATCTGAAAGCGGAAGTCCAGTCAAGGTGTGGGATAAAAGCCTGGTATAGAGAAGCCCTTAGGCTGCAATAATACATGTCTACTCAGAAGTAAGCCCAATTGAGTTCAATAGGACTTGGTCGTGGGTAAATCTGTATAGGATTGCAGTCTTAATGTTTATCTTACCACAGAACATACACACAAAAATAAAACAATAAGAAGAAAGGAAAAGGAAAGAAAAGAAAGAAGAAAGAATCATAGAATTATAGAATAGCAGAGTTGGAAGGGGCCTACAAGGCCATCGAGCCCAACCCCCTGCTCAATGCAGGAATCCACCCTAAAGCATCCCTGACAGATGGTTGTCCAGCTGCCTCTTGAATGCCTCTAGTGTGGGAGAGCCCACAACCTCCCTAGGTAACTGATTCCATTGTCGCACTGCTCTAACAGTCAGGAAGTTTTTCCTGATGTCCAGCCGGAATCTGGCTTCCTTTAACTTGAGCCCGTTATTCCATGTCCTGCACTCTGGAAGGATCGAGAAGAGATCCTTGCCCTCCTCTGTGTGACAACGTTTTAAGTATTTGAAGAGTGCTATCATGTCTCCCCTCAATCTTCTCTTCTCCAGGCTAAACATGCCCAGTTCTTTCAGTCTCTCTTCATAGGGCTTTGTTTCCATACCCCTGATCCCTGGAAGTGCACTCAACACTGAGTCACCAACTCAGCATGGCACCTTTTTTTTAGGTCACCCATGCCTAAGGCTGGCCCTGCTTACACACTCCTGGTTGTTTGCCACCATCACTACTACCATCGCCACCAGCAGCACATAGAATATGTCTATAAGAATTGCCTTGCTGAGTTAAAACAAAGGTTCATCTCCAACAGAGGCCAGGCAGATTTTGAAAGCCAGATCCTTGCGTTTTTGAGGCAGTTTCGTAGCTGTTTCTATTCTTCTGTAGTTTTTGCCATGTTCCTTCAGTTATGTCTGAACCATGTGGTCACACCTGCCCTATTCAGGCATGTGCCTGGTCATGTGTATGGCTAAACAGAGTAGGGGGACATGGACACTTGAGGCTGGTAGCTCTGATGTCAGAGAATTCACTCTGGGTTTCTTTTGGAACCAGTCAGGATTCTAAATCCAAGGCGTGAAGTAATCGAATGTTGTGTAAATAGTGGTTGTAAAGGGCCATTTATGCAACATTACAAGTATGAATTGACCAGTCATGCCTGTAATGTGTAAACGACTCCTTTCTGGGCACTATTTATGTAACATTAGATTTCCAGAAATCCCAAGCTGCCATTTTTACACAAAATGGCAGCTCGCTAGGGAGATGGACAATCCCTCGCCACACATCAGGCGCTCATCCGGTCGTCCAGCAGCTCGCCCAGTGAGCCAGGACTGGAGGGGCGGGGCAGCAGCAAGTCGGCCACTGCCTGGCAAAACTGGACAGAGGTGAGTCTGTCCATTCTTACCTTTCAGACATATCCCCATGTGCTGGGGCCAGCAAGGAACACAATTGCCAATTGCATAAGGGAGAATGAGTGAACAGGGCTACAAACGTTACGGCATGCTGACCGCCCTCCACCCACGCCCCCTCTACTTTAGTCTGGAAAGGACTTTCAAAAATCTGCACAAGGGAATGAAAAGTTTCATTTGACCGGTGGCGATTTTATCTCCTGTCGGGACAGCAGCAAGAAAAGAAGGTGAGGCAGTGAGGGCGCGGTGGGGAGAAGAATCATGTATTGCTTCATACAGTTATACAGCTTCATTCCAGATAAGAGAAGCAGAAAATATTTATGGGAACAGAGAAGGCTAGAGGTGGACCTGGGATGACCTCTTGCAGCCAGATGATAAGGATAAGGATCGATAGAAAATGGGACTTATGTTGGGCCAGCAGTATAGAAAATACATTCCGCCGAGGTCTGTTTCCCGGGGGGTGGGGTGGGTGGAGGGGTCTGGTGATTTTAATAACATTTATTTTGCTGATGGATTATTCAATTTGCTTGTTTACAGCATGAAACCAAATCAATCCAAAGTTGCTTTCCCTTTGCGTCGTGCGATGGCAGAGTCCTCACCGAGAAATGTTTCAAACTGTGTGATCTGTTGCTCCGAGCGAGAAAGTAGCATTTAATTAGAGTTTCATTTTCATAGTCAGTGTTAAGCTCTCTGTTTCGGGTCCCTTTTGCTCTCCTTTATTTTATTTGTTCAGCTCTGTCTGCTCATATATATATAAATAATATATATATATATATATATATATATATATATATATATTCACTTATGCAAAAAAAATAGTCACTTGTTGGGAGTATACAATTTCTTACCAGCTGAATCTGGGTTATGCAGGCTGTTGTGTGTATAACGATGATAGATGAGGCAGTCAATGAAAGGGGGAGAAGGATGTGTCTGTTTGCAGCATCACTGCATGTTAAAAGTAAATAAGGAAACAGAAGTCATAAAGAAGAGCCGGGACTAGATACCATCCTAGAATCATACGGGATGGATCTGGATGACGCACATTGACTTTTGCAGGCTCTGTGCATTGATATGAGAAAAAGAGAAGACTAGCTCTGGTGCTATGAAATGTCAAAAGAGGTTTCTTTATTTTTCTTATCCAAAATGCAAAAAATGTTCAAAAAACTTTAAACCAAACTTGTACAAACGCTCAGCGTTTCAGATCTGGAGATCCTTCGTCAGGAGCTGTACAACAAAATGAATTGCTTTTTGAAGTAATTATCAATTTGAAACCTTTTAGGTATTTTTTACAAGACCGCAGTCATGTTCATTCTGTCATTCAGTTAAACCTTCCATGTGTGATAGCACATGAACACAACCACTATCAGCTAGTTGTGTTCATGTGCTTCCATACATGATATGCAGCTTTTAGAACCCCAAGGCAAATATCCCATTTTTGTTGGATTTGCTGATTCATACTGAAAGCTGATTTCTGCATATTATGTCTTCTTCACACAGCACATAGTTAAACTATTGAATTCGGTACCACAAGATGTATTGGTGGCCACCCATTTGGATGGCTTTAAAAAGAAGTGTGTGAATAAATTCCTGGAGGAGAAGGAATGGCCACTAGACCAGATGACTAGGTGCTACCTCCAACCTATATACACCAGTTACTGGGGAACATGGACAAGAGGGTGCTGTTGCACACATGTTCTGCTTGTGGGTTCCTGTTTGACAGCTGGTTGGCCACTGTGTGAACAGAGTGCGGGACTAGAGGAACCCTTGGTCTGATCTGGCATGGCTTTTATGTTCTTGCTCCACCTGTTCAAGTTTAAAAAACAAGTTGGTCAGATGGAACATGAAGCAGTTGCACATCTTAGTCCAATGGTTCAAGGCTCAAGTATTTATTTATTTATTTTTTAAAAAAGCTTTCTGTAAGACAGGCTTTTGGTCTGTTGAGCTGCTTACTGAATGCACTGTCAAAAAAGAGTAGATGCATCACTAAAAAGAGGGCATAGATTTGCATGAATTTTACATATGCTCTTTGATATGGATAGATGCGCATATAGGCATAATAACAATACATATCACTATAGAGGGGAAGTTTGTGATCTGGTGACTTGTGTGCCTGCTCAGTCTGCTGACCAGGTGCTAACTGTTGATGGCTACTCCAAGGCCTCTGTTGTTCCTTCTGATGGTCCTTCATCTTTAAACTTGACTTTGACCGGACAGCCCTTCAAATAGAAGACATCTTCAAATATGGGACTGTCCTCTGACAACTCTGAAGTTAGATGACTGTCCTCTGTACACTAGGATACATGGTTCAAGGTTCAAGTTTATTAATAGTCCACAATCCTCCCAATTCTAGAGAAAAGTGATTTGGTTCCATACAATGGGCAATTTTGTTTTTGCATTTTTAAACATTTTATTGTGAAAATCAACAAAAAAAGAAGAAAATACATCCTGAAAACAAAAACAAAATATATTATATATACAGGAATATCCTAATTTTTCATCAGATATAACACTATTTTTTTAAAAAAAGGGAGAGATTTATGCAAATCTTTCAAGAAAATCAGACCAAATATCCATGTACATATCCAATCACGAGTTACGTTTATATAACACACGTTCAATTGTTGAGATCATTGTTAAGTCCTCAGTCCACTGCATTATTGGAGGTGAACATTTATCCTTCCAACCTGATAATATAAGTCTTTTAACTGTCATAAGGGTTCTGAAAATCCATTTGCACTGACCATGCATTAGCTTCCAAGAAACTGGTAGGTAATTTAGGAGGACGTGCACATCCTTCCATGTTAAAGATTGTTTCGATACGAAGTTTATACTTATTATAACTTCCTCCCAGGCAACTACTGGGCGTTGCCCAAACATGTGAATTAAAAAGCACTGGGTGCATTACATTTCCAGCAATTGTGTAAGTTAGACAGACCCTTATTGGAAAGGCGTTGTGGAGTTCAATAAACCCGAAACATATTTTTGTTTGCTGAATGAGATGTAGCTTAAGATCCATAGAAGCTTCAGATACAGATGCTAAGGCAACAATCCATTGTTAAGGCAAATTAGGAAACTCCAATTCTCTATTCCAATCTTGTCTTAAACTATTGGTATCATATTTATTTACTACTACTACTAAATATATATATGGGTCGTGGGTCATGTCACTTCAGCTGCTAGCTAAAAACTTTTCTTTTTCCTAAAGCTTTTAAAACTTGATTTTGTTCTGACTTTATACTGCTAGTTTTACCCTACCCTGTGCCTGTTTGGTGCATTCTCTTCCCCTCCTTATTGTTTTATTATGATTTTATTAGAATGTAAGCCTATGCGGCAGGGTCTTGCTATTTACTGTTTTACTCTGTACAGCACCATGTACATTGATGGTGCTATATAAATAATAATAATAATAATAATAATAATAATAATAATAATAGTTTCTAACAATACTGGAGGCTCTGAAGCTGTAAAAGCAGCTGGACCGGACCTAAATTCCAGCAGGTGTTGCAGTTGCAAGTTCTGCCTTTCAGCCATAGTAGATAAATTATAGTTAGCATGTAAATCAGAAAAATGACTAGGGCTGTACTCCGCTCCAATTCGGATCTTGAATCTGGAGCAGAGCGACCCGATCTGCCTCTGCCAAAGGCGGATCTGGATCAGGGGAGCTTTGGATCGAGGTGAAGTGGTTCACCTCCATCCGGAGCTCTGAAGGCAGGTAAGTGGAGTGAGGGAGGCTTACCTGGCTCCTTCGTGGTCTGGTGCCGGCTTCAACTGAGGACCAGGCCTCAAGTCGGAAGAGCAGAACATGGCCTGCTCTTCCGGTTTGAGGCCTGGCCCTCAGTTGAAGCTGGCGCCGGACCGCGATGAAGGCAGGTAAGTGGGGGGGGAGGGGGCTTACCTGGCTCAGCCACCACAGTCTGTGTGGTGATGGCAGCAAAGCCAGGTAAGGGGGCAGGGAGGGCTTATTTGGCCCCCATTTTGCTCCCCCTTCCCTGCCTCCACTGCCTGCCATGGAGGCAAGTAAGTAGGGAAGGGAGGGCAAAATGTCAATCCGCCCCTCTGGAGTGGAGCGGTGAGGGGCAAATCAGCCCGAAGTGGATCAGCCCGATCCAAAAGTTGCAGATCAGGCCACGAAGCGTGCACAGCCCTAAAAATGACAAAAACTCATTGTGTGGACCCATTAACTGATCCAAAGTAAAGATAATCTTATCCATCCATGTTCTCCACAAGAAAATTTTCTTTCCGATTCTTAAATCCAGATTTCCACATAAAGTCATTTTTGCATGGGAGAATGGGTCAAACCGTAGTTGATGTGATACCATATGCCATACCTCTCTAGCAGCCCAAAGTGCAAGAGGATGATGATGATGATGATGATTCTAATATGTCGAGAACCAAGTGCCATCCATTTAGGAAGAGATTCTAACCATAAGGATTCCAAAACTGAACAGGGTGGCAAATCTGACCGAACTGGAAAAGACCAGAACTTAGTACAAGCCAATAGGTAGGCCTGGTGATAGAAAACAAACTCTGGAAATCCAAACCCACCTTCTTTAATTGGAAGTTGCATCTGCGTCAAAGTTATTCGAGGTGAGGAAGAATTTATGAAACAAAGCATTAAGTTCTTGAAAGTATTTGCAACGTATAAGTAAAAGAAATTTGAGGAAACATATTCATTTTCAGTGTGTTGACTTTACCCCACAAGCTCAACTTTAACGGTGCCCATCTATTTATGTCTTGCACAATTTCACCAATTAAAAATGTAAGTGCATGTTTTCATAGTTTGCAAATAGAACAATATTTAAACAGGATTAAAAAAGCAGCCAATACCTATTATCAGACATAAACCTGATCAGCCTTCGCCCTTATGCTCAGTTTTGCCAGGTAAGTATCACAGGCTATTGACCTTGTATCAGCATTTTTGTCACTTTCACTTTATGTCTGATGAATGGAGATGAACTGGAGATGGTGGTGAACAGGTGTGATCCTCTTGCCAAGACCTTGCAACTATCTAGATTTGGCTCTGCTCATGGGTACTGTAGTATGTTGAAAGCTATGTAGCAGTGTGATAGCAGCTGTTATATGCAGGTGTTCTGGGCACACTGATTTATCTGTTTTGCTCATCTCAGGATTCAATGTAACCTCACTGTTGGTTGGACTTCACACTATTGCTTCTTTTGGAGTGCAATCAGAGAGAGGCAGAAATTCTTGGCCTGAACTGTAGATTTATTTCCAAGTTCGTTCCATAGAAATCAAATGTGCCCTGCTGGAAAAATGAAATAAAAGTGACTCTGGAATCTACAAATTGAGGTTCTAGTAACACTCTTCCACTTATCATCAGAGGTGGGATTCAGACCTTACCATTTTCTCATCATGTAACACAGAGAGATTTACTGATTAATTCATTATTCTAACTTCAGCGTTTGGCCAGATAATTTAGCTGTAACTCCCCATAGTTTAGTTCTGTGCTACCCAAATCCTGAACTAAGCAGCACTCTTTCAGAGAAGAGGTTTAAGAAATTGGAACGCCTTAAATAAAGTTAATTTATTGCTTCCCCCCACCCTTACAGGAATTCTGATGTATTGTAAGAGTTAGAATTTTAGTATAAAGGATAGATGCTGAGCAACACTGTCTTGCTGGCTAAAGCACAACAATGATCTCTGTGGTTACTCATGGTGATTGACCTATTCACATGGCGATTGGTCTATTTTCACAATCAGACTCTCTTGCTGAGTGCATGAGATGAGTGGATCTGGGATTATTTGCTGGTCTAATCAGTTGAAAGTGATGCATTGTGGCCTCTAGATAGAGGAATTTATTAAAAAAAAGAATTTTTGTACCCTGCCTTTTCAATTGCAAAAGGCATGTTACACAACGTCAACCACATTGTACAACAACAAAAAAAGAAAGAGTAAAAAACTGAATAGTAAAACAACTTCCCCAAGATGTGGCAAAGAAACCACTGAGAGCCCATAAACAATCAGGCCTCAATTACTGGAAACAAAATATTTTCAGTTGAAGGCAGATGGCGAGGAAGTTCTGTGTTCTGGTGGCTACCACAGAAAAGGCCCCATGAAGTGTTCTCACACCATCTGCATCCCAGAGACATTGGGGTGGAAGACATGCAGATTAAAATGGGGAAAGATGGTCCTTTACTTGTTGGGGGTCCTAAGACATTTTTGGCTTTCAAAGCTCTAGATGCTTCAGGGAGACTTGGGTAAAAACTAGGGCTGTGCACTGCCTTGGATCAAAACCCGAATCCGAAGCGGATTGGGGTGGTTTGGACCCTTCTGAACTGGATCCAAGGTGGTTCGGGTGAAGGTCGAGGTGCTCCGAAGCTTCGGGCCATCTCAGCACTTTGGAGCTGGCCCCACCCCTTCACCAGTCTCCTTACCTGCTGCATCTGTCACCACCGCCATCTTTCTTCTGGAAGCTTCCAGTGCTACTGCCGGAAACGAAAGGGAGTAGGCCATGCGATTTTAAGCTTCCGGCCTTCACCGTCCTCAAGTGGAAGCCACCGGATGCAAGTCAGTGGTGACGGACAGCGGACACAGGTAAGAGGGGAAGAGGGGCTTACCTGGTGCCTTCGCCGTCCGTGGCGGTGGACGGTGGAGGCACCCGGTAAGTGGAGTTTTCTGGGTGAATTAAACCTTAAGATCATCTACAGGGGCCCTTCTCCGTGAGCCCCTGCCAAAGGAAGTGAGGCAGGTGGCTACTAGGAGGAGGGCTTTCTCCGCTGTGGCACCCCGGTTGTGGAACGAGCTCCCCAGAGAGGTCCGCCTGGCGCCTACACTGTACTGCTTTCGTCGCCAGCTGGAGACCTTTTTATTCACTCAGTATTTTAACACTTAATTTTAACTTAAATTTAAATTTTACTGTTTTAACTCTGTATTTTAATCTTAGATCAACTTTGCTGTGTGGTTTTATCCTTTTTATACTGTATTTCGTAATTGTGTTTTAACCTGTTGGGTGTTTTATTGTGGTTTTAATTTTTGTGAACCGCCCAAAGAGCTTCGGCTATTGGGCGGTATAAAAATGTAATAAATAAATAAATAAATTTTGCCTTGGCTTCAGCACTGAGGTAGATCGGGAACCTCTGAGGCAGCCCTGAGGTGGATCGGGGCTGCTTCGGGGGCTCCGGATTGGCTTCCTATGTGGATCGGTGGGTCCCTGCACAGCCCTAGTAAAAACTAGGGCTGTGCCAAAAATTCTCCCATGAGAATTTTGACCATTCTCATTCAATTTCATAGAAAAGAAATTGCTTTCAAAAATAAATTCAAAGGAGAAGAAATTTCTGAGAAATACCCATGGGTTTGGTTAAGAGTTCTTATGCTTACCTTACTTATGAGATGGCTGAGTAGTGTGTATGAGTATGCTGTCTTTCATTGTACTGTCATCTCTACGAAAACCTACGGCCTCCTTGGCTTCCCGCACTTCCCACCCAAGGGAAGATATCATAAATTTATTCCTTCCATAGGGCCTTTTCAGATCAAAAAGTGCAGGCAGCCTGGGAGACTGTAGAGCTGTGGTGAGATGCGTAATAGAAAGAAAAATATAGACAGTATCCTCAGCTACCTCACCATGATTAGTTAAGGTCAAAAACACCACCAATACATATTCAAAATAAATTATAAAATGCCCTGAAAATGAGGCAGAAAAACAGAAGCCCACTTCATGGGGAAAGAAAACTTTCAGGAAATTCCTGAGATTTTTCTTTTCTTACCTCCTAGAAATGAAAGGACATTTTCCAGAATTTTCTCCACATTTTCTTCAGGTGTGTGTGTGTGTGTGTGTGTGCAATGGCTGCATTCCCTTCCCTCAATGGCCTGGAGTGATGGGGCATTGTGGAGGATGCAAAATGAGGGATAAGCTACCAACAATTGATGTTGCTGCCATTTGCAGGGCAGTGCAAAAACCCCAAGAAACCTTTAGGAAAAGAAAAGAATCTGTTCTAAAACCCTTGCCAATAGTAATGCCTACCTGTGAGAAATTGTTGGCAAATTTCTCCTCCCACTGGAGGAAAGGTAGAGCTGGGTGTCATCCGCATATTGATGACACCTCAGTCCAAATTTCCGGACAACCTCCCCCAGTGGCTTCATGTATATGTTAAATAGCATAGGGGATAAGATAGAGCCCTGCGGAACCCCATGGCTTAGGAGCCACGGCACAGAGCAATAATCCCCCAGCACCACCTTCTGGAATCGGCCATCCAAGTAGGAGTGGAACCACTGCAACGCAGTACCTCCAACTCCCAGCTCAGACAACCTATCCAGAAGGATACCATGGTCGATGGTATCGAAAGCCACTGAGAGTTCCAGGAGAACCAACAGGGTCACATTCCCCCTGTCTCTCTCCCGACAGAGGTCATCCCACAGGGCGACCAAGGCAGTTTCCATTCCAAAACCAGGCCTGAAACCCGATTGAAATGGATCTAGATAATCCATTTCATTCAAGAGTGCCTGAAGTTGTCCAGCAACCACCCGCTCAAGCACCTTGCCCAGGAAGGGGATATTAGCCACCGGCTTGTAGTTGTTAACATCCTCCGGGTCCAGGTTAGGCTTCTTCAGGAGTCGTCTAATTATCGTAGGGTGACCAACTGTCAGGATTTCCCCGGATTTGTCCTGGTTTTTGTTCTTTCCATAGTGTTAGGGGGGATTTTCTATAATTTTCAATAATGTCCTGGAATGACACACCTTCCCCTTTAAGGCTGCCATTAGCATGGCAGGAGGGAATGACATGCTTTCTTGAGGCACATCATTCCCCCACCCTGAGCTCCAATTGAGGTCTTAAAGGGGAAAGTGGGTCATTCGTGGACATTATAGAAAAGGCCCCAATTGGAGTGGATGGTGGTGGTGCAGAATGAAATCCTTTCCCCTCCTCCACTCCAATCGGGTTCTTTAAGGTGGCGGGGGAATAACGTACTTTTTGCAGGACTCAGAAAGCTGCTTCCCCACACACACACTAGGTGTCCTCTTTTTTGGTTTCCCAAATATGGTCACCCTAAATTACCGCCTCTTTTAAAGAGGCCGGCACCACTCTCTCAAGGAGGCATTTACAACCTCCTGGACCCATAAATTATGTTTTGTAGTAGAAAGGGCTTTATTCTGTTAGGATTGCTCCCTTAGAACCCTGGCCTGTTTTGCTTTGCTGTTTTATACCTTGAGCGGCCTAGCCAGGGGCCTATCTGTTTATGACTCAATGAAGTTTACCAACTGCTTACTCTCTGGATTCATTCTGCTTTATTCCATCCTTTTTTGCTAGCAAAATTAACACACAATTGCCTAGAACCTTGCTAATCAGAACAAACAGGACAATCAATTAAATATGCATGCATTTGAGGTTGGTAGCAGGCTTTTGAATGTAGATGAACAAAACTCAAAACAGTCCTGCTGTTCGCACAGTTTTGTGCAATTGAATTCAGTGCTTCTCCACAGGAAGCTGCCAGTCTTTTAAAAGCCCAGCCACAAAAGTTTCCATTATTACTTCATATCTGCCTACTTCATTCTAATACCCAAGCACCAGTGGTCCATTTAGTTTCTCTGTAGGGCTTAATTTAGCAGGTGTTGACATCCAATTGGCAGAAGGTTGATGGATCTATTTTACATTTCAGTTCCACTTTTATTAATATGTTGAATGGAGTAAAAAAAAATGCGGATTGCTGATTTCTCTGTTCCATCTTTCATATTATGCTCTCTGCTGTGTGGAAAGTCCCAGAGTTGCTTACTTACAGTGTCTTTGATAGAACCAGCTGATGCCCAGCAAATCACTTCAAAATTCTCTGAAAAATTGCTGCTCCTTGCATCTTTCTCTTGTTTCTATAACTTTGCATTCTGTTCTTGTAGATAAGTTTTTAACCTTCATGGTATCTGTTGACTTCGAGGTTTGCTGTTAGTTTCTTTTGCCTTCCTTCTCTTTCTCTCTATTCTTTCTCTCTTTCTAGCTTTTTAATTCATCAGGGAAACCTCTAAAAATACTGGGTTGGGAGAGTAAAAGGGCTCATCTACAGCAGCAGGATATTGCACTATGAAAGCAGTATAAAAGCAGTGTACGGTATGTGTCAATGAACTCCAACAGTTGTCAGTGCACTTCAATACCGCTATAAAGTAGTAGTGTGGCTCCTGTCTTTTATATACTGCTTCCATACTGTTTTCATAGTGCAATATCCTGCTTGGTGGAGCAAGGATTTAAGGCATGATATATAGGACCGTAATATGTTGTGACTAAAAGTTAGAGAAGGGAATGGCGTACTGGGAAATATTGGGGAGAGAATAGCCACTACTCCTCACTATCTCTATGAGTCATCCATGTCATTCACTCCACTTAATTCTGAAGCAGAAGTTTAGATGCTATTTCCAAAAATGCTGCATTTTTTCAGTAATCCATTTCAGAAGAAACTTGCCAACTCCCAGCATATAATTTTGCTTTTGATTTACCAAATGCATAATAGTCAATATGATTTATTGAAGCTTTAAATGTTTGGGCTTCCACTGCCAAGCAACTTAGTATTACTTGATTAGATCCAATAAGTTTAAGATAGTTTAGGATTCAGAATTATTGAAAGTTCCCAAGATCCAGATTATTAGTTCGAAATAGGAATGTATGAGAAATTTGTTACAATTAATTTTTGACCAGAATTTACCTGGTTCGCACCTCTCAGAACTGAACGTGGAGCTGAATGTAATCTGCAGTCAAAATCTGTGTACACTTTTGAGCATTGGCTCCAATGTCAGTGAGGTTCTGATTTCAGTGAAGCTGTGAATCTACTCTGGGTTTCAGACAGAACCAGCCAGAACTCTAAAGAAGCCGTGCTGAACCCTATCCTCAAAATAAGTTTGATGGAAACTACAGCTTGAGCCTCACAGTTCTGGTCATCACACCTAAAAAAAAAAAAGGTGGATAGGGAGACATTTTTCTCCCTCTCTCATAAAACTAGAACTCGGGTTAATCCCATGAAGCTGATTGGTGGGAGATTCAGGACAAATAAAAGGAAGGACTTCTTCACACAGCGTGTAGTTACATTATGGAATTCATGACCACAAGATGTGGTGATGGCCACCAATTTGGATGGCTTTAAAAGGGGTTGGATAAATTCCTGGAGAAGGCTATCAATGGCTACTAGCCCTGATGGTCATGTGCTATCTCCAGTATTTGAGGCAGTAAGCTTGTGTGCACTAGTTGTTGGGGAACATGGGTGGGAGGGTGCTGTTACACCATGTCTTGGTCTCTGGTCAACTGCTGGTTGGCCACTGTATGAACAGAGTGGTCTTCTTATGCAATCCCTGGTCCATTGGATTGAGCCACCTATGAGTAGGGATGCTACTTCTGTGTTGGTGCACTTCCTGGAATATCCATAAAAGGACTTTAAAAGGACCTTTCATAAGCATCCCAGGAAGTTTGCTGGCTGGGAAACTTGCCTGTGTCTATCAAAGACAGAAGGAAAGGGCTCTTTCTTTTAAACATGCTGGCTTTCTCCCAGTGTATTCTGATGCCTTTTGGCACATCCCTCAAGCTTTCCAACCTGTCTATAAATGAAACATGCCAGCCAGGCAGGAGAGGGAGGAAGAGGAGAAGTTGTGTGTGGGGGGGTTGTTTTTGTTTTTGACTGACAGCTCTAGCTTCCAATCAGGGAACAACTTTACCACAGTGCTTTTGTGAGAGAGTACAAAGAACATATCACCTACAGGCAGCCTAGGCCAGGGGTGGGCAATGTGTAGCCTGTGCTATCGGATTCCTTGTAATTCTGCTGGCAAAGAAGGCACGTGGGCAGAATTGCACTCCCTCCTGCTTGTCAACCAATCGTTTGGTGGGCTGGGGGAGTGCAATTCTGCTGGGAAATGTGTGCAATCCCTGCACACCATGTTCTCCAGCAGAGCCACCATGAATGCAGCTCTGCAACCATTTCCATTTGTGGCATGGCCACTTCCAGGTTTGGTGCACCTGTGGTGTGGAAGCAGTACAGACCCCAGAGGATTCTGGGGGCATCCAGTATGGCTCTGCAATTCTCCGTAGATTCCCACCCACCCAGTTTCCTAGTTTTGGTCCCCTGGTGCCTTGCACCATGTAGATTTCTCTTGCTTGACCCTGATGGGATTATTCAGTAATGATGCCTCCTGTTAGGAAGGCAGCAGAGAGACAGACAGACAGACAGACAGACACACACACACACACACACACACACGCACACGAAACAGAATGAATGTTTACCAGTCCCACATGCACACAAGGTTATCTTAGAATAAAGAGACCACCTCCTTCTTTAGCAAAGAAAAGGTAAAATGGTTTATTGACTATTCCTTTCATAAAAATTTAGGTGGAGTGTATAGTTTCAAACAGAGTTTGCTCAGTCCATGTTGTGTTTCATTATGCAGGCAGGAGCAAGAGAAAGCAAGCACGTCTGCTCCCAGCAATGGAGGAAGGTCAGAGAGAGTGAGGGAGAGTAGGGTGGGGAAAGGAAAGGTGAAGCAGGAAACCACACTGTAGGCTATAGAGATCCTAAGGCTAGTTGTGCCCCCAAATCCCCATGAACAGCAACACTGCCCCCTTTCTGGAACTTGTAGACAGGGTTGCAATATTCCCAACACCTCCATCCATCACATTTCTTTTGTGCTGTATGAATCCTGCAAGTTCAGCCAATTTGTATAGGTGTCTATGCATGTAGGCTCCTCTGTAGGCATTCTGACCAAAGGAGAGAAGTTGGCACATGGAAGGGGTGGAGCCTGCTGCCATGATCACAATCCCACACCTGCCATGTATCCCCCTGCCCAGGCTACTGCTGTCCATTTATTGGGAATAAAACAGACATGATGTATCTGAGTTTCCCTCCCATTTATTAACAGAAATCTTCTGAGCATTTCTCATTTTCTCCCGCTGCTTTAAATCTTATTCCAGATCTTATTAATGATAACATGCAAATCATCTGTTTTAAATAGGAGGCCGGAAGTAATTAATTAGGCATATTTCAATATAGCTTGAGGAGAATCTCAGGTATGTCAGATAGGAAGCTGCCAATGTTTTAATTAAAATTTGACTAGTCTCTCCCAGTGCAATATGTATACACCCTTGATGATGGTGTGAAGCCAAATGTGGAATAAAGCAATGTAGCACGGGGAAACGATAAACCATTCTAGTCAGCTCTGCTCCGTGAAAAGCTACCGAAAGGCAGCGATTAAATAAAACATGTGCTCACTAGATCAAATAATACCCCAGCTCTGAGTTCTGAGCTTCAAGCAGAAGGTATCCTGAGATACTGTACTCTCAGTCGTAAATTGCTGAACACGACAAGGCATCAGCTCCTTCAATTATTATTTTTTCTTGTAGTAGGATAGGACAGAACTTTAATATTGGGATTTAAAAGATATAAAACTGGGAAGGATGTAAGCATGATGAGTAATGGAAAAGAATGCCCCCTGTAAACAAACAAACAAACTCAGATCATTCCCACATTCCAGCATTGGGCAAAAGGCAGAATATAAATAAATAAATAAATAAATAAATAAAATAATTGTTTGGGATATCCATATAAACTGGCAAACAAAGTTTAAAATATACAATACAGAAAAGATACTATAATACATAGTTTAAGAACAAAAATAAGGAACAGGATATTTCTATTTGATTTATTTGTTTGGAGTATGGCAGGAAGTTTTGAATTAGTCCCCTGTCATGTTTTTGCAAAGATAATATAGGCACCACTGCCATTTAAGGTCTTTGCAAAAACATCGATCAAAATGGAGAGGCGGGTAAGAAATTATTATTATTATTATTATTATTATTATTATTACTACTACTACTACAGGGGCACTAAGACAAAACATCCTGCTATAGTCGTGCCGGGGGGGGGCAGGGAGCATTCATTCAAATCACCACATCCAGCACCCATGGCAAACCTGCATGATCCTTTCCCCCACAGGAACTTCTCCAGGTATAAAGTCTGGCCTCTTAGGCCCTGTTCCAGATGTGTCTGCCCTCTGATAGGAGGTGGATGGTGACAGCAGATGTCTTCTATGGCACCCCATCTTGAGGGCTCGTCTCCCCCTTCCCTTTCCTAATATGTAGTATGCTTACCCCATGTTCAGTGGATGCTTAATGTGCAGCACACTTACCCCATGTTCAGTACCTTGGAGAGCTTCTGGAGAGCTTTGGTTGGTTCTGAGTAAAACCCAGAATAGAATCACAGTCCCACTGAAATCGGAGCCACCAGCCGCCACTGCCCATGTTCTGGCATCATTACACTATGCGTTTCCCTTCCTCTGCAACTGGCAGCCTGTGATACAGAGCAGTGATGGGAAACTTCATAGCACAATGACACAGTTCAGGGGCAGAGAACTTGCTCTGCACACCAAAGGTCCCAGGCTCAATCCCTGACATATCCAGGTGGGGCAAGGAAAGAATCCTACCCCAAAACCTGGAGAGCCACTACCAGTCAGTGTCGACAATACTGGGCTAGATGGACCAGTGGTCTGATTCAGTATAAGGCAGCTTCCTATATTCCTATCAGGACACAGGGTGAGATACCCATTAAAGAAGGGAGTTGGTCTCATGACCCAAGGGGACAGTCCCTCTGTGATCAGATTAGGGATGTCAGAGGAATCCATCTGGAGGAGGGGGTGAAGCTTGGCAAGACTTTGGCTCATTTCCCTGTGAGCTGGCCCAACTCAATCTGCTTTAAGTTGGGCCCATTCGTGCATTTTCATTTTTTAAAAGAAAAATGTAAATACGTTGAAATTTGCGCAAATTGCAACTATAATTTGCGCAAAGTTTGACCAACATTTGCACACATTTCTATTTATGAAAAAGAAAACTCAAGGTAAAACAAATTTCTGGATTCTTTGGGGGAAAATAACCTGGGTTTCCTGCAAGAGACATACCTAGATCAGATATACATGTTTTGTTTGTTTCTTATTGAAGAATTCCACTGCAAAATTCAGAGAAGTGAGAATTTTGAAGGAAAACTGAGTTTTGGTTTGTGTATTGGTTCAAAAGTGCAAAATTAAGTAAGTTCACATGAAAATGTGAACTGGGTGAATTTCTCATCCATAGTATTGGGGACATGTCATCATGAATGGTACACAGGGGTCATTGCTGGCACAATTCCAGATCAAGCAATCATTCATTGTTGGCAAGTAAAAACAAATAAAACACATGAAATACACATGGGATATTTAAAATGTAACAAAAACTGGATAAAATAGGGAGCTAAATAAAGCAACAATATTATGATTGGTGGGTTGTGGTGATATTTTTAGGGATGCTGGGAGTTTTTTTTTAAATGACGTCTTTGCGTTGTCTGGTTGTTTTCCCTCACCCCTCCCTGGCTGAGCATTCAATAGATGTGGTGTTGTCTCTGCCCTTGTGTAAAGTGAGTATAAGAGTACTTTGCCCATGGTATAAAAAGTTGCTTGAAGTCACATGGCTTCTATGACACTCCTTAATACAGAATATCACAACTATGGGCATGATCCATATTCCCGTTTGCAGGGAATGGCCATCCCATGGTAGAGTGAGTGTACTTTGTGACCTGGGTAATAGTTTCAATCTGTTTCATTTTGTTCCTTTTGCAAAAACACCTTTTACTGGATTGGTGTATCAGTCCAATGTAACTTCATCAAGGCAACCATTCTCCTATACTCTCTCTCTCTCTCTCTCTCTCTCTCTCTCTCTCTCTCTCACACACACACACACACACACACACACTAGCATGGGAGATTGACTGACAATCTGTGAGTTGACATCAGCAACCCTGGATGTTAAGAATGCTTTTTACCCCCACAGGGAAAGAGAATATGCAATACAATTTCAGTCATATGAATAGCCTGGGAAACTCTGAAATAATTTGGAAATTTAGAAATTGAGATAAATGAGGATGTTTTTCTATAGCGAAAATGCAGTTTTAGATGGAGGAGATACATTGAATACTGATTTTTGTGAGGCTGAAATAATCAAGTTTTGTATAACTTAAGTTCTACTGAATGCACTTGATTTATTTTTTGGGTAAATGATATCTAATTCTCCCACATCTTTGCTGATATCCATCTGCAACTATTCATTCTTACCTTTAACATTCTCTACACTTTTGTCTCTGGCTCAATATCCCATGGTAAACTTGCCCTCCTATTTTATTACTCCTCCAACTCTACTATGCTCAGATTTTGGAAGATCTGTTGTTTATGTGTATATAGTCACTTTCTTTTAAATGCCTCCTCAAATCCTACCTCTTTTATGAAGCCATTGGCTTAATAAAGAACTAAGAACATCAGACTAATGGCCTATCTGGACCCAAAGTGTGTTCCACACAGTGGCCAACCAGCTGCCTATGGAAAGGCCAAAAGCAGAACATGAGAGTAATAGTACCCTGCTGGTCATGTTCACCAGCAACGGGTATTCAGAGGCATGCTGTCTCCAATACTTGAGATAACACATACCATCATTACCTGCTGCCTCCTCCACCCAAAATGCCCTCTTTGCAGTGGTACTGATTAGGGGTGTGCACGGACCCCCCCCCGCTCCACTTCACTTCCAGATCCGCGATTTTCAGATCGGCCCGCTTCGCTCTGCCCCCGTTCCGCCCATGTCCGCTCCGCTCCGCTGCAGAGCTCCGGATCCGGATCGGAGCTCCGTTTCCCCCCTCCCCATAGGCTTGCATTAAGCTAAAAAAGTATACAACTTTTTTCTGTGAAAGTTAGAAACCTCCAGTTTGGCACCATGACACCTCATGGAGGTATACACACGCACGCCAAGTTTCAAGCCAATCCCATCATCCCCTGATTTTTGGGGAGTTTGTGAAAATCGGGCACCCCATTCACACCCCTTTCGATAGCTCTGTCAATTTGCACGTTAGAAACCTCAAACTCGCCACCATGATAGCTTATCCAGGGACACACACACACGCCCAGACTCAAGGCAGTCCCATCATCCCCTGTTTTTTGGCAGGGCTTAAACCTGCAGACATCTCAATGGGGCCATTTCAAAGGAAATCCCAACATGCCAAGAATTGGGGAGTAGAGATCATCAACTTAATATGAATCTTCTTCCACACTTGAAAAATGGATTTGGAACTTCCAAAACTCCAAGTGAGCGCAGGAAGGACTTCTCCCCTGAGTTAAAGCCAGACACACACAACTTCCCTGCGAGGCGGGCAGGGGAGGAGAGAGGGAAGGCAGGCAGGCAGCTGGCATTTCTGGGGGCATAAGGAAGTGAGCCAAGGATAAGACAGTAATGCATATAAAATGGAATAAATAAATAAATAAACAAAGGAGGGGTGGAATTAAAAGCAGCAGTGTTGCTGAATAAACAACAAGAAGAACTTAAAAAAAAAAAGGCTATATCTGTCTTTTACCAGCAATAGGGGGACGTGCCCAGGGGAGGGGGAAGCAGCTGCCAGTTCAACTCATGAAAGCCATTGCTTCACCACGAGAGCTGAGGAGTAGAACTGTCACTTCAACTCATGATAGGCATTGCTCCACCACGAGAGCTCTGAGAAATAGAACTCTCACTTCAACTCATGATAGGCATTGCTCCACCGGGTTACTCTCTTTGGAAGGCTCTGATGGCCCTCCAAGTACAGGAGAGAGTGCGGGCACGTCCACATGGGATGCCCTAGGGGAGCTCATACCCTTGCACCACATCTTTTCAGTTGTTCCCCAAAGTTAGGGTGGGTAGCAGTGCTGTGTTTCTATCTCTTATTATTGGCTTAGTATATGATTTCACAGGTTGTGTTTGTGCATTTGGTGGGGCTACTGTTTTAAAAAACACTGGGAAAAGTCCGTTCAGAGTAGAAAGAGAAGTTCCCAGAATCCCAAGTTACCCATTTTGCCTATGCCCTCCTCCAACTTTGGGATCATGTGATCATGACCGGGAGTTGACTCTGCCCCTCAGCCCTTCGAAAAAGGTATTTCCCGCCAGTTTTTTAAAAAATTCTAGTGCGCGACCCGCACCACGCAGAGAGCTGAGAGTAGTCTCAAAATGACCCCCATCCACGACTCTCCAAGCACAAGAATTTTCAGAAAGATAGCTTCAAAAACAACACAGTTATCCCCTTTCTTTTCCGCAATGCAATCCTATGGGCGAAATGTTTCAAGATGGCGATCGGAGCGCTCCGCGGAAAGAGAAGCGCTCCGAAAATGGCCGCTTCTCTTCGCCTTGCTTCTAGGGGTCCGCGGTCCGCTTCTACTCTGCCTCTGGGCAAGGCAGAGCAGGCCAATTCGCTCCTGCTTCTGCGCTTCTAATCGGAGCGGAGCACATGCCTAGTACTGATAGGCAGGTAGCTGCTTCCAAGCTCAAATGAAGCTGGAATTGGGTGATTTACTGCTTATGCTATTCACATGAAGTGTTCTCTATGCAGCCAACAATCTCAGAGCTAGAGTGATGGGTGAAACCTCTAGGCCTGCACAACTTTCCCATGTTACTGTCACTGACTGCTGTCTCTTTCCCTCCCCACTCCCTCATTCAGTGTGTCTTCCAGCCACCACCACCATTACCTGCCTGCCTACCTCCATCTTTTCTCTTGGTGCAACCAGTTACTTTTTCCCGTACAAATAACAACATTACTGCTCCAATCTCTTTTCCCTGCTACCACTGCTGTCCACCACCACCACACCACTTAGAAATGTGCTCATACCACTTTAGTGCCTCAAGTTGTTTTGTGTTGTTACTTTACATTTCTACCTCATCCTCTACTAAAACCTTCATGGCTCAAACAGTCAAACGAGGGGCTCTTTCTGGCTCAAACAGTGGAAGTACACTATGTGGCTCCCTTTATCTAGTAGTCAAACTGTCAAAGTACATAGCCTCCATGATCCTTCCAAAATCAATGTTTCTGTTGGTCATTTTTCATGCAGTTCTTCTTCGGATTATTGTTATCTATTTATGGTCCCTGTCACTTTTACATGTGCTCATCTATAAACTGGGTCCATCCATTTAATCTGTCAATATTTATTTAGACATGTGCATTTCTAAACATGTTTGCTCTCAAATTAACCATTTTAAATGCATATGATAAGTGGCTTTTGTTTTGTTTTTAACAAAACAAGGATGGCACTGGAAGATTTGGGAAAGCTGGTAGGTAATTAAGGCCTTAGCTAGACCTAAGGATTATCCCAGGCAAATGGAGGGGTCGTCCCTGCCTGCCGGGATCCCCTGTGTGTCATTATATGCACAGGGATGATCCCGGGACAATCCCGGGATATAGGCCTGGTTTAGCCATGGCCTAAATTCCAATCCCAGATCAGTCTGATCCTTAATAAATCATCGCTATTTGGTCAAACAATTCTAATAAAAATATGAAACCTGTCTAACATCTATCTTGCTATATGGTTGCTATGTTGCTATTGCCAGGCTAAATCTTTTTGAAATCTTCCATTTCCCTCTGCAATATCTTTTATAAGTCCCAGGATATTATCATGTCCAATGTTACCCTGCCAAAATGTCAACAATTCAATCTACTACAAACAGATCTATATTTAACAAATACAAAGGTAGAATTTAGAGGTCAGATATTCTGGTATTATTTGATGCACTTTTCACACCACTGTAATAAAAGGCAGCAGATGGTTCAATTTACCTTGTCATCTCAAAGCAAAAACGAAGGTGCTGACTCTGGCATTATTCAATAGGAGTTGCAGATGACCCCAAAGCCGGTAGCAAGAATACAATTGCATGCCCATTCCTTAACACAGTCTCTGTTCCCATCAGTATTCTGTGACCTTTTTATATATTCTCTATAGTATTGACACAAATTACTAACCTCCCCCCCATATCTCAACACCTCAGGTTAAATACTACATTTGTATGAAATGCTGGAGTATTTTCCCCAAATATACCTTTTTGACATCTTGTATCCTTGCAAAATACTCTATTTAGGAAGTTCTTTCTGCCATATAACTAGCGTTTTCAGCTTTTGGTTTCCAAAATTTGGGTACCTGGTTGGGGTCAGGTAGGTGGGAATTAGCGTGGTGCTGAAAAATTCGGCGGTTCCATTTTCAGCATTGCATGGGGGTCGGGGGAAAATGAAAACTCAGGTGAAAGAAGTTTGGAGAGGTGAGAATTTCGGAAAAATTTCTCCTTGGGGAGGGGGACAGGGTTTCCACATAGCTTTTTAAATGTAGCCAGTTGTTGAGGGGTCTTTCTTTCTTTCTACTTTTTTAAAAACAGCACTGCTATTTTCAAGAGCCCAGGAGTTCCTCCTGAATGCTTATTGGAGAGGGTGAGGTCACATGGTTTCCAATAGACATTCACTTAGAACTGCTGTCCTCCAAATGCCAAGGGAAGGGGTTGGTTTTTTGGGTTTTTTTTTTTAAAAAAACTAAAAAAATAAGAAGAAATTCCCTTAGCAGTTACACTAAAAAAAAGAAAGAAAACCCTTCCCCCCAAGAAGAAAAAAAAACTCCATCCCCCCCCCCTGCAAAAGAGGCAGAAAAAAACAGTGCCTCTTTCATAGGGAGAGAGAAAGTTCCTGAAAATTAGGGGCAGAATTTGGCCCAGCACTAATGGAAATAAACAAATCAATGGATAGAACTCAGCCAACTCCAATGGGTCTGATAGTAGAGCTAATAACAGACATTCCCTATTAAGCCCATGGCAAGCGATGGCAAGTACAATAGCCTGAGCCTAGGCTTGAAGTCCATACAGTGTATTAGAGCAGCTTAGGGAAGTAAGGGTGGCATCAGTTCCCATGACTGACACTGAAACATTGCTCCTTTTCTCCACCCCCTTGATTCCAAAAGAGGTAGTAGAATATGGCTACAAGGAACTCCATACATATACAATGAAGAGATGGGTATTTAGTACATAGTACATTAGCTGATTCAAACACACACACAAAATGAAAAAGCCATTGCTCACTTTTACTAGCACAAGAACAAGAACAACTTCTTGCCCAGTTTACATTCCTCATTTTTACACAAAAAAATCCTGGCAACTGGCTCAGAGGCTAAAAAACTGGCCACCTGGAAACCCTAAGGGCGTAGTTCTCATCATACTTATCTTAGAGTAGGTTCCATTGACCTTGTCAATGGGGTTTATTGCCGAGTAGACAGGCATAGGATTATGCTGCATGATCTCTCTCTCTCTCTCTCTCTCTCTCTCTCTCTCTCTCTCTCTCTCTCTCGAGCTCCCTGTGTGAGCAGGAAGTGATTCTGGGCCTGCACACACAGCAGGGGTCTGTCGATGTTCCTTTGGAGTTCTAGTACCTTCGGGGCATCAAATGCTGCCACTGAAAGTAACCCTACTTCCAGGTGCAGCTTTTCAGATACCAACATTTCTAAAGCCTTCCATTTTCATGAATTCATCCTTAAGGATCCTTAAACATCAAGGCCTTAAGATGAGGCCTGTGTCCTCTACCATCATTAGTCACTGATGAATCCATATATGTGAAACTAGGTAGGAAAGTTGAGTTGGCAGATGGGAAGAATAATTTAGGGCACAATCCTATCCAGATAGATGGCAGCCTCCGAATTTGGACACTGCCAAGTACCCAATGCAGGGTGGGAGACCACATCACCAGTTCTTTTCCAGCATCACTAGCTGCCAGTCCAGGTCCATTTCAAAGTGCTGGTAGTAACATTCAAAGCCCTAAATGGCTTGGGGCCAGGGTATCTGAAGGAACGCCTCCTCCCATATGTACCTGCCTGGACCCTAAGATCATCCTCAGGGGTCCTTCTCCATGAGCCCCTACCAAAGGAAGTGAGGCAGGTGGCTACCAGTGGGAGGGCCTTCTCTGCTGTGGAAGCCCGGCTGTGAAATGAGCTCCCTAGAGAGTTTTGCCTGGCACCTATATTATACTGTTGTTAATGCGAAGATCTTTTTATTTTCAAAGTATTTTAACAGGTTATCAACTTATTTTTTAACTTTGCTGATTTAAGTTTGTATTTTGAATCTGTATTAATTTCTGCATTGCTGCTTGGTTTTATCCTGGTTGTGCTTTGATATTGTATTTTATACTGTGTTTTCATACTGTTGTTTGTTTTATATTTTGAATGGTTTTCAAGGTTTAAATTTTTGTGAACTGCAATAGAAATGCAATAAAGAAGAGGAGGGTGGCGGCTCTGTGCTTAGAAATGTAGCCAGCTTAGAAACACCAGCTATGAGAGAGATAGGGAGGAGATGGAGACCATGGTTTTCTGGCTCTGACCTCAGAGCCCTATCTCTGATCTCGGAAGCAGGAAACTGAACTATCCTATGGTAACCCCCTCACCCACAGACATTGTCTGGTTGGGCATAGGATTGCTCTTCCTGTGATGCAGAGGAAGGCCTTGATGGAACAGCTGCAAGGAAGCGACCCAGCATAACATTACAGAGTCAGAGCAGGAGGGACACAGAGAGTGAGGAGTTAGAAGCATGCTTGTTTAAAGAACTTTATTTTACATAACTCCTGCCTGATTTTTAAGTGGTTACAAACATCATTTGAAACAACTAACAGCGCTCCTTACTATTACCAGCAACTACCTGCTTCACAAGACCAAGTTTGTCTGGGATAAGGACAGGGCAGGAGTAGTAGCAGAGAATTCCCTGGTTGTGCTAATATGCTGGTCTTTCATGGATATCTTTCAGTATTATCAGGTGTCCCCCCCCCCCCCCCGAGAGTTTCCCGGGGGTGGGGGGAACACGAGCTAATTATAAGGTGAGCCAGAGGGAGCTCACCGATAACTATTGAAGAAGTAAATAAAGATAGGAAATAAATTTTCATTATATTCCTTATTGGGAAGAGATCATTAATCATGTGAACTGCTGACTGCTTTAGGGGACCCCAAATGGCACAGGCCCCCAGAAAGCCCTTAATAATTATTAAGGGACTTACATAATTTACCTGCATCATAAATCATTTATGACAGAATACAGGGCTGGAAGAAAGAAAATATTTCAGTAAGTCGAAAAACTACATTATATTGATTATTTTGCTGCCTTCTTGTGTTTAGTGTTTACTGTTAAAAGATATGGCTATATTTATAGGGCCACAGTAACTGCCCTGTGTTAAGGGGGAGATGGCTGAATTGGATTCTGCCATTATAATCAGAACGTGGGATGGGGGCAGTTTGTTCCATGACTTGTACTGAGAAAACAGCTCAACAGACCGATCAGAAAATTGGCAATGTAGAAGAGGTGGTTTTGATGATCCATGCCAATTTTGAGGTAGAAATGGCTGATTTATAGGAGTTTAAATTTGGTGAATGCCCACCAGCAGTTTTACAGGTATTGTCTGTCCCACCACCCCATAGACTTCCATGGGTTCACTTTGTAGTATATCTCCATTTGCACAGTGTCTCTCGGGAAACAGTTTGTCATCTTAGCTCAGGGAGAAGGTCAAGTGTGTGTGCCCCATAAGGTAATTGTAGGTGTTGAAAAAAAAAGTGTGATTCTTTCGCCCCATTTTAGCCTGTGGATTTTGATGAGCCCTTATTCACAGGATGGGAGGTACAATAGAATGGTGTGTGAGTGCAGCACTCTGGTGAAATGGCAGAATCTCAACCCTTTTTGACCCTGAACAGCCAGTATATAGAGATCTTTTCTCTGTCAGAACAGTGTAAAATTAGAGAGAGTGGGGAGAGAGGGAGTAGAAAGAAATTGCCAGGAGACTTTACAAGGCAATAGCAGAGGAGGTATCTATCTATCCATCCATCCATATATTTTCAAAGTTGGGAGTAAGATGATCATTCCTTTTTGATTGCCTTCCCATAGACCAGTTCTCATGAAACACACTTCTTTGGAAAGCTCTTGACATGCAGATTCTATGAATAACAACAGGAGTATATTTATGTCCATAAAGCTTTAAAAAAAGAAAGAAAAGCTATCTTGTATACTGTAAAGTTCTTTTCCCCCCAACATCAAATATGCCAAGTATAATTAAGCAAGCATAAATAATTGAAAATCGGAGTGAAGTAAAATATGAACACATAAAAAAGTCTCTGTGCAACTTTATAAACACAGGTGAAGTCCAAAGTAGAATGATATGCCAGTAACATGAGGCCTCTAAACAAATCATGAACAAATTGTAAGAGACACCTAGAGTTAAAAGTAACCCAGTCAAAGTTTAATTATTGCTCAGAAAGGAAATCTTTAGCTCTTAAATTTAACAAAATAACAAATAAACGGCTCTGTATATCCTTTTAAGCACAGGCGGAGGACATAGTACAATGATATGCCAATAACATGAGGCCTGTAAACAAAGCAGGGTTGGACTGTAGACCAATTGGCATCTATCTGCCTATACCTGCATTCTGCCATGGACAACTCTACATTGCTATGAGTTGTGCGCACGCATTGGCAAACCTCAAGATTCAAGTTAAGTGTCCGCCCTGAAGTTTTCACCAAGAATATTGTATTTAAGGAAGTATTGTAAAGATAAAAGATGTAACACTTTGAATGTTTCAGTAAACATATCTACGTAAGTTAAACCTTGCATTTGATTTGATTTTTCTCTGCAAATTGTGTTCTTCTGTGACAGATATGATCATCATCATCAAGCGATGATGATCTTCCCACTTCATCCCTTGGGGGAATTCTAACAGGGTGCTGCTCCAAAGCAGAGGTGAGGCTGGGAGGGAAACATCTATCTATCTGTAGATAGAGATACTAACTAATGGACCTCGCTTCTCACAGGTGGGAATAGCCCTTATGTTGAATTTAGCAGTGTGGAAGTCAGCAAAATCTGTGTTTGATGAAGTTCTCTGAATTGTCTTGGCGCTCATTCCAATCCAAGTCTATATCAGATTAGGAATTTTGATTTTTTTTTCTTTTTGCATGAAAAAGACATGAGTATTTTTCCAAATGTGCATCTTTGATTGCATCCATGTGTTCACACTCTTCTCCCGTTGATCAAAGCATATTTGTGCACATTTTTCAAAACCAGTTTCTTGCCTACATTTTTCAAATGTAAATTTGCTATCAAATGCAATATTTGTGGGGGAGGTCTGCAAATTACACTGGAAATGTATAGATTTCAACCACAATTTGTGTCTGAGGCCGTAGCTAGACAGGGCGATATCCCGGGGCCAGCCCTGGGATCGTCCCTGTGTGTTCACTTGATGCACAGGGGATCCCAGGAGCAGAGATGGATGATCCCTCCCTTGCCCCGGGATCTCGCCCTGCACTTTGAGCTGCTTTTGCAGTCTCAGGCTGATCCTGAGGAATGTGTGTGTGGGCGTCACAGTTTGTCCTGGCCCCTCACAGTTACTCGCGAGGAGCCGGGACCCACACATGGGGTGCAAAGCTCCTCAGGAGCTCTGCACCCATTGGGGGTGGGGTAGGGTGAGCAAGGATTTTTTTTTTAAAAAAATAAACACCTACCTTTGAGCACACGAGCACTCGTGCGCATCTTCTGTTTTTTTTTTAAAGAAAATGGCGGGTCCCTCTGAAGTTATCGTGCAGCACGTGTAAACAGAGGGTATATGGATGTATACCATGGTATATGGGTATATCATGATAAAAATCTTCACCCTTCTGTCCTGCAATACCAGGTAGGTCTAGCTGAGGCCTGAGTCTGCGTTCAATCTGGAGAAGCAAACTGGGTAAATCCAGATGAAAAGTGAACTGAAAGAAATTTCTCATCCATCTCTAATGTTGGTACAGTGAAGACTATAAGGAAACTTATGCAGCTGTCAGAATTGGACGCAATGTGCGGGCTCTATTTGAGTGACACCCCTGTTGGTATTCCTAGGTATGACCCCTGCCATGGTGCAGTGGTGCACCCCTGTAGCTCACTGGGAGAGAAGGGGGCTTACATTGAGGGATGTCCCCTGACAGCGTGCTGCCTCACCGCAGGGGAGAGGGAGAAGGCATATAGCATTTCTATTTCAGGAAGAATGACGTCATAATATATATTACACAAACATACACTTTGCTCAAGGGGGAGGGGGAATCACTACAATACAATCCCTCAAGTGGGAGGGGGAATCATTACCACTACACGGTAATCACATACCATGACAGCTAGATAAGAGAACTGCCACACATAGGCATAGTCTTCCAGCCAAAACATGTTTGCATGGTATGGACTGTGACTGAACATGAGAGATCTTTTTTTCTAGCTTCCTCTCGTGGTTTCTCTCTTATGGAAACTTTCCCCCCTGAGAGGTAAAAAAACAAGAATAACATAAAATACAAATGCTGAAATTTTATGTACTTGTTGCATAGTGTGTGTGTGTGTGTGTGTGTGTGTTTTAAACTTTGGAGGGAAGGGTTGGAGAAGCACCACAAAAGGGAAGCTATGGCAGCTAGGTAGTAAAAATCTTTGGGAAGTCTGCTCCCAAATATGAGGTGGCATTGTAGAAACCATGGAAGTTCTTCCAACTCTTTATCATTCTATGTGGATGGTATTGGTCGCCAATTGGGTACTTGTAATGTAGAATGGTAACTTTAGTTGCATCCTAGCTGCAGTTGAATTGACTCCATGTGTCTTTTCCTGTGTAGAGGCAAATCTGGGGCTTAGGTCCACTATTCTTCCACTGCAAGTCATCCAGCAACAAGGTAGTGGTAAAGCAGAAACTAACCACAGTGCATAGTCAAACTATGTAATTCACTACCATAAGATGTAGTGATGGCCACCAATTTTGGTGTCTTTAAAAGGGGGTCAGATAAATTTACAGGGGAGAAGGCTATCAATTGCTACTCACTGTTTCAGGCCAGAGTCGAGGTGGCTCACATACGAGGTGGTACCAGGTTAGCCTGAGGCATCTTGAGGCCAAGGTAGATCGGTACCGAGGCCCTTGGGGTACACCGGGCCAATTTGGGGTGATGTGTTGGCCAGTTCCCTCACTCACTCACCTGTGTGGGAAAGCTAGTGTGAGGCCGATTGTGAGTCCAATACACTCACATGAACTCACTTCCCTCTGCCTCCCCACCTTCCTGCCCTCTTCTCCCTCCCCAGACACCTCCCACTGCTGCTGCTGCCACGGCCGAAACTTACCTTCCCATGTGTCCTCCTTCTGGAGAGCTGAGCCGTGATTTAAAGGTAAAACCATGGCGGCTCTCTCCTTTTAGTATATCTATGGCTGTAAATTAGTTTCCCCTAGTTTGTGACCATAGATCTATTAAAAAGGGAGCCCCAAGATCTTTAAATTGTGGCTTGGCTTTCAGGGAGAAGGACACACAGGAAGGCAAGTCCTAGTGGTGGCAGCTCCAGATTTGGGGAGGGGGAGAGGGAGCAAGCAAGCAGGGAGTACAATGGACCCTGGTCAGCCTTGCAGCTACACAGCAGACACCTAGGGATCCACTTTAAGAGGGGGGCAAATCTTGCTTTGGCTTCATTCCCAAAGCGAGGTGGCCAAGCCCTGAAGCACTCTGAGTCGAATTGGGGCTATTTCAGAGGCTGCAAAATGGCCCCTGACGCAAATTGGGGGGGGGGGGGGCTGTGCACAGCCCTAATGCCTACTAATCCTGATGCCTTTATGCTACTTCCAATATCAGAAGCAGTATGCCTTTGTACACCAGTTACTGGGGAACATGGAAAGGAGGGTGCTGTTGTACTCATGTCCTGCTCATGTGGTTCCCGTTGGTCAGCCACTATGTGAACTGAATGCTGAACTAGGTGGGCCTTTGGTCTGATCCAGCATGGCTCTTCTGATGTTCTTATATTATTAGGATTACCATATCGTATGTGTAGTGTCCAAACAGCACATCTATTAAGGGTGTAATTTCCTGGCATTTGGAACTTAAGTAAACATTGAAAGCCCTTAGCACAACATGTTAAACCAAAAGGATGTGTGTTTATTGGACAGTATTAGGTCCAGAGCTCCTAGTGCCCGAGGCAGTGTTATATATGTGGTGGGCAGGGGGATGTTTGCTCAAAAACAAACAAAAAAAAAAAAAAAACACTGAAATGCAACTCTAACTTACAAGGTTGAGGGGAGAAAATGTCTTCAATGGCTTTGTTGTAGACAAAGAACTGAGAAAAGATGGCGTATCAGGCACTTTCCCTTCTCTTCTATAATCCCCCCTTTCCCATCTTTTTGTGTCTTGCTCATTTTCAAGGTCTAATATTCCACATTTTCTGGGTCTCTCATTTCAGAGCCCAAGGTTTCAGACAAATAATAGTACCTGGTTTCACGTAACAAGGCAATGATGATTTTCTTGCCTTTGGGTCAAGGTGGAAGAGATGACAGTGTGTGGAAAAGAAACATATTGGCTCTGACTTCATAGACTCCTAATTGGGTCTGCAAGTTCATTTCCTGTACCTTACAGAAGAGAGGGCAGAAATTCTGTGAAGCCAACTAGGGCTGTGTCAGCTGAAATCTATTTCCCAGTAAACTTTGAATGCAGTTATTTTTTTACGATAGGTGGAAAGTTACCATTATTTACCAGTCAGTTTGAGCCTCTGAACCAAATCTTTCCTGCTTTCCTCGTCTCTACTGATCATATTTCCTTCTTGCTATTTTATCTGCTTTCTATTCTTTCAGCAAGACTATTCCCCAAATACCTGAGGGGGCATTCCAAACACTAGATGTTCATTACCCGTGGATGCCCTGAGCCCCAAATATTTATTATCTGCAGACTTCAGTCTAGAAACAGAACAATAAACTTTGCAGCTTGTAGTATTGGAATAATTTGAAATTTGATCTCCTCTAAAGCCAGGTGTGTGTGTTTTTAAACTTTCTGATGCTATTCAGCAAAGTTTACTTTTAGATTTATTTTTGTCTTCTCAGTGTCCTGTTTTGCTTCTAAAAGTGGAAATGGCATACAGGTGTTGGTTGGGAAATTTTCAGAATACAAAATATGAAAGTATCTGGATCTTTCCAGTTCAAGTTCAATGCTCTAATGAGCCTTCCCCAAACAGGTACCCCCTAGATGTTTTGGACTTCAAATCCCATCAGCTTCAACAGTCAGGAATGCTGGGCATTGTAGTCCAAAATATCTGGAGTGCACCAGGTAGGGATGTCAGAGGCTTTGGCCTTAGCTAGACCTACTGGTCTAGCGGGACAGAAGGGTGAAGAGCTCACGGTATTTTTATTGCGAGATCTCCCCCTCTGTTCACACGTGGCACACGATAACCAAGGGAGAGGCGTTACACCCACCATTTTGTTTTTTTTCTTAAAGGAAAAGATGCATATGAGTACTCATGTGCAAAAGGTACACTTGGTTGTTGTTTTTTTAAAAATCCCCACTCCCCCCACCCCACCCCTGATGGGCGCAGTGCTCCTGATCAAACTTTCTGGGCTTTCGCTGCCTACAGAACACCTACAGTACTTGTTCCAAAAGGCTTTCCAAGAATGGTCATCTTTTCTTTTCTGTTATCTCCTCTAAGTGTTATACAGTAGTTTATTGTGGTTTTATACCATACTTTATTATATTGTTTGTATATCGATTAGATTTTTTTAATGTAAGCAATCAATGAATATTAGTAAATAAAACTATACAATTTTAGCACCTTTAAATGAACTTGGAGTCACAGAAAAGATACAACTGGCCCGAGGAACTAGACAAGGATGTCCACTCTCACCGGTACTATTTGTATTGGGTATAGAACTATTGGCAAACGTGATAAGAGAGGATGATAATATAGAGGGAGTAGGATGTAATAAAAAGTAAAAATAAATATGTTCGCAGATGATACATTGTTGACAATTAAGAATCCATTAGAGAAAATGGAAAGAATAAAGTATCATCTGAGTGAGTTTGAAGAAGTCACGGGTTTGAGAATAAATTGGACAAAATCAGAGATGATGCTACTTAATTATAGTAAAAAGGAAGGGAAAGATTGGGAAAGTAAAGAGAAGAATATGAGAATTAAAGAAATAATTAAATATCTGGGAATTAAAATTTCAAAAAATTTAGAGGATTTAGAAAGGGAGAATTTAAATAATTGGAAAAGAGAAGTTATAGATAAATTAGAAAAATATAAAGGATTAAATTTATCTTGGTTTGGAAGAATAGCTTTAGTAAAAATGAAGATATTACCAAAGGTAAATTTTGTGTTTAGAATATTACCAATAAGAATATCTGAAAAAGAGATAAAAAGCTGGCAAAATATTTTAAATAATTATTGTAATGGGGATAGGAAAGCGAGAATAATTTAAAAAAGGTGGTATTTAGCGCAAAAAAAAAAAGGAGGGTTAGGACTCCCAAGTATAAAATTATATTACGTAGCTAATAGGCTAAGACACATAGTAGAAAGTATGATAGGAGTAGGTGACTTAAGTTGGTTGGAGGATAGAAAAGGAATGGATAAAGAATGGAAATTGGAAAATATATATTTTTAGAGAATATTATAAAAAATGGGGGGAAGAAATAGAGAACCCCCTCTTAAAGAATCATTGGGAAATATGGCGGGTATATAAAAAGGATTTACTTCCAAGTATTTCCCCAATAACACCAGTGATAAATGTTAGGAAATTTTCCAGGAAATTTTAAAGATAAGTTGGGGAAAATCTTAATAGAGAGAAATATAATGAAGCTAAAAAACTGGTTAAGGAGGATGAACACTCGAGAAGAATTAGAAGAGGTATTAAAGGAGAAGAATTTAACATGGCTAAATTATTATCAATTAGAACAATGGACGAAGAAATGGTTAAAGGATAAGGGAGAGTGTAGAGAAATGATGAAATTTGAGGAGTTGATCTTAAAGAAAGAAACTGAGAAAGGAGAAAATAAAATGATAAAAGGTCTAACGAGTGAATTATATAGAATATTGGTTGGGAAAGGGGAGACAGAAAATATGGGTAAGATGGTGTGGGAAACTGACTTGAAGGTACAAATAGGGCAACAGAGTTGGGAGGGAATATGGAAACAAAGAGTGTTGAGAAATATGTCTGTGAGGATAAAAGAAAATTATTATAAGATTATATGGAGGTGGTATTTAACCCAGGTGAGATTAAATAAAATAGACAAGCTGCACTCAGCAAATTGTTGGAGAGGATGTCAAAAAAAGAAAGAAAAGGAACGTATTTACATATGTGGTGGGAATGTGAATTTGTTCAAAAATTGTGGAAAATGGTGTTTAAAGAGATTAAAGAAATTGTTGGAATGAAGATTGAAGAGATACCTTCAGTAGCATTGCTATCATTATATGGAGAATTAAAATGTAATAAAGAAACAAAAGAATTGATAACGAATTGGCTAACAGCAGCAAGGTTAATCATATCTATGAACTGGAAGGTTCAAGGAGATTATCATGTTGAAGATTGGTATAAAGAGATTTGGGATATTGCTATTAATGATAAATTGACATGTAATGTAAAAGTAAGAAGAGGGATAACAAAAACGAATGAATTTGAGGAAATTTGGAAACAGTTATGTCTAGAATATGTCTTTTCCAAGGGTTGTGGAAAACCACCTCCAGAAGAAACAATGAGATTCTGGAAACAGGAATGATCCCGGGGTGGGGTGGGGTGCATTTATGTTATATGATGATGTTAAAATATTAAATTAGAAATGTTATAAGGTAATGCAAATTTATGTATTATGTTTTTATTTGTTTTGTATTGATGTATGTTTAAGTTCAATAAAAAAAATTAATAAAAAAAACTGTCAAGAGAAAAAAAATGAACTTGGACAAAAAAAAAAAATCATTGATAGGAATAGCATTTGATTGGTGAACAAGAATTTCTCCCAAAATGGTCATTGCACCTTTGACCTCTTGTGCAAAAAGGAAACATATTTTTTTAAAAGTCATTAGAATGATTAGTTACTCCCCACAGGGAAATGCATTTTTTAGCTGGATGTTAAAAGCTTTGAAAATTGTTCACTAGCTGATGTGACTAAAATATCTCTATTCTGTCAGTCTCTGGACCAAAAACACACATAACATTAAATCTGTATAGGAAATGCATCTTTTAATTTTTTTCCTTTAAAGTAGGCATAGGGACCCTGATAGGGATCTTAAAGGGCTCCCTACTCCCCACCTTTGGGCCCTGATCCTACTCTACATACTCTAGAGTAAAAACAAATAAAGATGTTGCTGCTAGATATAGATTAAACATAATGTCTATTTTGGCCCTCTTTCTGACTATATTCCTTGAACATACCCAACATTTAACTTCCTTTCAATTCTCTCTGATGAAAATTTAGGAATATAGGAATCCAGCTTGTATTGAGCCAGACCATTTGGTTCTCTGTCTGTCTGAGGCATTCACTGCTAGAAGATGTGGGGATGGCCTCTAGGATGACAAACTGTCAGGATTTCCCCGGATTTGTCTGGTTTTTTGTTCCATCCTGGGTGTCAGGGGGGACTTTTTGTAATTTTCTATAATGTCTGGGAATGACATGAGAAGGATCTTGGAATTGTTGTAGATCATAAGCTGAATATGAGCCAACAGTGGGATATGGCTGCAAGAAAGGCAAATACTATTTTGGGCTGCATTAATAGAATTATAGCTTCCAAATAGTGTGAGGTACTGGCTCCTTTCTATTCAGCCCTGGTTAGGCCTCATCTAGAGTATTGTGTCCAGTTCTGGGCTTCACAATTCAAGAAGGATGCAGACAAGCTGGAGCGTGTTCAGAGGAGGGCAACCAGGATGCTCAGGGGTCTGGAAACAATGCCCTATGAAGAGAGACTGAAAGAACTGGGCATGTTTAGCCTGGAGAAGAGAAGATGGAAGGGAGACATGATAGCACTCTTCAAATACTTAAAAGGTTGTCACACAGAGGAGGGCCAGGATCTCTTCTCGATCCTCCCAGAGTGCAGGACACAGAATAACGGACTCAAGTTAAAGGAAGCCAGATTCCAGCTGGACATCAGGAAAATCTGCCTGACTGTTAGAGCAGTACGACAATGGAACCAGTTACCCAGGGAGGTTGTGGGCTCTCCCACACTAGAGGCCTTCAAGAGGCAACTGGACAACCATCTGTCAGGTATGCTTTAGGGTGGATTCCTGCATTGAGCAGGGGATTGGACTTGATGGCCTTATAGGCCCCTTCCAATTCTACTATCCTATGATTCTAGATAAGAAATGAATGAGATATGAAAAATGCATGAAACCATAGTGAAACAGAAACAAAAGGAGAGGGTAGCAAAAAATAAAATAAAATGGAGCTGTCAGAAATTAAAGGAAAAAACAAAACAAAATTCACATTCCCACAAGCAAGTCACATCAGTCATCAATTGTTTTTATTGTTTTTATAAATGATGCTGCACCAAATGTTTTGCAGTATCAATCTATGGGTGAAAACTCGTTATTTTGGAGGGGTTGATTCCCTCCGCTTCCAGACTCACCAAAACCATCACGATTTTGTAAACGGTTATAGATTTTTCAACTCTATTCCCCATGATATTGTTGGGATTCGTCCCAGTCGACACTGCAGCCTCTGAACCAAAGTCTGCTTCAGATTAGGAAGCATAATGTACAGCTGTGGGAAGGCCTCCGCTGTCCAACTTCTCTGCTAATTACTGGAGGAAGAAGGGGTGAACTTCAGAAGAGTATGATGCCTCATCAGAGTAGCTGAAAAACTCCAGCCTTGATATGGGTTCTGATTTATTACCTAAGAAATTTTCTATTGGGAACTGCACATGAGGGAAGCTCAAGAGGCCAGATTTTTATTTTTTTAAATAAAAATGCCCCGTTTCAATGTAGTATTTGCTGATGGACCAAGATCCCCTGTCAGGACAAAATAGCTGATAATGGGCTAGCAGCCACACCCCTGTTTATAAATCGAGAGCTTTGCAGTTTTTAAGTAGTGCTGTGACAAAAATTTCAATTCTTCAGCCTTTGGCCCCTTTGGCGAAATAGTCAGGGAGAGGTGAGAATTTCAGAGTTTTTATCGTTAGGGAGCAGGGGGGACAGGGTTTCCATATACCTTTTTAAGTATAGGTCCCTGCTCAATGCAGGAATCCACCTTAAAGCTTACCTGACAGATGGTTGTCCAGCTGCCTCTTGAATTCCTCTAGTGTGGGAGAGCTCACCACCTCTCTAGGCAGTGGCGGCACCAGTAAAAAAAACCCCAAGGGGGGCGGGGACACAACAAAGGGGCAAAGCATGTTTCTAGGTGAGAGGGCTGCGCCCCACATGTTAAGATCTGTGAAAGAAAAATAACGGTATATCTCATATTAAAACAGCCATCCTAACATATATTTTGAAATAAATAATATATTGATTAGTTTATTTTTTAAATTAAATATAGCCTATATTATCCAAATTCAAATTAGTGTAGGGTAAACTGCTTTCAAACAAGGTAGAGTCGCTACAGAAGCATTTCCTTGATGTACAGATTAAAAAGACAGAACACTTTCTTTAGAAAACAGTTACTTTTGAACCAGTGCAGGCAGAGCCAGGAAGGCAGACTCTTAGAGTAAGGAAAGTAAGAGCAAACCGAGACACCTGGGCCCTGTACACCTAGGAAACCTAGTGAATGTGAAGAAGTAGTCTAAGGTCCAAAAGATGAAGATTTTGAAGATGAAGCTCCTGATGAAGCTGGGTGTTGTTGTTTTTATTGCAATCCATTGCCTTTCTAATATGGAATAAAATAAATATGGAATAAAAGATATTGAATATGGTGGGATTAATGTATGAGTAAATGTTCATAGGCTTGCACTGTGAGTAAATTCTCCCCACCCCCATTCCTGTCCTAATTCTCCAAGGAGAAAAAAGAAAGACCTGGAGAAGGTACAGATTAATTATTTCCTCCCCCTCTCTATTTTTCCTGGCCTATTGCTCTGAGAAAAAAAGGAAGAGATCCACAGAATAAACAGATTAATTCTTCCAAGGGTGTTCTAGCTGGCTTTGGCTGTTGGTGCCAGAGTATAATTTGGAGAACTGCCAAGAATAAGTTTAGGAATCAGGGGTTTTAAGTGTGATGCAGTTATGAGTGCCCCCACCCCAAACCTCAGTTACCTAACCATAATTGGTAGGGTGGAATGTGGTTTCACTGGAGGCTGAGGCAAGGGAATCACCCCCTCTCAGAAACCTCTCCAGAATTAACACAGAGAAAGCCGTTTGTGGCAGAGCCTACTTATTGAAAGCAAAGGGAGGTGGTAAAGGAAGGATCCCATTTCACACACAGGCAAACTGAGGCAGCAGGCAAATAAGAGTCAATGATTGGAAGAGAGAGTGAGTTTGGGTTACATAGGCCATTTCTACAACAGCCCGAAAATGCAATCTGCTCACAGCTGAGTCCCTGTTCATTGAAATGACACACAGGGACTCCTGGGGTCAACGGGAAACAAGTGTGGGTTTTCCTAGGGTTAAATAATCCCTGGGAAAATCCAATTCTTCCCGCAGTCTCAGGATCGACCCAAGACAGTGGGAGGTGTGGCTACCCATTCTGGCTTCTTCCATCCTCCCCACAAGTAGTGGGGAGCAGTGGAGGGAAGAAACCGGGCCATGGTAGAGGTGTACAAAGTTATGCATGGTGTGGGAGAATGTGGACAGGGAGACATTATTCTCCCTCTCTCAAAAAACTAGAAATGGGACATCCCATGGAGCTGATTGGTGGGAGATCCAGGACAAATAAAAGGAAGTATTTCTTTTCACAGTGCATAATTAAATTATAGAACTCATTAACCACAAGATGTAGTGATGGCCACCAATTTGGATGGCTTTAAAAGGGGGTTGGATAAATTCCTTGAGTTGAAGGCTATCAATGGCTACTAGCCCTGATAGTTGTGTACTATTTCCAGTATTCGAGGCAGTAAGCCTGTGTGCACCAGTTGCTGGGGAACATGGGTGGGAGGGTGCTGTTGCACCATGTCCTGCTTGTTGGTCCCTGGCCGGTGGCTGGTTGGCCACTATGTGAACAAGGTACTGGACTGGATGGACCCTTGGTCTGATCCAGCATGGTACTTTTTATGTTCTTATGACTTCTGAAGTGGTCTGTGTCACCTCTGAATAAAGCTAAGTCACTGAATCTCTGACCTTTGCTAGACCTAATTGAAAATCCGGGGGAGAGGAGGGGAGACCTCGCATTATGAATAACGTGAGATCTCGCCCTCGTTTACACGTGAGGCATGACGAGCTCAAGAAGAGAGTAGTTGTGCCTGCCATTTTTTAATTCTTAAAGAGGCAGGAGCGGTCCATCAATCCTGCTCAAAGGTAACTGTTTTTTTTTAATTTCACCAACTTTCCCCACTCCCCCCACCCTAGCCCCGATGGACGCAGTGCTCCTGAAGAGCGCTGAGCCCCATGCACAGCTCCTGGCTTCGCACGACTAATCGCGCAGAGCCGGGGAAAGCCGCAGAAACAGGCCATACGCTCACGATCTTGGGCTCAGCTCGAGACTCGAGAAAAAGCGGGCCCAAAGTGTAGGGCTTTATCCCGGGGCCAGGGAGGGATGATCCCTCCCTGAGCCCAGAATCCCCTGTGTGTCATCTGGATGCACAGGGGCGATCCCGGGTATAAGCCTGGGATAACCCCTGGTCTAGCAAAGGCCTCAATTTCTGTCATTCAGTCCTACAGTTATGAAGTTAGGGCACAAGACATGCATCTTTTTAAATTTCTGCTGCTCTAATACAAACCACCCCCAACATAGCTGGGGGGAAAAGACATCATAGCACTGCAATGAGATTTGGATACCTGATGGTAACTGTGGGCAATTGGAAGTTAGAGAGCAATGCAAATTAATTAGCGAACATTTTTCTAAGGAGTCCTGAAAAATCACTGAAAAGGGGAGGCCGTGGCCTAATCTACACCAAGCAGGATATTGTTATTATTATTATTATTATTATTATTATTATTATTATTATTATTTATATAGCACCATCAATGTACATGGTGCTGTACAGAGTAAAACAGTAAATAGCAAGACCCTGCCGCATAGGCTTACAATCTAATAAAATCATAGTAAAACAATAAGGAGGGGAAGAGAATGCAAACAGGTACAGGGTAGGGTAAGCAGGCACGGGGTAGGGTAAAACTAACAGTAGAAAGTAACAGTAGAAGTCTGCACAACATCAAGTTTTAAAAGCTTTAGGAAAAAGAAAAGTTTTTAGTTGGGCTTTAAAAGCTGCGGTTGAACTTGTAGTTCTCAAATGTTCTGGAAGAGCGTTCCAGGCGTAAGGGGCAGCAGACGAAAATGGACGAAGCCGAGCAAGGGAAGTAGAGGCCCTTGGGCAGGCGAGAAACATGGCATCAGAGGAGCGGAGAGCACGAGCGGGGCAATAGTGTGAGATGAGAGAGGAGAGATAGGAAGGAGCTGTGTGTGTGTATATATATAGTATGAAAGTGGTATATAAAAGGCAGGAGCCACACTACTGCTTTATAGCGGTATTGAAGTGCACTGACAACTGTTGGGTCCCATTGACACATACCATATATTGCTTTCCTACCACTTTCATAGTGCTATATCCTGCTTGGTGTGGCTCCTGCCTTTTATGTACCACTTTCATACCACTTTCATAGTGCAATATCCTGCTTGGTGTAGATGAGCCCCTTGCTTTGACTCTGCTGTACATGTTCAGAATATATACATACATATATATATATATATATATATATATATATATATATATATATATATACACATACATACACACACACACACACACACACACACACACACACACATATATGAGTTTAAACAATAGCTATGGAATAGTGAAATGGAGCTGTATCGATAGGATTTGCTGCACAGTTCTCAGAACACCATGACAATTCTCCCCCCCCCCCCTTTTTAAATAGCGTTTGACAAATAAGTATAGATCTATTTGCAAACGAATGCTTCTGACTCTCCCTCTTTGGATGAAACCATTCACCATAGCATGTTTTGATGGGCAGAAATGATCCTTCTTCAAAAATGTGATACATCGTTAATTTTTGAAAGGGAAACTGTTCAATGAAACTCTTTAGAAATGAATGATTAATAGAAACTGTTTAGCAAACTCTTTAGAATGGTACAGCATATCCCTGTTTTCAAAGGAAAGAGTCTGGAAAGCCTTATTGTATTATATATATATATATATATATATATATATATATATATATATCTTTACATACATACATACACATATATATATACTCTTGTTTTGAGTTCCCAGTCACCTATTGCAAGAAGGAATTACATGCATGAAAGAGTATGTTATGCTGGTTAACTGTGAGCTCCAAAGGTTAGTGTGGGCCACAGGGACTTTATTTATTAGATTTTTACCCCTTCGTATCCCATCATTTCCCCAAGAATCTCAAGGTGATGTACATTACACCCCCTATTTTATACTCACAACAATCCTGGGTGGTAGGTTAAGGTGGAAGATGCTAAAGTGTCCAAGGTCACTTTAGTCCAAGCCAGAGTTTGAACCAAGGCCTCCCCGGTCTGCTTTTGCACCACATTGCTCTGTCATTGAGAGCATCAACGTTTATCAGTGTTTGTAAGATTCTTGAGTAGAGAAATGTAAAAAGAAAGCAAAACATTGTGGGGTGCAGGGTGTGCGAAGAGTTAATTTAAAAGAATCATCCCTGGTTGTGCTTTTTATATTGTATTTTGTATTTGTGTTTTAAATTTGTTGGTTGTTTTTATGAGCTTCATAGTTTTAATTTTTGTGAACTGCCCAGAGAGCTTCGGCTATTGGGCGGTATAAAAATGTAATAATAAATAATAAATAATAATATAATGACCGTAGTTCAGTGGCAGAGAATATGTCTTTCCTACAGATAGTCCCAGGTTCAATTCCCTGCATCTCCAGAGAGAGCTGGGGAAGACCCCTGTCTGAAACTCCGGAGAGGTACTGCCAGGTTGTGTACACAACACTGAGCTATATTGACTAATGATGTGGTGGCTCAGTGGTAGATAGAGATGTATGGATTTTGTAAAATCTGCTCCATCTGAGTTTTGTGGATTGTCAGGTGCCTTTCACTCCAGCGTCTGCTCTTTGGCAGGATTGGAGTTTTTCCAACTTCCAAAATTTGCATAAATGCGCATTTGCGTTAATTCACACATGCGCAAATTTGCACTTGCAGAAATGTGCAAATCCTCCCCCCCCCAAAAAAAAAGTGCAAATCTCCTCCAAATAAGCATTTTCATGTTTTAGCCTATGGACGATATGTGCATTTTCAGCTCATTTTTTAAAATTATTATTTTATATATTTTTCTATGACTAAATTTGTGTAAAATTCTGGAAAGTAAAAATGACAACAAAAACTGGTCCAAAAGTGTGGAATCCACCAACTTGGGAAAAGCCGCAGAATCCCTGTATTGGATTCATAGAAATCTGAACTCATTTGATCCCTCGGCGGATTTCTCCTACATCCTTAGTTATAGAGTACATACTTTGCATGCAGAAGATTCCAGCTTCGATCCCTAGCAGTTCCTGGTCGTGCTAAGAAAGTACTCCTGCATGAAACCCTGGAGAGCTGCTGCCAGTCAGTGTCGGTAATACTGGGCTAGATGGACCAATGGTTTGAATCAGGATATGGCAGATTCCAACATTTCTAAGGCAGCTTTCTATGTATTTTTTGTATGAAAACTTTTAAGACTGCATACTAGTAACAACAACATTCCCTTCCATTACTACAAAGTCACATAAACCTGCTATGATTATTACCTCATAGGCCTACAGACTGGGACACTTCTGCCCTTTGGGGCTGGCCTTGCTCCTGTGCTTTTCTGAATGTGACACAGCCCGGAAAAAGGAACCTGACAAAGCAGCAGTTGATTTGGGATGCATAAACACTCTGAACCAATGGAAAAGAAGAAGGCATTGGGAGGCGGAGGGAACTTTTTGCCTTTCCCTCAAAACCTCCACTTTCTGTAACAAAATGTTTAGCAAGGAATATTCTACCCAGATCCCGTTCCCACCATCCTATCTACAATCTGCACACCTATTGTAGATGTGCACATACTGTATGTACAGTATGTACACATACTGTGTAAATGTGTATTGATCCCGGTTAAACAAAATACATAGCTCATGAAAACCGGTAATAAGAGGGCTTTTATTTCTCATCGCTGTGGAGAAATCATGCATCCTAAGGGATTAGAGTCTCTTGTAAATGATTTGATATGCCACCTTAAAGTACCCGTGTTTACTTTGAGCGAACAGAGATGGTTCTGTTCCTCACATTCCCAAAATCTACATCATTCTCTCTTCTCATAAGACTTTTGCTATGTTCTCCCATTCACTCACAGTGGCTTTGCATCTTGACCATCCTATCTGTTAGTGATAAGAGGACACCTGTTGAATTTATGAGGGTTAATTGGGTTTGAGATGCAACAACACTAACAAAAGCAGCAAGATTAGAAAGAGATTGGCTGTAAGGCCCTGTCTGTAGCAGAAGGAGGTAGGAATGATGTAGTGGAGCCAAGACGTGGCAGGATGGACTGTACCATATGAGATTCTAGGTGAGGAATCATATTTTCATTCAATCGTATTGATCAATGTGGCCATTCAATCACACATTGAAAGGCTAAGAGATGTATGGTCTGGTCATTCTCCATGGTGCTTGTTGGGTTGGTATGGCTCGATGTCACATATGTGACCAGTGGATGTTTATAACCATCACCAATTTGTGATAGTTTTGGTTTCATTGTGAATGGTTGGAAGGGTAAATGGAAGTACAGAAATTGGTTTTGTACTAGCATAAATACATCCCCATGTAAGCCAATTGGGGCAAGCACATTATGGCTACTTGTTTCAATTTGTCAAGTCCATAGCACTTTTGTGATGGATCAAACTCTGTGGTGATAACCAAAAGAGCCATTGAACACACTGCTGGAGCAATGTGACATCCTAATTGTCTGATAATGGCAGTGTAAGAACACTAATGCTGCAATCCTGTACTCTTACATGGGAGTTATCCCCATAGAACTCAGTGGGACTTAATTCTGACTAGGCATGCATAGGATTGCACTGGCAGCATGATTTCTGGCACAATGGTCCTTCGACTCCATCCCCTCGCAAAGCAATGGCTGATGAGACCACGTTGATGGCAGCAAGGTGTTTTCTTTCTCCATTACGTGAAACAGCTATAGATAAAGCATAATGTTTGAGATCAACGATGAGGTCTTTAGTAAAGAAATGTGAAAATCATTATTTTATCACTACAGCATTCCCAGGACAGACCCGCTTTGTGAGAAAGTTATTAGGAAGGAATTTATGTGACTATTTACTTGACATTACTGTGCTTCCCTTAGCAACTCTCAAGTCATCCATTTCACACACTGCCTTACCAGTTTCATAAACTTTCCAGCTAAGTGGGTAAAAGCAAAGCCAGTGGGAAATAGACAAGAAGGCCACATTCATTAGGGCCTTCTTGAATTTGTTACCAAGTCTTTCGAGATTATTCTTTTTCTCCTCATAGGGAAATTAAAACCTGAAACCTTTATAATGAATGTAGGATTGGGAAGTCAAGTAAATTAAGGCAGAGAACCTTACTTTTATTTTTTGCACAATCGTATCTTGTGCAGAAAGAAAACACATTCAATAGGCAATGGTTCTCCTAAACTGGAAAGCTTTTGAGTTTGCACTCCAACGTTCCAAATGACTGTGGGGTAAATTTCATGGAGTGGTGAATTCCAAAAGCAAAGCTAATAAAACTTGACTTGCGTCACTTGAAAACATTTGAAGAAATGTCAATGTTATACTGGGTAGGAGATGTGAATCACGCTTCAACAATGCTTGAGATTGGCATTGATCGAATAAAAGAACTGTTTGTCATCTCAGCATTTGAAGTTACACATTGGAATGCAGTTTTTATTTTAAACTTGGCTGGATCTACACTACTGCTTTATAGCAGTATTGAAGTGCACTGATAACTGTTGGGGGCACATTACGCATTCTATATACTGCACTCATGGTGTTATTTCCTGCTTTTTATTCCACTTAATCCAAAACAATGTGGAATAAAAATGGCCACCAGAAAGGCCGTGCTGCCTACCTTTATTAGGACAACATGCTGCCACCACGCACCACATTTGGTGGTGGAGTGGCACCAACCTGATGCCATGAAGACATCCCCCAGGACTTAAGTTGAAAAATAAACTTAAGTTGAAAAATAAACATACACAGCTCGGCCATCTTGTTTGAGTAAATTAATCCCTAAGCCCTGAAATTTCCCAGGAGTTCTCACACCTTCCCTCAATTTTTGGATGTGATTTCATTTTTGCCCTTCCCTCCAATGAACAGATAGGGGGAAAAATCAGCACAGTGCTACTTTTAATCAGCTTGTCTGTGTAGAGTTTCTGAGCTGGACATTTCCATTTAATTTGATTTTAACCCAGGCCTGCACAAGCTGTGAGCTACAAGGCTGAATTCCACCCACCAGCCACATGTGGTGCCCCGCAGGGGGCTCAATATAACTCCTGCCATTGCTGCATCCCTGGAACTGAGAAAACCAGCAGGGTTGTCAAGTACCTGGCAGGTCAGAGTACCTAGCCAGTGTGTTTGTCTCGGTGCATCACAAGTTGTGCAGGCTTGCTCTAATTGAAACTTTTGTGGAGCTTCAGGAAAAAGGACGCCCCTTTTTTTGTTTTGTTTTCAAGACCTTATTCCCACTTCTCAAGGAACAGGCTGTGAAGAAGGAGCGGAAATGAAATGATTCACCTACTTGAAAACGGATTTGTGAATTCCGTTCATTTTCCCACTTGTCACGAACACTACTTCTCTTGCTCTCGCCAGCACAAAGTACTTAAGAGTATAAATATTTTTAGCTGATTAGTATGCTACCTATAGAGTGGCTTGAAACCTGTCTGCTTCAAAATTGAACTAGTTAAACGAGAATTAGAGATGGGGGACAGGGGAATGTTCAGTTTGCATTTGTGTGTGTGTGTATGTGAACATACCAAGTGATTGCTACTCAGTCCTGAACACCAGGGGTAGGAAATGCAGGGCCCATGGCCATCAATGTGCCCCCCAGACAGCTTTATCAATACCCACAATGCCCTCCCCCTCACACTTTTCCTTATCACTTTTTCTTACAGGCAGCTGGGACTGCTGTGAAATACATTTCTGTCGGTGCTGGAAACTGTGGGTAAAAGAATTATTTAGTGTGTTGGGACTCAAAGCCCACTCCTGCCTAGTACTCGTTATTTTCGCCATGGTACTTCACTTTTGGCCCCATGGCCCCAAAAAGTTGCCTATCCCTGCTGAACTGAAACCAGGGCCTAATCTATACCAAGCAGGATATTGCACTATGAAAGTGGTATGAAAGTGGTATATAAAAGATAGGAGCCACACCAAGCAGGATATAGCACTATGAAAGCGGTATGAAAGTGGTATAGTGTGGTGTAGTGTCTAGAGTGTTGGACTGGGAGCCGGGAGATCCGCGTTGTAGTCCCCACTTGGCCATGGAAGGTCTCTAGGTGACTCACGGCCTCTCAGCCCAGCCTACCTCACAGGGTTGTTGTTGTTGTAAGGATATAAACAGAGGAAGAGGGGATTATGTATACCGCCTTGGGTTTCTTGGAGGAAAAAAGGTGTGATATAAATGTAATAAATAAATAAATAAATGGTATGTGTCAATGAGCCCAAGCAGTTCTTAGTGCATTTCAATACCACTATAAAGCAGTAGTGTGGGTTTCATACCGCTTTCATATTGCAATATCCTGCTTGGTCTAGGTTTGGCTCAGAACAGAGTTAAACATCGATATCTATCATGTCACCCTCTGCTGTCCCCATGCAGTGCTCATCAACACCCCCGACTCCTACTTGTCGCCTTGCTGTAACGTCATGTTCATGGCCCTTTAATGGCTGCCATTTGTGCAAATGGGACATTATGGACAATGAGCCGCCCTTTTTGAGGAAATGGTGGCCTATTGTGGGAGTGGCTGCTTGCGTGCTTACCCAGCTCAGTGCATACTGAGTCAGGCAAGCACTGCGGTCCATGGACTGGCATTGACGGGGGGAGGGGGGAGGCGGCAATTTTTGGGGGGCCAGCTGGACACTTGTGCCATCTCTAGTTTGTGGAAGAACAAAAAGAAATAAAGGCGGGGAACCCTTTGAAGGGTGGTAGGGATAAACAGTCCAATGAGAACTGAGCATGCTCAGTGGCTACAAAATCCTGAAGGAGAGATGGACAGATGGAAGAGGGGATGGAATAACAAAATGGCATTGCTTGCTGTCTGGAACTCTTATCAAGGAGCTCAGCCTTGGGCCATTACACCCCGAAAAATCTAGTTGTGTCAAGGTGTGTCAAGTAGAAGGCACAAGACATGAAAACAATTCCCTTTGAATCCAAAATAGACAGAGCACAAAACTTCTGGATAAATATAAATGTCTTAGAGGGAGCCTAGTTATGCTTACTAGCTGTTACCCATCCAGGCATAAATGTCTATATTGCTACACATTGCGGCCATAGCTAGATGGGGTGATAACCTGAGGATCATCCTGGGATCATCCCTGAGTGTCCACATGTCCACAGGGGATCCTGGGAACAGGGAGGGATGATCCCTCCCTTTCCCCGGGATATCACCCTACCTTTTTTTCTTGGATGATCCTGAGACCATGGAAAGTGTGGCCCACTATTGCGGTTTGTCCTGACTCCTCGTGAGTAAATGCAAGGAGCCGGGCACAGAGCTCTGTGCCCATTGGAGGTTGGGCAGGGAAAGTTTTTTTTTTAAAAAAAAACAACAATCACTAACCTTCTGCGCACAAGTGCTCATGCGCTCCATCCCCTTTAACAACAACAACAAATGGTTGCCGTGATGTCGCATACTGTGTGTAAACCAGGGCGATGATCTCGCGATCATAAAATCACAAGATCGGTGCCCTCTACCCGCCCCTCGTCTAGCTGAGGCCTGTGACTCCGAATTAAGAATTCCTGACACTCGTCACTCAAGTGTGTGTGTATTATTAGACAGGCGTATATGAGGACATGCATTAACATCCTGAACAAGTCCATTCTACATTGCAACACTTTGTTGCAGGTCCCACTTGTAGAAAACTTTTGGTTATTATTTCAGTTCTCATTCAACACGGTCCTATAGAACTGTGTTACCTTTGCCCCAAAGGGAACACATTTAATCAACGGCATCCTATTTTAAATCATAGTTTATTTCCATTTGAGTGTTTGGAAGAAATACACTTCTATTCCTTTCAATGATACTTTAGCTTCTCGTTCAGAATATGGTTTTGAGGTGTGCTGGTAGAGGGTGGGGAAAGGTCTATTTACCTTCCTTCACCGAAAGGGCCAAGGTTGTCTGTTTCTATGGATACCAAAGCCTTTGCTCTGCTCCATTAAAACATTTGAATAGAATCAGTAAGTATATATAGTAAGTTAATATTATCTTTAGTATCTCTCACCTATGTACATCTGCTTCCTGAAATTGTATTTGCAATCAACAAGAGGGAAAACAATATAATTAACACAATTAGTTCCCTTGTGCTGGAAGCCGATTCACTGGAGATGGGTAACTTGTGTGGCCCTCCAGAAGTTTTGGCCTATTAGCCTAGCCAACATAGCCAGTGGTTTGTAGGCCAATACATCTAAAGGGGCACAATTTGTCCATCCCTGCCATACAGAATTAGTTGGGAATAACTTCAGTAGATTGCAGTGGGGCCTATTGCTGACTAGGTATGCATAGGATTACACTGAGAAAAAAGAAACATATATATCCAGCATTGCTCGGGCCCCCTAAGATATATGTGTGCTAGGTATCCATCTTAAAGTAGTAGGCTAATGCTAGGCCTGTGAATTAATTTTAAAACAAATTAAATTTGTTTCTTTCCCCCTCTCTCACCCTCACAACCCTGAAAGGTAGGCCAGTGCTAGGCCTGAGGTAATTTTAAAACAAATTTGTTTCTTTTTTCTGTCTCTCTCTCTCACCCCTGACACAGGCCAGGGCCACATTGAAACCACAGCCCTCCATGGCCTGTTCAACCATCTTCTGCTCAGGGCTCTTGGTGGGCACTGGGAAGCCTCTAAGGGTGGCCGGGTCGAAGGCCTGCACCTGCCTCGTCCCATGCTTCTCACCCACCAAGTGCTGCAGCAGGAGGCTGTACTGAAGTGCTGGGGCTGGCCTCGGCACTAGCCCCACTTTGTCAGGCCTATGTGGACCTAAGGAAGAAGCCGCCCCTATGATTTTTCTTTTCCCCTCAGAAAGCGAAACTACAACTCCTGGCATGCTTTTGCCATGGTGCCAGGCTTGCCTAATCGGAGTCCTGGCCCTGAGGCTCACAGGAAGTGAAGTCTGGCTGAGCTGGTCCATGCAGCACTGCACAAGTGGTGCCTGTAGGTAGGCCATGAGCTGACTGACTGACTGTTAGTTTGGTCATTGCCGTCGGTGATGGGCCCAGAGCTGCACCCTCCTTCCCTCCCACTCCCGATGGTGCCTAGCGACTGAGGCAGTCAGCCCCAAGTGCTCTCTCTTCAGGTCCAAGATGGTGAGCCACTTCCAGATGATGGCCACCAAAGCCTGATAAGTCTTCCCTCCCACATAAGGCATGCTGGGAGTTGTAGGGGTAAGCCTAGGTCCCTGAATAACATGTTGATCTTTGAACACTATCTGAGCTGTGGTGGGAGACAACTGGAGAGTGGGCCTTCTTAGTTGTGGCACCCTGCTTATGGACCTGTTTTTCCAAGGCAGGCTTGCCTAGTAATTGCATTAATGGTTTTCGAGTGCCAAGTGATTTTTTTCCTTTTAACTCGATGAGTTTTTTTATACTGCATCCCGCCCCCCCCCCGCATTATAACTAAACCACAACATTCTAAGACAGATGCACGAATTACTGAATTACTGACTATACCATTGATACAGAAGAGTGAATGGAGGAATGACTGTCAGCTGAGGCTAGAATGGAATGGTGGGTGGGGTGAGTGGCAGCTGGAGAAAGTCAGGGAGAAGGAGAATTAAGACAGTTAAGAGGTCAGGAAAGTGGGATCTTAGTTAGGACTGAGAGATAGCAACCTGGTTTGCTCACCCATACTTTATTTAAAATCAGCCACTCTACAGGCCAATACTACACCTCCCAGCAAGCCTTTAGTGGCCCACAGGTGCCAGCATCCTCTGAGACATCCTCTTGTTGCTGATGCTGCTTCTCGCTAGAGTGTCAAGGAGTAGCATAACCAAGGAGGGGAGGTAAGTGGCAGTAAGTGGACACACCCAGCTCCAGTCAAGTTCTGCTGAGACTGCCTTAGCCCGTGCTTTTTGCCCACCAAATGCTTCACCAGGAGCCTGTATTGAAGGGCCGGGGCCAGGCTGGGTGCTTGCCCCCCTTCAACGGGCCTGTTTCTGGGCATGCACAGAATTTCTCCCCTCCCTCCATCTTAAGGGTGAAGGCTGCCCATGTTTTCCCCAGATTCTGAGAAAACAGCAATATTAGGACAGGAGGTGGGGGCTTTGAGCATGTTTAGAGTTTAGCCTCCCAAAGTCACACTGTTGTATCTAGTTATGATTTTAAAAACATGCACAGTGGGCAGGAGGAGCTACCACAAATGGATGCAGCTCATTTACATCGGTTGTTTGCTTTTAGGTGGAATTGGGTTGACTGCTCGAGACTAACCTTAGGAGTCTGGGTTGTGAAAGGCATGCAGCGGTCATCCACCTATGTACTCACCATAGCTGCCAAAGGCCACTAAGTCTGGCCTCCCAATGGGAAGTGGGAAAACATTTCCGGACATTCATCCCACACACATACTTTCAGCTTTATAGGTAGAGATGACTTTCTATTTGCCCACTTATAGGGTTGGGACCATAGTTAGTTGAACTTCGCTCCCATTAAAAACAATGGGACACTTTAACAAATCCTATGGATTTCAATGGGAACTAGGTTCCCATTATCTATAGGGTTAGAACCAATGCCTAAAACCTTGAAAAGTCTTAATGAATAGTTTTAAATATATGGTGGAAATACTAACATAGGTTATTGATAGTATGGTTATTGATACTATGGTCAACATAAGTGATTGATACTAAGTAATCTTTGGATACATTTCAAAGCACTCTGGCTGGCCGTTTGTTGTTTATTAGCCAGCGACTGTCATGATAGAAGCCCCAAATAGTATACAAAGGTATTAATTACTTTTAAAGCCTAATTAGAAGTGGGGGTATGCTGACCTTGTTACCTTGAAATCTGAAGGTTCCAAACGACGTGCTGAGGAAGTTGTAAACACTGAGCCCTTAGCCACCTGAGGTCCGTTGACTGCCTAGGGTGACTACATGAAAAGGAGGACAGGGCTCCTGTATCTTTAACAATTGCATAGAAAAAGGAATTCCAGCTGGACATCAAGAAAAACTTCCTGACTGTTAGAGCAGTACAACAATGGAATCAGTTGCCTGGTGAAGTTGTGGCCTCTCCCACACTAGAGGCCTTCAAGAGGCAGCTGGACAACCATCTGTCAAGGATGCTTTATTTATTTATTTATTATTTATTTATTTATTTATTACATTTTTATACCGCCCAATAGCTGAATCTCTCTGGGCGGTTCACAAAAATTAAAACCACAAAAAACATCCAACAGGTTAAAAACACAATTACGAAATACAGTATAAAAAGCGCAACCAGGATAAAACCACACAGCAAAGTTGATTATAAGATTAAAATACAGAGTTAAAACAGTAAAATTTAAATTTAAGTTAAAATTAAGTGTTAAAATACTGAGTGAATAAAAAGGTCTTCAGCTGGCGACGAAAGCAGTACAGTGTAGGCGCCAGGCGGACCTCTCTGGGGAGCTCGTTCCACAACCGGGGTGCCACAGCGGAGAAAGCCCTTCTCCTAGTAGCCACCTGCCTCACTTCCTTTGGCAGGGGCTCACGGAGAAGGGCCCCTGTAGATGATCTTAAGGTCCGGGTAGGTACATATGGGAGCAGGCGTTCCTTCAGATAACCTGGCCCCAAACCATTTAGGGCTTTAAATGTCAATACCAGCACTTTGAATTGGGCCCGGACCTGGACTGGCAGCCAATGAAGCTGGAAAAGGACTGGCTTAATGTGATCTCGTCGGCCAGTCCCTGTTAGTAAACAGGCTGCCCTATTTTGTACCAGCTGAAGCTTCCGGACCGTTTTCAAAGGCAGCCCCACGTATAACGCATTGCAGTAATCCAAGCGAGAGGTTATCAGAGCATAGATAACTGTAGCTAGGCTATCTCTGTCCAGATAAGGGCGTAGTTGGTATATCAACCTAAGCTGATAAAAGGTGCTCTTTGCCACTGAGTTCACCTGTGCCTCAAGTGACAGTTCTGGATCCAAGAGCAACCCCCCCCCATCCACTTTAAGGTGGATTCCTGCATTGTGCAGGGGGTTGGACTCGATGGCCTTGTAGGCCCCTTCCAACTCTGCTATTCTATGATTCTATGAATCTCAGCAGGTGTCATTTGTATATATGGGGAACCTGCTGAAATTCCCTCTTCATCAACAACAGTTAAAGCTGCAGGAGCTATACTAGAGTGACCAGATTTAAAAGAGGGCAGGGAACCTGCAGCTTTAACTGTTGTGTTGAAGAGGGAATTTCACCAGGTTCCCCATATATACACATGACACCTGCTGAAATTCCCTTTTCAGTATAACTGTTAAAGATACAGGAGCCCTGTCCTCCTTTTCATATGGTCACCCTATGACTGCCGGCAATCGGATCCACCACAGTAGTTTTCTTTAGCTCTGGTTCTCCTCCCAGTCAACCCTCTTTAAATTCCGAGGGGAAAATAATGTCTGGAGATTCTCTCACAGCCATAGCGAAGTCGTTTGTTCTATCCGAGTGCGGAGCAGCACCCAGAGAGCGTCAGGCAGCCATCACCCTCAGGGGGCGGGCCTATAAATGCAATGAATAGAATGAAATGAAATCATTGTGCCAAAGTATATAATTAGCATCTAGTCTCAGGGCCTGGTCCAGCTGTACTTGTGGGTGAGTAGTTCTGCGTAAGAAGTGATCATTGGTTCCAGTTATGGATATTGTAGTGAGTTTGTTTGTTAGCAGAAATATGAGCTTCATGGAGTTCCCAAATGCTGGTGAATACCTTACACAATGAATAGATTTTAGCAGGCTTTAGCTGACAAGAGTAGGCCTCATTGCCTGGATGGGCCTCTCATAGTTCTGCCACCCTTTTCTCATAGAGTCTGTCTTAGCCCGAAGATGTGCTGGGGAGGTTTTCACTTCTAACCAAGCACTAGAAAGGCAAGCTGAGATGCTCTGGGAAACTGTAAGAGGAAGTAGAGCACATATGGGGTAATGAACCTAGAATAGGGAGTTTCCCACCATGTATACATATGTGACCAACATATGCTAGGTTCACAGAATTCTTTACCGAGAAATTATTTTCATGTTGAAAAATATGCTTTGTACAGAGCATGCCTTATTCTAGGAAAAGACACATTTTTGCATTTCGGTGAGCAGCTATAGGTCAAACTGGGTTACCAAATGTATGTTTGATTGGCAATAAGTTAAATTACAAATAATCACTAGAATTTTTTGCTGGTGTAAATTTTTAATGACTGTTTTTGACATGTATGACCTGAGGAGAGACAGCAGGAGTGGAAGAAAATGATATGATTGTGAACTTGTCAATGATCCCTGATATAGGAAAGTTTTTTGCAGTTTCTGTTTCTCAACTAATTAATACAACTTGCCCTGTCCTGTCCTTGAAACATGCATGCTCCCCTAAAGGCCTAACTAGCTATTTTGGGGATTCCACTGTTGCCACTAACTCTCATGGGGATCACACATTTCCTTAGTAACATCTAATTTTAAAAAGTCGGGCATGACATAGTTGTGTTCAACATTTTGCCGTCCCAGCTTCAGCTCATTGGTTGCTACACATCCATCATGTCAAATTAGTCATACCAGAGAGATACTACAACATAAAAGCAACCCTTTCACAATTCCAGCTACCCTTTTAAATTATTATTTTTTTCTAGAAAATTGGATCCCTCTCCCCTCCGAGCTGACATTTGAGAAACTCTAGAAAAATTGGTATGATTATTTTAAAGCAATTTGTCCAAGCACATTTGTTCATGTTTCTGATGGTGTCATTTTAGGGATTTTAGAAGACCAAAGGCTTGGCTAGATGGGGCGATATCCCAGGGAATGTCCCTGGATCGTCCCTGTGCATCCACATGACGCACAGGGCATCCCGGGAGAAGGGAGGGATGATTCCTCCCTTTCCCCGGGATATTGCCCTACCCATTAATTTTGATTTTTCCGTGGTCTTGGAATGAGACTGCAGCATGGGGCATGGAGCCCCTCAGGAGCTCTGTGCCCATCGGGGGTGGGGGGGGCGCGAGTTTTTTTTTTAAAAAAAAACCTTACAATTTTGCTCGAGCACTCCCTTTCCTTTAAAAAAAACCAATCCAAAATGGTGGCCCTGATGTCGTGTGCTGCGTGTAGACAAGGGTGATGATCTCACAATAATAAAATCATGAGATTGTCGCTTTCCACCCCCTTCATCTAGCCATGCCCCAAAGTGATGTAGTATTGTATTTGGCAAGTCCATAGTTAAGAAGGTGGGATCCAGTCCATCATCTGTGCATGGCTATGCATGTGTCAGTGGCTGGGAGTATTATCAGTATATTGGTGACACCTCATTCCAAAGCTCAGGATGACATTTCCTAGTGGTTTCTTGTATATTAAATAACATAGAGGACAAGGTAGAACACCATAAGTCAATGGCTGTGGTGCTGAACAGGAGCCCATCCTATACCTCTTTCTGGACACCTCATGTCAGGATCAAAGCCACTGCAATGCAATGCCCCCCAGAGCCCAGATCTGCTAGGAACTGCAGAAGGAGACCATGGTCAATGGTATCAAAAGCTTCCATGAGATTCAAGAAAACCAATAAGGCCACACTCACTCCATCTGGTTCCCAGCGTAAGCCATCCACCAAGGCAATCAAAGCAATATCAGCCCCATATACCGGTTGAAAGCCCAGTTGAAATGGGACCAGAAAATCAGCATCATCTGGATCGCTAATCCAATGACATGTGTCTTGAGTTTCTGAGTGTGGCCATAAAGATTTATGTAATGCAAACATCTTCTCAATTTCTTATCTGCATATGATTAGGAAGACCAGCCTATGTCTCATATCAATTAGCTTCCCATGAAGATAAAATATTTATTTCCCTCCCTGCTGTTTGTTTGCTTTTTGACTTGGTTTGGTTTAACAAACCCATGCACTGCTGAAACCAGGAGCTGACCCGAATAGCCAGCCATCTGAATAGAACTACTATCTCCCAAGTAAGATGGATAAAGGACCTGAATTCAGTCTTAACTGAGCACAGTGTTAAGTAATCATTCCCCAAGGGGACTGATGTTTATTGTAATATAGTAGTTCCGTATTATTCATAATCTATTTGTAACTCTGCTCATTTTGTTAGACTTGCATTTTTTAAAAAGCGATTTAGATGTATTTGACTAAGAAACCATCACTGCAGAGTGTAAATTATTCCGCAGGGCCCATCTACATAAATACACATTAATCCGTTTTTTAAATGTGTGGTCAAGACTTTCCCTGAGGAAGCAGTAGAGCTGTGGAAATATGTAACAGTAATTAATTGCTAAACAAGACTATATTCATATTGCATGCTAAGAATAATAAAACAGGAAGCCTACAACTAAGGGAATTCTGTTAGGTAAGACAAATAGGAGAAATAGCAGAGAACTGTGTGGTTGCATTTAATATTCTTTTTTATTATTGTATTTCTATTATTGTACACCACCCTGAAATCTGTCAGGATGAAAGATAATTTAAAATGCATTTAATTAATTAATTAATTAATCTCTCATGACTTGGTTGCATTTGATTATTTAAATAGATTTTCTGTCGAGAAAAGCACAGGTATGGTTATCAGGAATTCATGTATTTTATGCAAAGGAATCCATTTTAATACCCGTTTGCCTATGAGGGTTGATTTTATAACTGCAATTTAAAAAACTAACCTTTGACTCCTAGGAATATGTAGTAGTTACATTTTGAAATACTGTGCATTTATATGAAGCAGCTTTGCCCTATCTACAGATATATCGGGAAAATTAAGATGAGAAATTGGTTTCTAGGAAAAAATAGAGTTCTACTCTGTATTCTGGGCACAAATCCTCCTCATACAGGTGCATTTACATATTGTGGGGAGGGATCTACATGGATCTCAATGGTACTTCTACCCTCTTGTTAACTGGTCCTTGGGGAAGGTGCATCACAGAATTATTTAACTAGGGTGACCATATGAAAAAGTGGACAGGGCTCCTGTATCTTTAACAGTTGCATAGAAAAGGGAATTTCAGCAGGTGTCATTTATATATATGGAGAACCTGGTGAAATTCCCTCTTCATCACAACAGTTAAAGGTGCAGGAGCTATACTAGAGTGACCAGATTTAAAAGTGGACAGGGCACCTGTTGTGATGAAGAGGAAATTTCACCAGGTTCCCCATATATACAAATGACAACTGCTGAAATTCCCTTTTCAACACAACTGTTAAAGATACAGGAACCCTGTCCTCCTTTTCATATGGGCCTTAGCTAGACCTAAGGTTTATCCCGGGATCATCCCGGGGTCATTCCTGCCTGCTCCCGGGATATCCTATGTGTCATTTACACGAACAGGGATGATCCTGGGATAAACCTTAGGTCTAGCTAAGGCCGTAATCACCCTAATTTAACATGACACAATGTACGCTTCCCATAAAACCATTCAACTGTCCATGCCTTGACAACATGGAACTTGTGAGCTGGGGACATGAGGCGGCTGAGCACATAGGGAAGAATGAGATGGCTAGGTTTGTACATGGGAGGCCACATACCCTCCTGTTAAAAGTAATGGCCCTTGTGCTCCATAGCTGGCCAAGGAGAGAGAAGGAGGTAAGAGTGCACCATTGGATTATGCCCATTTATAGTTTTAGTTATAGCTTACTTACATGTCAGCTGTTCATCTGTCATCTAACTGTCTGAAAGTAAGCAAATTTAAAATGTCAACCTCCGTAATGGTGAGCAGAGAAGGTTACACAAGAAGGGAACCAGTCCCATAGCAGGGTGAATATTTTTCATGCAGCAAGTCCTGAATTCAGTATCTGAAGCAGGTGCTAAGAACTATCTCTTCCTGAGAACTTGGAGAACCATTGCTGAATACAGGAGGCAATGCTAGGCTAGATGGATCAATGGTCTAACTCAATGGATTGGTGGTAAATATATGAAAGCAGCTTCACAAATTTATGTACATATTTATTTTATTTTATTTATGGCATTTTAACCTTGGTTCTCAGCTGAAAAAGCATCTAGGAGTGGCTTGTAAAGATTAATGTTAAGACACTCCCTGCCCTCGGGTTTACAATCTAAAAGGCACAGCACAAAAGTAAAAGGGGCTGGGAGGGAGGAGGAGATAAAGCAGATCTGCCATTGGGCAATGTATTGGACCAGGTTGGTCTTCCCCTTACCATGATGTCCTTCCTGGGAGGTGGGGTGTGTGTCATCTGCTGGTAGCCCTTGGTTCTATGGCCAATGAATGAGGCCAGAGTCCCAGGGATTGTATGTGGCACTTCAGTTTAAGGGATAAAACAGAAAGGAGGAACAGTTGAGCCTGCGAGTGTTTGGGGAACGGCCCTTCACAGGAACAGGCAGAAGCTAGCTGAAGGCCCATGGAGCTGACAACCCCCAATCGCCACAATCCCCTTAAAAGACTTGCCAGAACTCAGAAGCGATGCTGGAAACAACTATTGTTTTTGGTGCCATATCTTTGTCACTTGCATACCAGTGCCTTGATCTTGCCTGGGTTTATCCTGACTACTCTTTGATGCTTTCCTGAATCCAGTGTTGTTTGACCTGGCTTCTGACAGATACTTCGGCTTTTGACCACGGACTGTTTGTTGATGTTTCCCTCTTGTTTATTGCGTTTAAGGCTGGTGATTTGCAACATTGTAAATATCTAGCTATCTAGATTCAGATGGTATAGAATTATTATTATTATTATTATTATTATTATTATTATTATTATTATTATTATTATTATTCTGCTCAGTTATCTAACACAGATTCCAGAGTGTTGAACAGGTATAAACAGTAAAAAAAAAAAAAGAGAGAGAGAGATTAAAAAAGCAAATTTAAATTGTTCAATTTAAAAACAAAGGAACCAGAAAAACTATGGCTAGCCAGTTTTTTTCAAGAGGCACCAGAAGCAGCCTAGTGTTGGTGCCTGCCTGACTTCTGGGGGCAGAGTTCCACAGAGAAGGGGTCACTACACTAAAGGTTCTTTTCTCCTGGTGGATTCCAATCAGGCCACAGGTCCATGTGGCACCACCAGAAGCATGTCCTCCAGTGACCTCAGTGACTGGGCAGGTTGGTAAGGGAGAAGGCGCTTTCTCAGGTATCCTGGTCCCAAGTGGTTTAGGGCTTTGTACATGAGTACAAAGATATATAGATATAGACAGATACAAGCACACATGCACACACACACAAATAGATAGATATGCATAGGTTTGATTTGCTGAGCAAAAGTCACTTTGAAATTTCTATTAGAAATTAGGGCCTCCACTGAATTATGCCATACCCAGAAAGTACACACACTGTCTAATTCATATTACCCTCTGGTGTCATTGCAGATGCAGGAAAACTTCTTGCAAGTTACTTTACAAAATTAAGAAATAAATAAAATAAAATAAATTCCACTGGAATTCCGTGTATGTGTGTGTTCGACATCAAGAACTGCTTTAAGACAGCCTAGTTCTCATTTTGTGCTTTGGGAACCAACATATTCTAAAAACATGTTGGGGGTCAGCGTGTGGAATCTACTTCAAACAGAGATGTAGGGAAATACTTTCTATGCTTAGCAGAACACCACTGGCCATTAGCTATCTGTTATTTGTATCTACAACTCTCTTTTCTTCTAGGCATTTTACTATTTCTCCATTTAGTGGCTGAGGGCTACTCCATCATGCACCCTAGAGAGATATCGCCAGCTTGGGCAGTTTTGGGCTGAGCTGCTGAGCTATGGACAACACTGTGCACAAATTGTGTGTAAGTGAGCATGCTTTAAATCCTCAAGAATACTGGTTATTTATCCGGAATCTAAACAATAAATAGTGTACAAAAACACAGTGTTGTGTCAGGCTTAATAACGTGTCAACCTTTGCTCAGGGAGATCTGGGTTCAATCCCCTGATCAGCAGTGCCACTTGGGTCAGTTACTCTCAGCCAAACCTACCTCACAGAGTTGTGGCGAGGATTTGGTTTATTAATTAGTTTCATTTCATGGTGATCCCACATATAAATGTGCTCAATGCATATGAACGTAAGAAGAGCCATGCTGGTTCAGATCAAGGATCTCTCCAGTCCAGCATTCTGTTCACACAGTGGCCTATTAGCTGCCTGGGATATTCCACAAGCAGGACGTAAATGCAACGGCACCCTCCCAACCATGTTCCCATAAGGGGGCAGATGCCTTTTGTGCTAAACTTAAGTTCTATACTAGCCCAAGACTGCTGGCTCTACTATTAGGCAGAGGGTATAAGCAGATGCTGAGAGGCAGTAGCAAGGTGTTGGAGGAGAGAACTGTGCTGCACCCTCTAAGCTAGCCTGCTGCCTTCAGGTGCAGTGGAGGATGCGGTACCATTGCCAACCTAGGGATGGACAGACCACCCAGTGTCCACCCTGCGCACCACTCTCCAAAACCCAACAAGTGGCGTTCATGCCTGTAATGTTGCACCCACTGCCCTTTTAAGGCTGCCATTTAGGCAAATGGGACATTTACAGAAAAGAATGAGCTCACATTTCTGCGGAAAATGGCAGCTTGCTGAGAGAGCTTGGCTAGCTTTTGGGGTCCACAGACTGGTGTCCAGGAGGCTGAGCTGATGATTTCTCTCCAGGCTTTGAGCCCCAAACAGACCTCCATGCCATCCCTATACCAGCCTTGAAGAAAGATCCCTATGCACTATTTCCATATATGTTTTAATGGTATGTTTTCTGTAATTAATTCAATGTATTGATTCCCTGTTGAAACAGTTTGTATTTTTCTCTTTCTGGTCAATTGACTGCAAATAAAGATGAAGATGATGACAGTGGAACAGACTGCTCTGGGAAGTGGTGGGTTCTCCTGTGCTGGACGTATTGAAGCAGAGGCTGGATGGCCATCTTTCAGGGATGCTGTAGTTGCAAGATTCCTGTACTGATCAAGGGGGTGGACCTGATGACCTTCAAGGTCCCTTTCAGTTCTAAAATGCTGTGAGGCTATGATTGCGAAAATCAGCCTTTCCCGAAATGGTGCTCTCCAGATGAATTGGACCACAGCTGCCATTGTGGGAATGATGGGAGTTGTAGTCCAACAAATACAGAGGGAAGGCAGGTGTAAGCAAAGGCTATGGGGGTTAAGGGTTATGTGCAGATCATTAAGCCACACTTACCTTATATTATGTGCATGGGCAGAGCAGGGCCAGACCTAAACTTGTGCTTTATAGTGATATTGAAATACATTGATAACTGTTGGGGCACATATTTATTTATTTATTTATTTATTTATTACATTTCTATACGGCCCAATAGCTGGAGCTTTCTGGGCGGTTCACACTCACTGGGTGGTTCATATTCCTTATACTGCTTTATTACACATTCCTTATACCGTTTTCATAGTGGCCCTTTCTACACCTACGAATTATACCAAGCAAATGGAGGGATCATCCCTGCCTGCTCCCGGGATCCCCTGTGTATTTGCATTAGGGATGTGCTCCGCTCCGATTAGGAGCGTAGAAGCAGTAGCGGATTGGCCTGCTCCGCCTTACCCAGAGGCGGAGTAGGAGCGGACCGCGGACCCCCTAGAAGCAAGGCGAAGAGAAGCGCCCATTTTTCGGAGCTCCGAGTTCAGGCGGAGCGCTCCGGTCGCCATCTTGAAAACATTTCGCCATAGGATTGCATTGCGGCAAATAATCACGCATAACTACGTTGTTTTTGAAGCTATCATTCTGAAAATTCTTGTGCACAGAGAGTCGTGGATGGGGGTCATTTTGAGACCACTCTCACCTCTCTGCGTTGTCTGGGTCGCGGGCTATATTTTTGTGAAAATCGGGTCAACCGCGCGGCTCAAACTGCGTTTTCGGCTTTTCGCCCATAGGATTGCATTGAGGGAAAGAATCGGGGATAACTGGGGGGGGTTTAAGCTATCGTTCTGAAAATTCTTGTGCACAGAGAGTCGTGGATGGGGGTCATTTTGAGACCACTCTCACCTCTCTGCGTTGTCTGGGTCGCGGGCTATATTTTTGTGAAAATCGGGTCAACCGCGCGGCTCAAACTGCGTTTTCGGCTTTTCGCCCATAGGATTGCATTGAGGGAAAGAATCGGGGATAACTGGGGGGGGGGTTAAGCTATCATTCTGAAAATTCTTGTGCACAGAGAGTCGTGGATGGGGGTCATTTTGAGACCACTCTCAACTTTCTGCATCGTACGGGTCGCGGGCTAGAAGTTTTTAAAAAATCGGCGGGAAAAATACCTTTTTCAAAGGGATGAGGGGCAGAGTCAGCTCCCGGTCATCATGATCCCAAAGTTGGAGGAGGGCATAGGCAAAACAGGTAACTTGGGATTCTGGGAAACTTCTCTTTCTTCATCTGAACGGGCTTTTCCCCGTGTTTTTTAAAACAGTAGCCCCACCAAATGCACAAACACAACCTGAAATCATATACTAAGCCAAGAATAAGAGATAGAAACACAGCACTGCTCCCCACCCTAACCTTGGTGAACAACTGAATCGATGTGGTGCAAGGGGATGAGCTCCCCTAGGGCATCTCATCGTGGACGTGCCCCCACTCTCTCCTGCACTGGAAGGCCATTAGAGCCTTCCAAAGAGAGTAAAACGGTGGAGCAATGCCTATCATGAGTTGAAGTGAATGGTCACTTTTCAGTGGTAGAGCAATGCCTGTTATGAGTTGAAGTGAGCGTTTTACTTCTTCTCAGAGCTGTTGGTGGCTGTCTTGAACTGGCAGCTACTTCCCCCTCCCCCGGGCACGTCCCCCTATTGCTGGTAAAAGACAGATATAGCCTTTTTAAAAAAATTCTTCTTGCTGTTTATTGAGCAACACTGCTTCTTTTAATTCCACCCCTCCTTTGTTTATTGATTGATTTATTCCATTTTATATGCATTACTGGCTTATCCTTGGCTCACTTCCTTATGCCCCCAGAAATGCCAGCTGCATGCCTGCCTGCCTTCCCTCCCTCCTCCCCTGCCCACCTCGCAGGGATGTTGTGTGTGGGGTGCCCGATTTTCAAAAATTCGCCAAAAATCAGGGGATGATGGGATTGCTTTGAAACTTGGCGTGCGTGTGTATATCCCCATGAGGTGTCATGGTGCCAAACATGAGGTTTCTAACTTGAACAGAAAAAAAGTTGTATAATTTTTTAGCTTTCAATGCAAGCCTATGGGGGGGGAAACGGAGCTCCGGATCCGGATCCGGAGCTCCGAGCGGAGCGGAGCGGAAGTGGGCGGAGCGGGGGCGGGGCGGAGCGGCCCTATCCGGAAAATGGCAGATCTGCAAGTGAAGCGGAGCGGGGGGTCCGTGCACACCCCTAATTTGCATGCACAGGGATCATCCTGGGATGATCCTGGGGAAAAAGGCAGGTGTAGAGACGGCCAGCGATATTTCCTGCTTTTTAGCCCAGATTATCCAAAATTATTATTATTATTATTATTATTATTATTATTATTATTATTTATATAGAACCATCAATGTACATGGTGCTGTGCATAGTAAAACAATAAAACAGCAACTCCCTGCCTCATAGGCTTACATTCTAATGAAAGCATAATAAAACAATAAAAAAGGGAAGAGAATGCACCAAACAGGCACAGGGGACAATAAAACAAACAGCGTAAAAGTAAGATCAAAATGAAATCCTAAAAGCTTTAGGAAAAAGAAAAGTTTTCAACTGAGCTTCAAAAACTGTAACTGAACTCGCGAATACCCCAACAAATGTCACTGTGTGTCCTATGAGGTATAAGTGCGAGAAAGGGATATAGCATTACCAGGATGGGTTCATAATGATTTGACTCAAGGTGTAGATCTGGCCCAAGTGTGCTCATTTCTCTAGTAGGCAAAGAGAATCCTGAGCTGAGGAGTATGGGAATCCTGCCCAACCCACACTCTGTGCCATGTGTATCAGCAAAACATTTGAAAGCAGCAGGTAGGGCATCACCGCTTCATATATGCTCAACAGGGAAGTGTTTCACCTTGTGCTTGGCTGCACTTCCTGGGAAGGTCATTTCAAGAGAAATGAGATCCCAGGGCACATTTCCGTTTGTGTCGGCACTTTTTAGCATATGGCTGTGTGTTTAGTTGCCTCTGCTTACGTTACAAAATCAAAGATGTTAGTGATTGCAGGGAGGGGGCTATTAAGTCAATGCAGCCGCCTGCCTGCCAATGAATGAGTGTTCCCTGAAGTATATTTTTAGTGCTTTCTTGTCCTATGCTAGGGGTCAAATAAGAGAGGCTCATCTTCTCATTCAGTCTTTACTGCTCACTGACATGATGTCTGCATGGCTTTAGAAGGCGGCCATATGGATTTTAGAAGAGAGTTTCCCATTTATAACTTTTAGAGAGTCAGAATTAACCCAGAAACCAGATTCAATTTGCAAGCAGCAAATGGCAAGGTGTTGGTCTGACTCCTGGAGGTAACAATGAATTATTGTTTTGTTGGCATATTTTAATGTCAGTTTTGCTGTATATTAATATTTCTTTGTTGACCATAGAGAAGCATAGATTAAAACATTTTATCAGTGTCATCTCTTTTTACACGGTTGATCTAGTATTTTATTGAATATTCATTGACTGCTTGTCCATTTGTTTTTGTTATCTTGTATGCTGCTTTGGAAGGATTCTACCCTTAAAGGCGGCCTAGAAATAATTTTAAATACATACATACATATATACATTTGGCCGGAGGCTGCAATCTTATACCCACTTACTTGGGTGTAAGACCCATTTCACTCAGTGGGACTCTGTTCTGAATACATTATGTTGTGCTGTAAACTACTTAATCTAAAGCACTTACCTGTATACATGGAAGCAAAGTCCTCATATGGAGAACAGGAGTGAGGATCTTCTGAACACATTAGGTTGTGCTGTAAACTACTTAATCTAAAGCATTTACCTGTATACATGGAAGCAAAGTCCTCATATGGAGAACAGGAGTGAGGAGGAAACAGAGCCAAATTAATTTGGGGTTTTTTTAATTGTCAGAATAATAATAATAATAAAATTCTGACCTCCCACTTCCACCCACGATTGAGGAAGTTCAGGGGATGTGAAGGATAGCATGGACCGTTAACATCCACTGGTCCTGCTTAGCCTCTGTGTTTGATGCCTAGAGGCCACTGTCATGGCAAGGTGTGTGTATATGCATGAGGAACGTGATGCCTTCTCTATGTTAGAGGCACAGACCAGGTGAGGATAGGGTCCCATGGTGGCAGTAGGTCTCTGTTTGGCACATTCCAACCCTTCCAGTGTGATATTTCCAATGTCCATTTGGTGGTGTCCAGATTTGCACAAAGAGACTGAGCCACTCAGGTATGCCTGGTATAGATTGTGGAATCTATTCTGGAGTTTGGACAAAATGGAATGAAACCAGTCTGCTCTCAGCCAAAACGTTCTGGAGGGGAATGAATGACTTCAAGTACCCTGTGTGCCAATAATTTTTCAAAACTCTATCCAACTAATTTAAAAATAAACAAAACAAATAATTAAATCACCAAGCATGCCAGAAAAGCTACATTTAAAGGTAGACTAATTATAAACGGGGGAGAGAGAGAATGAGACACTTGTCATTCATTCCATGTTCCTGTCTGTCTGTCTGCCTTCTCCTAGTTCAAAATCTCTGCTTCCATTTCCAAGCGTACCACATCCCAGGACTAAAACAGTATTGAAGAAATGCATTTAAGGAATGAATTGTATTTCAATCTCTAAATGTGGATGCACAGCTCTAACCTTATTCTTGGTAGTTTACACCATCACATTCCAGTTTAATGAGATCCATAATGGAGCATCCACTCCTGGGAACTGGGCCCCCAATTTTATCACAATGGAATCATATCAGACGTCTGATCAATATATATATATTTTATTACAAAATAAATAAATGAGAAGAAGCTATGGTGAAATAACCCCAATTTAAGCCAACGTGGTTTCATACAGAAGACAAGGCAGTCTTTGATAATAACCAAATAATTAATACCAATTAAAGGGAGTATTGCAGTAAGTTCACTGGTGGAAGTAATAGGATAAATTTAGGCTGTAATCTTGTGCACATTTACCTGGAAAAAGCTCCACTGAATCCCCCTTGAGTAGACTTGCATAGAAACACGCTGCCAATGTACAGAACTGTCCACTTCAGAAAGCAGGTGTCTGCTGTTTCTAAAACTGCAAAAAACAGAGGGGTGATGAAGCAGCTGGCAGGCTACAGTGACTAGTAGGGTTTGCCTCAAAAGTTATGCAAGGCGGATTTAAATAATGGATCACATAGTAGTTTTGCATTGAAGGAAAAACTCTTTTTTGGATGTCCAAAACCTGGCAGGTATTATCTTCAGCTATGTATGCATTTTAACTTTCTTAGAAACTTTCCAATAGAGATCAAATTTATTGTTCTTCTTTCTTTTCTTTTTTTTTAAAAATTATAATTTCCTGGCCCTTTTCTCGCTACTATAATAACCTATCAGCATGTCAGGGATTGATTAATTCAATGAATTATAGCAGAAGAGAAGCTGTCAAGGGGATTCTACTGAGCTTTGATTGATATTCAATTATTTTTCATGTAAACATCAATGATTTTCAGCAGGCCTGCTTTCTAAAGTTGCATACGAAACTAACTTACAAAGCACCAACCCATCAACGAAAGTGTCAGACTGGCTAGCTTCATGTCACTTCTTCCACTACATTAGAACAGATGCCAAAATGGGTGCTATGGACTGCACAAATGGTAAATGTGCTTCCGTCAGAAGCTGTTGACCTGATGGATCTCTGATGATGACATTTGCATCTCCCATTATTCCACATGGGGAAGATTCCATTCCTACAAAGAAACATTTGACACAGGCATTTGATAGGAGATCAGCATACTATTGCTTAATCCAACCCTGGCTAGATCTACACTACTGCTTTATTGAAGTGCACTGATAACTGTTGGGGCACATTACGCAATCCATAAACTGCTTTCATAGGGCCTGTTCAGACAACACGCTAAGCCATGGTTAGTCTGCTAACCCTTTTGCAGCAAGTAGTTTGTGAGTGCATTTAAACCATGTTTATATAGCCACCATGAGTAGAAATGGTTCACACTACACATTTAGGCCATAGCTACATGGGGCGATATCCCAGTGATCGCCCCGGGATCATCCCTGTGCATCCACATGATGCACAGTGCATCCCAGGATCAGGGAGGGATGATCCATCCCTTGCCCCGGGATATCGCCCTACAGTTCTAGCCCACTTTTTCTGCAGTCTTGGGATGATTCTGAGACCATGGAACATGTGGGCGTGCATTGTGGTTTGTCCTGGCTCCTCGAAAGTAACCACAAGGAGCCAGGAAGGGGAGCGGGGAAATTTAGCTATTTTTTTAAAAAATACTCACTATTTGTGCAAAAGCGCTTGTGCACTCCTTCTTAAAAAAACAAAATGGCAGGTGTGATGTTGCATGCCATGTGTAAACCAGGACAACGATCTCACGATAATAAAATCGTGATATTGCCTCCCCCTGACCCCCCCTCATCTAGCTGAGGCCTAAGTCATGGTTCACACGTTATGTCTAAGCCATAATGTTAGCTCATTTTTTAGCATGTTGTGTAAACAGAGCCATAGTGATATTTCTTGCCTTTTATTCCACAATGCTGCAACAAATGTCATTGTGTGTCTTACAAGATATAAATGTGCAAGAGGGATATAGCATTACCATGATGGGATCATAATGATTTGAGACAAGGTGGAGATCTGGCCCAACGTATGATGGCATTTTTATTTCACTGACAATAACCTGGGCTAGAATATAAGGAATTGATTTATACCAGATGTGGACAACTTTTGGGAGTTCTGGGGACCAATTTCTACCCCACAGAGACCTCCTTCCCATGCACAGAACTACAGCCAATGCATTACCAAACTTTAGTGGCTAATCTCCTCCCCACCCCCAGTGGTTAGTCGCCAAATTTTTGGCAGCAAACCACAATGGAGGTTTAAAAGAGATACATTTAAATCTAAATCTACATGTATCCCTTTAGGGTCTATGTAGCATCATCAGATGAGTGTTTTATTGCACGCTCGCTACCGGCCACTTACGGATGTGCATGCATCCTTTATTTTATTTATTGCATTTATATACCACCCCACAGCTGAAGCTCTCTGGGCAGTTTACAAAAGTCAAAAACAGCAAACATTAAAAACAAATATACAAAGTTTAAAAACATAAAAAGCATAAAAACAACAGTATCCTTATAAAAACAGCTATTCTGGAGTCCATTAAAAACTAATAGCTCATGTTGTTAAATGCTGTTAAATGCCTGTGAGAAGAGAAAGGGCTTAACCTGGCGCCGAAAAGATAACAATGTTGGTGCCAGGCGAACCTCGTCGGGGAGATCATTCCATAATTGGGGGGCCACCACTGAAAAGGCCCTCTCCCTTGTTGCAATTCTCTGAGCTTCTCTCGGAGTAGGCACTTGGAGGAGGACCTTAGATGTAGAGTGCAGTGAGTAGGTAGGTTCGTGTCAGTAGAGGCGTTCCGTCAGGTATTGTGGTCCCAGGCCTTTAGACGTCATCTTCAACCTCCCACATGCCTCCTGCTATTTCTGCTTGTTTTTCCGTTGCAAAATAGACCCTTGTAAACCACCCATTTTATATAAAAAAGAATGTGCTGCGTTCTCTTGCTGTGTGCAGGAAAAGCAGCATGATAAAAACGCCCCCTGAATAGGCCACATGAACTTTGTTTACTTCCTCTTTCCTGGCCACAAAGAATGAAGAAACAATGAAGGACAGAAGTGGGGGCAGAGAAGTGACGGTAAGGAAACGTGATTCCCCCCTATGTGATTATGCTTTCTGAATTCAGAACTGCCTCTTTTCTTCTCTCTTGTTACTCACAAACAGAAGCCCAATACTGTCTTATTTATTTATTTATTTATTTATTTATTTATTTATTTATTTGCCTTGTACCCTGCTTTTTAACCAAAATGACACTCAAGGAGGCTTCAAACCACTAATAACACTTGATAAAAGCAATAATAAAATTTAAACAATTAAAAATACAACAGTGACAGAGTAAGAACAGCCCTTGGTCCAACAAGACCCACTTACACACCAAAGATCTGTGCTTGTTTGCTGGTGGAAGGACAGCAGGAAGGGAGCGAATCTCACCTTCCTTAGTAGGGAGTTCCTCAGCCAGTGAGTGGCCACTGAGAAGGCCTTCTTTTGAGTCCCCACCAAACATGCGCCTGAAGGTAGCAATCTCAAAAGAAGGGCCTCTCCAGAAGGTCTTAAGGACTGGGCAGGCAGATGTGGGAGAAGGTGGTCTTTCAGGCAGTCTTAGACTTCATCCTTATTGGCAGGTGAGACTTCTGTTCCAGATTAGCCCTTTGTGAACTGCCCAGAGAAACCCTGAACACACATGCACACACACACACAGAGTTTAGTGGAAATTGCACAGTATTCACAGCATAATGCTAATACAACATTTAAGTGCAACGCTGCATGCTTAATTCTTCTCTCACACCATTTAAGGAACGATTCGCCTAAGCGAAAATTAAATCTAAAATAACACACAAACACGACACACAGCTCCAATGACATCTTTTGAAGAATGTACTCATAATTGCCATAAAAAGATAAATTTCCTAATTGTGTTTGATCAAAAGTCAGGGTGGCAGATGCTGATGTGCTACTGCAGGTACATGTTTTGAGAGAACTTCAGAAAACCTGAGGCAGATCTAGGACAAATCTACAGAGAACCATTTTTTCTTAATTCATTCATAGAGTTGCAATCCATGTCCAAGAAATTGTCAGGGAATTCAAACATGGGAAGGTTGTTTGTTAGTTTGACTCCTTTTAATAAAGGTGTTGTTTATTTATTTGAACTTCAAGGTGGCTTTCAATAGAAGAAAAATAGCCACAACAAATGTAAGATTAACCTGTTCCAAAGATGTGGGGTTACACAGGGCTCTTATCATTTACCATTGTTGGCCATTGTTGAAATGCAGGATGCTACTGAGTGAAGGACTATTTAGTTTAGAACCTCATGCCATCTGTGAACCCACAGGCCTTCACAAATGTCCTTAGATAATTTCTCTGAAAAATAGTCCCAATGAGACCTTTTGCCTTTGCTTTTCTGTACTGAAGGATACTTACATTTACAGGAGGGTGCTGTTGCACTCATGTCTGGCTTGTGGGTCTCCTGTTGAAAGCTGGTTGGCCACTTTGCGAACAGAATGCTGGACTAGATGGACCCCTGGTCTGATTCAGCAGGGTTCTCCTTATGTTCTCCTCTTGTACATGAAGCATTACATTTTTGTGTCAGAGATTTAGCCATTTTATACTGCAAAATAATATCACTAATAGGGCTGGGCTGAATCCTGTCCCCTATTTTCAAGAACTTTCTCTCTCCCTGCGAAAAAGGCTTCCCCCCCCCGCCTCTTTCGCAGGGAGGGAGGAAAATGTGGAGAATTTTCTCCTTGGAGAGGGGAAGAGGGTTTCCACATACCTTTTTTAAAGTGTAGCCAGTTGCTGAGGGGTCTCCTTCCTATTTTTAAATTATTATTATTATTATTATTATTATTATTATTATTATTATTATTATTATTATTATTATTTTAAAAACACCCCCTTCTCCAGGATTTGGAGGAGCCCAGCAGTTCTTAGTGAATGCCTATTGGAGACCATGTGACCTTGTCCTCTCCAATAAGCACTCCTGGGCTCCTGAAAATGTGGGGGTGTTTAAAAATAAATAAAAAGAAAGAAGACCCCTCCACAACTGGCTACATTTATAATAATAATAATAATAATAATAATAATAATAATAATAATAATAATAATAATAATAATAATAATACATTTGTATACCACCCCATACCCAAAGCTCTCTGGGTAGTTTACATAGGATGTGAAAAACATGTCCCTCTCCTGAAGGAGAAAATTCTCTGAAATTCTCACTTCTTCCAGCCTCTTTCACCCAGGTTTTTATCCCCCACCCCACGATGCCAAAATTAGAATGGTCAAAATGTTTGGCATAGCACTAATCACTAATGCCCAGAGACAACTGAAGAAAACTTGTCCACATCCAGTTCAGGACATTGTTGTACGTCTCTCCTTTCAAAGGCCCTCTAGAACATTACTTCAGATGCTGGGGGTGGTTAGTACAATTACACACACACACACACACACACACACACACACACACACACACACACACACGGCAGCATGGAAGCGACATAATTAATACCCATGAGTTCCCTTCTACAAACCAGAATTTCCAATGGACTTTTTGAATAACTTCAGGATGTGAACTGAAAGCTTTCACCTGCTGGGATTGGTCTCTTTTTAACTACATGCCAATGCACTTGCAAAAGCTGTCCCCAGGCACGTGGTGGACTGCCCTGGCATTGTCTTTTTTCACCCCTGCTGGATTGCATATTGTAAAGATTAAGGGTCCTTGTAACGGAGTGTGCCACGGACTCATTCAATTTTATTATTTTAATGAAAAAGGCAGAGACAGAGAGACCCTCTGTGCTTCCCTAGTTCTTATTGGCATATGAGGCAACGTGTTTGATCATTTTCTCTCTCTTTAAAGTTGCATAGATGTGTCATTTTCCTCAGCCCAATGTCTCAATATTCTGAAACTTTTCCAGGACCATATTGAGAAGAAGGTTAACTCTGTTTCCTTCGTCAAAAGCCTTGACCCCCAGCTGAAAGAATAGTCTGAAAATTCCTTGGGGACTTCAGGTAGGTTCACATGTGTTGGCACATTTTGTTTAATAGTTTTGGCAGTCCAATATAGAGCTGTGCCGAATTGTTTCAGATTAGAGGGCAAAACACTTTTAAAAATGCACACTTTCCCCAATCGAAAATGCACATTTCCGAGGTGGTGGCAGGGGCATTGAATAGAAACCACAGCCATTATTGTATTTATTGAAAAGCTTATTATTATTTCTGTTAAGAATGCCAATTTAAAAGAAAAACTAGAGGTCTGAGGGCATTGGCAGAGTATTTTCTGGTGGGCCCATGCCATTCCCGCCTTTAACCTTGTGTCAATGGGGACTTTAAGGCCACCATTGGCATGGAAGGGGGGAAGGGAAAGTGTAAAGTTCATGGAAGCTCTGGAAATGGTGCAATTCCCCTATTGCATCAATGACAGCCATCATTGATGCACAAAGGGGAAATGCACAATTTTAGGGCAGCGGGTGGGCAGCTGCAGCAGCAGGGTGAGCATCTGCCAAGGCAAGCGCAGGTGAGTTCACCCACCCTTACCTTTGTGTCATCCATATACTGATGACATCTCAGCCCAAACTTCCAGGTAACTTCTCCCAGCAATGTCATATACTTGTTGAAAAGCATGGTGTGTGTGGAAAATTGATCCTTAAGGTACCACAGATGTCACAAAAGTCCCTCAAGCATCAACATCTGGGTCTGTCCCCCCAGGAAAGACTGGAGAGACCAGAGAGGCCTGCCTGGCGCCTACACTGTACTCCTTTCGTCGCCAGCTGAAGACCTTTTTATTCTCTCAGTATTTAAACACTTAATTTTAACTTAAATTTAAATTTTACTGTTTTAACTCTGTATTTTAATCTTATATCAATTTTGCTGCGTGGTTTTATCCTGTTTGTACTGCAGTAATCTTTGCGCCCAGAAATACAAAGTCTGTCACTGCCTCCATGTTTTCTCCCTCTATTTGCCAGTTATCAATCAAGCTGGTTGCCATAATCTTGGTTTTTTTGAGGTTTAACTGCAACCCAGCTTTTGCACTTTCTTCTTTCACCTTTGTCATAAGGCTCCTCAGCTCCTCCTCGCTTTCAGCCATCAAAGTGGTGTCATCTGCATATCTGAGATTGTTAATGTTTCTTCCTGCAATTTTAACTCCAGCCTTGGATTCGTCAAGCCCAGCACGTCGCATGATGTGTTCTGCATACAAGTTGAATAGGTAAGGTGAGAGTATACAGCCCTGCCGTACTCCTTTCCCAATCTTAAACCAGTCCGTTGTTCCGTGGTCTGTTCTTACCGTTGCTACTTGTTCGTTATACAGATTCCTCAGGAGGCGGACAAGATGACTTGGTATCCCCATACCACCAAGAACTTGCCACAGTTTGTTATGATCCACACAGTCAAAGGCTTTAGAATAGTCAATAAGACAGAAATAGATGTTTTTCTGGAACTCCCTGGCTTTCTCCATTATCCAGCAGATATTGGCAATTTGGTCTCTAGTTCCTCTGCCTTTTCTAAACTCAGCTTGTACATCCGGCAATTCTCGCTCCATGAATTGCTGGAGTCTACCTTGCAGGATCTTGAGCATGACCTTGCTGGCATGTGAAATAAGTGCCACTGTACGATAGTTGGAACAGTCTTTAGTGTTTCCCTTTTTTGGTATGGGGATATAAGTTGATTTTTTCCAGTCTGATGGCCATTCTTGTGTTTTCCAAATTTGCTGGCATATGGCATGCATCACCTTGACAGCATCATCTTGCAATATTTTTAACAGTTCAGCTGGGATACCGTCATCTCCTGCTGCCTTGTTATTAGCAATGCTTCTTAAGGCCCATTCAACCTCACTCTTCAGGATGTCTGGCTCTAACTCACTGACCACACCGTCTGAGCTATCCCCGACATTATTATCCTTCCTATACAGATCTTCCGTATATTCTTGCCACCTTTTCTTGATCTCTTCTGTTTCTGTTAGGTCCTTGCCATCTTTATTTTTGATCATACCCATTTTTGCCTGGAATTTACCTCTGATGTTTCTAATTTTCTGGAAGAGGTCTCTTGTCCTTCCTATTCTATTGTCTTCTTCCACTTCCACACATTGCTTGTTTAAAAATAATTCCTTATCTCTTCTGGCTAACCTCTGGAATTTTGCATTTAATTGGGCATATCTCCCCCTATCACCGTTGCCTTTTGCTTTCCTTCTTTCTTGGGCTACTTCCAGTGTCTCAGCAGACAGCCATCTTGCCTTCTTGGTTTTCTTTTTCTTTGGGACATTTTTTGTTGCCACCTCTTGGACAATGTTGCGAACTTCTGTCCATAGTTCTTCCGGGACCCTATCTACTAAATCTAGTCCGTTAAATCTATTCTTCACTCCCACTGCATATTAGTGAGCTCATATCTAACTGATCTGTGGGTCCTCCCTATTCTCTTTAGTTTGAATCTAAATTGTGCAATAAGAAGTTCGTGATCTGAACTACAGTCAACTCCAGGTCTTGTTTCTACTGTCTGTATAGATGTCCGCCACCTTTGGCTGCAAAGGATCTAGTCAATCTGATTTCGGTGTCGGCCATCTGGTGAAGTCCATGTATAAAGCTGTCTTTTCGGTTGTTGGAAGAGAGTGTTTGTTATGCACAGTGAGTTGTCCTGGCAGAATTCTATCAGCCTATGTCCCACTTCATTTTGTTCTCCTAGATCATGCTTACCTGTAATTCCAGATGTCATTTGACTGCCCACCTTAGCGTTCCAGTCTCCTGTAACGAAAATTACATCTCTTTTTGGTGTATTATCCAGTAGGTGCTGCAGATCCTCATAGAACTGATCTACAGCATCTGTGGTTGGGGCATATATTTGGATCACTGTGATGTTAAATGGCTTACCCTGAATTCGAATTGAGATCATTCTATCATTTTTTGGATTGTATCCAAGCACTGCTTTAGCCACTTTATTATTAATTATGAAGGCTACTCCATTTCTTCTGTGATCCTCTTGTCCACAGTAGTAGATCAGGTGGTGATCTGATGTGAAGTGGCCCATTCCAGTCCATTTCAGTTCACTGACACCCAATATATCTATATTTAATCTTGACATCTCACCAATAACCACATTCAATTTGCCCTGGCTCATAGATCTTACATTCCAGGTTCCTATGGTGTGTTGATCTTTAGAACATCGGATTCGTCGTTCACCACCAGCACCGTCGGCTGCTAGCCGTCCTTTCGGCTTTGAGCTAGCTGCGTCATCACATCTGGGGCTAGTTGGACTTATCCTCTGTTTCTCCCCAGTAGCATTTTGACCATCTTCCGACCTGGGAGTCCCATCTTCCGATGGTATACCGACATATCTCTGGTTGTACTGATCCATTTAGTTTTCATGGCAAGTATACTGGGGTGGGTTGCCATTACCTTCCCCAGGGATTGTATTTAGTCTGACCTCTCTACCATGACCTTCCCATCTTGGGTGTCCCTTCACGGTTTAGCTCATGGCATCCTTGAGGTGCTCAAGCTCCAGCACCACAACAAGGTAACGATCTCCTTTGCCGTTTACTTCTTGGGAGGAGAGCAATGACAAATCTTGATAAAATAGTTAAGAGCAGAGACACCACACTGACAACAAAGGTCCGCATAGTTAAAGCAGTGGTATTCCCTGTAGTAACCTATGGCTGTGAGAGCTGGACCATAAGGAAAGATGAGCGAAGAAAGATAGATCCTTTTGAACTGTGGCGTTGGAGGAAAATTCTGAGAGTGCCTTGGACTGCAAGAAGATCAAACCAGTCCATACTCCAGGATATAAAGCCAGACTGCTCACTTGAGGGAATGGTATTAAAGGCAAACCTGAAGTACTTTGGCCACATAATGAGAAGACAGGACACCCTGGAGAAGAGGCTGATGCTAGGGAAAGTGGAAGGCAAAAGGAAGAGGGGCCGACCAAGGGCAAGATGGATGGATGATATTCTGGAGGTGACAGACTTGACCATGGGGGAGCTAGGGGTGGCAACGGCCGACAGAAAGCTCTGGCGTGGGCTGATCCATGAAGTCACGAAGAGTCGGAAACAACTGAACGAATAAACAACAACTTTTTATACTGTATTTTGTATTTGTGCTTTTAACCTGTTGGTTGTTTTATTATTGTTTTAATTTTTGTGAACCGCCCGGAGAGCTTCGGCTATTGGGTGGTATAAAAATGTAATAAATAAATAAATAAATAAATAATAAAACAGGCTGGTGGCTCTGATTTCAATAGGCTATGAATCCATTTTGGTTTTCAGTCAGAACCAGCCAGAACTTTAAAGGAGCTATCAAAGGTGCTGAACCCTAGCCCCAAAATAGGTTCAGATCCTTGGATAGCCCCTTTGGGGTTCTTGATGGTTCTTACTGAACCCCAGAATGGATTCATAGCCCCACCAAAATTGGAGCCAAAGTCCTCCACTGAGGAGGTATAGAACTTTTTTGGGTGTGTGTGTGTCTAAACATGCATGGGATTGTGCCTTTCATGTGTTTTCATCATATGGGGCCATCTTTCACACTCCAATTGGGATAAATGAATATAGTCAACTGTTCCAATGTACCAGCCTTAATGTTCATCCAAGTTGTGCGTCTTTACTTTGAAAAATATTTGACTTGATGGTTCCATTCAGCCAAATGCTTAAACACAAGTTTCTCTCTAAACTGAGTCTCTGCCCCCCACAACTGTGCACTTTCAGATGTTCCTAGAAGGAATTGCCCCCCTCCTCCTAATTTGGTTGCAAAATATCATCAGATGTGTAATCCAGCAAAATGTGTGGAAGGAGGCCCGGGAGGAAAACAACCACCACCAAATAAAACAAACAAATTGAAAATTATTCTTTCAGATCTGACACCTGCTGCCTATTCAGGAAGATTGGATCTTACACAGCAGATGGCGCAAAATGAGAGCTAGCCACTTGCTTCCCTGAATGCTTATTAGACTCCTGTCAAATTTCTCTACAGATGTTTTTAAATAAATGAATAATTTGTACATTTGATGCACTGAAAGGGATCTAAGATGGCTGTTCTCATTCGTTTCATAATGCAACTCACAGAAACATGTATTGTGATGCATAATCCTCAGTTGTCTATTTTTGAGGGGTTTTGTTCACATATAATATAATATAATATAATATAATATATAAATGTACACTCCTGCAAACCTTGGGATTTTCACTTCCCTTTTGTTTTCCACTGGCCCTCTTTTAAATACAATTCTGACAGCACTGACAAACTGAGTTCACGATTAGAAGAAACAAGTGGAACATGGAACAAAAATGTGTGTTGTGGAGCACACTCCCTTTTCAGGATTCCAGTCACTCCATTCCACTTCCCTCCAGTTTTCCATTATCCACACTTCAGTAGTCAACCAGCATTCTGCGGCTTCTACATCCTCAGGCCTCATTGGCCTGCTTTAGCCCCACCCCTTTCTTTCATTTCATTCCTTTTTCTTTCTTTTTTTGAGTTTTGCAAACTTTAAGTTCCCTCAATTCTACTGACAACCTCTCTCTCATGTGTGTGTGGAACCACTTCGGCTACACAAGCAAGAGCAGTCACATTCTCTCCTGTAAACTTTGACATGAACTATTAACTAGTAGGTCAGGGACCTTGTGGCAAATAAAATGTTACTTTTAGAGTGGAAATAACATCCAAGGTGTCTTCTGAACATGGCCCGACATTCTGGCTTAACCACCATGGTTAAAGCCATGGTTTAAGGTGTCCTTTGAATGGGCCAACTGTAGTTAATAGAGTTTATTTCCTGATAAGTGTGCATAGAATTGCACATCATAGAAAGTGTGGATGTTTATTACGTAGTTGTAACACACTCTGGTTCCTGCTTTGAATTTGACATTGCTGCAACCCGTCCTGTACATCTAACACATATAAAGATTACAAAGTAGTACATAAAAGCTTCCCTGTGCCTCTATTCTCTCAGTTCTGTTTACATGAACGATTGCTTAAAATCAAAGACCTGATTTTTTTAAAAAAAACAACCAGTTTTTAAAAGATACAGTAAATTACCAAACCCTAATAAAGATACACAACACTTTGCATAGCACAGCAAACTAAGAAAAAGCACACACACACACACAAACTCACTTCTGTCAGCTTCTTTATGTTCCTTAGGTTCCACCCAGCATGATTTTAATTGGCTACATCATGCAGGATGCCATTTGGAATATATGTTACCTGCAGAGATAAGTGGAGGAGAATTTTAGTACCTTATGGATTCTTGCTGAAAAGGCCAACTGATCAAGGGGTGGGTGGGGGAGTTAAAGTTTCTAAAAGGAACAGAAGCGATTAGAAGTCTTCCAAAGGTCTTCCTTTAAAACGGAAATATAATAGAATCTCCTTTTAAGAAGTTACATATTAAACCTTGGAAGATTATATAGAATATAATTCCAGCTTGTCAGCTGTCAAACATTTCCTTTTGTACTTTAACAGAAACATTCTTAAGGGCATCCAAAAAGCAAGCCCAGACAGAGTGACCATATGAAAAGGAGGACATAGCTCCTATATCATTAACAGTTCTACAGAAAAGGGAATTTCAGTAGGTGTCATTTGTATACATGCAGCACCTGGTGAAATTCCCTCTTCCTCATAACAGTTAAAGCTGCAGGAGCCCTGCTCTCTTTTGAATCTGGTCACTCTAGCATAGCTCCTGCAGCTTGAACTGTTGTGAGGAAGAGGGAATTTCACCAGGTGCTGCATGCATACAAATGACACCTGCTGAAATCCCCTTTTCAATACAACTGTTAGAGAAACAGGAGCTCTGTCCTCATTTCCATATGGTCACCTTAGCATCTGTACCAGCTAAAACCACACCATTGATGACTCCTATATATCTGAATGCCTCCATTTCACCCTTAAAGTATATGGCATGGGTGGCCAACATGTGGCCCTCCAGATGTTGCTGGACTGCAGCTCTTATGATCCCTCCTCCTTGATTATGCTGGAAAGTGCTGTTAGGAGTTGCAATTCAACAACATCTGGAGGACATCCGGTTGCCTTCCCCTGCCTTAAAGGGATTGAAGAGTCTCCTTCCTTGAGGAAAATGTCTTAACTGGCTGAGATCCCACTTCTTCACAGGAATACTAGTTCACCATGGGAAGACCTGTCTGCCTTCCATTAACTATTTTAGCTAGGACATTTGACACCACAGCAGCAAATGCGTATCCACTGGAACAGTTTTGAAGCTTTCATCCCCTTGTAGTTACCAAGAAAACCCTTGGAACATAATCACAGTATCAGTGTTCACTAAGCGGACCCACTCTACCTCTCTATGGGAGCCATCTGGTACCCCAGTTGGCAACTGTAAAGTGGGTAAGTGGAGTATTTAGAAGCATTCTGGAATGAAGGTGAGCAGTAAAAGGCCTTGGCAGTAGGCCCTTTTGGAAGGCTGTGGCTCAATACCTCTCTCTCATGAACTTGGGGTTGCTAATGAAAGTTATGAAGAAGTCAGAGATAGATGTGAATGTGAGAACCATCAATACAAAGCGAAACAGAGAAAAAGAGTGGGAATACGACAAAGAGTTTTGTAGCACCAAGACTAGGGCTGTGTGCTCCCTACTGAAAATCCGGGGGTCTGACAGATCTCTGAAATCGCGGGGCAGTTTCAAAACCATTGGAAACCCGCAATGCGGTAAGAAGATTGGTTGGAGCCCCAAATGGATCTGTAAGTATCCGAAGGTTTTTTTTAGGCGACATGGGAACTCATTTCATGTTGATGGATGGCTAACTGAACACTTCCATATCAGGAAGATGCTGAGGGGTGAGGGAGGGGTAGTTTTAAGATTGACATCTGTGGCTAACCATTAGCCACAGTCTCCCCCCTGCCCCCCTGCCCCTCATCCAATCATGTCGCTTAGGGGAGGGGATTGCAAAGTATAAAAGAAAGAGCTGATAGCACTGTTTTTTCACAATGCGGTTGAGACTGAATGAACATCCCAGAATGGGAAAGTTCCATCAACTTCCCCTAGCACCTCTCTACCTGGGGTTATTTTGAAGTCCCTTCTGCCCTTGCCACACAGGTCCAGCAGGGCCAGTGTCCTGCCTCTGGGTGCAGGGGGCAGGAGTCTTGCCCACAGCGCTGCTGCTGCTGCTGCCAACCTGAACCACTGGCTTGAAGGGGTACAGCCTCTTAAGTTCTAGCATACCTGGGATCCTTTGCCACCAAAGAAAAATGATCCCAGGCGCTAGACTTGTATTTTGAAGTGGAGGGTGTGGGTGGAGCCTCAAGATCACACACACCCGACTGCTTCTCCTGTACTTCAGAAGGACCACCAGCAGAAGAGAAAGGGTGTGGCTAATTTTGGGTGGGGGAACTAGAAGAAATAACTCTCCCTCTCCCTCCATGGCCAGAGCCCGTTTTCTTTGCTGGGTTTTCTTTTCTCTGTGCGTCTATCTGCTTTTATTTCATTCTTGTAGTACCACCCCACACTCCCCTTTGTGCGTTATTGAATGTGTGTGTGTTCTTGTTCCACACATGGAGATAGGGGACTTCAATTTTTGTAGGAGGTTTCTAGTTTCTGAAACTTCTGCAAGCTCTCTTGAGAAAAGATGAAGTGCATCTGAAGTGTATGTGAGTGTGTGTGTATGGGGTGGGGAATGGTTGGAGGGGTTTGTTTTTTAAAAAACAAACAAACCCTATCAATCAAGGGATGAAGGGATCTGCATCCTTCTTGGCATGGCTAAAGCCCTACTTAAGAGCTACCAGGGCACCAAGTTTTATCTCTTTATCATTAAAAAAAATGATGGGGATGTAAGCATTTTTGTTAATTGATGATAATAGAGCAGTTCTCTGAAAATGGAGAGGTTTTCTGCTGGTTAATCCATCAGTGTGGGGAGACAGAGCAGCCCCAAAAATCAGGGTGGGGAATCGCCTCTTCGGAGCTATGCCCCGAATTTTGGGGAGGAGCGGACCCGCTCTGCACATCCCTATTCATGACTAACACATTAATATGGCAAAAGTCTTTGCAGACTAGAGTCCACTTCATCAGATGAATGAAGTGTTATCCACAGATGGCAAGTATATGTGTATGTCTGTCTCTCTGTGTGTATAGACACACACACAAACATACTCAGGAGTATAGAGGAGGAAAACTGAAAAAAGTGGTGTCAAATGCTAATGAAATACAAAAAGTACAGGTGATGACACATTCATCTTAACAGTAACAACACAACCATATACATGTCTACTCAAGTCCTATTGGCTTACTTCCAGGTATGTGTGTATAGGATTGGAGCCTAACTACATTAACAGCTGCAGTCACAGGAAACACTTGTCTCTATGGAAGTTCAAACAAATAGAATCAAACTTCATTATTAGTTTTAATTCAGCTAATTTATACTTGAGAGAAATGAAATTCCCCAATACAGGAATCCCCAAATTTCCACATCAGCACCAAAGTGTCCAGGGAGTCTGACTGTTGTTTTTATACTGTTTTTTTTTATGTTTTTGATGGTTTTTAAATTTTGTATACTTTTAATGTTTAAAAGGAATGTTTGAAGGATGTTTTAATGTTTTAATGTTTGAAGGACCGAGGGGACAGGAGCAGGCAGAAGTAACATCGGGGCCTGCTCCTGCTGGACTCTTCCCCCCCCCCACAGGGCAAACTGCCATCTTGGCCCTGTGGGGAAGAAGAAGGACCGAGGGGACAGGAGCAGGCAGAAGTAACATCGGGGCCTGCTCCTGCTGGACTCTTCCCCCTCCCCACAGGGCAAACTGCCATCTTGGCCCTGTGGGGAAGAAGAAGGACCGAGGGGACAGGAGCAGGCAGAAGTAACATCGGGGCCTGCTCCTGCTGGACTCTCCCCCCCCCCCACAGGGCAAACTGCCATCTTGGCCCTGTGGGGAAGAAGAAGGACCGAGGGGACAGGAACAGGCAGAAGTAACATCGGGGCCTGCTCCTGCTGGACTCTTCCCCCCACACACAGGGCAAACTGCCATCTTGGCCCTATGGGGAAGAAGAAGGACCGAGGGGACAGGAGCAGGCAGAAGTAACATCGGGGCCTGCTCCTGCTGGACTCTTCCCCCCCCCCCGCCCCACAGGGCAAACTGCCATCTTGGCCCTGTGGGGAAGAAGAAGGACCGAGGGGACAGGAGCAGGCAGAAGTAACATCGGGGCCTGCTCCTGCTGGACTCTTCCCCCCCCCGCCCCACAGGGCAAACTGCCATCTTGGCCCTGTGGGGAAGAAGAAGGACCGAGGGGACAGGAGCAGGCAGAAGTAACATCGGGGCCTGCTCCTGCTGGACTCTTCCCCCCCCCCCCGCCCCACAGGGCAAACTGCCATCTTGGCCCTGTGGGGAAGAAGAAGGACCGAGGGGACAGGAGCAGGCAGAAGTAACATCGGGGCCTGCTCCTGCTGGACTCTCTCTCTCTCTCTCTCTCTCTCTCTCTCTCTCTCTCTCTCTCTCTCTCTCTCTCTTTCTTTCTTTCTTTCTCTCCCCTCCCTCCCTCCCTCCCTCCCTCCTTGACTCCTTTTCCTTGTGTGTCATGTCTTTATTAGATTGTAAGCCTGAGGGCAGGGACTGTCTTTTTTGCTAAGTGTAAGCCGCTCCGAGAGCCTTTTTTGGCTAAGGAGCGGGGTATAAGTATGATAAATAAATAAATAAATAAATAAATAAATGTTTACCATTTTTAAATGTTGTAAACCACCCAGAGAGCTTCAGCTGTGGGGCGGTATATAAATGTAATAAAATAATAAATAAATAAATATCCTGCTAGATTTTTTGAAAGATGCCATTTCTGATGTCAATCAGAACAAGGGAGAGAGCCTTTTCAGTGGTAGCCCACCAATTATGGAATGTTCTCCCCAAGGAGGCTCGCCTGGCACCAACATTGTCATCTTTTTGGTGCCAGGTCAAGACTTTTCTCTTCTCCTAGGCATTTAACAACATACTTTTGAGTTTTTAACTGACCCAGAATAGATGGATATTGTACATAATCAGTTTTCTTAATGATTTTTATGGTTTAAAATTTTGTATGTTTGTTTTTAATGTTCCATGTTTAAATCTTTGTAAATCGCCCGGAGAGCTTAGGCTATGGGGCTGTATATAAATGTAATAAATAAAATTAATAGGATAAAATAAATCTTGTAGTTTCTAATTCCTCCTCAACCTTCCATAGCCTGATTGCAGAGATCCTGACTTGGCTGGCTTCTACCCAGTACTCTAACTCCGTACTTCCCTGTGTCTGACTTGTGCATTTAGCTGACTCACCTATTTGCCTTAGGCCCAAGCTTCAGCAGTTTCACATCAGTGACCGTGTCCTGAAATTCTGCCAGTCAGCTGAATAATATTGCCTCTGCTGCGTTAGCTCCTTTTCTCAAGGAGTAAAATAATAATCGGAATCAGAATACAATAATAAAATAAAAATAATAAAAAGTTAAAGCACACACCTCACATACTAGAGCTAGATGGAGCCATTTGCCTAGCTTTATATATTACCTGCCTTACCCTCAAAGAACAGGGGATGCGATTCATGTCTTGAAGTCAAATGTCAAAAAAGTTCTGGGTTAAATAACCAAGGTTTTGACAGACTTTAAATCAGCTTGAGCACATTTGCAGTCAACCAGATAGTTAGCTCTCTCTCTCTCTCTCTCTGTGTCTCTCTCTCTGGCCTTAGCTAGACCTACCTCATAGTCTGCGATGGAGGAAGGAAGATCTCGCATTGTGATTAATGCGAGATCCCTCCTCTGTTTACACGTGAGGTATGATGACCTCAGGAGGAGATGCGTCATGCGCACCATTTTTTTTCTTAAAGAGGAAGGACTGCACGAATGCTCATGCACTAAAGTTAAGTTTTTTTAAAAAAATTAATTACTTTTCCCACTCCCCTCACCCTACTCCCAATGGGCGCAGTGCTCCTGAGGAGTGCTGCACCCTGTGTGCAGCTCCCCATGAAGAATTGCATGCAGCCGGGTCTAAACCGCGGCAACGGGCCACACGTTCCATGGTTTCAGGCTCAGACCATGGAAAAAGTGGGCCCAAAGGGGAGGGCTCTATCCCGGGGCAAGGGAGGGATCATCCCTCCCTGATCCCGGGATCCCCTGTGCATCATGTGGACACACAGGGATGATCCCGGGGTTCGCCCCAGGATAAAGTCCGGTCCAGCTAAGGCCTCTCTCTCTCTCTCCAGGAAGAATCACAACTGGTGCATGGGCCTCAGCTAATGCAAGGTTCTTAGTGTCATCAGATGAACTTTTCCTTCAATGATATCTCTGTCTTGTCACGATTGAGCTTTACTTTAATGGTTCTCAGCCATTCCATTACTGATTCCAGACTGATTCAACACTTTCATTGTGTCACCTGAATCAGAAAAGTGAAATCGAGCTGGGTATGCTGGTGGCATCTCACTTCAAATCTACAGAAGATCTCACTCAGTGGTTTTATGTAGGTATTGAATAGTATAGGAGGAATTTGGGACTCTGAAGGCCCATGGAGCACAGGAGCCATAACTCAGCATGACCTTCTGGAAGTTGCAATCTAGGTAAAAGTGGAACTACTGAAATAGAGTACCTGCTGTCTCAGTCAACCTATTCAGAAAGATCACTATGGTTGATTGTGCCACAAGCTATTGAGAGACCTTCTGGCACAGGTCATCTGGCAGGCAGTGCTGGCTTGAGGTTTTTTAGGTCCCTTGGGCAAGATACTATTGCTCCTCTTCATTCTCTTTCTCCTCATTGTTATCACTGCCTTGCTTGAGAGGCAGAGAGCTAATGAGCAAGCAGGCAGTGGGATGTTCTCCTTCTCACCACCACTGTGGTCTGGGCCAGCGTACAGGCAGGTGAACAAGCAGGTTGTAATGGCGAAGAGGAGGAGCAAGTATAGGGCCGGGCTGTGGGCCCTTGGCAGGTGTCCAACCATGTCTACTTTGATGCTAGGCCTGCCAGCGGGGCTGCTTCAGTGCAGAAACCAGGCCTGAAGGCACTTGACATAGTGTTGTGTTTCTCAAAACCTCCTGCCTTCTTGGGAGACAATAACAACACCTGCTAAGTAATCCACAAAGCTTTATTCAAGCAATAAATATCTCTTCCCACCTGAAGAGAGTCTAATCTCTAGGAACTTTCCCCTAGGCAAAACTATGCAAACTGAGCGAGACAATTGTCCTTTCAAGAAGAATGGAAAGGCTTTTCCCAAGACGCATTAACTTCAGAGAGACTAGTTCTGAGGCAGCTTCTCATGAGATGTGGGCCGGGCCAACTTCCTCTCGCCTTCCTTTCACTCCACCCATTTTAGTCGGTGGCTTACTCTAGGATTGGCTAACCTGTCCATGCTCTCTCCTTCGGAAGAATGTTGGCTTCCCACTGACTGTGTATTATTTGCTCTTGACAAGGTAAGCTCTGGAGAGGGTTCACCCCCAGCTGGTGAAGAGCCTGTGAGAGCTTTCTCCCCCCACTGGTGCAGGCTGTCCTGTTTCTGGCGCAGACTCCTCTACTCCTCTACTTCAGAGTCTGATTCTGATTGATCACCTGGAACACCTTCTTTCAACCCAGGGGGAGAAGGGCTAGACATGACACATAGCACCAATACACATAATACATTGGAAGAAGGCTGATTTTCAAGGTTACCTAGCCTGTGTAAGAGGTTGAATTTTGAATGCAAGTATTCTAGGTATATGGTCAATATACAGATCACCAGCTCTGTCTTCTTATATTCTCTCCTTGACCATGATTTGCTGGCCAAAAGAACCTTGTGTATTACTTTATTTATTTATTTATTTATTTATATTGCACCAACAATGTACTTTAGAATCTAAGGATATGTTAAGAGTAGTTTATATAAAACCACACTTAGAATTATTTCTGAACCTCTTTAAAATCTTTAAGACTTTACCTAAATTCAAATGCTCAACTTGACAGATATTTGCCATAATGGAATTCCAGGGGGACACGTTGACAGCCACCTGCCATAAAATTCAAGTCTACATTTACCATCAAAATGCTTGGCTGTCGCTGCAAATGAATGTATCTGGGGCATTATAGATGGTCTCAATTTTGTGAATGGGGCTCATTCATCTGGAAGTGAATTACATCTGGGAACAAACAGTTTTTAAAGTAGCTAAGAAACTCCAGTTCAGGTATTCTCTAAGGAAATAAATGAGCAACTCTACATGCAAGGCAAAAATGACAAATCAGCTTGGAGTGGTGCCATTTTTTTTAAAGAAGGAACAGATGTGCCAGAATATCTAGAGATAGTGAATTAAGAATCAGGCGAAGTTTACCCTTTTGTTAGAATCAAGGACTAAAAGAATGTAAATCTGCACTCTGTTTTCTTATGTATATGACTTTGTGGTAGCACCAATTAGATGAATAAATTGTGCAATAATCCAGTATATAAATAGATAATCATTTTTTAAAACACACACACATACACACTAATGAATCCTGCAGTATCTGAGGAACATCCCCCTTGTACCAGAATAATGTCTTATTGGATTACATTTTGCCAGTAGAGCAATTAGCGTGCTCCATACTTTCTGAGAGCCGGTTTGCATTGCCCAAAGGATCATGTACTAGTACCGCAGGAAGTTGCCTTTGATCCATCTAGCCCAGTATTGACTGGTATCACCTCTCCAGTGTTTCAGGAAGGAGTTTTTCCTGTTTTACTTGGAGATGCTGGGGATCAAATCTACCACTGAGTTATGGCATTCAGGATTTGCATGCAGGTGAGATCTGCATGTTTGAATGATCTTTCATGGGGAGAAAATGCCTTATGCGTGGAAAAACCCCATTCTCTTTAAATATTTTGAGATGATGGTGACGATGTCATTGTCGTCATCATCATCATCATCATCAACAACAATGCCATTCCTCTTAAGTGGGATGCAATTTAAAAAATAAGGTATATAAATTAAGAAAAAAGCTTCAAGCACAATATCAGAAAAAATCAAGGATAGTAAAAGACATAGCAAAGGTTTGCTATATAATATAGGTATATAATATATAGAGGTTATATAAGAATATGGTAGTGTAAGGCTTAGTAGTAGAGATCTGATGGACCAATTTTGCTCATTTTTGTTTTAAATTGAAGCTTGAACAGTGTAGACATGCAGAAAATTTTTGGAACTTCAAAAAATTTCAAAGTTCAAGTTTTGGACTGCTGGGGAAGGGAGAAGATGGATTAAGCAAAGGGAAGGTGTTGTTTTTATACTGTTGTTTTTATGTTATGATGGTTTTTAAATTTTGTATATTTTTAAAGTTTACTGTTTTTAGCTTTTGTGAACCGCCCAGAGAGCTTCGGCTGTGGGGTGGTATATAAATGTAAATAAATAAATAAATAAATAAAAGGTTACATGTCCACACTGTGCATGTAATATACACACAGTGTGGCACAGTGTGTTTAAGCTTGGAGAATAATGCTTACTCTTGTGAGCTCTTAGGGTGCTGGGCCAATGAAAGCACAGGCTCAGAATGTTAGGAAAGGGGCTGAAGAAAAGTCAGTTGGTGACAGAGTAGGAGGAAAAGAAGCTGAGGAGAAAAAACTGAAAGGACACCAGAAGAAGAAGAGAGACAAAAATCTTATATTATGTGTTTTGAACCTCCAGCTTCAAGAAATAGTAAATGTTCTTTTTAAAAGGAACATCTTTTTGTTTTCATCTTTGTCAGTTTACTTGTAGTACTTTTATTTTAAAAGTGTAAAGTTGTTCCAGTCACAAGGGAAATGGGCAATATATTTTTATCCACTCATTCTCAGACTACTAGCTCAATGGTGACACAGGATTTGCACTAGTATATAAAAGAATTCAGTAACAAATTTATAATGTGTTATCAATAAAGTACTATTGAAGGGAATCTGAGTGGTCTTTTTCATTTCCACTTAGCCTAGTCAATTGTATTTAGAACTTGGCACCATTTTCCTACAAATAGTTGTTAAATTGAAGATAAACCAATGATGTGGAATTTTATCCATACTTAATATTTCCCATATCATACCACCGTTGGATAGAAATAGGATTTAATTTTTTTTCTATTTTGTTGAAATTTGGAACATCTCTGCTACTAAAAGACAATCAGTTAGGGGAGGCTAATGACTCCAATCTCAGTGGGGTTCTGATTCCATTCTGGGTCTTAGTTATGACTGGCCAGAAGTCTAAAGGAGCTATCCAAGGTGATGAAATGGGTCCAGCACATTGGAGAGCTTCTTTAGATTTCTCACAGGGTCTAACTGAAACCCAGAATAGAATTACTGCGCAACCAAAATGGCAAGAAATGGCCCTTTACGGCCACTGAGGTTTGAGAATTTAGACCTAGGAAACTCCATAGCCCCCACCTTCATTTAAAAGAGCAGTTCTCATTGAGGATGGGTGGCTGCCATATGGCTCAGGTAAGTCCTGCGGGCAGGTGGAGCAGCAGCTCCGGGTTTGTGGGGGCCAGCAGGGAGGGGGAGTCTGATGGACTTCCGGTTGGCCTTGCACCTGACAGCTGCTCGGTACCCAGAAACCCAAACAGCCAAGAAAAGGGCAACTAAAATGATCAAGTGACTGGAGCAGCCCCCCGATGAGTGAAGGTTACAACAGCTGGGATTGTTTTAGCTTGGAAAAAAAGGAGGCTAAAGGGAGACCTGGCAGAGGTGTACATTATTTCCATAATCCTTACAACAACCTGGTAAGGTGGATGATTATGCAAGATAGGGAAAAAAATAGTCCAATTAGTGCAGGACATAGTTTTATTGATCACAGTACAGGTCCCAGTACATTTTGAAAGAATGCCTTTCATGTGCTATATACTTTGTTTGCTCCCGAAGGAGTTATGAACACCCCTCTGGTTTCTGCAATACCTTCACTACAGTAAGTCAATTCTTCATTTAAAAGATTGTTTGAAAGCAGAGTCTGGGATGTTCTCTCTCAACACTGACCCCGTAAAGCCACCTCAAAATAATGCGCTGCCTTGGGGCAAACAGAATGCTGGATTTAAACTTTTAATACTCCAGAGAAAAATCTGCCAGCTTTAACAACAGACAGAGCCTCATTTAGAACCCTCAATTATTATACAAACAAACAGCCGGTGTTTGTACAGTCTATATTGCTGCGCCATAACACTGAATGGTATCCTAGCGAACAAAACGAGATTCAGGGATGGATGCCAAACAGTGACAAAACCTTAACAATGAGGGTGAAACAACAACAGATAATTAGGAAATTGCTCCACTGAAGGAAATTTACACACTATTAGCCAATAGTCATCTTGCGACACGCAATCGAGCAAAGACAATTCTTTCTTAAATTCTGTCTTACTAAAGCAGACCTTTCTAGGCATCTAAAAATATTCACACACTGAAGATTCACAAGAAAAATAACAACAGTCTATGAAAGTCCCTCCTTAATTATTACCCCGGTATAGTTTGCCAGCTGTCTGACATCACACATGGATTAATTTTGTTTAAAATGTAATCAGGACTGGAAAGGCCGAGAAGGGTGTGTGTGTTTACCTAATTATTTTCCCTCTTTGGCTAGTGATGAACATGTTCAATTTGGCTTAATTTCTCAATTTTACATTACGGATTGTTTTCCATGAAAGATAGCTTATAAATTAAATAAAATACAGTATATTTTTTTGGAAAGGGTAAGGGTGGCCTGAGTTCGATCCCAGCGGAAGCTGGTATCAGGCAGCTGGCTCAGGTCGACTCAGCCTTCCATCCTCCCGAGGTCGGTAAAATGAGTACCCAGTTAGCTGGGGGAAAGGTAATAACGGCCGGGGAAGGCAACGGCAAACCACCCCGCTATAAGGCCTGCCAAGAAAACTTCAGTGAAAGCTGGCATCCCTCCAAGAGTCAGTAATGACTCAGTGCTTGCACGAGAGGTTCCTTTCCTAAGGGTGGACAGCATAAAATTAAGGTGTGTGAATTCCCCCACACCAGGCTTGGGGGGACAGGACTTGCCCCTCTGCAGCCTCTGTTCATGAATGCTTTCTGGGCCACATGAGACCCGGCTTGGTCTGGTGAATGCTTGGCAGCTGCCTGCAGCCACTCACAAAATCACACACTTCCCCCTTGCATGTCAATGACAGCCATTAATGCGGAAGGGGGAAGAGTGTGGTTTTACAAGCAGCTGTGGGTGGCTGCTGAGTGCTTTCCTTATACATGTTGCCCTTGGGCAAGCTTATTCAATCTCATGGCCTCCAATATCATCTGTACGCCGATGATACACAACTATATCTGTCATCTCCGGAACTTTCTCCTGATGTTCACGATCGTATCTCGGCATGTCTTTCAGATATCTCAGTTTGGCTGCTTAATATGGAAACTTAATATGGCAAAGACTGAATTGCTTGTTTTTCCTCCTAAACCTTCTCCTCATCTCTCATTCTCTCTTGCTGTCAATGATGTTACGCTTACTCCGGTCAAGGAAGCTCGTAGCCTTGGCTTTATATTTGACTCCTCGCTCTCCTTTATTCCTCATATTGAGGCAGTAGCTAAATCTTGTCGTTTTTTCCTGTATAATATTGCCAGGATTCGATCATTTTTGTCTGTCTCTTCTGCCAAGACGCTTGTTCATGCGCTGGTTATTTCACAGTTGGACTACTGCAACCTTCTTCTCTCTGGCCTTCCTTCTTCTCACATCAGTCCGTTGGTTTCTGTTCACCACTCTGCCGCAAAGATCATCTTCTTGGCTCGCCGCTCCGACCATGTTACTCCGCTTCTGAAATCTCTTCATTGGCTTCCAATTCGCTTCAGAATCCAATATAAACTTCTCCTGTTAACCTTCAAAGCTTTTCACGGTCTAGCTCCTTCCTATCTCTCCTCTCTCATCTCACACTATTGCCCCGCTCGTGCTCTTCGCTCCTCTGATGCCATGTTTCTCGCCTGCCCAAGGGCTTCTACTTCCCTTGCTCGGCTTCGTCCATTTTCTTCTGCTGCCCCTTACGCCTGGAACGCTCTTCCAGAACATTTGAGAACTACAAGTTCAATCGCAGCTTTTAAAGCTCAACTAAAAACTTTTCTTTTTCCTAAAGCTTTTAAAACTTGATGTTGTGCAGACTTTATACTATTAGTTTTACCCTACCCTGTGCCTGCTTACCCTACCCTGTGCCTGTTTGCATTCTCTTCCCCTCCTTATTGTTTTACTATGATTTTAGTAGATTGTCAGCCTATGCGGCAGGGACTTGCTATTTACTGTTTTACTCTGTACAGCACCATGTACATTGATGGTGCTATATAAATAAATAAATAAATAAATAAATAATAATAATAATAATAATTGCCGAGGCCTCCTGAGTGCTCAGCGGTGGTCCGCCCTCACGGCTGGGGGCGCCCAATTGGGTACGTCTCTGCTCTGCATGCCCTGTACTAGTGAAAAGGCAGGTGTTAAAGGACATGATTCAGAAAGCTGTTGTGGTGTTTACTAGGGGTGTGCACTCCGCTCTGGAATTATCTGGTAACTGTAAGAATCTGCAAAGCATTTGAACTTCCAGAGCAGAGATTGGCCGCTTCAAAACCCATCAAAGACTCTCAGAGCAGAGACGTACCCAATCGGAACTTCTAAAGTCTCTGGAATTAACCTTCTCTCTCTCTCTCTCTCTCTCTCTCTCTCTCTCTCTCTCTCTGTGTGTGTGTGTGTGTGTGTGTGTTCGTATCTCCATATTTGGAAGAGGTGAGGGGTAGCTTTCATATTGACTTCTGTGGCTAACCAATAGGAATGGCACAGCAGTGTTCTCTTCCAATCATAGTATTCAGGGAAGAGGAAAACACTAACTGGTGGCTGCTGAGAGGGAGTGTGTTTCTGCTTGGATTCATAGAAGTCAACCATCCACATTTCCACAGTGTGAAAGTGCTGCTGGGATGGCTGATGAGTGAGAAAGCCTCTACACCTGAGGAAACCACAGGCAGGCAATTTATTTTAGTGGGGTTGTCCGTCAAATAGATTGGGAGGGCACCATTGTGGAGAAGGCAGGAGTGGGGATTTTTTAAAATAAAATCCTAAAAAATCAATGCATGGACTGATCTAATTCAAACTTGGTGGAGCTAATGCCCTCCTTAAGAGCTATCATCTTGCAATGTTTCATCTGTTTATCTATAAAATTTACGCAGATGTAAGCATTTTGTTAATTTCCATTTAAAAATTCCTATATAATCAAAGCATGAAACAATATGATTCAAACTTGGTGGGGCTAAAGGTCTCCTTAAGATCTATTGCTATGCCAAGTTTTTTTTTCTATTTGTCTTTAAAAATGAGGATGCTGTATGCATTTCTGTTAATACCAGTTACTAGAATACTGAACGGTTCTTTGAGGGTAATTTGACAAGGCAGAGAGAGGCGAGGGGGTCCTAAATCGAGGCAGAGAATCACCTCTACGGAGCTCCAGATCCAATTTCGATGCAGAGAAGACCCACTTTGCACACCCCTAGTGTCTACCATTAATTATTTTTGGGAATCAAAACAAAAGGAAGTAAAACTGACAGAGGCTAATGGTTATAGGTTACCACTTCCAGCTGTTGGAAGAGTGAAATATACCAAAGGACTTCCTATTTTGAAAGTTCCATTTGTGACCATGTGAAGGTTTGAGGCCTTCCAAGGCAAGGTATTAAAATCAGGCCTTAACAGCCTGGAGTTTTTCTGTTGAGAAGGAGAAGAGCAGTTTCATTTCTCTTGTAAAGATTAATTTACAAGTGTGGGAACAGTACTTTCTGTTTTGGGGAGAAAGTGTACTAAAAAGTAAGAAAGTCATCCAGGAGAGGATGCTAAAGTACACCTACAGAAATGCTAGAAACCAGCAAACAGAAACAAAGTCAGGTGCCTATCCTGATTTGACAAGGGGAAAGACAACAGGGTGGGGGATGACTTGGGGAAGAGGCAAGGATGAAAGTATATATACCAGTTGTGCTACTCAGTCCTGTCAGTTCAGTCTGTTTAATAACATAAGTTGCTGGGGAACATGGGTGGGAAGGTGCTATTGCACCATATCCTACTTGTTCATCCCTGGCTGATGGCTGGTTGGCCACTGTACAAACAGAGTGCTGGACTACATGGACCCTTGGTCTGATCTAGCATGGCATTTCTTATGTTCTTATAATATTGAGTGAAATTTCATAAATAATGTTGACTGCATTTTGTAGCTTGCTTTATTATTATTTATTTATATAGCACCATCAATGTACATGGTGCTTTGAATGTTTAATGTTGGGGGGGGAGGTTAGTAATAATAATACTGTTGATATAAGATGAGAGGTACTGCAGGAACTTTAGATGCAACTTTTGTGGCAAATAAAACCTGTAATCTTGACTTCTGTCAGTGCTGTTAATAAAATAAGATTATGCAGTCAATATCTTATTAAGGGAGAGGGACTTGTGATATTCTGGGCTAAACTGATCAGACCCTGACTTTTATTTTTATTTTTATTTTTTCACACTGTGTCTTTAAAGGCCATCTTATGGTAAGAAGATCTCAAGAAAGATGCTCATATACAACTTTTTATTTTAAACATATATCAGGTTTATTAGCAAAGATCAGATTTGATGCATCGAATATCTGCATTGCTTGAGTGTGCAGCTCTTGCATGAATATGCCAAACGAAGACAGTTCTACATTTTAAGGGACCTGGGAGGCAATCCTTCATTGGTACCTTTATCCCTTCGGCAATTTTTAATATAGTTTATTAGACAATTTGGGGAAACAATAATTTTCTATTAGCAAGCCAGCACTTTCTGGTATGCAGTAAAGGGCAGCTGTGGGGAGTTATGAAGCTGAGAAAGCCATCTTTTAAAAGAAAAATACTGACTTGTTAACAGCGATACCTTAGAATGAAAACAACAATAGCACCCATTGTTTTCAACAGGATAACAGGGCCTTTTAAGTGTTATGTTGTAGCAGCTTTTCCCATGACGGCTCCCACATAATTGGGGCAATATTTAAATGACCCTAATGAAGCAGGCAGATCCTGACCAAAAAACAGGGCTCGCATGATCAGCTTCTGGCCATGCAATTAAAAGATGACCTCAGTCTCATGTGAGCCACTTGTGGAAAAATGCCCCTCACATGGCTAAGGTAACGTTAAAAGGGCACCAAAGGTAATGTTTAAAAGGTGACCACTTATAAATTGCCCCCCCCCCAAAAAAAAACCATCATCAAAAAGGAGAACAAAAGGAGAACATTTGTATATGGTAATTTATAGATGGAGATGTCACGGGCACCCGATTGGGTCTGGGACTCCAATGGACTCCCCCCTCCCTGCGCCCCCCTGGACCCAGCTCATTGGGCTGCAGTGCTTTTGCAGCCTTGCTCTTTGAGCGCCCCACATCCTGACAAGCGTCTGGCAATCATCCGTCCTGGTTCGGAGCCTCCATTGTTGTGTACAGTGAAGGCTCCAGAAATTGTCTCCTACCTTGCATAAATGGCAACCATAAAGGCTCCATTTATGCAAGATTAAAGATTTGAACAACATTGTGCGCAGCAATGGAGGCTTCGGAAATTGTAATTTCTCATGTTGTGTAAATGGCAGCCATCAAACCTTTCATCTCTCCATTTACACAAGGTAGGAGAAATGCTATTTCTCAAGCCTCCATTGTGTGAGGCAATGGAGACTCCAGACCAGGCGGACAGGCTGGCAGCCTCGTTGGGTACTCACTGAGCCGTGAAGAAACTTGTGCAGTGCCACAGGCGGGTGCGGGCAGCAGCAGTGGCTTGGCGGGCATCTGACAGAGAAAGACATGGGTGAGTCCGTCCATCCCTATGATGCAAATTTAGAAATTATTGTTATTATTTAAATAGAAAAAAAAACAGCAAATCCCACCAGAGTAGTGACACCGGGACAATTCAGCCATACAAGCTGGAGCAATGCTGCATTCAGCATGTTGGTATTTTAGTTTGCTATCTTAGCAAGTTTTCTCTCTGGGTCATCTGAAAAGGAAAAGTAATTTTCATATAGATGTTGAACCATAAGAACGTTCTTCTTCTTCTTCTTCTTCTTCTTCTTCTTCTTCTTCTTCTTCTTATTATTATTATTATTATTATTATTATTAAATACCAATTTCAGTCCTCAAGTCTCATTGAACACATTTATTTCTGACAGCTTAAAATTTGTGTAGAATCTGAATTTGCAGAAATGGCATCCAAAGATTCCTTAATGGAATTGTAATTGGATCCAAATTGTATTCAGTTCCTCAGTGGAATTCAAATAGTATCGAAAGATACCATTCAGCCCCTGAATTGGACTTTCCCAATTCATTCCTGTCCTAATTAATAAGGAGTCCTCCTTAGCTTTCATCTTTCCCCCTTTAATCTTCAATGTAAAATAAACACATTTCCATTCATGGCATGGATTCTACAGCTGCCATTGCCTCTGTAGCAATATCATGACAATTTCTTTGAGAACGGTCCCCTGCTGTTCTTATAGCTTCTCTGATAGACTGGAAATTTGATCTGTATGCTTGTTTTAGGTTTAGCCTGTCTTTGGTGTCCTCACTCATCCAGATCATGTCTGTGATGATGTGCTTGCATCTCACCCCTCTTTCCTACTTAGTCCTGAAGGCAGGCTTTCTTGAAATGCTCACAGCTATTCAGAAAAATTACCCTTCCATAATAGAAGTAACACCTTCAGAAGTAATACAAAATTATTGATAGCTTTTGCAAAGGCAGACCCATACAGATAAAGCTAGGGTGTTTTCAAACATCCTCAGAAGATGGCAAAAAGGGAGAGGGCTTTCTCTGTGGTGGGTCCCCAGTTATGGAATGATCTTCCTGATGAGGCCCGCCTGGCACCAACATTGCTATATTTTTGGTACCAGGTCAAGACTTTTCTCTTCTCCCCGGCATTTAGAAATATGTGATGAGCTTTACCAGTCCTGGATCTGATTTTAGGTTCATAGCTTACAACTATTTATGGTTGCTTTTAGATGTATGTTTTTGTGTATGTTGTATGCTTTTGTGCTTTTAAATTTTATATATCATTTTAGACTGTTTTAATCTTATGTAAACTGGCCAGAGAGCTTCGGCTATGGGGCAGTATAGAAATGGAAATATAATAATAACAACAACAATAATGTATCCAAACAATCAAAAAATGTCTAAGCCATACAGAAACATAAATGATCCAACAACAAAGAGTAACTCTGATAGATTGGTATGGGGCTTCTCAGTAAATAGACAGTGATCTGGGGGATCTAGGGGTTTTCATTATCTGAAATGTGTATGATAGGAATGTTGATTGCACATTTATGGGGACTTTTTAGTTGTACAGAACAGTTGGCTAGTAAGGAGACCTAGTGCATTTATTCATTTATTTTAAAATATTTATATAACGCTGTGTTGAGTTTGGGTTCTGGTTCTCCCAGGTCCATGTCATCAATCAGGTTCTTTTGGTTATCAAGTTGAGCTGCAAAAAGATGACAGTTTATTGATGGAAAATGGATGCAGAATATAAACATGCAAAGGAAGTTAGCACCTCCTTCCAGCTAATCAAGCTTTCATAGCTGGGTGTCTATTGGGCCCCTGAAGCCCGGTTCTGGAGTGGATTGGGGGCGGTCTGGATTGACTCGAAGTGGTTTGGAACAGTCCTGGGCTGCAGTTGAAGCTGCCGCCTGGACCGCTACGGAAGCAGGTAAACCCCCTCCCCCCTCCCCCCTTATCTGGCTCTGTCACTGCGGCACCAAAAAAAGAAAGAGATAGTCTCTAGTGTTAAAAAGTAGAAAAGTTTTAATCTCTTTGTACAGATGTCTCAAACGTTTAAAATGTATTGTTGTTACTAGACTTTTTGAATAAAAGCTCGACGTTTCAGATCTGCCAATCCTTCTTCAGGAGCTGATATAACAGAATAACATGAACTACCAAAAATTCCAAATGAAGCAGTCAAAAGACTTTCTTACAAGGAAGTCATTTGACTGCTTCATTTGGACTTTTTGGTAGTTCATGTTATTCATAGAATCATAGAATAGCAGAGTTGGAAGGGACCTACAAGGCCATCGAGTCCAACCCCATGCTCAATGCAGGAATCCACCCTAAAGCATCCCTGACAGATAGTTGTCCAGCTGCCTCTTGAAGGCCTCTAGTGTGGGAGAGCCCACAACCTCCCTAGGTAACTGATTCCATTGTCGTACTGCTCTTACAGTCAGGAAGTTTTTCCTGATGTCCAGCTGGAATCTGGCTTCCTTTAACTTGAGCCCGTTATTCCGTGTCCTGCACTCTGGGAGGATCGAGAAGAGATCCTGGCCCTCTTCTCTGTGACCACCTTTTAAGTATTTGAAGAGTGCTATCATGTCTCTTCTGTTATATCAGCTCCTGAAGAAGGATCGGCAGATCTGAAATGTCGAGCTTTTATTCAAAAAGTCTTGTAACAACAATACATTTTTAAACATTTGACATCTGTACAAAGAGATTAAAACTTTTCTACTTTTTAACACTAGAGAGTATCTCTTCCTTTTTGGGGTTTCACGTAGTGTTTTCCCCCTCATCATTTTGACATCCGTCACCGTGGCTGCACCATGCCGGCGCCAGCATAGGTAAGCCCCCTCCCCCTGCCCCCTTACCTGCATCTGGCTTGAGGCCTGGGCCACAGTTGAAGCCACTGCCTGGACCGCTGCAGATGCAGGTAAGCCCCCCTCCCCCCTTACCTGGCTCCATCGCCATCACTGCACGGACTGCGGTGGTGACAGGTAAGCCCCCTCCCCCCACTTACCTGGGTATGGAGCTTCGGAACTGATCCAGACCACCCCCGATCCACTCCGGAACTGGGCTTCGGGGGTCTGGATCTGCCCGCTCCGCTTCGGATCTGGGGATCTGTAATGGAGCGGAGCACACCCCTACTGCAAATGCTTTTCAGCTTATAATACCAGGATGCTTTAAACAGTGTAATGAAGAATCTTATTAATGAAGTACACATTAAAAATGATAGCACAATGCCAGCTACACAAATACATAAAATAGCCAGGTTGCATCAAGGAGTTCAACATACCTTGTCACACAAACATTTTTTGACCAGGTTCTGAATTTTTTTTTAATGTGAATGCCCATCGCACTTCCTCAGGGAAGGTGTTCCAGAATCAGGAGCACCACAACAGAGAAATCCCTTTCCCTTTTTTTGTCGCATAATATACCAAAGATACTTGGAGAACAGCTTCCCCTGATGATCTTACAACATTGGCAGGCTTGTTTAAGAAGAGGCACTCCTGGAAGGCAGGAATCGGAAGGCACTCCGATTCAAATTTTATCTCAACCACAAATGCAGTCTACTTTCAACCACAGCTTCCAATCGGCAATATGGGGACAAGGGTTACTGAGCACTCCTGGCCGTCTTCTGAACCTGCTTTACAGAACACCTTCATTAGAGAGATCTGGCAAGAGACATCTTTGATCCTCTACTGCTGACAAGCCTTACAATTTCTGCAAGCTTTGCTAGTTCATTAAAAATATATATGCTGCTGCTCTTCTGGTTGGAGTGTTTGCTTAATATTTTAACTTATTTTACAGTTAAAATAATACATGTTTACTCAGAAATATTGTATTTATTTATTTATTTATTTATTTATTTATTTATTTATTTATTGCATTTTTATACCACCAAATAGCCGAAGCTCCCAGCTGGCTTCTTATTAAGTGTCATTGAGGAATGCAGCCTTACAATGCAATCATATGGATCTCTATTTCTCTATGTCTTATTACATTCAATAGGACTTATTACCATGTAAGAGTATATAGAATCACAGCCTTAACTGCCAAAGCCACAATAGGTTTTCACTGCAATCCTACATCCACTTACCTATGAGTAAGCCCTGGTAGACAGATATAGGATTGTACTTCCTATGCATATTGATATAGTTCTAAGTAACCTTGAATACTGGACTGAATAAATACTTCAGTAAATATCCTCTAGAAGAGCAAATACCTTTTGAATATTCTGTTACTACTCCTACTACTGCTGTTTTTACTTCTGCTTACAATAATTATGTGTATGACGTGGTTTTTAGCACTTGAAAATTCTTCTATAAATCCTAGTTATTGTCTCTTCTATAAGCATTTGGCAAACAAACACATTTGACATATAGGACTGTATCCAATGGGTCACAGCCACTAACATAAATTACATTGCACTTGTGTAAACAAATATCGTTAGCTGGTGCTCTGATTTTCAGGGGAAATTGATGCACCAGCTTAATGCTATTGGCATTTTGTTAGAGTAGTTCATTCTAATGCAACATAATTTATGGTAGCAGCTGCACCCCATTGGATACTGCCCATTCATATTAAGGATGAGTCACATTCTGCCTAGGTTAAATTAGATGTGAATTGATATTCTGATCTCTGACCTCCCCCTTCTAAATCTTCAGTGAGTTTCTCCTAACTTGATGAAATAGTCAGTGTAAAGTCTGTGGCATGGCCTCTATGCAAAATCCAAGATTCTGCTGACCTGCAGGATATTGGATCATCATAACTGGAATGTGATAGATTATGGGAAGTACGTAAGGACATAAGAGGAACTCTGCTGGATCAGACAGAGGGTCCATCTAGTCCAAAACTATGTTCATACAGTAGCCAACCAGCTCTCGGTCAGGGACCAATAAAGCAGGATACAGTAGAACTGCCACTTATTCAAAGCTTTAACCAATGGTGTTATCAGTGTCAGAGACTCCAGCACTAATCCATCATTAAATTTACAGAGGAAAAGAAGTTATTCAGATAATATTGCTGATCAGCACTACTAAACAACAACCTGTTTTTTTAGTGTTGTGGTAAATAGTGCCATGGTGCGTTTTCTCAAGATTTGAATTGTGGCACACAAGTGGGATTTGGTGTAGGTGTAAAATCCCCACTTATATTTTTTTTCTGTGTTGTTTCACAAACCAGGTAAAAAGCCTAGAAACAATAAGATCTGCATAGAACTAATCAGATTTAGCTAGGTGATGGCATCACCTGCTTGGCTATTCACATCTATGGATGTTAGAAATCTACAGATTTTGTTAAATGTGCTCCATATGTGTTTTGCAGGTTGTCAGGTATCTTTCATTTTGTTGTCCACTCATTGATGGAATTGGATTTGGGTGGTGGTGGTTGAATGAGAATTTCAGTCCTGTTTGTAAATATGAGCTTGTGGTATGTGCACTTGCTAGCACAAGGGTGCACATGTACAAATGTGTACTTATTTATTATTTGCAATATTTATATACCGCTCTACATTCAAAATGTACACCATTCGGAGTGGTGTACAAGATAAAATAAAATAAAAACAGAATAAAACACCTTAAAATAGATTTTTAAAAGAAGCAAAATGAAAGGTGAACCGTGGCTGGTCATTAAGAAAAGGCTTCCTGGAACAATGACGTTTTCAGGAGGTGCCAAAAAGAATACAAAGTTGGCGCCTATCTCACCTCCAGAGGCAGGGAATTCCATAGGAGGGGGATTCCAAAGTTAAAAAACGAAACAAAAAAAACATACTCCATGTCTGTGGAATCTGTGTGACTCAGAAAAAGGTCGTCTGCAGCAAGACCCACAAGTCAGTTTCAAAGAAATTCAAACTCCTTTAATTCCATTGTGGATTTCTTTGACATCCCAAGCAGATGTTCAAACAATTCTTTCTGCATTCAGTTATGACAACTTTTGTATCACACCGTGCTTACTGTTAATACTAGGGCTGTGCTCCGCTTCGCTTCGGATCGTAGAAGCAGCATCGGATTGGCTGGATTCACCTCCGTTAAAGGCGGAGATCAGCTCAGGGGGCAGCAGAGCAACATGGGTTGGGTCATCCATTTGCGGATCGACCCGCTTCCTCGTGGAGCTCCACCCGCCATGTTGGAAGGTTTTCCCCATAGGATTGCATTGTGAGAACAAAGCGCATATACCTTTTTTGTTTTAAAAGCTACATTCTTGAAACTTACTGTGCTTAGAGAATGTTTGTAGGGGGTCATTTGTGTTGATTTTCAGAATTTTTCATCATGCGGTTTGCTTGCTATTAATTTGTATAGAATGGGTAAAACGGGAAGGGGAAGCACTTCTTTTCCACCTTGATTGACAGATTGAACTCCCAATTGTGATGATAATGTGAAGCATCCTCCAATCCCAATGTTGGAGGGGGGGGGACTAAGCAAGAGGGAGCCAGAGACAGTTTCCGTTCTCAGAGGGTTAGTTAGTTCTGTACTGTAGCTGTGTTTGTTTGGAGGAGATAGGATTTAGCTTGTTGTGTGTTTGCTGTGCACTGGTTGTTAAGTGCAAAAAGCATTCAAATAAAGTTTGAGCATTCAAATAAAGTTTGGGCAAAGCACAGTACACACTTGTCCCATTTCCCCAAATAATAAATACATTATTAGTAATAGTCCTTCCTTATGATGAAAAAGGCATCGCTGCCCAGTTGTATCTGTAAAAAATGTCGGAGTTATTTGCATTTTTGAAAATGGGGTGTGGGATTTTGAAATATTTCCCCAAAATCAGTGGATGCCCAGATTTGATCCAAACTGGCCATGAATGTGGATAAGCTCTCATGTTACCGCTTTTGAGGTTTCTAATGTTAAAAGTGACAGAGCTGTAGAAAGGTTCATTAATTGGGGTTAGGGTTGAGGGTTAAAAAGTTTTTAAAAATCGCTAAAAATCAGGGCATGCTCAAATTTCCTTGAAACTTGGCATGAATGTGGATCTAGGTGGAAGCTGGGATGGTGCCCATTTTCAAGTTTGTATCTGGAAAAATGATGGAGATATTTGCATTTCTGAAAATGGGGTGGGGGATTTTTACATATTCGCCAAAAATCAGTGGATGCTCAGATTTGCTTCAAACTGGCCATGAATGTGGATACATGGATAAGCTCTCATGTTGTCAATTTTGTGGTTTCTAACATTAAAAATAAAAACGTTATAGGTGTTTGATTTTCAATGCAAGTTTATGGGGGAAAACACAGAGCTCCAATCTGGATCCAGAGCCCCTCCGTGGAGCGGACCATAGGCAGATCGGATCAGCGTGGGGCAGATCGGACCTGATCCAGAAGTTGCAGATTGGGATCCCGAGCGGATCGGGTGGTCCGTGCACAGCCCTAGTTAATACATATAAAATAATGAGCTCAAGAAAAGAACAAGAGGCATATAACTCAATCTGAGGTCCCTTTTTACTTGGAAATAAATCTCACAGAGTTCAATGAGATGTGGTCCCAAATAAGTGATTGATAGTTGCTGGGGCACATGGGTGTGTGTGTGTGCTGTTGCACCATGTCCTGCTTGTTCATTCCTGGCCGATGGCTGGTTGGCCACTGTGTGAACAGAGTGCTGGACTAGATGGACCCTTGGTCTGATCCAGCAGGGAACTTCTTATGTTCTTATGACAGTGATCCTACAGTCTTCAGATTAGGGTACAGAATGATGTAGCTTGTCTCAAATCATTACCCCCCCAAAAGCCTTTAGAGCCCCAAATGGAAACTGACAAAGATGCCACCAGAAGTGTGCATTAATACACATTTCAAGACAAGACAAGCATTTTAAAAAGTATCAGCAGCAAAGAGGTGGTTTAGTAGTGTCAGTTTCATTGAGAACCAAGCAGAAAATTCTTTGTATCAGCTGCACAAAAAGTTTATCTGCTGATTCTTAAAAAAAAAAAGAAAGACAGAGAGAGAAGAGAAGAAAGGAAAGGAAAAAAAGAGCAATGCCAAGCTGTCTTGGGTGTATGGCAGCTGAGGAAAAAATAAAATAAACCCTGTTCTTACTCACAGCTTCAAATACAAGCAGCTACTGAAGTGACTTAAAAGAAAACACTGAAAATGTACTAAATGGGCCAAGAAAGTAAAAAGGAAGAGGAGCTGTCAGAAGAAACAGAATTAACTTTTGAGTGATTTTGTGGGCTTAGATATGTTCTGTGTCACACTTCATTCTTGACAAGCCAGCGTTTTGCTCTCGATCTTGTATGAAAGCTGACATCAAGCTCTCAAGTTACATTTTCATCAGTTATATCTTCATTATTTGTACCAGGGCAGGCTGCAGGCTTGGTGTGTGTGTGTGTGTGTGTATGTGTGTGTGTTGGGAAGTGGTTGGCAAGAAACTGTTTGGTGGCACTCTCCCAGTAAGGCTGTTTCTACCTGCAATAGCAATGATGATGTGGTGTGCTGAAGAGGGGAGGGGAAGAGAGGAACCCCATCCTCCCCTAGAGTCCAATATAGCCACCCTTCAGAATGAGACAGTATAGCAGCAATATCTCTTGCTGTGGGTGGGCAGGGTTTAGTAGTCCAGCATAGTGGAATAGCTGCCTGGGGATACCCCTTGGCAGATCTAATTCAATAAATGTGGCCCGATTTTCAATCCACATTGTTGTCTTGTCTCATAATGGCACTTGCTATGGGTGGGCAGGGATTAACAGTAGTGATGGGTGAACTGGATCCAAGTTAATTTCGTATTTACCTGGAAAGTAACAAATCCATCCATGTGAGTTTGGACAAGAGTTCTCCTTTAACATGAGATATTGTTCTGTGTATATGAGTTTTTGCACATGCACAATATCTTAGAATCATAGAACAGTTGAGTTGGTAGGGGCCTGTAAGGCCATCAAGTCCAAAGCCCTGCTGAATGCAGGAATCCACATTAAAGCATACCTGACAGATGGCTGACCAGCTGCCTCTTGAATGCTTCTAAGTGTGGAAGAGCCCACAACCTCCCTAGGGAATTGGCTCCATTGTCATACTGCTCTAAAAGTCAGGAAGTTTCTCCAAATGACCAGCCGGAATCTGGCTTTCTGTAACTTGAGCCCATTATTCCATGTCCTGCACTCTGGCATGATCAAGAAGAGATCCTGGCTTACCTCTGTGTGACTACCTTTCAAGTACTTGAAGAGTGCTATCATGGCCTAATCTACACCAAGCAGGATATTGCACTATGAAAGCAGTATGAAAGTGGTATATAAAAGGCAGGAACCACACTACTGCTTTATAGTGGTATTGAAGTGCAGTGACAGCTGTTGGGGCCCACTGACACATACCATATACTAGGAGTGTGCAAAGTGGGTCTTCTCCACCTTGAAATTTGAGCTAGAGCTCTGTTGAGGTGATTCACTGCCCCAATTTTGGAGTGACTCCCCTTATTCCACCCCATAGGGTTACCCATCAGAGAATCGCTCCCTTTCAGATAACCACCCTAATCAATGGAAATTAATCAAATGCATACAGCTCCCTCATTTTTAAAGCTAAAGAGATGAAACTTGCCACAGTGATAGCTCTTAAGAAGGGCTTTAGTGCTGCCAAGTTCGAATCAGACAGGTTCATGCTTTGATTTTTAGCAATTTTTTTTAAAAAATATCCCCCACTACAGCCCTCTCCAACCTGGTGCCCTCCAGATTTATTGGACGAAGCCCCACTCCCCCGCCCTGCACTGGAAGCCCAACCAGCCAACAGGAGTAATAGTTTAACTGAAATAAAGAACCTGCCTGTGCCTGACTCAGGTGTAGAAGCTTTTTCATGATGCACTGCCAGCCAAGCAGCACTTTCACACTGTGCAAATGTGGGCGATTGACTTCTATAAGTGTGAGCAGAAACACACTCCCCCTCCCCACCTCCCATGGCCAGAATCAGCAGAATCCCACTCCCCCGAACACTGGAGGAGAACACGTTCACGGACAGCGCTGTGGCAATTCCTAATTGCTTAGCCTCAGATGTCAATATCAAAGCTACCTCTCACCTCAATCAGCATCATCCAAATATGGAGATTTTCAATTGACACACACACACACACACACACACACACACACACACACACACGATGCTTGAAAAACAGTCAGATAATTTTGGAGATGTTAGAAGCTGTGATTGAGCATGTCTCTGCTCTCTTCAATCTCTTCATTGGCTTCCAATTCACTTCAGAATCCAATATAAACTTCTCCTGTTGACCTACAAAGCTTTTCACTGTCTAGCTCCTTCCTATCTCTCCTCTCTCATCTCACACTATTGCCCCGCTCGTGCTCTTCGCTCCTCTGATGCCATGTTTCTCGCCTGCCCAAGGGTCTCTACTTCCCTTGCTCGGCTTCGTCCATTTTCTTTTGCTGTCCCTTATGCCTGGAATGCTCTTCCAGAACATTTGAGAACTACAAGTTCAACCACAGCTTTTAAAGCTCAGCTAAAAACTTTTCTTTTTCCTAAAGCTTTTAAATCTTGATTTTGTTCTGACTTTATACTGTTAGTTTTACCCTACCCAGTGCCTGTTTACCCTACCCTGTGCCTGTTTGCATTCTCTTCCCCTCCTTATTGTTTTATTATGATTTTATTAGAATGTAAGCCTATGCGGCAGGGTCTTGCTATTTACTGTTTTACTCTGTACAGTACCATGTACATTGATGGTGCTAAATAAATAAATAAATAATAATAATAATAATAATAATAATAATAATGCTCTGATATGAATCGATGGGTTTGGATATGGCCAATCTCCACTTTGGAAGATCGAATGCTCTGCGGATGTTCATGCGTACCAGATAATTCTGCACATCCCTACCATATACCGCTTTCATAACGTTATATCATGCTTGATGTGGCTTTCATAGTGCAATACCCTGCTTGGTGTATATTAGGCCCATGTCTGCCCTCAGTCTTCTCTTCTCAAGACTAAACATGCCCAGTTCTTTCAGTATCTCTTCTGATCATATTCATTGCCCTCTTCTGAACCTGCCCCCTCCCCCTCAGCTTCTCCGCATCCTCCTTGAAGTGTAGTGCCCAGAACTGGATGCAGTACTAAAGATGAGGCATAACCAGTGCTAAATAGAGGGGAACCAGTACCTCACGTGATTTGGAAGCTATACCTCTATTAATGCAGCTCAAAATAGCGTTTGCTTTTTTTTGCAGCCACATCATACTGTTGGCTCATATTCAGCTTTTGAACTACAACGATTCCAATATCCTTCTCACTTGCAGTATTGCTGAGGCAAGTATCCCCCATCTTGGGACTGTGCATTTGGTTTCTTTTTTTATTAGGCCATGCCTTATTTATCATTGCTCCGTAACTAAATTTACATGTAGGACACTGATTTTATTTGCTGCAGATTTTCTTTCCTTCTGAATTTATGTTTGTGAACTTCACATAGGAAGTTAGTCTGACGAGGGACAGCTCTTTTTCTTTTTATACATTGTAATTCAAGGATAGGCCTTCATTCCTAGGCAGCATGGACAATGGTCAAGGATTATAGGAGTTGTAATTCAAAACACCAAGAGGGAAACAGATTAAGAACATAAGAAGATCCATGCTGGATTAGTCTATGGGTCCATCTAGTCCAGCATTCTGTTCACACAGTGGCCAACCAGCTGTCAACCAGGAACCCACGTGCAGGACGTGTGTGTTACTGCTACTCCTGCTCTAATTATTTTATTATTGTAACTGATCATATTTATGCTATGTTGTATTTGTGTGTGTTTTGTGTGTGGGGGGGAGGGGTTTGAAACAGTACATGAAAAATTGTTAAAAATGAAAAAGTAAACACACATACAGATGCAAGATATGCAGAAAAAGCAAGACACATAGCCTATAGAAGATATATTTTATTAAACCAGTTGCTGAATCTTGCAGAGTACCGTAAACGTCTGCATTGTAACGGATGCATATGCCAGAAAAGCTTTAGAGAAGGCATCATACATTCACAACAGGCAAACAATTCTCCTGACATTTCTAACACAATCACAATCGTTCTGTGTATTTGCTAATGCATTTGAAATGCATTAGGAAACCCGCGTCACGTTGTTCTTGATAACTGTTTAAGATTGCATGCAATTGTTCCCCCTCATGTGGAATTTTACCGTTTTGCTAATGCTGACAGTTGAGATATATTTGCATCCCAGACCCAAGCATTGAATATCTGGAGATTTTTTTTAAAAAAAGGAAGGAACGAAAACAGGGTAGGCTGAATTTTTAAACAGGAGAAGACTGTGATCTGTCTCACTGAGAAACTGCTTCTCCCAGTATGAACTCTCAAGATTTACAGCTAGAAGTCTGCTCAGGTTGATGTCACCTAATGAGTTTAAGACCATGGGAGAAAGAAACAGAAGGTTGCTGTTGGGTGTTGTTGGGTGTGTGTTTTTTTAATTGCCTCAATGATCTGAAATGAACTTTCAAAGGAGGTGTGATAACGTAACTTCTTGTTGAAATTCAGATAATTTTGTAAGGGCAATTTGTGTAGGCAGGTGTTCAAGATTCTGCTTAATTCAAGAAGGGTAGCCATCTTAATCTATTGCAGCAAAAGCTACAAGGAAGATTTTTTGGCACCTTAAACATGAACAGATTTATGATGGCATCACTTTTAACAGATGCATGTGACATGATGGGCTTTAGTCCATAAAAGCATAAGTAAAACCATCATAAATCTTAGTTTTTAAAGGTTGCCACCAGACTCTTCAGCATCCTGTTAATACTGTCCATTAATGTTTGCTCTTTTGGGTCAACAATCCAGCATCAATTCATTACCTTCCCTTCCAGTCTCACTTCTGCAAAAGCCATTCTGCATTTTCAAAGAATGGGTTGCATCCAAACTTAATCATGTATAGGGTAGACCTATTGAAATCACTGGAACCTGAGTTAGTCAGGACAAATTTGTCCCATTGATTTCAATGAGTTTTGTTCTAGTATGACTAAATCTGGGTCAAACCCATTGTCAGGTTTTAGAGAAACTTTTTCAGTATTAAAGAGTTACAATAAGATACAGGCCATAGCTAGATGGGGCAAAATCCAGGGGTGATCCCCGGGATTGTCCCTGTGCATCCACATGATACACAAGGGATCCCGGGATCAGGGAGGGATGATCCCTCCCTTGCCCTGAGACCTCACCCTACATTTTAGGCCCAGTTTTTCTGCGGTTTCAGGCTGAGCCCAAGTGGGGAGCAGGGATTTTTTTTTAAAAAAAAAAACCCCACCTACATTGTTTGCATGAGCGCTCATGCACTGCTATCTCTTTAAAAATAAAAAATGGCGGGCATGACTCCTCTCCCTCTGAGGTCATTGTGTGCCATGTGTAAACAAAGGGGGATCTCACGATAAAAACATCGCGACATCTTCACCCCTCTGTTGCGCAATAACAGGTAAGTTTGTTAAGGCCACAGTTTCCAGAGGTTAGTTGTCTGTTGCAGCAAATAACATCAACAAAACCCAACAACAATTCAAAAACCAAAGAGTCTTATGGCATCTTAAAGAGTCACACATGATGTACTAGAATTTCATTTCAGTTTGCAAATCATCTGAACTTGCCCTGTTTGCAACCCTAAATGTGAATGCAAATGAGATCATTTTAAAAAAAAATATTCGCACATTCGTGAACTTGCAAAAATGTGTATTTTTAAAAAGTCATAGTTTGAAATCCACACACACCCTGGCAAAAATGCACATTTTCACACTTCAGTCAATGGTGGGGAATGTGCACACTTTTGAGAAATGCTCACAGAATGCACACTTTTTCCATTTGCATGAACTGAAATACTTGTTGGAAACGAAAAATAGGAATGAGCTGAACCAAGCTTTGGAGTGATATTCAGAGCGTTTCAGCAAGTTTGAACATCCCTGGTTCTCCTGTCCTTTCATTTATCATGACATAAGCCAGGGTTGGTAAATGACTTTTCTGTTGCTTACCCCATTCCTTGCAGGCATTTTTTCATGGATCAGGACTGAACACAGAGATGGACAAAGCCAGAGCTAAACATAGGTGAGTCACTCCTGTTTTCTCTGTGTACACTTTGGGTCACCACACCTAAGAAAAGAATCTGTAGAGTTGGAAATGGTGCAAAAAAGAGCACCTAAAATTATCAAGAAGAAGGAGCAACTCCCCTACAAGGAAATATTACAAGATCTGGGTTAGCTTAGAAAAAAAAAGGTAATTAAGAGGAAACATGATAGAGGTGTACATAGTTATGCATGATATGGAGAAAGTGCATACAGAAATGTTTTTCTCTATCTCTCATATTACTAGAACCCAGGTTCATCCCATGAAGCTGATTGGTGTGAGTTTCAGGACATATAAAAGGAAGGAGTTCTTAACCTAACATAGGGTGACTGTATTTTGGAAACCAAAAAGGAGGACAACATGGTCACCCTCAAGGGGGTGTGCCCACCCAAAGATGGCCTTGGTCACATGTCTGATTACACAGCATACAATTAAGAGAAACCTGTTCTACGTAACTTCTTAATTAACACCATTATCAGCCATTGTTACAAAATATATGTCCTGCCAATTATAGCAAACAAACTGGAGAGGAAGGTCTATGGATCAAAATGCATTATTTAATAGGAATATTACCTCCAAATCATCCCCCCAAATCACACAGAAAACTACAGCCCTCCTCCCCACCCACACTACAAACATGCACATGCATTCATTCATAGTCAAACACCCCATGCATCCCATTCTGACATCAATACACACACTGTCAGCACGAATGCATGCACATGCACACACACACACACACACACTCAGGATTACCACTCCAAAATACACGCATGCACACATCCACTCACTCAATACACACACTGCCAGCACACACGTGTGCGCACCCCCCACACCTTAGTCTTACCTGCTACTTGCTTCTTCTCTTGCTGCTTGCTTCTTCTTTTGCTTCTTCTTTCCTTCTTTTCTTCGTCTCCTCTTCCTCCTCCTCCTCCTCCTCCTCCAGAGGAGAATCTGTGCTGGTAGCACTTGTGCAGATCCTCCTCTGGATATCATCGCCCTGGTGCTTGTCAGCACCAGGGTGATGAGAGGTAACAGGCGGAGTTCCGTTTTTGCTCCCTGTCCTGGGCTAGCAGCAGTGCAGCCTCATGTCACTGCTGGCCCAGCCCCAGCCACCCAGGGCAGGCAGCGAACTGAGCCCCACCCCTTGCCTCTTGTCACCCTGGTGCCAACAAGTGCCCAGCTGCCCAGGGCAGGCAGTGAAAACTGAGCCACCTAGATCAGAGCTGGGTGGATGGGTGTTGGAAGACACATTCCTGGAAGTCCAGAATGCGTCTTCCAGCTCCTCTCCCCAGCGCCGATGCAGGCCTTCTTTTGAGTGCTGGCATGTTGGCGCCAGCATGCAGGAGAAGCCTGCTGGAGCATGCAGGAAAGCATCTCCCAGCGCCCACCCCCAGCGCCAATCTAGGGCGGCTCTGGGAGGGCTGCTGCATGCATTTCTGGAATTCCAGGAACCCGTACAGCAGCCCCGCCCCTGCATTTTGCCTGCACATAATGGGGAAAATGGGGATTTTCCTCAGGATCGGGTTTGCCCCCCTCTGATTCCGGACATGTCCAGGCAAATTTGGATGTATGGTCACCCTAACTAACACATAGTTTAACTATGGAATTTACCACCACAAGATGTGTTGGTGATGACCACCATTTCGGATGGCTTTTAAATGGGATTGCACAAAATACTGGAGAAGGCTATTTATGGCTACTAGTCCTGATGGCTATGTGTTATCTCCAATATCAGAGGCAGTATGCTAGGGAACATGGATGGGAGGATGCTGTTGCACTCATGTCCTGCTTGTGAATTTCCCTTGGGGAGCTGGTTGGTCACAGTGTGAATGGAATGCTGGTCTAGATGGACCCTTGGTGTGATCCAACTCAGCTATTCTGATGTTCTTTCTCTTTCTGACACCCCCTTTTCTCTCTCTTCCTCTCCCTTCTTCTCCAGTTAGCTCTTGCCAGAGGCCTGAACTGACTGTATTCAGAGGACTTTTGAAATTACACTTAGAGCAGCATGTTGCCCATCCCTTTTGTGGACTGGGACCTAAGCACAGTGTTCATCCACAACAATAGAATACATACAGGTCTTATTAATCAAGCCACTGCTATTGTAGGATAAACTGTAAAAATCTCTCTCTCTCTCTCTCTCTCTCTCTCTCTCTCTCTCTATATATATATATATATATATAGGAGAGATTCTCCTTCACCCTTTGAATCTTTTGCCAATAGGACGTGGGAGAATTCATTGTCTTACATTGTTAGGAGGAAGTGGTGCACATTCAGGCCACAGCTAGACCTAAGGTTTATCCTGGGATCATCCAGGGTTCGCCCCTGCCTGAGCACTAGATCCCCTGTGTGTCACCTAGATGGACAGGTTTGACCGCTGGATGATCCAGGGATAAACCTTAGGTCTAGCTATGGCCCAAGTGACAATGCTTTGTTTTCTATCAAGGAAAAGTCAAGAGAAGAAGCCACAAATGAACATCTGCTTGACTCATCATTTTCAAAATGAGACCTGCATATTTTAAATAATTTTTTTCTGGAGAGAAAAGGCGTGGCTGGGGGGGGATGTTTCAAAATTTCATTGCACTGGCACTTTAGAAAGGGAAAAGGGACAGCATTCTGGAACAAGATGCAATGTAGATCTTCAAGGGCCAACTTCTCATGAAGGTATCTGGGCTGCTGAACAAGGTTAGGCAGCCAGTGGGAGCTCAGATGATTGAATGCTTTTGTGTACAAACAGCAGCAGCAGTAACAAAAACTTACATTTATTCTTCTATCTGCAGAGATCCTTTCTTTGCACAGAAAAGAACACTGCAGATAGAAAAGCAAATGTAAGTCAATTTCCTCCCTGATGTGCTAATTTTCTATGTGAAGGGATGAAAAGAAAAGTCTCCCTGTTAGGGATGGGCAAACTCACCCACATCCGATTTGCTGGATGCTAGCCCCATTGCCGTGGCCATCTGCCCCTGCTCGTCAGGCCACGTGAGCTTCTTCTGGCCTGAGGAACACTTGACAGCCAGCTATCCTTGCTTTGTAAAGACCCCATTTATGCAATGGGGGAAATGAGCAATTTCTGTAGCCTGTATTGTGCACAATGGAGACTCTGGAAATTACGCATTTCCCCTGTTGCATAAATGGTGTCCATAAAGGTCCCATTTATGCAAGAATAAAGGTGGAAACCCTATGTTCACATGTATGAATAAGGGCTCCATTTGCACTTTTATTCTTCCATGATTGGGGCCTTTCCAGCCATCATTTATGCAATGGGAGGAAATGAGGGTAGATGACTGCCTGGTGCTCATCGGGCCTTACGGGGGCTTGGATTGCAGGTCTGCAAATGCACTGCAGGCACCAGACTGAGCCTGGAAGGGGTGTGGATGCAAGGGAGTCTGGCAGACTCCCAGAGACAGTTGGGCACCCGTGACATCCCAAATTCATACAATGAACCTTTACATGAAGTCAGAATTAAGACAGTCCACAGGTAAACCACTGCTAAAACACCTGAGGTAGGACATTGACTATTCAGATTATGAACTCCAACAGAGCATCAGATGCAAGTATATAGCCTCAGCTGATAGCTCAAGCCGGGAAGGGCTTGCACAGAAAGTTTTGCATGCTCCATTCTCCATCCATGTTTTCATCCTATCTACATGACCAGAAGGTCTTTTTTAATATATATAATTGTAAGGTGAACACCAATAAGGAACTTGAAATTTAGTTTGACTTGGGCCATGGGAAGGGCTATGGACAAACCAGCCAGTGTGAATTCTTGATTTGAGTGATCCATGGGCAAGATGCTCTCGGTGCCCCCATCTCCTTGAGACCTCCCTCTTCATCACCACTGCTCATTTCCCACCCAATCCCAGAGAGAGAGTGGGGAGTCTAAAGTATGACAGCAGGCAGGTGAATAGGCAGCAATAGCAAGCAGGGGCACAATAGCCCAGTGGGGCCCCAGTTGTGGAGTAGGTCTTGGTAGATACCCAATAATCCCAACCTCTGACACTTGAAACCAACAGGTCTATTGCATTGGTTGTCATAGCAATTCCTAAGACATTTTGCTCTTTGAGGGTATTTATGAAATAAATTGCAATATATTCCACAAAAGAAAGCTTTGGGCAAATTAGATGTCCAAGGAGAATTTCTTACATTGCAAAAAAGAAATGAATGATGTACCTGGAGTAATGATATTATTAGCCTGGAAAGATAAATACAAGAATGGTGTTCAATAATATGTGACATTTTTTATAACTTGCTGTTCCTCTGAGAGAATACTGTTCCATTCAGCCCACAACATGAAATATGTGTAAGCTCTCTTGGAAGATCAACGTTGAGGGCTCGATACTTGAATCTGTGCCTGGAGGACACTACACCTTTCAATGCAGTCTTCTTCCCCCAGCTAACTTCAACTGGTGACATCATATTTGATGTCATAATTTTAATGTAACCGAGTTAGGGATTTTGATATAGTAACAAGTATAAAAAGCATTATAAATTAAAAATAAATTTCAATTGTGTGTTTATATAGATAAACGGAACAGGGAGAGGGATAATTTTGGGTGATTCCCCATTCCCCCCCCACCAAATCGGTTCTGGCAGTTCCCCCCAGCCCAGCCCTCCACCTGCAGAGGGACACAAGCTCATGTTCTAATTTGTTCATGGGTTTTTTTGCATACTCCACACTGTAACACAGCCTGGGAGTATAAATAGTTTGATTTGGCGTTGCATGTTAATTTGGTCACATTTGATGATAGGCAGGAAGAAACGGGCATCCAGAGGGATTTTCTAATGGTGAGCATTCACAGGCACTGTTGCAGTGACTGGTAATTCTTGAGGGCTCCGCAGCCTGGCTGGGAGATAAGGGTTACCTCTGAGGCCAACCTTTCTTACCTACCCATAGCCCTGCAGCATGAGTTGGGGGTGACACCAGAAGGTCTCCCTACCCCATAAGGGGGCTTGTGGGAGGGCGAATTGTACAGCGCCAACCCATGGGCTGACCCGTGAATGGCTTGCCCTACTCAGAAAGGTCTGAAAACCTAGGCCAGACTGGATGCCCCTTTAGGCTCCCCCTTTGCAGAACTTTAATTAATGTGACCCTGTTTAAACCCAAAGTTCTGTGTGTCGTCTCTTTATTTACTGACCTCCATCTCACAATAGTTGCAGGTCAATGATATTCAGTGGCATATACAGATACTATCTGGAGTGGATACGGGGTTATGGCTGTGTGAAGGCAAACAGTGCTTAGGCATTATGCATCCATGGGAATTCATTTGTATGCTGGTGTGCTACAGTGTCAACATGCCTGTGTCCCCGCTCTGAGACTAGACCTCTACAGAGCCATGGAAAGAGATAAAGCGCAAAGAATGTTAATGCATGCATGTTCAGACTAATGAAAATGGTGTGTGGGGTGTCTCATATCTCTACAAAAAGCAAATTAGGGACAAAATAAAGACATCCTTTTAACAGGAAGAGGAACCAATATCTAGAGATTGTCTAATAAATTGTGGCAGCTGGAGTATATGTGACTCTGGTTAATGTATGTAGTGTGATTTAAAAACACACACACCAAAAGCTGTGTCCTCACATAAAGCACAGCTGAATCTTTCATTGAATTGTACTTTAGCAATTTCCCATTGATATCTGTCTTTGAAACTCCTTTGATCAACCTCTCAGGACACTCTGTCAATAACCTCTTGAACAAACCAGCTTTCAAAGACAGATATTAATGTGAAGTTGATGAAGTACAATTGATCAAGAGATTCAACTCTGTTTCTTGAGGCTTGATAAGGACAAAGGTTTTGGGGTGTGTTTTTTAATACTACATATGTTAATTGGCTCAACATTGCAATAATGTCAACAGGTTAGTTCACAGGTTATACTTACATCCATTTCTGCAGGCGTTATCTTTCTCCATCACTAGATGGCTTATAATCATTACCAGAGACAACATTAAACAGGTAGAGCAGTTAGAACAGTTAGTGCAGGACACAGAATAACGGGCTCAAGTTAAAGGAAGCCAGATTCCAGCTGGATATCAGGAAAAACTTCCTGACTGTTAGAGCAGTACGACAATGGAATCAGTTGCCTGGTGAGGTTGTGGCCTCTCCCACACTAGAGGCCTTCAAGAGGCAGCTGGACAACCATTTGTCAGGGATGCTTTAGGGTGGATTTCTGCATTGAGCAGGGGGTTGGACTCGATGGCCTTGTAGATCCCTTCCAACTCTGCTATTCTATGATTCTATGATTCTTTGAGGGTGTTGTTGGATTGCAATTCCCATCATCCTTCACCCTTGGCTATGCTAACCATGGCTGATTTTTCATTTCATTCTGTGTCCCCCCCCACCTTTTTTCATTTCTATATTGTCTAATTAGCTAAAGCTCTCTGGGTGGTTCATATGGAAGTTGGCAGTTTACTAACATCTGGAGCATTCCTCACTCTTGGCTAAGTGGCTACTGGGAAATGTCCTTTCCCAAATTGCCAGCCCAGGGGCATCATGGTCCATTCCATGCTGGGAATAGATGCATCTTATGAATTTGGCTGATGCAGGTGGAGATGGCCGAGGATTTTGCTTCAATTCCATTTTTGAGGATTTACCAAAGTTTGCAAAGTCCTTCATATTTTTAATGGATTGTGGGAGAAAGAGGAAATGACAGATTCACCCATCCCTACACAGAATGCCATGAAATCAAACACAAAGATCCTTATTCCAACCAAAGTAAATATAATCAGTTTATATGGAATGCCCTCTCAAGCCCATGTCTGTAAAATAAAGCAGCCTTAGATTTGTTTTCTTCACTAAATCTTCACTGTCTGGCAGGGGAATCGTTCCACAAAGTACGTTGTTCTTGTTGTTGTTTATTCGTTCAGTCGCTTCCGACTCTTCGTGGCTTCATGGACCAGCCCACGCCAGAGCTTTAGGCATGGGCATCTATGGAGAGTCTCTCAAGACATTTAACACTTTGCTGCAACACATTAGAGACCATTATAGGTTTGAGATAATAGCTACCAATCATTTATTAAAAGGTAACAGGTGGATTATGTGAAAATGCCGTTATTATTGAAGTTATTTTAAATTGGGGGTGAAATTGTAATCATGTTTGCTTTCTCTAAAAGTCAATTATATGTATAAACCGTATGTTTTTCAAGACAGCCAATGTGTAATCGCAGTTTGTTTATATATAAAAAAGTCTAATTCCAGAGCATGCTGCAGAAATGTCAGTTCTTTTCTCACTGGTTTCACATTTGCTTTGATGGTAGTTAAGTACTAATATTAATTTTCATTATTTAGTTGTCTGGCAAATTACCTGGGATCAGCTCAACAGACAGACATTATTTAGGACTGTTTCAAAATGCTCTCTCTCAATTTACCATCTCATTTGCAGGAGGCAAATTGGGGAGATAATTTTGCCCATTTTCAGAGAGGGACATAAATAAAGGGGGGATAAATAAATGCTGAGAATTGCATTTACCTTTAGTTGTGTAGCGTCTCTACCTGTCTATCCATTGAGCTATCCGTAATTATTTCTAGGCTGCTTTTAAGGGTGAAAACCTTTCTAGGCACCATACAAGTTTTAAACCACATGAAGTGGAAATAATAATAATAATAATAATATCAATAAAACCATGTTTCAATAAAATCCATAACAAGGGAGTTTTCCAACTGCCAACTGAACCAAAAACAGTGGGTACAAATTGATACGCTGGGAGCTGCCTGGCTCTGGTGGGTTGAGCGTGATGAGTGCCAGGTATTGTCTTGTTCTATTTTGCTGCTGCATGAATTATAATAGAGTCAAAATTGAACAGAATGTGAACAGAGGACAAATATCCCATCTAAACTATGTATGAATAAAAGTGACATTTATCAGGCCCGGATTCCTTGTTGTGAAATGACAGACAGCTCAGTGACAAGGAAGGCACTTTATTACAGCTTTCTATTCTAGTGCATTTGACACATCTTCAGATTGATGTTTGCATGGGAGGAGAGCTGGTTTGGTTAAGTTGCCACCCCTCCTCCTTCTCTCTTTGTCTCCCTCCCCCTCCCTTGTTGTTAGTGTTGTACTGAACCCCCCCCCTTTTTTTATCAAGCATTCTCACTCAATTTGATAGAAAAGAAATTGCTTTCGAAAAGGAATTCAAAGGAGGAGAAAAATTCAGAAAAATTCTCATTGGTTTAGGATCAGGGCTCTTGTGTTTACCTTAGTTACGAGGTGGCTGAGGAGGGATATATGGATATTGTTAAATCTGTTCCATTTGTGTTTTTGTGGATTATCAGGCATCTTCCATTCCATTGTCAGCTTGTTGACAGAATCACATTTTAAGGGATATACAAAAATTTCACTCCAGTTACACTCCAGTTAATGTATTAGCACAACTGCACATTTGCAGAAATCCTAGCAAAAAATTTAAAAATATGATCTAGAAATCTGCAGAATCCACCACAACTCAGGATATATATATATATTCTGCTGCAGAATCTGCAGGTTGGAGTCATAGGGCATGTCTACACCTGCCTTTTCCCCCGGGGTTGTCTGTAAATCATCCCTGTGCATCCAAATGATGCACAGGGGACTTCAGGGGCAACCAGGGATGACCCCTACATTTATATGCATGCAGCGCCTGGTGAAATTCCCTCTTCATAACAAGAGTTAAAGCTGCAGGAGCCCTGCCCTCTTTTGTATCTGGTTACACTAGTACAAGAACTGTAGCTTTAATGGTTGTGATGAAGATGGGATTCCACCAGGTGCTGCATGCGTACAAATGACATCTGCTCACCCTAGATCTAGTATCTCTAATATGGTACCTATGGGAACCACTGTACCCACCCTGATATTTATTTTATAGATTAAAAAAAAGCACCTGGGAGGCTGACATGCTGCAAAGTGAAGTTGATCTAGCTTTCTCCCTGTCCCCTTCAGTTTCAGAGGAAGCCTGCAACTCCTTATGCTCCCTGGGAAATAACTGGACTGTATCAACAACTGCCATGCACACAGTAACCAGGTCCCTCTAAAATATGTAATCGTATCCCACTTATTCAGGTTGGCATATGCTTCCTTCCCCCAGCAATTCTACGAAGTGAGCTAGGCTGTGCCAAGATCACCAACCTAGCAGGCTTTCTTGCTGAACAGGATTTGAACCCTCTCCCCAGTGTGACAGGGCCATCCTACATGTCTACTCTGAGTCCTAATGAATTCCATGGGACTTCCTCCCAAGTAAACAGGTGCAGGATTGAACCCTAACATTCTACCCCCTGCATCATCCATATCAGCCCTTGTACTGTATCTCTGTGTTGGTTTTTAATTGTTGTAAGTTGTTTTGGGGCCCACTTTTGTCTGAAAGGTGGGGTATATAGAAAATGAATTAAGTGGTGGTACATTATCCTTCTTCGAAAGAGCATGCTCTAACAATTTCTTAGAGAGACAGAGCTGTATTCTCTCCGTATATAAATCAGGGGTAGGGAATATATGCCTCTCCAGACATTGTTGGTTCCCAACTCCCATCAACCCCAATCAGAGATGATGGACTTGTAGTCCACAATCATCTGAAAAGCCACAGATGCCCCATTCTTGTATGAGTAAAAGGTGCATCGAAGTACCAAAGAAATACCTAATTCGGTTCGCCTTTGTTCATATGAGCCAAAGATCAAGTTGGTGTCATTTGCCAGGAATGAAGGGTGATGTTTCATCTGTTGTGATTTTCCAGTTGCTGGTCTGCTGATGTAATGTGAAAAATGATAAAAGGAGCCACAAGGTTTGCTCACCAGCATCTCAAAGGTTTGCTCAAAAGTCATGTTCATCATTCAGGAGCGATGACACTTGACATTTTCCCTTGTAAGAAGCAATTTGTGTAATAAAGCTCTTAGAAAATTGAATTTGTCAGCTTGTTAAATGCATTTGTCTCTCCAAACATAATAAACTAGGCATATGAAATGGATAAGAACTCCTTGTGACTTAGAATCTAACTCATCATTAGGTGTTTACCCTCTGCTTTCCTTTATCACCTCAAACCTTCTAGCTTAAATATAGATATAGATATATTTACCTCCATTGTCAAGGAAAATATAAATGCACACCTAGGATGTGGATGGCTATTGACAAGTCATAGAAGACAGTACTCAGCAACATGGGTGATAATGAAACATCATTTAAATCCATCTGTTTTCATTCTCCAGCCACATAATTGTTTAATGCAACACTTTAACTAGGGCCGTAGCTAGACCTAAAGTTTGTCCTGGGTTCATCTTGGGTTTGCCCCTGCCTGAGCACTGGATCCCCTGTGTGTCACCTAGATGAACAGGTTTGACCCCTGGATGATCCAGGGATAAACCTTTGGTCTAGCTATGGCCAAAAAGGCCCTGTTCAGATGACACGTCAGGCTCTGTAGTTAGCGAAACCATGATTCTCTGGGGTTAGCACTAACCATAAGCCATGCTGTCACACACAACACTTTAAGCCACAGTTAGACAGTCAGACAGTGGTTAGTGAGTGAGCAGGGTTTAGCAAAGCGCATCGCACAAGACACCTTAAACCCTGCTGCTTAACCAAAAGCCTTAATCAGCACAGTTTAAGGTGTCTTCTGAATAGGCCCAAAATAAACTAATGTGGCCTCCATATTAAGGAGCTTCAGTCACTGGTTCCTTTTAGATCTGTATATCATTTGTTTAGCTACAGTTTTAAAATGGGATGTTTTTAGATTTGTGGCAGGATCCAATCATGTCCTTTCCACGGGTGGCTTCTGGGCACCAGCTTGCTTCCACACGGGCACTATTGGATCCTGTCCTTTAATAAGGGTACTCCCAGCATTCCCAGCATTCCCCAGATCAAATACAACAGAGGGCAGGGCTCCTGCAGCTTTAACTGTTGTGATGGAGAAGGAATTTCACTGCATGCATACAACTGACACCTGCTGAAATTCCCTTTTCTAGACAACTGTTAAAGATACAGGAGCCCTGTCCTCCCTTCCATATGGCCACCCTACTAGAGTTAAGATGCATGCAATGCTGCCTCCCCAAACAGAGATTTAACTTCTAGGATTCTGGGGATGGGGGATGAATCTTGGCACCCAGAAGAATGGCACTTGGAGCAACTCACACTAAAAGTTTTCAAAGGCACCCCCCAAACTCTTCCTATAACATGCAAATAGTGATGAAAGAAGACAATGATTCACCAGGGGAGGAGCAGAAAATCAGACCTGTCCATGGTAATAATGCATCAGAGGTCCTCCTGAGTCCTTCAGTGTCTCACAGGTGACACTGCAGCTCCCCCTACTCCACCTATGACACTACTACTGGACTCCTTATCATCCACCGTCTGCAATCATTGGGAATGGTTATGTTTTGCATGGTTTATGATTACTTACCACAGGGGCGGGGAAGATGTAGCTGCCCAGAAGTTTTAGGATTGCAAATCCCATATTCCCTGACTATTGGTCATCCTGGCTGGGACCAATGAGAGTTGGGAGTCCCCTTCTTTACACTGATCCGGTGCTGTTTCTGAGCAATAGTATGTGCATTAGGGCAGGTTCAGGAAGGAAAGCTCCTCTTACCTGCTTTTTCAGCCTAAGTGGTGCACTCTAGATATTGCTGATCTAGGCAGCCACCTATGATTACTTACGGATATGGTCAGCTTGGCAGTGGCAGACTGCAGTTTCATACTTTATTGCATTCATGTTTACATGAAATACATATATAAGCTGAGCTGAGAATGGAAAGGGTGTTACACCCAATTTCACCTGTACTTGTCAACTGGTAGCTGTCCATCTAGATAACTCTTGGGAGTAAGAAATCTGGATTTATGTGCTTTTAAACAAAATAGGTTTGGGATGACCTTACTTGCCAAAAGAAGTAAATTATTTTGCATTTTACAAGCAGGGAAAAGATAGTTTCTCCAACTCCCTTAAAAACCGAGAAAATAAAGTTATAAATGCATCAATTTTGCAAGATATTTTCACAGTAGTTTAAATGTCACGATTTATACTGAACACTTTAATCCATTTTATATCCTCTCCCATCCTTAACAGAAAAAAAATGTCTTGTGGTTTCCGAGAACAGATTGCTGTCTTTAAAAAAGGCAAAAGAAAAAAAGTGAGTAATCTTTTTCAACATGTAAGCTGCAAATTAATTTGCCCGAGAAGTCGTAGAAAATGTTAAACATTTTTTGCTGTAGGGTACTTTTTCTAGACGTCTGCGAACCCAACTTCAGGTAGTTCTTTCTAGTCCATAGACTTTCATGATTAGAAAATCAGTAAGGTCTGTACTATTTGGGTCAAAACAAAATATCTGACAAACCTACTTGAGATTCCAATCCATAAGCTATAGTTTACTCTAGAGAAATTGGAATTCATTTCTCTAGAATGCTGTTATATTCTGTCATGAAGAAATAACAGTCTTTGGACTAATATTTCAATGATGGCTAAAATGCTTCCTTATCAGCTAGAACAAGGGTGGACAACTTGCAACCCTCCAGATGTTTTGGCCTACAACTCCCATGATACCTCACTGTTGGGCATGCAGGCTGGGGCGGATGGGAGTTGTAGGCAAAAACAGCATCCCTAGTCAGAATAGTCAATCCATGGATACTTCAAGAGATGAGCTTTGTCTGAGTAGCACCGATTTCATGGATCTGTGGACCATTTTTTAAAAAACCTTTTTTTTTTCAATTTAATGCAAATTTAGTGGTAGGAAAATATACAATAAATGTGCATTTCTCCATAAACTGAAGCATTAAAATGAACATTTTGGGGAGATTTGCGCATTTTGGGGGGGATTTGCACATTTTCACAAGTGGGAATTTGTGCAAATGTGAATTTGTGCAAATTTGGGAAATGAGGGGAATTTGATTCTTCCAACAAACAGATGATGGAATGAAAAGTACCCGACAATCCATGGAACGCAGATGGAATGGATGTAACAAAATCCATGAATCCTTAATCTTTGCCATAGAGGCTAGAGTTATGCTTTGGCTGCGTAGCACTTATTATTTTTATTTTTATCAGTGACTCAAATTTGACAGTGTTGGGGATTGGTTCTTAGTCCTGAGGTTAAACAAACAAATGAAATTCTCATAGATACCTAATATGAGGTCCCTATTTTTCTCTTATTGGAACTGCACATCTTCCTTGCTCCTACAGGTACTTTTTACCATGATAAATCTTGGTATGGAACAACATAGAAACCTTCCTGACCATCAGTCCACCTATATCAGTATGTTTGACACTGACTGGCAGCAGCTCAGGGATTCCAGACAGGGTCATTCTCAGCCCTACCTGGAGATGATGGGATTAAATCTAGGGGTGTCTTTGTGCAAAGCAGGCGCTCTGACATTGAGCTATGACCTTTCCTAGTTGATCCTGCTCTTCATATTTGTATCAGAACACTTTGAATGGTGAAGGCTAACCCACATGGGCATGAAGGATCCTGTTGCAGGAAATGGTGTTGAATAGTGTTTGGAGCAACCTGCTAGTGTCCAGCTTTTATAAAAGGTCATTGTCACATAGCTTTGTAATACTGCATGCTATACTAGCGGGATGCTCAGCATTTGCTGGGGATATATAATCAGGTGGCTATAGGGAGGGGCAAACCTGTCAGTTTCAATTACTCTGAGCTGTTCATTTTTTCCAATCTTAGGTTTGGATCATCCCAAACGTGGTTTTTTTTTAAAAAAAGGTTCACATGAAAATGCATACACATCTTTGTGAACATTTATCACAATATGTGCATTTGTAATGCAGTTGAATATACATACAGTTTTCCTAATATAACCCATTTGTGTATGTTATTTTCACTAATATACATATTTTTGTGTTCACTTTCCCATGAAAGTGCAGATCTCACCACAGCTTTTGGAAAGTGTCCAAGCAGCTCCAGGAAAAATCTGGGGTCCACAAAGGATGGCGACAGTCTTACTCAGCCCAGGAATTGTAATAGTAAAAGGTTCATTAGGGCAGGTAGAACAGAACTGCTTGGCTCTTCCTTGCTTGTAAAGGTTAGCATGCTACTTCAGCAACCATGGAACAAAACCACTGTCCATTGCCATGGCAGCTAAAGTGGCTTAATGGTACCAGGTAGCCTGGTATTATTCTGATTGAGGAAAATGTCCCTAGTATGTGCAGCATACATGGTCCTGGTTCTCTATTCCCTTTTATCCTTACAACAGCCCTGTGAGGCGGGTTAGGGCTGAGAGTTTGTGACAGGCCCAACTTTATCCTTTGAAGTTTGTGGCTGAGTAGGGATTTAAACCCTGGTCTGCTCAGTACTAAACCGATATTCTAACACAGGGATGGGGAACCTGTGGTCCTCCAGATGTTGTACGACTCCAACTCCCATCAGCTCTAGCTAGCATGACCAATGGGCTGGAAGGATGGGAATTGTATTCCAACAACATCTGGAGGGCTACAGGTTACCTGACCTTGCCATAGGGCATACAGTGAGGTACCAGGACAGGAATTCAAACTACACCAGTGGAAGGTGCAAATATGACTGGAGGTTGTAGTCTGGGAATACCTGAAGGGCCATGATTTCCCCATCCCTGCCCTAACCACTAAACTGCTCTGGCTTTCATGTTTATTAACAAATTCCCAGCCATTCCAGAGTACAGGACACAAAATAATGGGCTCAACTTACAGGAAGCCAGACTCTGTTTGGACATCAGGAAAAAACTTCCTAACAGAGTACGACAAGGGAACCAATTCCCATGGGCTCTCCCACCCTAGAGGCATTCAAGAAGCAGCTGGACAGCCATCGGTCAGGGATGCTTTCAGGTGGATTCCAGTATTGAACAGGGGGTTGGACTCGATGGACTTATAGTCCCCTTCCAACTCTAATATTCTATGATTCTTTGATATTGTTTGGTACTGAAAGAAACTATGAATAAAGTAGAAGATTGGGGAAAGTTGCATGAGAGGTGCAGCGATGACTTCTGAGAAGGTCAATTGGTGTCTTTATTCCTTTTCATTAATGAATCATTAGCATGATTTTTAATGTCTTTGGGCACAGTCATTTCTAGTTAGCAACTTCATCCCATCCCCTCTATTCCAGACTTTTCAAAATGACACCCATGTGCCTGTGTGCTCTGATTTCCAATTCCTGCTTTGTGTTTTGCACCTGCATAGCCCCATGGTGTACTGAAGGGTCACTGAATATTTTTCTTAATTGCGCAGGAAAATTTATTGTACTAATTGAATAGTTATAATGAGGTAAACTCTGGGAGTTGCTATTATGGCCACTGAATGGGACTTTGATCAAAGCGCAGGGGCCTCCCTTAACACGTTGCTTAGGAAATTGTGGTTTCGTTGTTGCAACAGCAGGAATAATTAATTGTGCCCAATGTGCCACTACAAAAAGCCTTCAGTAATACATCTTAATTGCCATGATTATCCCCTCCTGTCATATTAACTGTTCTGATCTCTGCTTTATTTTTGACAAAGGGTTAGGGAAATGTTTTTTTTTTTATCATGGCTTTCAAAAAATAAATTAGAAAGATGTTGGAAAATTGATCTTGATGATCGGACAACTCTTTTTGTGGGGTGCTCTGTAAAAGTGCTCAACTGATTCAAAACCCTTTTCCACCCATCACTCCCATATCAGTGCAGAGCTCAGGCATAGTTGGGATAAGTTACCTATAAGTTGTTGTCGTTGTTCTTTAAAATGATATATCACTGCATGTTTCTACATCATGTGCAATCCCCAAAATGAAAATGTGTCATTTTTTTAAAAAAATTAAAAACACAACACCAATAAAATGAACATCTAAAAGCATCAGAAAAGAGCAGAAGAAAATCAACCAACTCAGAAATCCAACACATTTTCAAAAAGAGAAACCTTAAGTTACCTTTAAAAGGACGGGAGCACACCTCTGTCACAAGGCATTCTGAAGAACTGGAAGTGCAATGGAGGAGGCCTCATTTCTTTGTAGAGGTAGGTGGAACAATAAAACACACATGTTGCTGCTTTTTCCTTCTTCTTTATTACCTCTCAAATGTTACTGTACTCTTTGGGTTTTAATTAGGGTGACCATATGAAAAGGAGGACAGGGCTCCTGTATCTTTAACAGTTGTACAGAAAAGGGATTTTCAGCAGGTGCCATTTGTATGCAGACAGCATCTGGTGAAATTCCCTTTTCATAGCAATAGTTAAAGGTGCAGGCGCCCTCCTCTCTTTTGTATCTGGTCAAGAGGGCAGGGCTCCTGCAGCTTTAACTGTTTTGATGAAGACAAAATTTCACCAGCTGCTACATGCATTCAAATGACACTTGCTGAAATTCCCTTTTCTATACAACTTTAAAGATACAGGAGCCCTGTCCTCCTTTTCATATGGTCACCCTAGTTTTAATTGTTTTAATCTTACATTGATACTTGGAACTATTATATATACCACCTTGGAATCAATGTCTCTATAAGGTGTGGTTTAGACATTTTTAAAATAAGTAAGTATAAATAAGCTCCACCAGATCTGTTGGTTGATGGGTTTACTTTAGAATGGGGATGGGATGAGGGAACGCTGATGACAAGGAAACCATGGGCATGTCTACACCATACCTTAACCGGGGGATCGCTCTGGGATCATCCCTGTGCATCCACATGATGCTCAGGGGATCCAAGGGGAAGGGAGGGAAGATCCCTCCATTTCCTCAGGATAACCAGGATTTATTTATTTATTACACTTATATACCGCTCCCATAGCCAGGGCTCTCTGGGCGGTTTACAGAAATGGCTTTTAGCCCGATTTTTCCTGCGGTCTTGGGATAGTCCGTGAGACCGTGGGAGATGTGGGTGGCCATCCAGGTTTCATCCTGGTTCCTTGCGAGTAAATGTGAGGAGCCGGGAACCGGGCATGGGGCATGGAGCTCTTCAGGCACTCTGTGCCCATCAGGGGTGGGGAGGGGAATTGGGTTTTTTTATTTGTTTGTTTGTTTTACCTTGTAATTTTCGCTGGAGCATGAGTGCATTCCAGCTCTTCTTTTTTCAAAAAAAAAAATGGCTGCTATAATGGGCGCGATGCCCAGACATCACGCAACCCATGTGGACTGAGGGGGAGGATCTCACGATTAGCATATCGTGAGATCCTCCGCCTCCCCTCTCCTGGTGTAGACATGCCCCATGTCTATCCTGGAGGCCTGAGGCCGTGATGCCCATAGAAAGCTCAGTGGGTATAAATCGACTATCAACACTGCTCTTCCTGAAGGCAGGCCCCAAAATGAAGTATTCAAGAGGCATGGGTGAGTCAAGAGGCAGTTTTGGATCCTAAACCCTTCCATTTCTCTGAGATGTCCCAGGATTGGGTTCTCTCAACTATGGAAGCCTGATATTTCACACCATAGTCCACAGAAGTTGCAACTCTCATGGTTGGTGCTCTAGTCCAGTAGGTTTAGTAAGCAGCTGCAACATTTCTCCATCAGGGAGACGAAAAAGTAGTTCAATTACATTTAAAAGTAAATTAATAATAATTTAAAATATGATGAGGGGATGAGTGCTACAAGAGGGGATGTTGGTCTTTAGCTTGGATGGTGGTTGCTATAAAAATATTTTTATAGAACAGTGTGCAATCATATGTATGTTTATACACAAAAACGTCCTACAACTCTCAGCATCCCCTCAGCCAGTATGACTGATTGGGGGAATGCTGGAAGTTGTAGGACTTTTTTCTCTCTCTAAACATGCAAAGGATTGCATCCTTGGACAAATTTGTGGAAAACCATTCTATGATTGTCTGTTAGCCATGATGACTAGCAAATCCATACACCATGTCCACAGGGGTCTGCCTCTGATTACAAGATGCTGGTGCGAGAAATAGCTGGCAATTACCTATACTTTGCTCTGCTTCTTAGCTCTGGTGCATCTGGTTGGCAGCTGTGGACAATAGAGTTCTGGATTAGATCAATCCATTATCTGATCCAGCATAGTCAGTTCCGATGTTTCATTTCTGGACCATCGTTAATCCAGCAGAAATGAATATATTTAATATTGCAGTGATCAAATACCTATATTTAAAGAGAGTTCTTTAACAGTGCAATACTATACACCCGTGTGAACAGAGTGCTGGACTAGATGGACCCTAGGTCTAATCCTGCATGGCTCTTCTTATGTTCTTATCTGATGAACAAACTCAAATATTGATCTGGGTTTCATGTTTATATATATGAATAATAATGGTTCAGTACAGCATGTTTAAAATAATCATGGAGAAAAGTTTCTGCAAAATGTTGGTATGATCGTTAATTCTCTGAATGTCTATCTTAATTGATAACCATGTTTGATTTGGGTCGTGTTATGTGTATTTTGTTTTCTGGTCTTCCTTTTTTAATGTTTCTTTTTTAAAAATAAATAAATAATAGTTTGGCTTACTTTTATGATTTCTTTGACAATATATATATATATATATATATATATATATATATATTTATAAAAGTCAGGACATATGAAGAAGCTAGAGTGCAGGGCAAATCATTCACAGATCAGTTACTTTCTACCATGTCTACTGTGGGTGGCCGGATGGAGGTTAATCAGCTTGAATGAGCAACAGGCTTAACGGTAATAACTTGTCTCATCTCCAGCTCTACAGAAGTCATCTTGGTTCATGGAAGTCACCTTTCTGCTGCATTTGATAGCCAACAGAAACTGCACAAGTAATATGTTTGCAAGGGAGACACCAGTGTCTAGATTGAGTCAGCTGGGTGGGGGTGGGGGTGGCCCTCTTATGTCTAAAATGCCAGGGTGAGATTGTCACTAGGAGATCTGTTGAAAATGCACTTGTCTCTAAGTTCATATTATGTGACACTGCAGCAGCTCCTCATTTGGAATTCCGGAGCTCTCTGGATGATTCTGGCAGTTCAGAGCAAAGGCCTGATTTCCTTTGCTGCACTTCCAATGTTCCCTTTGGAAGTTCAGGAAATGTTCTATAGTTCCTTTATTACCTCTTCACTTAAGAGCTTAGAAATGGTCTCTTCAGGTCAGTTTTGGACAGAAAGATTTTGCTGAGAAACATTTTCAGTCCCCTATATGTATCTCTTATCTCTCTTTTATGCATTTCCCCAGACTTTCAGAAGAAAGGCAACGGATAAATTTCTAATCTGATGTGCATCTTGACTGATTTTTTTTTTTAAGTGAGAAGCTACGTCCTGAGCTGAATATATATATCCACGGAAGTCCAGTTTCAAGTGTTCAGAAGACTATATTGCTCCAGCTAAAGTGAATGGTGACATATAACCCTTCTAAAACTAAGTTGTGATGATCTCTCTACAAGTAAGGAAACACTCACTCTCCATTTCATTAGGGATGGGTGAAAATTCCTTTTGTTTAATTAATGGGATGGGAGAAATTTGAGATTAAAATAAATAAATCAACTGTGGGAGAAAGTGAAACAGACAGATTTGTCCTTCCAGGCATTTTGGTCTGGGTTTGAATCCATATATATTCAGCCATGTCTGTGGGGCTGAATTAGGGTTGCCACAGTTTTCATTCCGGTTCTTCAACTTTAATAGGTATATATCAGGCTAGTACGACATTTATTCCATTAATTCATATTCTGCCAAAAAATGGTGTTCCAGGTGGCTAACAATAATGAAATACAGATTAAACACAAAATATTAACTTAAACATGGTCCTTTCGATGCTGGAAAGCTGTACTACCACATTTGGCCAGTACAGATGGGGAGAATTTCGGTTTGGTTCAGTTTTTGATTTTAGACTTTACCGAAATTCACAAATTTCTTCGTATACAGGGTGGAAAAACTGGGGACTGAAAAAAATTTATCAAGTGCTTGACAAAGTGAAACTCACTTATTAATCCATCTGTACTGATACTACCTGCTACACATGCTTGTAGAAAAATCCCATCCCTGCAACCAGTAGATCTATCTGAGCCACAAACGCCCTGGTGACTACTAAAGCTGTATGAGCAGTGGCTTGCTGTTCTTTAAAATAATGTATTACTTCTTAAACTCAGATGGAGAACCTTTTTTCACTCTGAGGGGCGCATTTCCTGATGGGTTACCTTTCAGGGTCCGCATGCCAGCAGTGGGTGTGGCAAACCCCAAAATGGGTGAGACCAAAACCCCATTTGCTCTCTCTCTCTCTCTCTCTCTCTCTCTCTCTCACACACACACACACACACTCACTCACTCACTCTGGGTGTACAGAATAATTCAACTTTTTTCAAGCCTAGCTGCTCAGCAGGGAGATATTTGAGGCGCAGTTGCCACATTTGGGAAGGATTGTTCCTTCTTTCCACAGCTGTGACACCGACCCTAACACCATCACTCTCCACATTGCAATCAGGGTTAGGGGGGAAAGGCTCCAATGAGGAATGGGTGAACTCACCCATGTCTAATCCGTTGGATGCTCACTCCACTGCTGCTGTCTGTCCCTGCTTGTCAGGCCATGCAAACTTCTTCTGAGTGCTCAGCAGCCCTCTGCCCTTGCTCCAGAAACTATGGATTTCCCCATTCTGTAAATGGGGCCTTCACAGCTGCCATTTATGGAACAGGGAAAAGGCACAATCTCCAGAGTCTCCAAAAATTGTGCATTTCCACCGTTGCGTAAATGGCAGCCATGAAGGCCCCATTTACATAATGGGGAAGTATGTAATTCCTGGAGCATCTATTATGGTGCACAATGGAGGCTCTGGATGAGAACAGATGGCTTCCAAGCACTTGTCGGACCTCACAGGTACTCAGAGCACAGGTCCATGAATGCACCGCAGGTCCGGGGAGCAAGATGTGGGGGAAGCTGTCCAACTCCCAGTCAGGTGCTCACAACATGCCTAGCTGCATTGGAGGCTCTTTAGAAGCCAGACTTCTGGGTGAGGGTGAGCTAGGCAGGAAGGCCCAGTGAGCTGCAACAAACCCAAGGACTGTGGATTCAACACCCTTGAAATGAATCAGACATGCACTGCTGGATTTAGGAACAAGCCAAGTAAGCCATGGTTTTGGGCCTCATATTTTGAGCGGCCTCCAAGAGTGTTGGAGATAACTAAGAAGTAAGATAACTAAGATGAAATCGCTTTGGCTTAAATACACTAGAAAGTCTGGTGTGACTTACAACAGAGTTGCCTTACATAGAGAAAGCATGGCAGCGCAGCATTTAGTATTGGAGGCAATAACTAGATCCAGTTTAATAGAAGTCCAAATCAACTTAGCCCTTTCATACACATCTTCAAAGAAGGCTATTTAATGCTATTTAACTACTAAGTACACTTTTTCCTCTTTGCTTTTATGGCATGTGGCCTCTGAATCTTGATTTGGCTTAGGGCATCAACATGTCTTAATCCAGCCCTACAAACAAGGGAGGCTACCCCCACTTCATTTCCCAGGGAATTTAGAGCAGAACAGCTTTCTGACATCAAACTCACTGCTGAAAGATGTCGCCACTCTCCAGTATCATCCTCATGATCAGTGATAGTTTTCTCTCCATCTAAAATGTTACATGAGGGTTTAAAACATGTAACAAACTATTGTGTGCTCCTAACGATTTTTCCAGATATTGCTACGATAGCGATATTTTACATTAACTGCCTTGTGAACATTTGTGTTGAAAGGTGATCTAGAATTTTTCTACCTAGTTGTATCTATCATCTATCTAAAATTATTTCTATACTACTTTTAAGGGTGGAACCCTTAACACTCTTTGTAGGTGTTCCATGAAACTTTTTAAATAGGTGAGTGACAGAGGCCATCACAGAATCTGCAGGTATTCCTATTTTATCTGTGATTGCTGGCCTGCCTTTCTGTAGTCTTTCCTCTATTTACATTTTACTGCTGTTTTTCTGGTGTTGAAAGGGCTTGTCATTCTTTTGTCCTTCACAGGTCAAGCCAAAGTCATTTAGTTACTATAAATTGCATATAGACATGGGAAGTCGGTAGAGCAACATTAATCACACCTTGCATACACCTATGAACAAAATGCACAACCCTGAAGCTTTATTTATAACCTCTCAGTTTTGTCATCTTTATTTCCAGAGAAAACTCGGTTGGATAGTTACTGTTTTGTTTTTGCTTTTTAAAACAACATTGATGTCATTTTCCGCATGAAAAGCAACCTTGATAGATCTGACTTCCACCTTTGTTAGCAAGTTATAAGCAAGCATGTGGTCATTTCCCCTTCCTCTTTACATTTATTTTCTAGAAATAATGTTGAAATATTTCCCATTGGGTTGGGGTTTGTCAATGTCTTTGTTGACATGGGTGGGTGTGTATGTGTGTGTGAAATAAATAAAAGTGCAGAAAGATAGAGATATTGATATAGTCTTAGGCTCCAGTCATAAGCAGTTCATTAAAGAGTAATTCTCATCGAATTTAGTGGGACTTAATTCAGTGCAAACATGTCCAGGATGTTTCACAAGCTTGCTTAAAATGAAATCTGAGCTTTAGCAATTGTTTCTTCTTCCAAAAATAAGCCAAATGCTTCAGATTCATCCCAAAACTAAAAGGCTACAGTTGTTCTTGCATCTGATTTATTTAATTTCCCCCCAGTCCACCTGAGGGACAAACAGAAGCAGACTTTCATGTATGTATCAGTATTTGTATGATGAAGATGAACTCCATGAGCAAATGTTTCCTCGCTGAGCAAATGTTTCCAAGCTGTGCTTGACCAAGTATCAGAGAGAAATGATGTCCGCACTGACCAGATGTTCAGGAAGAGTGTGGGCAGGGGGAGAAATTTGGTTCCTCCTTGCTCTGATTTCCATCAAAACAGCATTTTTGAAAGGGCTGGAATCTAGCTTTTCATGGAGTCGTAGGTCATGTCTACACCAGCCATTTATCCCGGGTTCAGCTCAGGAGCATCCTTGTGCATCCATGTGACACACAGGGGATCCCAGGGGCAACCAGGGATGGGCAGAGACTTTCCCCAGGATAACCAAGATCAGTTTCGGGATGATCCTGAGCTCCACAGGGGTGTGGGTGCCCATCCCAGCTTCTTCCCACCTCCTTGCAAGTAAATGTGACTTTCAAAATGAGCATGCAAATGTTCAGGCCCCCCCTCCATGCCCTTTGGGAATGGGGGCAGCAATTTCACCATTCCTGGGATGGCGGCGGGGGAGGAGGAGTTTGGGCGTGGAGTTTGGCAGGGGGGTGACTTGCTTTTTTGCTGGATTGGGGCTGTGCAACCGGCTTCACTTCTAAAAAAAACTTTTAAAAATAGCACCCACGATGTCCCTCTTCCCTTCTGGGACATCGCATGGGCGTATAGAAGCTGGGGGAGGATTGCAGAAACAGGTAAGTCTACACCTTTAGGTGTAGATGAGCCCCTAGTCCCACTCCAAGGAATGCTTTTTCTCCAGCTAGAACCAGGGGTTCTTGTTAGAATCTGGATGGAGTGGAGGCGATTCAAGAGTGCTGCTAGCTGCTGCACACCGGCTGGTGGTAGCAGCTGTAAATGGCACATATCATGTATTTATGTATTTATTTGATTTATATCCCATATCTCCACTGGAAAATGCTACTCAAAGCAGCTTACTGTAATAAAACAAAGATGAAAACAATCATAAAACAAATAAATTAAAAGCACAATTAAAAACATAACAATAAAAGAAATGAACAGCTCCCTCAACCCATTAAAATCCCCTCTAGCAACAGACCAGCTGACATGCCAAAGCCCTTCCTCAGTAAAATGTATTCGCTTGCTGGTGGAAAGACAGCAAAAAGGGAGCCAACTGAACCTCTCTCCCATCAGGGAGTTTCGGAGCTTGGATGCAGTCACTGACAGTAGCCACTAAATACATTTATTTATTTATTTATTTATTACATTTTTATACCGCCCAATAGCCGAAGCTCTCTGGGCGGTTCACAAAAATTAAAACCATCATAAAACAACCAACAGGTTAAAAACACAAATACAAAATACAGTATAAAAAGCACAACCAGGATAAAACCACGCAGCAAAATTGATATAAGGTTAAAATACAGAGTTAAAACAGTATAATTTAAATTTAAGTTAAAATTAAGTGTTAAAATACTGAGGTCTTCAGCTGGCGACGAAAGGAGTACGGTGTAGGCGCCAGGCGGACCTCTCTGGGGAGCTCATTCCACAACCGGGGTGCCACAGCGGAGAAAGCCCTCCTCCTAGTAGCCACCTGCCTCACTTCCTTTGGCAGGGGCTCACGGAGAAGGGCCCCTGTAGATGATCTTAAGGTCTGGGTAGGTACATATGGGAGGAGGCGTTCCTTCAAATAACCTGGCCCCAAACCGTTTAGGGGGTTTCTATACTATAATACATGTATTCTGTATTCTATAATACATTTATTATAGAAATGGTGTAAGTCATTGTTGGTGAGTTATAGGAGCAGGAAATAAAGATGCAGGGGAAAGAGTGATGGAAGGGTGAAAGATATGGATTGGTTGGAAAGGCTTGACGTAGGTCATCCATTGAAGAACATGTGGTTGTATGTTCTTCCCAACAACGCAAGGTGGGGAAGACAATATGAGTTAGACCCAATGGAAACATTCAACCGGCTTGGTTTTGAATGTATTCCCCAGCATCCAGGTTATGGGGTTCATCATTTCATCCCACCTCCACCCTGTTGCATTTTGTTGTTGTTGTTGTTGTTTATTCATTCTCGCTATTGACTTCAGCGGAGAAAGATTAGGTTTATAATTCAGTGGTAGCTGCCTGCTAAATGCGCCACCTGCTTAGCTGTGCTCATTGCTAAAGAAAATGTTCTGTGCGCTATGCTTTGGCAATCCTAAACAATCAATAAAATTCGCTATCAAATTTTAAAGTTCATTAAAACTGCCTCAGGCAAATAGCAGTCCAATTAATAGCAGTTAGCAACAGATCCAAATTGATTGCTGCTGATTGTTATTTAACACTGTTTCCTGACTCAATAATTTCACTCAATATTGTGTGTGTGTGTGTGTGTGTGTGTGTATGAGAGAGAGAGAGAGAGAGAGAGAGAGAGAGAGAGAGAAATGCTTTTATTTTATTGTCTCGTTTAGAGCCAAAGGGGGAATGAGAAGTACTTTCTTTCATGTTCTTGCTAGCAAGAGAAGATTAACGTTCACACTCTGCACAAGTTATTATTATATGTTGTGTGCCTCTATGATTTAATGAGACCTTCCCCCCCCCCTTCCAGAAAGGTCCGACTTTAGCAGCACATCTAAAGCAGTAGTGAATGAGATAGCCAGAGCTTGGCTATATAGATACAAGAGTATTTTTAAAAAAATAATTACCCAAGTAGGGGCCACATGCAGATTGTGACCAGCATTGCTGGGCCCACATGCAAAGTCCCTATTGGATCATGCACAGAGTGTTGTTGTTATTGTTATTGCTCTTATTATTAATATTATTAAGAACATAAGAAGAGCCATGCTAGATCAGACCACCAAGTCCAGTACTCTGTTCATACAGTGGCCAACCAGCAGTCAACAAAGAACCCACAAGCAGGACATGGGTGCAACAGCACCCTCCTGCCCATGCTCCCCAGCAACTTGTGTATATAGGCTTACTGCCTTATTATTATTATTATTATTATTATTATTATTATTATTATTATTATTATTATTTTGTATATAACCATGTTAGCTCACCTGAATCTTCGGTCTTCCCACTAAATTCCAAGACAAGCCCCCCCCCCCCCAGAAAATCTATAAGTCCCCGGAACTTAGAGAAATTATTTGGCTTGGAAAAGCAAGCTGAGTTGGTCACCCCCGCCCCCACAAAAGTGCTGGATTTCCTGGAGACGGATATCCCTAAACTGGGAGTGTTATTCAACATGTATTGTAAAGAATGACATCCATCCCCCACCCCACAAAGTAAATGTTAGTTTGGAGAACGTTTTCCTTTCAGTTTAGAGCATGTCCCGGGGATCATCCCTGGGTCATCCCTGTGCATCCACATGATGCAGAGGGGATCCTGGAAGCAGGTAGGGATGATCCCTCCATTTCTCTGGGACAGCTGGGAACGCTTCTAGCCTGGTTTTTCCCATGGTCTCGGGACAATCCTGAGGACCACAGGTAGTGTGGATGCCTGTCCCGGCTTCTTCCCTTCTCCCCACAAGTAGCGGGGGTCAGCAGAGGGAAGGAGCCAGGACCAGGGGAGTCCAGGGACATCGGGGGTGGGTGGGGACTGGGGTTAGGTTTGGTTTTTTTTACATACTTTTTCGCTGGAGCACAAGTGTGCTCCAGCTCCTCCCTTTTTTAAAAAAATGGTGGGTGCGATGTCCTGCTTCCTCCCTGGACATTGTGTGCTGTGCGTGAACCCAGGGGGAGGAGCTTGTGATCAGCAGATCGTGAGATCCTCCCTGCTCCCTCCCTAGGTGTAGACATGGCCATAGTTTCAGTTCTAGCCTCAACAGTAATGTAGCTTTCTACAGTTTCATGTTTACAGCCATTTTGTGCACAATGGATCAGGCGCATCCACTGCATGAGCACCAACCTAAGGCCAACACGTAGGAGGTTACCACCTGTGTCTATCTATTCCTCCAAATGGCATGGAGCTGTGATCCAGCATGACACCTGGACCACGGCTCTACTTTGCTGGCTAGATGAGGAATGGAGTATGCAAATTCTTTGTGCATGACAAGCATTGCTCCAGCCAGAAAATCCATTATAATAACAATAGGAGAGTGAATCTAGAACTTGATTTACTCCCTTCCTCCAAAGCAGCTCATCATGGATGGTCACCATCTCATTACTCAGTGGTAGATCATATGCTTTTCATGCAGAATGTCCCAGATTTATTCCCTGGCATTTCCAGGCAAGCCTAGAAAAGACCTTTGAACTCTGGAGAGCATCTGCCAGTCAGTGTAGGCAATACTGAGCTAGATGGGTCAATGGTCTGATTTGGTATAACTCTGCTTTCGGACTTCATTTATTTGGGCGGAGTAATGTGTGACCAGCCTTGACTGAGTTAGGTGCCTCTGTACACATGATAGACATTCAATCCATAGACATTCAATCCATAGAATATATTGGTTTGGATCCAATGATGTCATTCCACCAGCAGAAGGGATACTGCTTGTGAAACAGTTTCCCCCCTTTCAGACCCCCCATGTGCTCTCTTTGGGGGAGCATGACGGGCTGCAGGAGAAGCAGAGGGCAGGAAGGCCCATTGCATGAGCAGAAGTCCTGTTGTGTGACATTGGATTCAACTCAATTGTCCCATATTGTTGCACTACTATTGCTCATCCAACTACTATTCTCCTCCTCCCTCCTCCTCCCTCCCTCCCTTTCTTGATCTGTCTCTAAGCAGAGGGAATATCTTAGAAACACCAAAGCCGAGGCCACATGTAGGCATTCTGAAAGCTTTGAAGCTGTGTAATGTGTGTTTATTTCCATTACAAACCTCTTGTGATTAACAGTGCCTATAACTAAGTTCAATTCATGCTTCGAAAATTATGTAATAATCACCTTAAAAACGGAGTTTCGGCCTCAATGGCAAGTGAGCCTGGTGAAATTCTGCCCATTTGGTTTCAAAGGCACTTGCAAGAAGATAAAGAAACTGCTCTATCTAATTTTCACATTAGTTTTCTCTTAAGGAAAATTAATCATATTAGACCCAGAACATTTTAAATCATATTAATTGTAAGGTATTTTTCATCTCATATATCTCTGTGGTGCATACGTTCATATGAATTTTACTATGTATGAAATATTCCCTTAGTTTTCCTAACACTGTATTAAAAGTGTCATCCAGAATACATTACGTGATAACTGTTGGTTCCACAGAGAGAACCAGAAAAGGAAGAAACAGAAAATCCCCTTTTGTCCAAATGCATGAGCTCATGTGAGTAACTACCCAAAGCAAAACAATGAACTATCTAAATGAATCATACTGCAAAAGCTGTACCAACTCCAGTGGTTTTAGGCATGGATGGACATTGTTCGATTTCTTTTCACAACACCCCTGCAAATGGGACTTGTGGACTGACTCCATTGGAAAAGGACAGTGTTTTTGGTAATAAACATGTTCTCCTGACAGTGGTCATTTCTTGATGTTGCAGTCATCAGGTGGTGGATGATGAGGAAGGGCCCTCAGAGTACGGGGAGTGAGTTTACAGAAGGTACTAGAGCTCAAATCTTTGATCTCCTGGCTCACATCACATTGAATTGGAGATTGCTGGGGCAGGTTCCATGACTGTATGGTGTACTGTGATGGTTAACATACAAAATCTGCATACTGTTCAGTCCCTGGCATCTCTCATACAAAGGGATCAGTTAGTGGTGTGGGAAATGGCCTCTGTCTAAGATCCCGGTGAGCCATTTGCAGCCACTGCAAACTTTAATCCTGAGAAGAGCCACTCTATATTGCTGCTGCTGTTGCTGCTGCTACTATTACTACTACTACTGCAACCACCACTACTACTTCTACTACTATAAAACATTTGTATAGCTCTTTCAAGCATCACTCAGAAGTCTGTCCTGTCCCGTTTCAGGATAAATCTTATTAAATATAAATCTGGATGAAAAAGTATACTTAAATACTGGGAGATTATACTTCAATTATACTTAAATATATATTTTAAAAGTATTTTTCTCAAAATTTCTCTCCAAATACATATTTACAAATGCATTTTCTCAAAATACATATTTTTAAGATCCAAGAACTATGTCGGAAAGTTCCAGAATATGAAAGCCAGGGGACAACTAAGTTCTAGTCTCCACATTAGTGCAGGAGGTATAGATCAGGTCAATTCACATCAGAATTCAGAAGGAGCAAGTTCCTCAAAGAACCCTATTTCTGGATGAGTCTGTCAATTTCAGTTTCTCCCCAGTTCCTCCTTTTCCCAATTTTAAAATCTATTGGTCCTGAAAATTAGAAAACGTTTCCAGTTAGTTCACTTAAGCTTGAACATTGAGAATTTTCCCCCAAAAGGTTTTCATGAACATTTGTATTCACCTCTGGATACTTTTCTTCCAATACATGTATTTTATATCCAATGCTGCCTGATATATTTTTGTAAGCAATTTCCCCAATATAATGCATTTTAATGTTATTTTAATTTATATACACATTTTTGTGTGCACTTTCCCTTATCATGTGCATTTTTGTACACCTATTTTAATTGTTAAACTCCATTGCAAAATCCAAAGAATGAGAATTTTGAAAGATAACTAAGCTTTGCTTTGCAAATTGATTGAAAAGTGTGAAACTAGGGAAGTTCACATTGAAATGTGAATGAAATGAATTTCTCCTCATCCCTACTTCAGGACAGTTAAGGGTGCAGTCCTATGGGATGTGCCATGGCTACTCATCAGCCTCCAAACTCAGAGGCTTACAAGTATCCAATGCAGAGCGGGAGGTGCCTCACCTCTCCTGCTCTGTATTTTTGCTATATGGGTGATTTCACCCATCTAGCAGAGGCTTCAGAGAGGGGAAGGGAAGGAGGCTGGGGAAGGCTGGGGATATTTTGTAGCCCCATGGACCCAGTCTCCTACCCTCTCTGTCACTGGGAATGCCTCCTTTCCTCCTATGTCTACATTCTATTTTGTGAGCATAGAGAGGTAGCTGCTGCAGTTCCCTCCAGCTATGAGAGAGAGGGGGGAAGGGCAGGGAACATGGTTTCCTTGCTCTGAGCTCTGTCTATGAGCTCGGAGCCAAGAAACTAAGCAATCCTATCCACCGCCCCACCACAATCCAGTCTACTGGACATAGGATTGCTCCCTAACTTACTCACGCAACTCTTTAAGCCAGTGGCATACAAGTGGCCTCCTGACTTACTGAAGCCCTTTGTAGACTACTAAATATTAGGGGTGTACGGACCCCCCCGCTCCGCCCCGCGGGCCGATCCGAAAATTTCGGATCGGCCCGCTCCGCGCCGCTCCGCCCATACTCTGCTCCTCTTCGCCGCGGAGCTCCGGCTCCGAATCGGAGCTCCGCAGTGAAGGGGAGTGGTGCCAGGTAAGGCCGGGAGAGGAGGGTGGGAGGTTTACCGGGCCCTGCCGCCGTCGCCACCCGTGCGGCGACGGTGGCAGAGCCCGGTAAGGGACCAAGGGGGAGGGGGGCCTTACCTACCTCCGTCCGTGGTCTGTCATGGGCTCAATTGAAGACGCCGACGGACTGCGGACGGAGGCAGGTAAGGGAGAGGAGGGCAGGGGGGGTTACCGGGTCCTGCTGCCGTCTCTGCCCATGCGGCGATGGCGGCAGGGCCCGGTAAACCTCCCGCCCTCCTCTCCCGGCCTTACCTGGCACCACTCCCCTTCACTGCGGAGCTCCGATTCGGAGCCGGAGCTCTGCGGCGAAGAGGAGCGGAGTATGGGCGGCGTGGCGTGGAGCGGTGCGGGCTGATCCGAAATTTTCGGATCGGCTCGCGGGGCGGAGCGGGGGGTCTGTGCACACGGTTGAAATGCGGGCTCAATTGAAGACGCCGACGGACCGCGGACGGAGGCATGTAAGGGAGAGGAGGGGGGGGGTTACCGGGCCCTGCTGCTGTCGCCGCATGGGTGACAGCGACAGCGGCAGGGCCCGGTAAACCCCACTTACCTTTCCGGCGGAGCTCCGGATTGAGGCGAAGGATCCGCCTTCACCTCGATCCTCTTTGCCACGCTCCGCCGGCCCCCCAATCCTCTTCGCCTCTGCCTTAAGGACAGGCGGAGCCCCCCGCTCCGCTTCTAATTCGCCGGTCCGATTAGAAGTGGAGCACATCCCTACTAAATATTTTGTTTGTACTCATAACTACAATGCTATTGCTTTTCTTCTTAAAGATAAATTTTATCCATGTTTTCAGTGCCTAAAACGCTAAGAAATGAAACCAGAACACACACAAAAATGTATCATTTTGCTGGACGCATGCTGTTGTTATAGTAGCCAGATACATTAGAAATGCAATATAAATGAAACACAATACTAGAGGTGAAACAAATAAATAGCATTTTCCTCCAATATTTATATAAAACTTGAATGATAAGTTCCGAATAAGCCCTCAAACAAACACAATTCTGTCTGAGCTTAATGTATTTGATTTAGGCCATTATAACTGGGAAGGTACTTATTTTATTGTATTACTCCGTGGTAAACCGTTCTAGGCCATGACATCAATTATTAGCTTTCTTTCACTGTGTTCATGTTTATTGCAATAATTTATTAACACACAGAGCATTAGGAATGTGGAGACTGTTAAGCCCAAGATTATTTATTATGTCTACCTGGAACTGAATGTGCATGTGTCCTAGTTTATGGAGTTTAGGGCTCTTTTGAAAGTGTCCTCTATTTGAAGGACCACTGAATCCAAGATAAAGAACCATAAGAAGAAAGGAGAGCAGGGGGCCTGATGTTGTCCATCAATAGCTAGCAGCTAGACAGCAGACTGAGCAATAGGCACAAAGGGTACCACTTCATTTTTTCCTGCTATGATGAGATGTGTTGTATTTCTACTTAATTTATAGTCATTATGTCAAAGGTTTGCACCCAATATTAGTCTAACATAAGTCCCATTCATCTCAATGGTTCTACTCTAAGTGTCCTCTCTTTTTGTGAGACATGAGTAGCAGCTCTTTCATCCCCCCCCCACAATATAGAGCCACCATTCCCCACTCCCAGAGCCACTCTCGAATGGTATGTCTGCTAGTAGTGGTGAGCGAAAGGACTGCTAGCTCAACAGGAATGAATGGTTCTTGAACTAACCCCAGAAATGTGTGGACATATTCATTTTCGGAATGGGACATGTCAGCTACCCCATTTCAGAAAGAAGTGTTGCTGCTCACTTCTGAATCCCTCCTCCTCCTCCTCCTCCTCCTCCTCCTCCTCCTCCTCCTTCTCCTTCTCCTTCTCCTCCTCCTCCTTCTCCTCCTCATTTCTATACTGCTCCGTAGTCGAAGCTGTCTGGGCAGTTTATATTGCACTGGTGGTCCATTCTGCTCATTAGTGCACAGATAATGCCATTGAAGTCATGCAGAAGAGAGTAAATTTGGAAAGATAACTTAGGCCTTAGCTAGACCTAAGGTTTATCTCGGGATCATCCCTGTTCATGTAAATGACACAAAGGATATCCTGGGAGCAGGCAGGGACGACCTCGGGATAAACCGGGTCTAGCTAAGGCCTCTGTTTCTGTTTACGAATTGGTTAGGTTTCCATTTAAAAAATTGATCAAGTTTGCATTAAAACATGAAGCAAATGAATTCTCAGTTGGCATGAAAAGATCTATCAATACTTTGTCAATCTCATTTTCATAAACTCCATTCCTGTTCTGTATTAATCCTATGCTTCTTTTTGTTTTGTTTTTTTAAATATCCCTTTCTTTCCTTAAATGCATATTTTAACATATTTCCCCCACCCTGTAAACATAGGTATTTTTGAGGTGTGGTGCAACATTGAGAGAAGAGGATCATTAAGTTCTAATCCATACAATAGTTGAAGTGGGCCATATCAAATCCTGTTGCATAGGAATTTGCAAATATCACATTTCTTAAGCTCCAGCTGTTCACAAGAAAAGCCATCGTGCAATCAGCAAATATATGAGAGTGGAGCACAAATACATGTCCTGCAAGCCACACCAAGGATATGGCCATTGGTCATTCTTCTCCAGTAATGGGCTCAGAGGGTCAAAGCCTCAAATGGTCAAAGCCTCATATGGTCAAAGTCATCTTTTTGATTTGCAGGGATGATGATGTCATATGTTACCCCTCCCCCAACTTCTTTGATCTCACTCTGAATTTAGCTGCAATCTTCACAATAACTGATGGGAAAATGGATTTTCTGAGCATCAGTATATTATTGTGAGCTGTCCATGATTGGCAAACATGCAATATTAAAGTCTTCAGAAGTGCACATTTGTGCAAGTGCACACTTTTGAATGTGTAGACAACTTTGAGTATTTGAGATAATTCCCCAAGAATTGACTTTCCTTCATCTTTGGGGTTGTGAACAGAACATGTTCGCATGATTTGTGAACAGGAATGAAATTCTTGTACATCCCAAGAGCTGTCCCTGTTGCAATTAGGGATGGTAAAACCAGGGATGTCTGAGCAGACATGAGAGCACTCTGCAAATACTTGAAAGGTTGTCACACAGAGGAGGGCCAGGATCTCTTCTCAATCATCCCAGAGTGCAGGAGACGGAATAATGGGCTCAAATTACAGGAAGCCAGATTCCAACTGGACTTCAGGAAAAGCTTCCTGAGTGTTAGAGCATTATGACAATGGAACCAATTACTTAGAGAGGTTGTGGGCTCTCCCACACTTGAGGCATTCAAGATGCAGCTGGACAGTCATCGGTCAGGTGTGCTTTCAGGTGGATTCCTGCACTGAGCCAGGGGTGGGTGGGTTTGGACTCAGTGACCTTATAGGCCCCTTCCAGCTCAACTATTATTTGATTCTATGATATGAGAGGGAGGGTGAAGGTGAGGGTGAGAGAGAGCTGGATCAATACAGCTGCCTGCAACTATCTGCATTTGTGGACTCTCTTTGGGGCCATGGTTTTCTCATGATGAGTGCCTGCACTTCAAAATTGATCGCTACAATGCTGAGGGTACACCTCTATTTATTTGTTTATTGATTTATTACATTTCTATACCACCCAATAGCCGGAGCTCTCTGGGCAGTTCACAAAAATTAAAACCATTCAAAGTATAAAAAAAACAGTATAAAACCATAATATAAAATACAATATAAAAGCTATATGAAAGCTAAGCTATATGCTTAGGTCTTTTTCCTTATGATTGGGAAGCTTAGCTATTAAATAGACACCATTTTTAAGCTGTATATGCATCCCCTGGAGTCACGTGGCCAGCAGGTACATCAGCATTGGGCCATGGCTCTCAGGCACAGTCCCACACCCCTCACAGAATATATAGAGGCTTTTCTTTAAGGAGTCCTACAGTCTTCCTGTAAATCAATGAGTTCATTTCACTTGCATAAGAAAAAATAAATTGCCTTTACTTTTGTGTCAAAAAATGCCACCACTGATGATAATACCCGGAATCTTTGAGAATATATCAATGTCTTAACTAGCTAAGTTTGGACTGTGTGTTTGGGGATTTAATTTGCTATTTTATCTGGTGCTTTCCGGTAAAACTCAAATTGTTTATGATAAGAAAAAAGAATTATTCAAACAACCCATCAAAATATGTACTAAAAATATATATTACTAAAAGGAATAACTGCTATAAACAGCATAGACCAGGGACTGACAAGGAAACACAAAAGAGAATTTTATTTTACGGAGTTTTTGATAAAAACTGGAAAATTTAAATTGCCTGTAAATTAAACCATGGATTATGTCTCATATAAAATATGCAGGGGAAGGCTTCTGTTTTTATTTGTTGAGATCTTTTATGATGTTTATTTGTTTAGATATTTGTTATGCCATTCTGAGGGCAAAACAGCCCTTTCAAGGCAATTCACAACCAAAGAATATCATGGCATTTTTTTTAAAAAAACTCATAATAATTGCTAGATAGAAAATAATTCAATCCTGGACTAGCAGTGAAATGGCAGCAGTGGTTAAGTTATAACTCCAGAGCATATTCAGCACATTACTAAATTAAGCAGATGTGAATAACCTGATCTTTAGAGCCCATTTGAAACACAGTCATTGAGGGAGCCAGCTGCACTTCCCAAGAAAGGGAGTTTCTAGAATTACAGAGCCACTATTGAGAAGGCCTTGTCTCTTAGGGCCTTGCTAGACGAGGCCTTAGCGCCCTGTGAGGCCCGGTTTCCCTGCTGTGCGTCCAGATGACGCACAGGGGAATCCTGGGTCAGGCCGCGCTGAAGCTTCCCCTAACGTGCCGTAAGTGAAGTCGCTTATGGGACGCCTTTTCCGCAGCCCCAGCCTGAGGCTGGGGCTGCGGAACGTCTAGCAAGGTCCGTGGCTTTTTGCGGCTACTCGTTTACTCGCAGGTAGCTGGGAAAAGCCACGGACTGGGCACAGCTCTCATATGAGCACTGTGCTCATCGGGCTGGGAAGATCCGGGGGGGGGGAGATGGGGGGGAGGCCGGACCGGCAGGAGGGGGGATGGCGGAGGGTGACACGGGACAAGGAGGGATGGCAGAGGGTGACATGGGAGACGGGGAGGGATGGCGGATGGGAAGGGATGGCGGAGGGCGACACGGGACGGGGAGGGATGGTGGAGGGCAACACGGGACGGGGAGGGATGGTGGAGGGCGACACGGGACGGGGAGGGATGGCGGAGGGTGACACGGGACGGGGAGGGATGGTGGAGGGCGACACGGGAGACGAGGAGGGATGGTGGAGGGCGACACGGGAGACGAGGAGGGATGGCGGAGGGCGACACGGGAGACGGGAAGGGATGGCAGAGGGCGACACGGGAGATGGGAAGGGATGGCGGAAGGCGACACGGGAGACGGGAAGGGATGGCGGAGGGCGACACAGGGGACGGGGACGGGGAGGGTGGGGAAAGAGTGGGCAGGGGGCTTAATTAAACAAACCCACCTACCTTCTCCAGAGTCTTCGGGGCGCACGTGGCCCCTTTAACAAAAAAATTTAAAAAATGGCCAACGCTGTAGGGCTTCCGCAGTCCCTGCACGTCGTGCGTCTAGGAGGCAGGGCGGCGCGCGCTAAAATTAGCGCGCTGTCGCCCCGCCTCCCTGCCAACTTATCCGGGTCTAGCAAGGCCCCCATACTCATCAGCCTGGTGGACCTTGTTGGTGTGTCCCCAAACAGGGCTTCTACAGGTGATGTTAAGGTTCATACATTGATGCAAGTGTCCTTCAAATAACCCAGTCTCAAGCTATTTAGGACGTTAAACGTGGACTTGTCAGTCGCTCAACCAAACTCCCTCCACCCCTTCCCCAAATTCATAGTCAGCATTTAAAGAAACAAAAAGACACTGTTTGTGAGGGGACAGAATATCTGCATCTCTGCAGCCAAGGTGGTAATGAAATCTTGTCCAGGGTCATGTTTGGTTCTGATTGTTTTGAAAAGAAACCCACTTCAACTCATGTAGCGCCAGAAATGGTCCAAAGGGGTGCCAATTTGGCTCACGTTTCAGGCATCGCCTGAATCTGATTTATTTATTTATTTATTGGATTTTGATGCAGCCTTTGTTTTGTTCTTGTTTGTTTTTCAGAGATCAGCAAAGGAAGAAATTTATCCAGAAACGGCAGTTAGCTACAAAAAGTGTCCTATAATCATTCCTGTGCTGCCTAAGAATATAAATATTGGTTTACTCAAAGTGACCAAGGGCGTTACTAGACGAGGCTCTAGCGCGCGTTACCTTCCGCAGTCACGTCGAGGCTTCCAGATGACGTTCACGAGGATCCGCCGTTATCCTGCAGTGAAGCCTCTTTCTCCCGACTTTAAAAAAGTGAGTTTTAGGGCGCCTTTTCCTGCCGACCCGCGGTAATTTGGAGTACGTGTGGGAGGATGTGAGGTCACTGCGGTCCGCACTGGGCAGGAAAAGGCATGCTAAGGGGGAGTGGTCAGCGGCTTCGGTCAAGCCGCCTCCGCCATTTGCGCGCAGTCCGCCAGCTGGGGCAGCGCGGCGGAGCGGCTTTTTTTTTTTTATTCCCCCAGTGACAGTTTGCGCAGGAACGGAGGAACGGAAAAGTGGCTAGTGTGCTGCTGGGGTGTGTGGGGGATGGGTGGGGGATGTGCGCCTGTTCTAGTGGTTTTTTTTTTATTTCCCCAGTGACAGTTTGCACAGGACCGGAGGACCAGAAAAGTGGCTGGTGACTCCTTGCGGTGGGCAGCTACCGTGGCCGCATAATGGCGGTGCTGTACGCTGCCTGTTAGTGTGGGTACCAGGCTGGCAGAGGGCAGAGCTGTTTGTGGGCTGCTGCCATGGCTACGGCCAGATGTGGGTTGGCTCCTTGGGATGGGGCACAGGGCACATAGGCGGTCATCGCCGCCGACACCTCAGAGGCATGATGGGAGATGTAGGCACAGAGTGGCCATGCAGACGATTGACCTTGGGTCATATGACACCCGCCACGACCCCCATCAGGAAGTGAGCGCATCAATGTTGACCCTCAACAGCACCAGCAGCACTTCAGCTGGCACTGGCACTGCCGCCGCTGCCGCCGCCAGGGCCAGCGGTGGCATCGCTGACGGCTGCGCAAGTTTGCGGTCTTTCGGACGTGCGCAAACCGTGCAGCAAGCGAAAAAAAAAGCCGCGGCAATCAGGCCGGTGTGGCTGCGCAACCGTGCTCGCGGCGGCAGCAGCACAACCGGCGCAAACTTCCGCCACAAATCGAAGGCAGGTGTGGATCATGAGGCGTCACGGCTGAACGGGAAAAGCCGCTTTCACCGCTCCTCAACGACGGAACACCCGGTAGGTCTAGCAAGGCCCCAAGTCTGTGTCTACATCAGCCATTTATTCAGGGATTATATATTGAAGTCATAGAATCATAGAATAGTAGAGTTGGATAGGGCCAACAAGGCCATCGAGTCCAACCCCCTGCTCATTGCAGGAATCTACCTTAAAGCATACTTGTCAGTCGCTCAACCAAACTTCCCCTTCCCCACACTCATAGTTGTCATCCCTACCGTTGACGTTGACCCTACCATGACGTTCACCTACTCCCGCAGTGATCTCGGGTTGACCACTCAGTTTTTCCGGAATACCACTGACTGGATTTGTAGTGGCTTTTCCATCTCTCTTGTTACGATCACAAAGTCTGTGGCCTGTGTGTGAAGCTGTTGCTGTTCAGCACGAGCTCCTGACACAGCGAACAGCCAATCCACTGCCAGGGCAGTGTGCATGGGCATCAGCGTGGTCCATGGCTGATTGTTTCTCTTTTTTAATACATAAACATATTGATGCGCAGGAGCGCATTTTCAATGCAGTACTAGCACTCCCCCTGCATTGCTGAGTGTCTGCGGTGGTGTGCATCTTGGAGGAAGTATTAAAAAAAATATTCCATGCCCCGTACGCATCTGTCCAGTCCTGCCCACTTCTCCCAATACACATTCAGAACCACTGTCACGGGGCACACATCCTCCTGCAATGGCTCTCCTTTACTTGCGGGAAACATCCCTTGTGTGTGCCCCATGAGTGATCATTGGGGAAGTGGGAAACCTCACAATTATCCCTCCTCCATTGTGAAAAGGCTGTAGGCGTAGGTTAGGTCCAAGTTTCATCTAGTCCAGAATTTGGTTTCCTGCTACCTGTGGGTGCACCAGATGAGAATGATTCGGCAGACTCTGACTCTGCATTCAAATTTACCATTTGGAGATGCATGTGAAGCTAGATACTAGGGATGTGCTCCGCTCCGATTAGGAGCGTAGAAGCAGTAGCGGATTGGCCTGCTCCGCCTTACCCAGAGGCGGAGTAGGAGCGGACCGCGGACCCCCTAGAAGCAAGGCGAAGAGAAGCGCCCATTTTTCGGAGCTCCGAGTTCAGGCGGAGCGCTCCGGTCGCCATCTTGAAAACATTTCGCCATAGGATTGCATTGCGGCAAATAATCGCGCATAACTACGTTGTTTTTGAAGCTATCGTTCTGAAAATTCTTGTGCACAGAGAGTCGTGGATGGGGGTCATTTTGAGACCACTCTCACCTCTCTGCGTTGTCTGGGTCGCGGGCTATATTTTTTTGAAAATCGGGTCAACCGCGCGGCTCAAACTGCGTTTTCGGCTTTTCGCCCATAGGATTGCATTGAGGGAAAGAATCGGGGATAACTGGGGGGGGGTTAAGCTATCGTTCTGGAAATTCTTGTGCACAGAGAGTCGTGGATGGGGGTCATTTTGAGACCACTCTCAACTTTCTGCATCGTACGGGTCGCGGGCTATATTTTTGTGAAAATCGGGTCAACCGCGCGGCTCAAACTGCGTTTTCGGCTTTTCGCCCATAGGATTGCATTGAGGGAAAGAATCGGGGATAACTGGGGGGGGGGGGTTTAAGCTATCGTTTTGAAAATTCTTGTGCACAGAGAGTCGTGGATGGGGGTCATTTTGAGACCACTCTCAACTTTCTGCATCGTACGGGTCGCGGGCTAGATGTTTTTAAAAAATCGGCGGGAAAAATACCTTTTTCAAAGGGCTGAGGGGCAGAGTCAGCTCCCGGTCATGATGATCCCAAAGTTGGAGGAGGGCATAGGCAAAACAGGTAACTTGGGATTCTGGGAAACTTCTCTTTCTTCATCTGAACGGGCTTTTCCCCGTGTTTTTTAACACAGTAGCCCCACCAAATGCACAAACACAACCTGAAATCATATACTAAGCCAAGAATAAGAGATAGAAACACAGCACTGCTCCCCACCCTAACCTTGGTGAACAACTGAATCGATGTGGTACAAGGGGATGAGCTCCCCTAGGGCATCTCATCGTGGACGTGCCCCCACTCTCTCCTGCACTGGAAGGCCATTAGAGCCTTCCAAAGAGAGTAAAACGGTGGAGCAATGCCTATCATGAGTTGAAGTGAATGGTCACTTTTCAGTGGTGGAGCAATGCCTGTTCTGAGTCGAAGTGAGCGTTTTACTTCTTCTCAGAGCTGTGGCTGTCAGTGTCTTGAACTGGCAGCTACTTCCCCCTCCCCCGGGCACGTCCCCCTATTGCTGGTAAAAGACAGATATAGCCTTTTTAAAAAAAGTTCTTCTTGTTGTTTATTGAGCAACACTGCTGCTTTTAATTCCACCCCTCCTTTGTTTATTGATTGATTTATTCCATTTTATATGCATTACTGGCTTATCCTTGGCTCACTTCCTTATGCCCCCAGAAATGCCAGCTGCATGCCTGCCTGCCTTCCCTCCCTCCTCCCCTGCCCACCTCGCAGGGATGGTGTGTGTGGGGTGCCCGATTTTCAAAAATTCGCCAAAAATCAGGGGATGATGGGATTGCTTTGAAACTTGGCATGCGTGTGTATATCCCCATGAGGTGTCATGGTGCCAAACATGAGGTTTCTAACTTGAACAGAAAAAAAGTTGTATAATTTTTTAGCTTTCAATGCAAGCCTATGGGGGGAGGAAACGGAGCTCCAGATCCGGATCTGGAGCTCCGGGCGGAGCGGAGCGGAAGTGGGCGGAGCGGGGGCGGGGCGGAGCGGCCCGATCCGGAAAATGGCGGATCTGCAAGTGAAGCGGAGCGGGGGGTCTGTGCACACCCCTACTAGATACCATGTCAGTAAGTATTTGAGCTCCAGGTTATAACCGGCACGCATAATACATTTATAGCGTCTCTGATTCTTTCGACATCGTCATTGCAGTATTCAAGGTTCCAGAATGGAAGGGAGAAATGGTGGCTTCTCCAAGAGTTGGTTGCTCCCACACGGATTTGTGGCTGGTCCTACCTGGAAAGCTTCAGGGGAAGGGGATGGTGTATCACAGCAGTAGGTTCACGGGGAAGCCATTCAGACTCCATATTTATTAACATGATCTGATTTGTTAACCTGTTCATATTTGTATGACTTTAAATGTTATGTCCTGTCCCTGTTAGTAAACCATCTTATAATTGCTATGTTATGTAAGCTGTTCCAATGTTGTGATCCACCTTGAGCATGGTTTCACTCTGCAAAAGGGGCATATGAATAAATGGAAGAAGATGAAAGTGATGACGATTACACTCTTGGTGCCATGGGGTATAAGTTCTATATTTTGGAACTGGGATTAGAAACACAGGAGTTATTTTCCTTCTCTGTTTTGGAAACTCATTCTGTGATGAACTCAAGGAAGAGAGTGATTTGACTTGGCTTCTTGTCCATAGTAGCTGAAATCAAGCACAGCTGAAGCAGATAAAATGGGGCTGGGAAAGCAGAGAAATCCAAAGAGCAGGAAATAAGATCTCAGCTACATAAACCCCAGAGAACCAGGAACAAGTGGAAGAGAAAGACTGACAGAAAAGAAGGAGAAAGCCAGGAAGCATCAAAGGAAGTATTAGACACAGGGTAATAATCAATTAACTATTTTGTAGGAGGGAAGGATTGTCAGTCCTCAACCCTCCCCTGTGTAATGATCCAAGGCATGGGCGGCCAGACTCTAGGACTAGGCCACCAGGACCCAGGAGGGCTAAAACATAACAGAGCCCCACACAAGATGGGTGTTCTGGAAAGGTCTTACTTTAATAATAGTAGCAAGGTGTGGCAGGGCTAGAGGCAAAAGCAAAGTCCAGGCATGAGCAGGATTCAGAGTCCAGGAGTACACAAAGTCCAAGCAGGGCCAGAGGCAACATCCAAGCAGGTTTCAGAGGCCAAAGGCAAACCTGAGTTCGAGCAGGGGTCCAAGAGTTGCAGGGTTCCAACAGGGCCAGAGGCAAGGGACATGGTCACAACAAAACAGAGGTTCAGGCAAGGCAGGAGTCACAGGAACTGGCTACAGCAGAACAAAGAGACCACATTGCTGAGGCAAAGGCTGGAGTGGAAATGCTGGTCTTATATAGCCCTTTCCCCAGCTGCTCCCAGCTGTTTTATATCAGCCCATCCTGGAGTGATGGTGGCCATGGGCCTGAGTCCTGCAAGTACTCCACAGCAGGACAGCGCCCAACACTGGGCCTGGCTCCTGTAAGTACTCTGCAGCAGGGCAGATCCTGACACCCTGTGACAAACTGGGGCTCCTAGGTCCAAGAGTTGAGACCTGGGTGGTCCCAAGCCTAGTTCTCAGGAGTTAAGAGGGGGCTGAGAACATTCTGAGGGGTTGGGATCTTGGAGAGGCCTTCGGAAAATTGTTTTAGCCCACCAAATTCTAAATTGAGCTGGAGGTAGTTCAGCTACTACCGTATTTCTTCGATTGTAAGATGCCATCGATTGTAAGACGCACACTAATTTCAGTACCACCAACAGAAAAAAAAACCCTAAGACACACCCACGATTCTAAGACGCACCCCATTTTTAGAGATGTTTATATGGGGGCGGGAAGTGCGTCTTAGAATTGAAGAAATACAGTATATTAAAATAAAAAATGGTTGAGTGATGATACATGCTAATGTATAATGATGATACATGCTAATGATACAATGAATATGCTACTTTCACAGAGCTAGAAAATAGAGGGCAAGTCTCTTTTAAGTTTCTTTTCATAGTAGGCTGCATTGTCATAAGCTTCAGCAAAGATCTGGCCTTGGGTTTCAACTTCAAATGCAATGCTTGGGCCTATTCTTCACCTGCTATTTATCCTGGGGGAATATCAAGGTCATCCCTACGGGGCCACATGATGCACAGGTGATCCCAGGGTGAACTGGGGACAACCATTCTGTTCTCCCAGGATATCAGGCACTACAGTTATCATAATTTTTCCCATCTCTCTGGGCAATCCCGAGGTCTGCAGGCAGTGTGCCCCACCTCCTGAAGTCATCGCTATTCCCCGCAAGTAGCTGGGCTCAGCGAACAGGCAAGCAGCTTGGTGGGGTGGGAGATCCCATGAGTATTGAGGGTGAGGTGGAGAGCATTGTCACCATCTCCTGGATAGCTCTCGGTGTCTTCCAGTGACAAGTTGTTGTTGTTTTTAAAGAAATTATACCTTCGCACAGGACTGCTGTTCCACAAGTGTCTCCAATTCTAAAAAAACAATAACTTTGCCCTCTACTTCTGGGAAAACTCGCCGTTGTCTGGCCCCTGAGGGACAATCCTGGAAGTGCAAAAGTTCCCGATCATCCCTCCCCCCTCTTGAAAGGCCTCTAGGTGTAAATGAGGCCTTAGTTTGCAAGATCAAAACAAGCCTTGCTGTGAGCCATGGCTCATGCCAGCATATCCCTGGTGCAATTGCATAATCACCACCCAGCTGGGGCTTATGTCGCCTGAACCCGGGCGCAAGGCAAATAACCTTGTGCTGTTGTAGGGTTATTTTAGGGTTATTTAACCCTCCAACAAGCTGTACCACCTGTGTTCAGATGATATGCTAAGCCGCAGCCAGCTGGTGATTTGGCAAATTGTGCCCAGCATGCACCACAGCTCATGACAAGTTGTGGTGGCTTGTTTTGATCATACTTACTGGCTCACGATCCCCTGTAGAATACCAAAACAAATAATTTATTTCCAGCACAGTTTTCGTTAAATAATGATTGTCCGCCTTCTTAATATTACATCCTAATGTTTTCAAGGGAATACAAAATGGCTTTTAAAATGAAAAAGAGAGAAAAAAATCACTCAAAAAGCTATTGTTTTGCAAGGAGCTTTCTCTCCTATGGTATTTTAAAAAATACACCTGTGTTTTCTATTACACACACACACACACACACACACACACACATTTAATCTTATCAAACCTACCTGGGCCAATGAAAATTTTTTCATTGTGGTCACAGCAGGTTTTTTATGTTTATTTTTTTTTATTTTTGGAGGTCTGAATAAGCACGTCCAACTGAAACAGCATTTTCGTGCAAGCACTTTATCAGAAGACAGAATGCATTTTTTTTATTACTGATAAGCAGATGTGGCTTTAAAAAGACATTGAGAGCTGAGAGAATTCAAAATCAGCAACAGTGAAAAAGAAAGGGTTTCCTTCAGGATATAAAGAAATATAAGAATGATTAGATGCTGGATGAGGTGTGAGGGGGGGAAATAGGGAAGGAGCTGATAAGACAGTTTAAAAAAAAATAGAAAAGAAAGAAAGATGGAATTTGTTCTTATAGCTCTCTCTCTCTTATTTAAAATTTTCTGCTACAAATTTGCCCTTGCATTATTTGGGTATGAAGTAAGGAATCAGGCAATCCTTCCAATATCCTGTTCCCAAGCCATGAAGGTCCTACAAGAACATCACCAGGATTTTCAGTTGCACCCACAAAATGCACCGAGAAGCAATGCAACTGTTTTAAAGGCTGGGAGAGATGATTCAATGGCCAGACGCAGTTACAAACTCATAGCTGTATTTTTTAATATATATATATATATATATATATATATATATATATATATATATATCAGAAAGATCTTAAAGGCAGTCCCATGTACAACATATTACAGTAGTCTAATCTGAATGCTACTAGGGTGTGGATAACCATGCCAAGGGTTGCCTCCCTCCAGAGTACTTCTACAACTGAAACTGGTGAAATTGTTGTTGGTTCACCAGCCGAAATTGGTGAAAGGCAATCTCTGTGCCACAAAGGCCTTCACTGAGAAAGCAAAATCACTGAACACCCCAAACACTGGATCTATCATTCAAGGAGGGTGTGATCCAACCCAAAACTGATTACAACTATCTAGGGCAGAAGAACCATCTTCCAACAATTTTTGTTGTTTATTCGTTCAGTCGTTTCCGACTCTTCGTGACTTCATGGACCAGCCCACGCCAGAGCTTTCTGTTGGCCGTCACCACCCCTAGCTCCCCCAAGGTCAAGTCTGTCACCTCCAGAATATCATCCATCCATCTTGCCCTTGGTCGGCCCCTCTTCCTTTTGCCTTCCACTTTCCCTAGCATCAGCCTCTTCTCCAGGGTATCCTGTCTTCTCATTGGCCACAGCTAGACCTAAGGTTTATCCTGGAATCATCCAGGGTTCGCCCCTGCCTGAGCACTGGATCCCCTGTGTGTCACCTAGATGAACAGGTTTGACCCCTGGACGATCCAGGGTTAAACCTTAGGTCTAGCTGTGGCCATTATGTGGCCAAAGTACTTCAGTTTTGCCTTTAATACCATTCCCTCAAGTGAGCAGTCTGGCTTTATTTCCTGGAGTATGGACTGGTTTGATCTTCTTGCAGTCCAAGGCACTCTCAGAATTTTCCTCCAACATCACAGTTCAAAAGCAGCTATCTTCCTTCGCTCAGCTTTCCTTATGGTCCAGCTCTCGCAGCCATAGGTTACTACGGGAATACCATTGCTTTAACTATGCGGACCTTTGTTGTCAGTGTGGTGTCTCTGCTCTTAACTGTTTTATCAAGATTTGTCATTGCTCTCCTTCCAAGAAGTAAATGTCTTCTGATTTCCTGGCTGCAGTCAGCGTCTGCAGTAATCTTTGTGCCCAGAAATACAAAATCTGTCACTGCCTCCACGTTTTCTCCCTCTATTTGCCAGTTATCAATCAAGCTGGTTGCCATAATCTTGGTTTTTTTGAGGTTTAACTGCAACCCAGCTTTTGCACTTTCTTCTTTCACCTTTGTCATAAGGCTCCTCAGCTCCTCCTCGCTTTCAGCCATCAAAGTGGTGTCATCTGCATATCTGAGATTGTTAATGTTTCTTCCTGCGATTTTAACTCCAGCCTTGGATTCGTCAAGCCCAGCAGGTCGCATGATGTGTTCTGCATACAAGTTGAATAGGTAAGGTGAGAGTATACAGCCCTGCCGTACTCCTTTCCCAATCTTAAACCAGTCCGTTGTTCCGTGGTCTGTTCTTACTGTTGCTACTTGTTTGTTATACAGATTCCTCAGGAGGCAGACAAGATGACTTGGTATCCCCATACCACCAAGAACTTGCCACAGTTTGTTATGATCCACACAGTCATTTAGAATAGTCAATAAGACAGAAATAGATGTTTTTCTGGAACTCCCTGGCTTTCTCCATTATCCAGCGGATATTGGCAATTTGATCTCTAGTTCCTCTGCCTTTTCTAAACCCAGCTTGTACATCTGGCAATTCTCACTCCATGAATTGCTGGAGTCTACCTTGCAGGATCTTGAGCATGACCTTGCTGGCATGTGAAATAAGTGCCACTGTCCGATAGTTTGAACATTCTTTAGTGTTTCCCTTTTTTGGTATGGGGATATAAGTTGATTTTTTCCCATCTGATGCCCATTCTTGTGTTTTCCAAATTTGCTGGCATATGGCATGCATCACCTTGACAGCATCATCTTGCAATATTTTAAACAGTGCAGCTGGGATACTGTCGTCTCCTGCTGCCTTGTTATTAGCAATGCTTCTTAAGGCCCATTCAACCTCACTCTTCAGGATGTCTGGCTCTAACTCACTGACCACACCTAATTTATAGAACTGGGTCTTGGGAGACATCATTTAAGCACAGAAGGACATAAGAAGAGCCTTGCTGGCTCAGACCAAAGGTCCATCTAGTCCAAAAAAAAATTCTATCAGTGGCCAATCATCTGCCTTTGGGGAAACCCACAAGCAAGACAGGAGTGCAGCATGGGGTCCTAGTTCCCACCTGACCATGGAAGCTCACTGGGTGACTTTGGGCCACTGACTCTCAGCCCAACCTACCTCACAGGGTGGTTGTGAGGATAAAATGGAGAGAAGGAGGAGCCTTGGAGGAAAGGCAAGATATAAATATAACAAATAAATAAATATTGGTTTTCTATAGGCAGGATCTACACTACTGCTTATAACGGTTTATAAGGGTTATGAGGGCTGTTCAGGCCCAGGACACATTACATATACCATTTTCATACCGTTTTAAAAGTGTTATATCCTGCTTGGTGTAGATTGGCCCTATTTCATGGCTCTAAAAGCCCTCATAATGGCTTATAGCAGTGCAGCAGCACAAAGAGTCAATTTCCCCCTTTGTTTTAATGTGAAACTAGTTGTGCTTTGGCTCTGACATTTGATGGCAGGATGGTGTGGTAGGAAAAAAAAACCCACGTAGGTGGGAATCAGCTCCTTTTGCCACCTTGCTGCTAGGATCACTGAATTTCAGTGGCAAATTTGATGATGGCGCTGTAGGCCCTGTTTGGTTCAGAAAGGGGATTGCCCCCTCATCTCTGGCTTACAACATAGAAAATCCTCCATCACTAGAAAGACCATGCATTGTAACAGCAGGGACATAAGGAGGTGAATAAAAAGAGCAGGTGATTTCCCATATAAAATCTCAATAACATGTTAAAAATTCAGAGGGTGCCTCCAAATCCTTGTTGGAACAACCCTTGCATAATTCAGGGCTGGGAAGGCCTTTAGCAAAGCAGTGACCGGTAGACCCCTCCTGACGCCAGGTGTACATGGTAGCATGCAGCTGGGAAACCACACTTTAAGGTTTCTCACAATGCCCCACTGTGTCTTTCAGGTATACTTTCTGGACCTAACCCAATGCTTTCCAGACCATATTGGTCTGGGATCCTCTTGCTGACATTGAGTTTAACGATGGACCAAGTTTCTGACATCTCTGTGGCATCCTCTCTTCGAAGGGCTATCCAATCCAAGGCTTCTTCTACACCTGCCTTTTTTCCAGGGATCATCCCAGGATCATCCCTGTGCATGCAAATGACACACAGCGGATCTCAGGAGCAGGCAGGGACGATACCTCCATTTTCCTGGGATAACCCTTAGGTGCAGAAAGGGCCAAAGTCTGGTTTAAAGATAAGACACCTTAAGAAGTAGGGCTGTGCTTCGTCTTGGTCCCAAAGCCCAAATCTGAGTTGAAGTGGGCCAACTCAGGACTATATGGGGCCGCCTCAGCCCAAAGTAGCAAAACCACTTCAGGTTAATTTGGCCCAAAGGCCAGCAGCTGCCCCCCACCCTCTTGCCTGCCTGCCTGCGACACTTGCCTGAGGCTTCTGCATGAGTCAGCAAGCTGCCTGGCCTTCTCTCTGGACTACCATAGATTAGGGTGACCATATGAAAAGGAGGACAGGGCTCCTGTATCTTTAACAGTTGCATAGAAAAAGGAATTTCAGCAGGTGTCATTTGTATATATGGAGAACCTGGTGAAATTCCCTCTTCGTCACAACAGTTAAAGTTGCAGGAGCACTGCCCTCTTTTGTATAGTATAGATAGAGTGACCAGATCAAAAAATGGGCAGGGCTCTCTGTTGTGGTGAAGAGGGAATTTCACCAAGTGCTGCATGCATACAAATGACACCTGCTGAAATTCCCTTTTCTATACAACTGTTAAAGATACAGGAGCCCTGTCCTCCTTTTCATATAATCACCCTATTAAAGCTGCAGGAGCCCTGCCCTCTTTTGTATAGTATAGATAGAGTGACCAGATCAAAAAATGGGCAGGGCTCTCTGTTGTGGTGAAGAGGGGATTTCACCAGGTGCTGCATGCATACAAATGACACCTGCTGAAATTCCCTTTTCTATACCACTGTTAAAGATACAGGAGCCCTGTCCTCCGTTCCATATGGTCACCCTAGTGGTAGCGGATGGGAAGGGGGAGTCCAATGCACTTCTGGTCACCATAGCACCCTGCTTTCCCAGGGGCCTGGGAAACCACAGCAGCCAGCTCTGCTTTGGCTTTGGAACTGAATCCAGAGCAAAGTGTCCTAGGTCTGATGTGCCCCGAGTCAAATCGGTGCCAATTTGGGAGCTCCGAAACAGCCTCGGAGTCGAATGGTGGTGGTGGTGGTGGGGCTGTGCACAGCCCTACTAAAAACGGAGAGCAGGGGCCCCAAAGTTGCTCATTAAGAATTAGCAGCACCTGGACAGGAAGATGGTGTTCTTCGAGATTGAGCAGATTGTTGGAATGAAAATAGAAGATACACCAAGAATTGCATTACTCTCACTGCAAGAAGATCTTAAATGTAGTAAAGAAATTAAGGAACTGATAACGAATCTGCTGACGGCTGCAAGGTTAATCGTAGCTAGGAACTGGAAGATTCAAGGTGATTATTGTATTGAAGAATGGTATAAAGAAGTGTGGGATATTGCTCTTAATGATAAATTGACATGCAATATTAAAGTGAAAAGAGGTATAGTAAAAATGAATGATTTTGAGGGAATCTGGAAAAAGTTCCTAGTATTTGTGTTTTCTAAGGGAAGCGGGAAACCACCAACAGAAGAAGCTATGAGTTTTTGGAAACAGGAATGAGATCCCGAGGTGGGGGGTGCACTTTTATGTTGAGTATGATTATGTTTAATAGATTAAGCTTGAATATATGATACAAATGTAATTTTGTGTTTATGTACTATGTTTTATTTTTCCTTTGTTAATAATAATAATAATAATAATAATAATAATAATAATAATAATAATAGAATTAGCAGCACCTGGACAGGAAACTGAACAGGTACACATGTCACCTAGGCCAATTAACACCTAAGGGTTATCCAAGGAAAATGGAGGGATCATCCCTGCCTGCTCCCGGGATCCCCTGTGTGGCATCTACATGCACAGGGACGACCCCAGGATATAGGGCTAGTGTAGACATGCCCCTATCACAGTCATCTCTAGTGAGATTATTGTATTTCTGTTTAAATCATAGTAATTATTTCCAAATATGTACCTATAGATTTAAATTAGCAATATGCAAAGGGGTTTTCCCCTCCAAATCTGTGCCCTCCTTTGTCCTATTTGTTGGTGACGCTTTTCCTCTTTTTTGTTGATGAGTAGATGGCCACCCTATGAGTGATGGAGGGGCAATGGAGATGGAGTTTTAAGGGGACGATCACCTGCTTCATACTATTTGTCACAGCCCTCAATGAAAGTGTTAATCAAAAAATATTCAAAAGTGCTCCATTAAAAATTGCTTTAAATTTGATAGCCTGCAACTGATCCATTTTCTGATGTCAAGGGCTGGTTCATATGAATGCAGTCTCTGCATTCAATGATCTGCAGTGTCGGAGCAGTAAATAAAATGTAATGAAAACTACATTTAAAAAATGTCCAGAGCAGCCTCTGGGTTTATGCTTTGGAAATTGTCAGCTTTTGGGGTGAATTCTCATACTTCAAAAATGGAAATACTGAATCCTGGGTTGGTCCTTGCTTCTTATCTGCAAAGTCAGTGAAAGCTGCAATCTCTCAGATCCTGTGGAGATCAGGCCCTTTATGTTTTTCTTTCTTCTTTGCATTAACCTACATCTATATTGGGGAAAAAATATTAAAAGACCAGTCTGATCTTGAACCATTTCTCAGCGTTGAGCTCCGTGTGAGGTCTATTTTTGTAGCATGTGTGTGTGTGTGTCCCTCTCTCTGTGTGAGTGTGTATAACAACATATAAAAAGGCCATTGGATAATTGTATAAAATGCATAACAGACAGTGTGGAGTGCTATAAAAACAGCACTGCCATTTTATGCAGGAAAGTGATGGGGTAGATGTGGCACATTAAAAATAAAACCTGGAGAGAGAACCTATTAATAGAGATAATAGTAAGGAGTGGAAGATTTAACATATGTGGACTTCTAATTCACTGATGCCGCCCAAAACCACACTGCTCCTCTCCTGCTGTTGGTGTTATGGAGGAGAAAAGATCATTCAAAGAAGCCTCATCAGAGTGTCTAAGCTCCCACCTATCTGTGGTGATAATGAAGAGAAGGGATGCATTTTGGAAAACATCTGACCTTCTCCAGACTTTCAGGATTTAAGACTTCAGACGCAGCAGATGCTTTCTTCCAGCTTGGATTGTTAATAAGGTTATTAGTTTGACATAAAGAGCATCACTATAAACCTCCAACCTATTTTTCATTAGGAAATATTGTTAGATTCAGCATTTTAGAAACATATTTTCCTCTGTGTTTTGTTTTGCATTACATTGAAATGTACAGCACGCTTTGAAACAATGAAGGAAGGTCTTTAGGGCTGTGACCTGATTAAAGATGTTTTAATTCATTAACCATACATGTTTGAGTCAATTAATCAGCACATCTATTCATGACATTTGAATATGGGTAAAAACAACATTCTGAATTAAGAGACATACTTTATTTCATTTTTAGATGATGCACATGTGTCATAGCTGGTGTAATCTTCAATGAGGTGTTCCCTACTGTGTGTGAGAAAAGGGAGAATGTATCTTTCACAGTAAAATCCTTTGCATGTCTACCCATACTGTATGTTTTTAAAGTTGCTGCTTGATTAAGTGGGACACCTTTTGGTTTTAACCTTACAGCCCTAAAAGTATCCTATAAATTAAGAACAAAGTGAACCCCTGGCATTTAAGATGCATCTGAATGAAACTGATTATCTGGACCATTGAATTTGGCCTAACAGCCAAATTATGGGATTGAGAATGCTTTGGTCACCTTGGTGGATGACCTAAACTGGGAACTGGATGGGATGAACATGACTCTATTAGTTCTCTTGGACCTCTTGAGGGCTTTCAATGCTATCAACCATGGTATTCTTCTGGATCTTCTGGCAGGGCTCAGCCTCGAGGGGTGCTGTTTTACAGAGGCTCTGGCCCTTTCTGTCATGTCCACAAAATGGTACTTGGGGATTAGTGTTCAACTCCAGGGCCATTGGCCTGTGGTGTCCCACAGGGTTCTATGTTGCCCTCCATTTAATTTAATATTTACATGAAACTGCTAGGAGAAGTCATTCAGAGCTTAGGATAAAGTTGCCACCCAGTTCTATTGCTCTTTGCCAGATAATAGTAAATAAGCACTTGGAATCTTGAACAGCATCTGAGTTTGATAATGGGCCACATGAAGGAGAACAAGCTGAGGTTAAACCAAGACAAGATGGTGGTGGTGATGGTTAGAAGAAAGCCTGGCATGTTGATTGGGATTCTACCTGTTCTGGAAGTGGTTGTGCTCTCCCTGATGTTTCAGCTCCATAACTTGGGAGTGCTCCATGATCCTAGGCTGTCCCTGGATCATCAGGTGGTGGCAGTCGCATGGACTGTGTTTGCACCATTATTCTTGGTGCACCAGTTGTGAACCTTCCTGAATTGGTCTGACCTAGCAACAGTTATTCATACCTTGTTTAAATCGCTTTTAGACTATTGAATGTGCTGCAAATAGGGCTACCCAGAAGCTTCAGTTGGTGTAAAACACAGCAGTTAACCAATTTATAGTAGTGGGACCATATCATATCTATCCTCACAGACCTGCACTGGAATTGTATGCAAATTGAGTCATATAAAAGTAGTAAAATTATGGGATAAAAATTGGGCTGAATCCCTGAATCCGAGGCAAGGCAGGCTGATTTGGCCTGCCTAAGCCTGGATCCAAGTTGGTACTGTGTCAGCCCTGAGACTGAAGCAGATTAGTACCAAAGTCTCAGGGTGCCTCAGGCCAATTCAGAGTGCCATTGGGCCACCCACCTCATCAGACTCACCTCCCTCTCCCTCCCCACTCTTCCCGGTTAGCTCCCCCTACTACTTACCTGTAAATTGCATCCTCCTCCCAGAGACGTGAGCTATGATTTAAAGTTAAGGTCATGGCAGCTCTTTGTTTTTACTCTATGGATGAAAATTACAGCAGCTGTAAAGGATCATTCCTCTTTATGGCCTCCATAGATTGTGACCATAGATATAGTAAAAACAGAGAGTCACCCTGATCTTAACTTTAAATCATGGCTCAGCTCTCTGAGTGGAGGACACAATTTACAGCTAAGTCCCAGCAGTGGCAGCTCTGGGTTGGGTGAGAGGGGGAAAAGGGAGAGGGGGCTGCGAAGGAGGGATGAGGAGGCTGTGAGTAGGGAATGAGGAGTCAGAAGTCCCATGGACTCCTGGTTGGCTTTGTGCCTGGCTTTCCTGGGTGCTAGCCACACAGCTTGCATGCAGGAACCTTCAAGGCTGATTTGCTTCATGAGGGAAGGTGAATTTGGCTTTGGCAATGAGACAAGGCAGACACCCCCTCAAAGCACCCCAAAAATTCACATTTCCTTCCATAAGGTAAAACATGAAAGTGCAAATTTGGAGCGGATTCGTGCATTTGTGCAAATATGCATTTTTGGAAGTGCACAATCACACATGTGCATAGTTTTGAAGGTGAGCACAAGTTCCGGAAGTAGAGGAAAATCAGATTCTGTCAATGAGTGGATGACACAATGAAAGTTGTCTGGCAATCCACAAAACACAGACAGACTGGATTTAACAAAATTTGTACATCCCTAGATACAAAGAACCCCAGACTATGCTGACTTTTTATTTAAAAGGAAAAGAAATACTGACAACTTCCCTAAAAAGCATGCCACTCAGTATAACTTTCTATTTTTAAGAGGAGACAAAGAGTGGCAGTATATTTGTTGCAAGATGATGGGAAATGCTAGATCTCAGGGCCAGTGTTGTGCAGTACAGATGAATGAACACTTTATTGTAATGTGTATAAGAGTTCTGAAGTTATCTCTGAATTTGGAAATAAGTGATGTGCAGCTTGAACTGTGAAGCCAAGGCATTTCCCCCACCAATAAACTGAATTCAGTATGAGCAGTTCATTTTATTCCAATGATGTTTCCATATTATGAATTTCTAAGCACAGGCTAGCCCAGAATTATGGTAGGAGAGGGACAGAAGAATTACTAGGTTTAGTTTTGTGTCCCAGGATCGATGTGAGCCAGGGTACAGCAAGACTTATCTTTAGAGCAGGGACAGGCAACCCACCCAATCCAGGCCAAATGTCAGAACACCACCTGATATCACTTGGTTACCAGCAGGCACATCAGGTATATGTTTCTGACAGTGTGTCCACTGGGAACTAAACTTCTCCATTGGAGAAGACCCATGAACAGTGAAACCACTTTCTCCCATTCTAGAGAGGGCAGGAGTCAAGTGAAGTTGCTCAGCCAAATTGCCCAGCTTTGCTTGATCTTCACCTTCTCCACAAGGGGAACGTGGAAGTCATACAAAGCCCATGTGCCAGAGCTCCTGCAAGCACCAGAGAAGTGCACAGCTGCCATTTCCCCTTATCTGAATAGGGCATTCCCCCTGAGCGCTGCATGCGAACAATTGGGAGGGGAGCAGAGTGTAAGGGAATCCCCCTGTTATCTCTAATTGGGGATTGGCAAAGGAAAAAGCTGCCTATCACAAATTGAAACTCTTTTTGCCCTTCCTTTTCAGTTCTTCACTCAAGGAGAATCTCCTAACTCCACCTCCACATTTCATATTAGGAAAAAAATTCAGTAGGGGCTAAGGATGAGGGGCAACGGTATATGTGAAGTCCACATTTTAATACACAGTTTCCTAACTTCACACTTTCAAACCAATAGGTGAACCAAAACTGACTTATCCTTTGAAATGTGTACATCTCCAGATTATGTAACGGAGTTCTCCAATTAAAGAAATGCAGAGAACAAGGCATATCTTAGGGGAAGTGCACCCATAAATGCATTTATTTGTAAAAAATGAGAGTTTGAAAATACATTATGCTTGGAAAACTGTTGGTTAAAAATGCATAAGGGAGAGGGCCTTCTCAGTGGTGGCCCCCCAATTATGGAATGATCTCCCCGACGAGGCTCGCCTGGCGCCAACATTGTTATCTTTTCAGCTCCAGGTTAAAACTTTTCTCTCAGGCATTTAGCAACATACGCTGAATTTTTAATTGACCCCAGAATAGTAGTTTTAAATTGATATTGTTTTTAAATAGATGTTGTTTTTATGCTTTTGATGGTTTTAAATGTTTGTATATCTGTTTTTAATGTTCATTGTTTTAAACTTTTGTAAACCGCCCAGAGAGCTTCGGCTATGGCGTGGTATATAAATGTAATAAAATAAATAAATAAATAAATAAATCAGGCAAAATTGTGTACACAACACATTTCTTAGGTAAAATACATACAAAAGTGTTTATGAATGTACATGGGAACTTCTATGGAATCTCAAATTTCAGGATAAACCAAATTTAAGTTTGGGAAACTGAAATTGACAGATTCATATATCCGTAATAGTGACTTTATCTCCCTTAGGAAGGCCAATAGCTCAATAACCCAATGGCACCTCCAGTTAAAAAAGATCAGATGGAAGTTAATGGGAAAGATCTCTGCCTGTGATCCCCTTGGATGGTTGCCTCTCCTCTTCATGTGCAAGTGGTTATGTTTGATCTCGCAAGGATTATGATGTTATCCTTCAGCACAGATATCTTTTTTGACTGCCTGTGCCTGAAGAAAAGCACCCCAGAGTCTTTGACACAACTGAAGTAAACTAAGCTGACATGTCCCCTAAATGTCACACGGAGATCTTTATCAGAATGTGAGGGATAAGTCAAGGAGAAAAATGGTGTGAGATTAACATGGATGTAATTTTAAAAGCACTGATGCTCAGTGGTTATGATGACAGTTTTGGGCTGAAGAGGCAAATGGTACAAGGCAGTGTTGGAATTTGTAGATCAGAGGTTTTCCTGGTTGCAGAGTTTCTTGGGGAAATGTACTACTCATGCAGGAGCCTACTTAGAAATAAAAAATTTAAAATACTTATTTCTTCTCTGCAATATGCATAAGATGACTGGTGGAGTTTCAAGTGTTTGGTATTACACTTAATTGCACCTGTTCTTTGTGTTACATCTTTGCTACATGAATTGTGGTGGGGGTGAATCCTCTTTCAAACAGGCAGTACAAGGGACTTGATGGGCTTTTCATTCCTAACAGTTCAGATTATCATGCTAGAGGTAGAACTACAATTGTGTAGTTCCATGTAAGGGAAAAGAAACGTCTGTACATAAGAACATAAATAGCCTGGCAATGGGTGAATTTCTCAGTTTTGCTTTCTTCTACATTCAGTAAACAAACAAACAAAAACACTCAAGTTCTTTCGCTCTTGAATATGATGGCCTTCATTATTTTGAATAAATGCATATAAAATGAACTGAAATGGAATGTTCACCCTTCTGTACCAGTCAAATTCCATAACTACAGTAATTCCCAGCATGGAACTGACCATATACTTGGGCTATATCTAGACCTAAGGTTTATCCCT